>NC_073743.1:8506565-9106565 GCF_023634155.1 Falco peregrinus | reverse complement strand
AGAATTGTACAGAACAGAGACAGTGCGTTGTTTTGACATTGATGATGTGCAGTTTTGGCCTTGCTTTGACGATGTGCAGCTGAGATCCTGCAGCAAAGAGTTAAATTGTGGATAACTGGCGAGCTGAAAAGGGTCACATAGACATAGTCCAGCTGGCTGGACAAAAATGCACATCGCTCTCAGCTTATCTGAAGTAAAGCAAAAATACACTGTCTTTGGCTGTTCTTGTTACACAATAACAGGAAGATTTCGGTGGGAAAAGAATGTTGCAGGTGGGAACAGAAAACTACAGAAGAGAAACTAGGGGCGGGCTTGGTATTTAGGCAACTAACCAATAATGAGCTTAACTTTTGTAATATGTATGAGCTAATTATAAGAAGGCATAAAAGGTGACTGTAAGAGACAATAAAGGAAGTCGGCTGATCACTCATATTGAGTGACTGTGTCTTCCCTCCGTCGCAACAAATGGCGCCCGAACAGGGACCCTAGAGAGGGCTGAACCTGCGAGCCACGGTTCGACGGAGATTCGGGTACCGGTGCTGAAAGCAGCGCAGGAGGCGGAAGGGCACAGTCCCCGCGCCCGGGAGCACCTACAGAGGGTCCCGCCGGCCACGCGTCGCCGAAGTCTCGCAAAGGCTGCAACAGCGCTGACGAAGGTATGGAGAGACAAGCGACGTATGCTTCGCTCATATGCTTTTTAGAAAAGCGGAGCGTTCAGGACATAGATTGTAAAAAGGAATTCCTCGGGTTATTAGCGTATGGGATAGCATCCGGGACCCCCGCGGCAGCGGCGAGCGGCGGCGTGCGGCCCGGCAGGCCCCTTCCCGGCCGCGGTTTCTCTCCAAGGCGGCACCCCACCCCCCCCCACCCCACCCCCCCCTCCGATCGGCGCCATGGCGATGCAAGCGGCCAAGCGAGCTAACATCCGGCTGCCCCCAGAGGTCAATCGGACCCTCTATATTCGGAACCTGCCGTATAAAATCACAGCGGAGGAAATGTATGATATTTTTGGGAAATACGGACCTATTCGACAAATCAGAGTTGGAAACCCTCCTGAAACAAGAGGAACAGCTTAAGCTCCTCAAGGAAAAATACGGACTTGATTACAAACCCACCAAAAAAAAAAAAAAAAAGTGCTTCAGATGTCCCCTACAAGAAATGGGTTTCTGCCTTGAACTAGCAAACATCTCTGTGTTTAACGAGAAGCCTTTTTGCCTTGATGGAGATAATTTATTCTGTATTCTGTATTTATGCTGTATTCTGAATGTGGAAATTGGTTGGGACTAGGAGGCTGGCTTAAAGGCATTTTGCAAATGGGATTATTATTTTTGATCATTATTGTAATAATAGTTTCTTGATCAAAACCAGCCAACATTATTTGTAAGCATTAGGCATATCTGAAGAGAATGCCTTTATTTGAATCAGCAGTTAAGGTGTAGTTTAGTCTGAGGCTGTGGTTTTATCTGCTTCTGGTGAATTTTTGAAGTGATGAAATCAGAGATACATGGTATTCTAAGAGTTATGAGGTAATAAGGTAATAATCTAAGTAAGGGTGCTGTCTTTTATATCTACAAGTTCAATATGCTTTTATGTAGCAGAGAGAAACTTTAACAATAATGTTGCTTGAGCGAGATGTGCATGTGACAACTTGGGAAAAGGGATATCACAACTGGAGTGCAACAGTGTTTCTACGTCTGGCAGAGTGAAATCTTTCAAGACCTGAGTTTAGACAGTCTAAAATAAATTGTTAGTATTCAGAAAACCCATCTTAAGCCTCTTTTGCTTACATAGTGTTATGAAAGTCAACTGCTATTCTAGAGAATTAATGATTTTTTAATACATATTAACAAATACTACTATTTTAACTTGAGGCAGTTGAGTGAGAAATACTCACGTGTAGCATTTGAGGGAATGTCAGCATAAATCGCACTTACAGTAAGACTGCATTTTTAATTACTGTACTCGTTAAGATTCGATGATGCCATAAGGCTAAGGCCTTTTATCACAGATCGGTTCTGAACTAAAAGGTGTGTGCACATGTAGATATGCACATTTGTGTTATTTTCCTTAATTGGCTACAAAATAATATAATTAGGTTGGGGACTAGATCTTGGGAATTTGTCTATTATACTTCTGTTTGTTAAGGAACGTGCATAGCATACAGCACCCATGTAGGCTTGGCTTGTGGCATAGTTGTCAAATTTAGCATAGACATTCAGACAGATAAGCAACGTACTCTTCTTGTGTGTATCACCTACAAGCCATTATGGCTTAGTGTGTAAATCTGTATGTAACTATTGAAAAATCCACTTATGAATGTATATAGCTTAGAACTAATTTTTCCCCTTTGTTAATTCTTTGATATCAATGAGGTATTCTTCAGAAAATGTATGGACTGGTTGGTTGCATAAGGGCAGTTGTTATTTGGACAGAAAATTGTTAATGGTCAGGGATTTTCCACTAAAATATTTGCAAATATTCCTAGTCAAACATCCGTTTGGTTTCTTTTTGGGTTTTGAGCTTGCATTAGTCCATGTTCAGAACTTTAAAATTACCTTTGAATTTTTTAAACTTTTTATATCACTGGAACAGAAAGAGCATCTAAATTAAAGCTTCAAGCTAACTTTATTTTTCAAGTATTTCAGGAATTATACTTCTGAACTGAGATTTTATAAGTTGGCTGTGTATTTTCCTGTGTTAAAATGCTGTTATTGAAAATGGTCAACCAAGCCTATGTCGCCCAAAATAAAAACGGGGGAATTGTGGATAACTGGCTAGCTGAAAAGGGTCACATAGACATAGTCCAGCTGGCTGGACAAAAATGCACATCGCTCTCAGCTTATCTGAAGTAAAGCAAAAATACACTGTCTTTGGCTGTTCTTGTTACACAGTAACAGGAAGATTTCGGTGGGAAAAGAATGTTGCAGGTGGGAACAGAAAACTACAGAAGAGAAACTAGGGGAGGGCTTGGTATTTAGGCAACTAACCAATAATGAGCTTAACTTTTGTAATATGTATGAGCTAATTATAAGAAGGCATAAAAGGTGACTGTAAGAGACAATAAATGAAGTCTGCTGATCACTCATATTGAGTGACTGTGTCTTCCCTCCGTCGCGACATTAAATAACTTTGAGGGAGTATGAGAAGAAACTAGGATGAGACAGAAACAAAGGAGGAATGTGATCTCACCTCTAGAAGATAAGGAAACAGCATGAACAGTAAAGAGTAGCCTATAGTGAACAGCGCCAAGGAAAGTGTTGTATGAATTTGACTGATCACTCGAACTCTATTCATAAGCGGCTTGCTGAGTTAAGAAAAAATGTACAGGCCATAAAGCTTGAGTATGGGTTAATGGACTGGCTACAGAGTTTAGGAATTACTGGAGGGTTAAAAGATTTGTTTCTGCACGGGATAACGATATTAATTGCCATAGTAATCTTTTTAAGGATATTGGGCTGTGTGTGGAATTGCTTTATGAGAATGATGAACCGAATGATAAAAGGGGTCTGGATTGCTCAAAAACAAAAAAGGGGGATTTGTGGAGTGGCTGGAAGAAAACGGGCATATTACGAGCAATCCAGACCGCATAACTTGGTTGTAATAACAGGCCGCAGCCCTAACAAGCTGCAGGTGTTGTGAAGGACGTGTGCAAGGCCAGGGGAGATAGGGAGGCTGTGTGTTCACTGAGAGATGGGGGAGTTGGACAGAGGGATGAGAAAAAACAGGATGCCTGCACGAGGGGGGAGCAGCGTGTGGGCACCACACTGGGACCAATCATAAGGGAGGTGGAAGCGTGTGGACGAGTGGTTTTAACCTATCACTTTTTACATAACAAAGCCTATGTAGCGTGTGTATCTCTTGCTGAGAGTATAAATTGCTGTAAGTCTTTTAATAAAGTGGCACTAACTTGATCATATTGGTCGTATAAGTTGTGTCCGAGCCTCCTGCTTCAACAAAATTTCTTCACTGGAAGGGTGGTCAAATACTGGAACAGGCTGCCCAGGGAAGTAATGGAATCACCATCCTTCTAAGTGTTTAAAAAATGCATAGATGTGGCGCTTAGGCACATATTTTAGTGGTGACTTGGCAGTCCTGGGTTAACAGTTGGACTTGATCTCAGAGGTCTTTTCCAACCTAAATGATTTTATGATTCATTAGCCCTTGTCTTGTCCATGGGGCTCCTTTTGAAGAGAGAGCCTGCATCCTGTTTGTAGCCTGCAGATGGTTTAGAGAAAGAAAAAAAATCTGGAACTGCTGAGTTTCTAGTGTACATCTGTAGGCAATATAAATACTGTGGTGTAAGAAATCATTTCTATCTCCTACTTGTTAGTGACTCTCAGTATGTTTGGAAGAAGGAAAGGGATGCTTATCTTGTGCCCCAACTAATTCATAGCTTAAATTCCACTTTCACTAATAGTCCAGGATAAGATCAGAGGACATGCAGTGAGCATTTGTTTTGAGTTTACATGGCAATGTTGGGGGGGGCTGCATGGGTGGCCTCTGTGAGAAGAGACCAGGGGCTGCCCTCACGTCAGGCAGAGCTGGCCAGAGGCCAGCTCCAAAATGGACCCACTGCAGGCCAAAACTGAGCCAATCAGCAAAGCTGGTGGCACCTCTGCGAAAGCATATTTAAGAAAGGTCAAAAGAATACTGCATAGCAGTTGTGAGAGGAGTGAGGAAAAAATTTGAGAGAAACAACCCTGAAGATATCAAGGTTAGAGAAGAAAGAGGAGGAGGAGGTGCTCCAGGCATCGGAGCAGAGATTCTCTGGAACCCATGGAGAGTACCACGTGCCACAGCAGTTGTTCCCTGCAGCTCATGGAGAGGACCGTGCTGGAGCAGATATCCACACTACAGCCCATGGAGGACACCACACAGGAACAGGTGGATGTGCCCTGAAGGAAGTTGCAGCTGGTGGAGAGCCCACACTGGATCAGGGTACTGGCAGGAGCTGCAGCTCGTGGGGGACCCATGTTTGAGCAGTCTTTTCCTGAAGGACTGTATAACATGAAACAGATCCATACTGCAGCAGTTCTTGAAGAAATGCAGCCCATGGGAAGGACCCCACACTGGAGCAAGGGAAAAGTGTGAGGAGGAAGGAGCGCCAGAGAGGAACTGATACAAAGTGAGTGCAACCCCCATTCCCCATCCCCCCAACACTGCTCAGAACAGGGAGGAAGAGACAGAGGAGTCGGGAACAATGGAGTGAAGTTGATCTTCAGAAGGGGGGGGGGGAAACGAACAACAACATGTTTTCAGTTTTGTCTTTGTTTCTCACCATCCTACTCTATTTTTAATTATAAATAAATTAAATTCACTTCTCCAAGTCGAGTCTGTTTTGCCTGTGATGGTAATTGGTGACCAATCTTCCTGTCTTTATCTTGACCCACGAGCTTTTTTTCATCTTATTTTCTTCCTCTGTCCTGCTGAGGAGGAGTAGTGAGAGAGTGGCTTGGTGGGCACCTGGCAGCCAGCCAAGGTCAACCCACCACAGTAATATTAATGCATGCTGGAAGGTAGGTAGTAATAGTTACTCTATTGTTATTTGACATCTGTCGTGGTTTAACCCCAGTCGGCAACCAAGCACCATGCAGCCACTTCGGAAGTGATTGGTACTTAAGCGCAGCTCCTCTTGGCACCCTGGTGGCCATTGCTGGGATGGATGTTTAAGGGGAGGATTTCTTCTACACATCATGCAACTGATGCTACATGGAGTAAGTGGGTCATGCTGATTATACAACGAGCTCAAATAGGAAATCCCTATCATCCAGGTAACTTGGAAATTATTATGGATTGGCCACTAGGTAAAGATTTTGGGATGTCACCAGAGGAAGAGGTGACGTGCTGAAGAAGCCCCATTGTATAATGAACTGCCAGAACATAAGAAGCAATATGCCTTGTTGACTGATGGGTCCTGCCATATTGTAGGAAAGCATTGAAGGTGGAAGGTGGCTGTACGGAGTCTCCGATGACAAGTTGCAGAAACTGCTGAAGGAGAAGGTGAATTGAGTCAGTTTGCAGAATTGAAAGCTATCCAGCTGGATTTAGACATTGCTGAACAAGAAAGGTGGCTGATACTTTACCTTTATACTGACTCATGGATGGTGGCAAATGCCCTGTGGGGGTAGCTGCAGCAATGGAAGCGAGAGCAATTGGTAATGTAGAGGTAAACTCATCTGGGCTGCTGCATTATGGCAAGATGTCACCACTCGGTTGGAGAATCTGGCTGTAAAGGTACGTCATGTAGATGCTCATGTACCCAAAAGTCAGGCCACTGAGAAACATTGAAACAACCAGCAGGTGGATCAAGCAACCAAGATTGAAGTGGCTCAAGTAGATTTGGATTGGCAACATGAAGGTGAATTATTTATCGCTGAGTGGGCCTGTGACACTTCAGGCCATCAAGGAAAAGATGCAACATATAGATGGGCCTGAGATTGAGGGGTGGACTTAACCATGGACACTGTCGCACAGGTAATCCATGAATGTGAAACATGCATTGCAATATAGCCAAGCGGTTTGAGCCTCTGTGGTATGGAGGATGATGACAGAAATATAAATATGGGGAGGCTTGGCAGATTGACTATAGCACACTCCCACAGACCCACCAAGGCAAGCACCGTGTGCTTACAATGGTGGAAGCAACCACCGGATGGCTGGAAACATACCCTGTGCCCCATGCCACTGCCCAAAGCACTATTCTGGGCCTTGAAAGACAGGTCCTGTGGCGATATGGCACCCCAGAAAGAATTGAATCAGACAATGGAACTCATTTCCAAAACAATCTCATAGACACTTGGGCCAAAGAACATGGCGTTGAGTGGGTATATCACATTCCCTATCATGCACCAGCCTCTGGGAAAATTGAACAATGTAATGGATTGTTAAAGACTACGCTGAAAGCAATGGGTTGTGGGACCTTCAAACATTGGGATAAACATTTAGCAAAGGCTACCTGGTTGGTTAATACCAGAGGATCTGCTAGCTGAGCTGGTCCTGCCCAGTCAAAGTTTTTGCATGGTGCTTGGTTGCTGGCCGGGGTTAAACCACAACATCATAAAGCAGATGCTTTCTTCTCAGAAGTATGTCTTGCAAGTATTCTGCTATTTTGGCTATTGCTAATTTTGCAGAATAAAGATAGCCAGAGGAGAGTGTGGAAAATCCTTTTATCTAGAAAATATTTTTATGATATACAGTCTGGAGACTGTATTATTGGTGGTAATACTTGATCCATGATTCTGTAAGTATCTTTCAATTAGGTTTAGAAAGCTTGAAGTAGAAGTTTCCGTTAAAAGTAATTTAGCTGAACAATATTGTGTTTAGTCACTGTTGTGAATATAATATTGTTTTTACGATGCCTTCCATGTCAGTGTTCTATTTGGGAATTATATGCTTCATAAATTCTATCAATTTTCCTTCCATAAACAGCATGTTTTGTTTTCCACACAGACACAGACGTATATTCAAGGTATTGAATTAATCTGTCAAAACCAAAAAGAGTTTGTGAAGAACTCTGTAGAATCCAAATGGAATCTAGCAGAAGCCCAGCAGAAACTTGGTAGTTTAGCACTGCATAATTCGGAATCCATTGATCAGGAATATGCCAAAGCACAGACTGAAGCTTCAGAACTGAGACAGAGAGAGGAAGAATGGAGAAGAAAAGAAGCAGCACTAATACAGAGGGAAAGACAGAAAATATGGAATACAGATTCATTTAGTAAGGAGGTATTTAATAAGGTATGGCCTATAAATGTGTATGAAAACAATTATAAGCCTTTTTTATTCCATTTATTTCTCTTCTTGAGTGTTTTCTATATTTAGTATAGTGCTTATTGTAATGTCTTGAATGTTTTTCTTTCTTAATTTGTCCTATTGAAGAGGACATGTTGCACTGATATCATGAATGTGTATGACACCTCCTTTAACTGGGAGTCAGAACTTATATTTGTCCCTTATAGCAACTGTTGCCAAAACCAAGGATGAGAAAAAGTTCTTCACATTAAGTTTGTTTCTTTGTTATGCTAAATTCTCACATTTGAAACATGCACAGTTTGCCTCTAATAACGTTAATTTCTTAATACAGATTATGTTAGCACAAGCTGTCTTCATAGTAAATGTCAGTTTTGTTTTCAGCACTTAACTTGAATATGAACCATCATTTTTCATAATTCCACTGAGTTAGCTTCATCAGGGCTAGATGGTATAGATATTTCTCATTGTTTATAGATCAGTAAGTTCCTACTCGTGCATAGAACTTTGAGATATATTATTGCTCAGAAGAATAATATGATAAGGCATTTTTCACCCTATTATTAATTAGATGAGCTGTGTTTTAGTAAATAACCTTCCTGGGTACATGAAGTGTTGGGTACATGTGTGTTTGCTGGGCTGTGTTTAAAACTAGAACATTGCCCTTTAAGTAGTAATGAATTAAAATAATCCTATAGGTCAAAAAAGGTATATGTGGAGATTCTATAATAGTTTTTTCTCATCTTTAGAGTTTTATTAGTCAATATAAAAGAAAAGAAGTAGAAGATGAAGATATATCTAAATCATTTATACAGAAACATGAACAAAAGATTAGATACTTTGGTAAGTATGTTGCTTCCAACATTTTGCAGTTTAATCTCCTGTAGAATTTGTGTAGGTCTATTTCTTTTTTTCGTTATTGTTATTACTGTTGTAGAAAATGGATGCTAACAAATGAAACATCTGGCGAGGAGAGTATCTAGATTCTTGTTTCTCAGGACAGGCGATGTGGCATCATAACAAATAACCATTTCAAAGTAATGGAAGCTGTAAAGCACAGAAGCCCGTTGGTTACTATGATCAATGAGAACTTCTTGAGTCAACATAGAACTGAAAAAGTTTTTCAAGTCATAAAAATTAAAATTCTAGCAACTTTTTCTGCTGTTCCATGGGAAATGACAGGGGCATTAATGGAGATGCAATTCCTGCATGTAAAAGTGCCTGGGACCTGCCTCCAATAAATAGCTGGGGGTTTTCTGTCTGTTAATCCATGAGGGGAGGTGAATGATAAAAGGTAAATATCTGCAAAACAGCTGTTAAGACTATGTAGAGATGGAACCGATCTTTTGTTTTTAAATATATAAATATATGAGTGATAGAAGGGTAAAACTTTGTATCTAATACTGGCAAGCAGTAAAATATTACTAATATGTGTATTAGGGCAATTAAATCATATGAAGGAAATGAGGGGGAGGTGATCATCTCACTGTTTGAATTTTGAGTTCTGACTTTTAACCTGCAGGTCTTTCCATGAAGGTAGTTTCATGCTACTTACTACAATTAAGTCTTCTAGTTAACTTTCAACCACTGAGTTGGCTCTCCTGTTTTTGACCTTAATGCTTGAACTTGGTTATAAAAATAGCTTTTTATTTCCTAAACCCTAGCAAACCATGTCAAAGCATATTAATTTTAGACTATGATTATGCTTTCATTTCTATTTGTCTTAACTTGCAAGCACTTCTGTCAAAATCACTGACTATAAATCTCCATCCATCAATTTTGTTATACTATCAAATTCTTAATAAATAGGTATAGATACTACTTGGTTACAGTGTGTGAAAACCATTTACAGTTAACCTGTTTTTAACGCTGCCAGAGATACAATAAAAATAAGATCTTAACAGTAGCAGCTAACTATATTTCAGTATCTTTAGTCTGAGCATACCTTATTGGTAATGTTCTTTTAGCACTGGGAGGTGTTTTAATAACCAAAAAATATAGAGTTCAGTTTTATTTGCATGGTGTTCTTCTAAGGTAACAATGAAGTGTGAAGGAGATTGTAGTGGTATGTAAATTTGAATAACATCTTCACTGCATTAAATCACTTCTCCGTATTGAATGTGTTAATTCATGTTGTTGGGTTTTTTTTTAATCAGGTATGCTGGGCAGATGGGATGACAGTCAAAGATTTTTGTCTGACCATCCATATCTTGTATGTGAAGAAACAGCTAAATATCTCATCTTATGGTGTTTTCATCTAGAAGCTGAACAGGTACTAGGAAGACCTTTAAACCGCTTAAAAGTATGCAATTTCCCACTTACACTACAGAAAAGCTGTCCAAATTGATGAGCCATTTAATTAATCTTCTCCCTGTCTTCTCATGTCTATGTTATCTTATTGAAGGAAGCCTCCAAAACACATTACTACATTAGATCTAGTCTCAGCTAATTAACAGTCCCTTTGCTTCTGTCAGTATCAGTTCTTTCCTCTTTAGGAATCAAATGCAAAGATGCTGCTGATTTCTAGATAGAGTTATACTTTTAAAGATACTTTCTGTAATTATGTAATTTCTCTTTTCAGAAAAGAGCTCTGATGGAACAAATAGCACACCAAGCAGTTGTGATGCAGTTTATTATAGAAATGGCCAGAAGTTGCAATGTGGATCCAAGAGGCTGTTTTCGTCTATTTTTCCAAAAAGCCAAAGTAAGTCAGAACTTGTATAACACTGAAACTCTTGATACCCTTGCAAGGGATCAGTGTTCTGAAGGAGCTTTCTTCCTGACAGTTGGAGGTTAAATATGTTACCAACTGAATCAAGCTTATGGGGAAGTGGTGTTTTGTTGGCAGTTCATTCTAGGATGAACATTTTGCATAATTCTGATCTTGAGAATGGAAGTTCCATGGATTTTTGTTAGGCCAGAGGGAAAGCAGAACATAGCATGGGAACTACAGGAGTGTGGAAAAGTGAAGTGCCACCTAAATTACAGCGCAAACATGAATGTGTCTAAGAACCAAGTGTCCTATTTCGTTTATCATAATTCCTCTCTATACAGTTTATGGCAGGGCCCAATTTGGAGTCTGTTTCTCTTCAGTCAGTCATAGTTAGCTCTGGAATGCTGAGAGGGAGAGAAAGATGTGAGAAGACTGAAGCTGTGGTTTGATGCAGGTTCTATATTAAGTTATCCAAGACTGAAGAATCAAATCATGCTGATCTTAATGCTGCTTTAAGGACTTCAGTTGACACCCACTTTGAATCATGCTTTGCTTTTGAATTGAGTGCTGCCATTAGTACCTTTTCTCTTAAGGGTATTGGCTTCTGAGGTGGCATAAAGGAAGGATTAAAATTATATTTGTTTTGTTCTTACATGTTCTCAGATGAATAACTCAGTTGCTATACCCATCAAATGCTAAAGTCTCTCTTTGAAACAAAGCAAACAAACAAAAAACAGCATACCTGAATCTTCTTTTTAAGCTGACTGGTGGTAATATTGTTATTGACTTGTACAAACCATTATCCTTTAATGAGTATAATATGCATTACTGCAAGACTTCTCTTTAGCAGTATGTATGCTTACAACTAGAAGTAAATCTGGCTGAGATGAAAAATATTTCACTCTTCTTTTTACAGGCAGGGGAAGAAGGCTATTTGGAAGCTTTTAAAACTGAGCTTGAAGCATTCAAATCAAGAGTGAGAATCTGTTCACAGTCTCAAGCCTTTATACCTACGTCAGTACAGAATCCCAGTGTCTATACTGGTATTGTAGGACTGGAGTCTTTGTCACAGGTAGGCTTTTTATTTCCAAAAATGAATATAACAACTCTTTTAGGAATAGATTTTTGCTACACTCTTGAGAAGATGTACTTTTTGAGATCTAGGAATAGGCCTCTCCATACGTGAAGCACTGTCATTTCTAACATGCACTATTAGCAATATGCAAGAGAGATTGTTTCTCAAAGCTCTCACAATTTATAGCATTAAAAGGCATATGTTAGTTCAGTGCCCTTGAATAATTGTGCTAAATGGAAAACTGCATCATTAACCTGTTCAGGCGCTAGAATTAAATATACTTTGCATCACAGGAGGCGAAATGAGCTTTCAACTGAAAATGACTAATCCTATTAATGGAAACCTACAGGTAGTCAAGTCTAAGGAAAATTTACACTGTGTTACGATATTCTGCCCTTGGTTTTATCTTTATTTTGGAACACCGGGGCCTTTGGTTTCAGTGCTGGTGATGATCACATCTTGGGCTGAAGATTAAAATTTAAAAGGGTTTAAAAGCTGGATGTTGGGGAAGGAGACACAATTTAAAGTACTTTGAAATAATTTTGGTCAAGGTACCTGTTTGATAAGATCTGGTAACTGAACCCTAAGTAAATAAGGTGATAGTATGCTAGCTAAATTTAAAGAAGCTTCTTGACACTCACATTATGACAATACTGTCTGGGTTGTTGTTTTTTAAGAAATTTTATTTTATTACAAACTTATCTCATCTTAAGACAAGCAAAATAAAGAGCTTGATTTAGTTATCTGTAAGTGTATGTATGCATTGAGATTAAGCTTTGAATTCTTCATTTGTTGCAGAATGCAAATGATCGACAAGGTTGCATAAACAGAAGTGTTTCCAATTTAAACTCAATGCTACCGAAAGATGAAGAACCCAAAATGATGGACACAGTATAGCACTGTTAAGACTGAGGCAAAGTGCTCTTTTTATTATTATTATTATTATTATTTTTATTATTATTATTGCAAATAAAAGAACGTGGCTATTTTCTTAAGACATTTTTATGGGCATCGCACTTTATTTTTGGTGCTTTGAGTGGGGAGGGATTTGGACGGAGGGTAATCCAGAAACAGTTGTAATAATGTTTGAAAATGTGCTGCTAGGTTTTTGGTTGTCTATGAAGAATGGGGTTCTCATTGCCAAACATGAAACTGAATGTGTTTTATGCTACTAAATTTGCCTTTCATGATTTTGGGAATTAAAGTTTGAAAAAGAACTTGCACAAATACAATGTTTACAATAAGTGATGGATTTCTGGTGGAATCTGCTATTGTTATTAGATATGGGTATGTCTTATTCTATGAATATTGAAGATCACAGTTATACTGCTATATTGCTGGCATAGCTCTTAAATCTGGTTTTATCATTAGCAATAAATTGGTATGACATCAGTACTGCAGATCTGAATGGCATCAATTAAAACACTGGCTCTCTACCTCTTCTAAGAGGATTTAAATGTTACATTTTGCTTTCATAAAAAAAGTCTTGTGTGTTGTTCCCCTCCCCCCCATATAACTAACAATTGCTTACATATGATCTTTGGGTTGTATGGTCACTGAGAAACTTTTGGTTTTAAGACTTTAGTTTAAATTAACTAAATTTTTAAAACTAATTTTTTAAAGCTAGTTCTATAATGGAGTGAAAATTATTAGTTGAAGAGAACAAAAGGAGACTTTCAGGTACAGTGGGTGGGATGAGATTCTGCTTTCAACAAAGCTTGATCACAGTCAAGAGCCAAGCACTTGTAAGTCTGGTTTTGGCAGGTATTTCATACACTGCTAAACTAAAACTTTTTATTAAGTGAATGATTTCTGAAATTATCAACTTAAGTACTGAGAAATAGGACGATCTTTAAAAGCCTTGTGGTTTAGGATCTTGGGTTCAAATGCTATTCCCAGAACAAGCCTGGTGTCAGAGCCTCTGCAATCCAAAATTTCTATGAAACTTTTCAAACTTGCTCTTTCTATAGCAGCTCTGTCCATAAACATGTACTCTGTAGCTGAGCTATTTCAAGGGAGAGTCTGTACCTCAAATATCAGTATAAATATTTGTCACGTGTTTTTACAGGAGTCTATTATTTGTATGCTCCTTGAGCCAGATCTATTGTTTACTTGGCCCTCTGCTGCATTGCTCTGATCGCACACAGGGTTTGGAATGCATTTTAGAATAATAGTTTGACTAACCCAAGTAAATGAGTTGGTATAAATAGTTCTCATAGATCTTACCAGCAGTTGCTGACACAGATAAACTAGCTGTTATGCAACACTAGCTATTTTTTTCTTGTAGGCTCTAATTATGATATAGTAAAGTCTAAGTCTGTTGTAGTATACAGTGGGATAAGTATTAGTAAAAAATAAGCAATAGATCAGCTGATGGAAGCTCCTTTCTTGGCCCTAGTACTAATGTCTGGAACACTTGTGTTTTATCCTCAGGTTATCTGCTGTTCTGTCTAGCTATTGGGCAGACAATGAGGATTCAAGGAAACAACATACCACATCCAGGATGTGAGAAAAAGAGGTTGTTTATTGACTCAAAAACCAGAAGCTATATGGAACCGATGATAGTAATTGAATTAGAATGTCTTACGTCCCTTCTGATACCAGGAGCCCAAGGTGATGGCATCAGATGGATCTCTCATCTGGTGTACAGCATGCTGCATAGTCCTGTCTGTATCAAGGCTCAAACTGACAGGGGCTTCCTCACTTTTTTTCCATCACACGCTGGTTTTATGTCCCTTTCTTATACAGAGCAAACTAGCACTAAACATGTTGCCAGACTTTTGTCCAAGGCCACTAGCTCCTTGTGATAACAAATATCTTGAGTCTTTTCCCTACACCTGCAAAGATAGTAGCTGTCTCAGCTGCAAACTGCAGATAACTAAATATATTTATCCAGTCTGGTTTTGAAAACCTCCAAAGATGGGGACTGCACAACCTTTCTGGGCGCGTTGATCCCATGCTTGACCATCCTCATAGAGAAAAAGTTTCTCCTATCCAGTCAGGGCCTCTCTTATTTCCACTTATGCCCATTGTCTCCTGTCCTCCCACCATGCACTAGTGTGAAGAGCCTGGCTCTGCCTTCTTAATAACCTCCTTGTAGGTACTGGAAGGCTGCTGTCAGGTCCCCTCCAAAGCCTTCAGGCTGAAAAAGGCCAGTTTTCTCAGTCTCTCCTAATAGGGCATGTGGTCCAGGCCCCTGATGATCTCAGTGGCCCTCCATTAGATGTGCTTCAGTTGATCAATGTCTTTCCTGTATTGTACGTGACCCAAAACTGGTCACAGTATTCCATGTCTAATGAATGCTAAGTAAAGGGGGATAATCACTTTCCTTGATCTAATGGCTACACTACTGTTAATACAGCCCAGAATTATGTTGGCCGCCTTTGCTGCCAGGACACACTGCTGGCTCATGTTCAGCTTGCTGCCTATCAAGAGCACCCAGGTCCTTTTCAGCAGAACTGCTCCCCAGCCAGGCAGTCCTCAGCCAGTATCTTTGCAAGGGGTTCTTCCTTCCCAGGTACAAGACTAGGTGCTTGTTCTTGTTGAGTTATATGAGGTTCGGATGGGCCCATTTCTCCAGCCTGTCTAGGTTTCTCTGAATGGCAGCCCTGTCCTTAAGAGCATAATTTGCAAACTTGAGAAGAGTGCACTCTGTTGCCACCTCCAGGTCATTGAAAATGGTGTTCAACAGGACAGGTTCCAGGATAGACCCCTGTAGTACTCCACACTTGTCACTGGCCTCCGGGTAGAATATGACACATCAACCGCTATCCTTTGAGCTTGATCATCCAGCTACTTTTTCACCAATCTAGTTGCACCCCCCTTCGCCCCCATCCAGACCATAACAGTTGGATACAAGCATAGGATGGGAGACAGTGTCAAAAACCTTGATAAAGTTGAGGTAAATGTCCACAACCATAACTATTTTAATCAAAGTAGGCAACCAAGTCAGTCAAGCACGATTTATCTTTGGTAAATCCTTAATGACGGTTTCTAGTAGCCCTCTCCTCCATATGCCCAGAACTGTTGTCCAAGAGGACTTGTTTCATTATTTTCTCAGGGACTGAAGTGAGGCTGACCAGTCTGTTGTTCCCTAGATTGGCCTTTTGGCCATTTTTGAAGATGGATGCAATATTTGCCTTCATCTAGTCATCAGGAACTTCCTCCTTTCCAATGAGACAACTATGACTTTTCAAAGATGGTATGGAATGGCCTTACAAGGACATCAGCCAGCTCTCTCAGCACCCTTGGAGGCAACCTGTCAGGTCTCATGGACTTGTATGGGTAGAGTTCACGCACGTAATCCCTGACTTGATCCTCATCCGCTTCTGGTAATTCTCCCTCTTGAACCCTTTCACTAAGCACAGAGGCATGGGAGACCTTGCTAGTGAAGATGGACACAAAGAAGGTACTGAGTGCCTCAACCTTATCTGTGTCCACTGTCACTAAATCGTCTGCCCTATTCAGCAACCGGTCCCAGTTTTTCCTTGGTCAGCCTTTTGCTGCTGTTGTAGCAGCAGCATAGAGAGTTTTTATAGAAAGGCTAAGATTAGTGTGAATAGAGAAGGAATGGGAACCTTTGTGTGTGGAGACACCAGAAGGAACACACAGCAGAACAAAGGCTCTCAATTGTATACGTTAATGGCACCCAGATTAGCAGGTCATCAAGACCTCAGCACATCCACCAGCCATTACAGAAGACATCCAGGTCTGGAAACAAAGAACAGTGAACAATTCCTGATGACTCGCTGTGGTAGGCAGAAAGAATTGTGAGCTTAAATTGTGAATGCTGACAGGCTGCAGATAATTATGTGTGGGTAAACATCCAAAATTGAACTTTAGTACTCTCAAGCACAAGCCTGTGACTTGCTAGCTGCAACCAGTACAGACTGTTTGTAAATTTTGATAACTAATACTTGGACTAAAGAAGTGTGTCACATCTTGATTCCTCCAACTCAGAAACAGAACCACCAATTAGGAGCCTGATCACGTGTTGTGCTTCTGCACATGGACTATTTAAATTGGGAAAACTGGGGGCTTGGGTTACCAAAAAGAAGAAGGAGGCCTGGCAAAAAGAAAGTGAAGATCTTGGCTGGAGGAAAGATCCTGGAAGTGGGGGAAGATCAGGGAGATGTGTGGAGACAAATGCAGGGGGACATGCAGGAATCTTGGCCAATAATGCCTGAGACTGGTAACTGGGAGCAAGCTGCACAGCACAAAACCAACATGACTTTCATCTGCTCAACCCTCCTGGACCAGCAGTGATCTTCCTGATAGGAAGTACAGACATAGTGAATGTACTGCTGGGGGGGGGGAAGTGAATGTGTTTGTAAGATCACCAAGTAGGGTAAAAAGCTCTAATTTCATTGTTTCTCAAATAAACCCCGGTATCCAGATCCAGTATGGGTTGTTTGCTCACCTGTAACAGTCACAGGGGTGGGATAGGGTGGAGACACTGATCACTGTCAGCTCCAAAAGGGTACAAAAAAGCATATCCAAAACTTGCACGTGATCACTAACCTAAGAATAACCCAGGATACATTAGAAAGACTTGACAGCTGGCATCCCTTGTCCTCCATGTCATCACCTAACATCTGGCATCTTGCTGCCTGACTGCTGGATGGATGGCTTGAACATGCATAGACCTGGTGCTGTCAGGAGCAAGGAGGACTTGCTTCTCCCTAAGGGATGGGAAGCAAGGAGCTAGACATGACAACAAGACCAGCAGGGTAGAGGCCTTGCCAGCCAGGGCCCAGTCCCACAATACCCAACCAAAGCAGACTCGAGAAGGGTAGCCAGGATCAACCAAAAGTCTACATCATCAGGCAATTTCATGATGATAGGGCAGGTCCGAGGTCAAGCCAGGAAGTGAGTCTGCAGCTCAGGATCCAGTTCAACAGGCAGCCATTTCCTGGCACAGTCATGGCTGTGGCTGAGCTGGAGACAGGCACTTCTACAACATAGCTCATGGCTGAGTTTAAATGGATCTCCTGGGCCCATGGGTGAAAACCTCAGTTGAGGCTAGTCAGGGCCATTAAGGCCTACTACTGCACTCAGGACCTTGACATGTGCCTGACTGCTGGACAGACTTCTTAGATGCTTACTGTGCTGCTTTTGAGTGTGAAACTATGACTGACACTTATTTTGTTTCAGTTTCTATTTTAAATAAAATCACCTTCTGTCACAGCACTCTCCAGACTAGCTAGCTGCAACAAGGTCTTTTACCATCACATACCAACATACTCTTCATGCCAGTCCCTCTGCTGCCTTCTCCTAGTCTCTCCTCATCCAGGGTACTCTCCCTTCTTTCTCCTTCTTCCTCCTCTCTCTTCCTTGGCTGCCCAACCACTTAACAGATCCAGCCACAGCTGCACCTTATCTACATCAGCCAACCTGCAGCCCCTGAAGCCAGCCCACAGCTGTATATTATCAATGCTAATTAACCCATCTTCAATCCTCTACAACAGAGGTCCTCAAACTACAGCCCGTGGTCTGGATACGGCCCCCCAGGGTCCTCAATCTGGCCCCCGGTATTTACAGACACACACCCCCCCACACACACCCTCCCACACCCCCCCCCCCCCCCACACACACCGGGGGCTGGGTGGGGGAACCAAGTAGCCGCAGATGACTTCCTGCCACTTAATCTGCGTGCTGGCCCCCTGTTTAAAAAGTTTGAGGACCCCTGCTCTACAACCTTCTCCTCCTATAAGGTCTCCCATTGATTTTTGCTACATTGTTGATACAATGTTGCTATGATATTTTCTGCAGTAGAGCTTCTTCTTTTTGTCCTTGATGTTCCTTGCAAGTCTAAAGTTCAGGTGAGTATTGGTGTATTGGGTTTTGCATAGCAAAGTTGGGGGGGGGGGGGGGCACAGTGCTGCAGGAGTGGCCTTTGTGAGAAGAGACCAGGGGCTGCCCTCATGTCAGACAGAGCTGATTCTAGCCAGCTCCAAAACAGACACACTGTTGTCCAAAGATAAGCCAATCAGTGCAGCTGGTGGCACCTCTGTGAAAGCTTATTTAAGAAAGGGTAAAAAATGCTGCACAGCAGTTGTGAGAGAGGAGTGATAAAAATGTGAGAGAAACAACCCTGAAGACATCAAGGTCAGAGGAGGAGGTGCTCCAGGCGCCGGAGCAGAGATTCCCCTGCGGCCTCTGGAGAAGACTATGGTGAAGTAGGTTGCTCCCTTGCAGCCTATGGAGGACCACCTCAGAGCAGATATCCACACTGCAACCCTTGGAGGACCCCCACACCAGAGCTATGGGTGTGCCCTGAAGGAAGCTGCAGCCTGTGGAGAGCCCATGCTGGAGTAGGCTCCTGGCAGGAACTGCAGCCCATGGAGAGAAGACCACGCAGGAGCAGTTTTTCTGGCAGGAACTGAAGCCTGTGGGGGACCCACACTGGAGCAATCCATTCCTGAAAGATTGCACCCCATGGAATGTAATCACACTGGAGTAGTTCTTAAAATGGGGAGGAGGAGACAGAAGAGTCGGGAATGAAGGAGTGAAGTTGACCTTGGCAAGAAGGGTGGGGAAGGAGGTGTTTTCAGTTTTGTCTTTGTTTCTCACCATCCTACTCTATTTTTCATTTTCAAGAAATTAAATTAATCTTCCCCAAGTTGAGTCTGTTTTGCCCATGATGGTAACTGGTGAGTGATCTTCCTGTCTTTAGCTTGACCCACGGGCTTTTTATCACCTTATTTTCTTTCTTTGTCCTGCTGAGGAAGGGGAGTGAGCGAGTGGCTTGGCAGGCACCTGGCAGCCAGCCAAGGTAAACCTACCACAGTTGGCTTTCCTGACACCATCTTTACATGCCCAGGCAATATTTCTTTAATCTACCTTTGTAGCTTGTCTCTCCTTGTGCATAAAGCCTTTTTGCATTCAACTGAGAGTTTATGGGTGAAGGTCAAAGGCAGCTTTGGCTGTAGTGATTATGAGATGGGGGAGATCAGGATCCTGAGAGCAGGGAGGAGAGCAAAAAGCAAGACCACAACTCTGGACTTCAGGATAGCAGGCTTTGGCCTCTTCAAAGATCTGCTTGAAAAAGTCCCATGTTCTCTGGCACTGTTACATACATAGGGCTATATAGCAGTCACTTATGCTAACAAGGGTTACTAGGCCTAATATGGCTGACACGGCTTGCCCAAGATCACTAATTCCTCAAATACAATTTTTTCTGTAAGACTGTCAATACACTAAATATTTCTGAGTGGGCCAAATACTGTAGTTTTTACACCTGATATGAGCAGCCATAAAGACAACCTCGTTAGAAGGGGGAAATTACCGAACAGAAGAAATTGATAGCCTGGGAACTAAGCCTGTGAACCCAAAGCTTCCTTGAAAAGTGCAGCTGGCATCTTTGAAGTAGAGCTGGGTATCTTGAAACCAGAGACTTCCTGAGATATCATAGATAAGAGCATAAACATGGAACTGTAACAGCAATTTATCATCTGAAAAGGTAAAAAATAGTCTGGAAAAAGGGGAAAGCATCCTGAGGAAGTAGGAATCAGTAACTGCCGTTGGCTGTTCTAACTGCAAGAACAGGAAAATAGTCTAGAAAAATAAAAATTAGTTGGAAAGAACAGAAAATATCATCTTTTGGCTATTCCAGGTGAAACCCAGAAATTTACAGTATCTATTGGTGGCTCAAAAAAGTATGTCCTAAGCCTTCTTATGTCTCTGTGATATAAAAATCACTTAATTTTTGCCAAAAATGGAGCTTTTCTCTCTGAGAATTTCCTGTGCTGCATATACTTTTCCTAATGTAGAGGGTTTGCATGGCAAGGTTTTGGTAGTTGGGGGGCTACAAGGGTGGCTTCTGTGAGAAGTTCCCAGAAGCTTCCCCCATGTCCAACGGAGCCAATGCCAGCTGGCTCCAAGACAGACCCGCTGCTAGCCAAAGCTGAGCCAATCAGGACGTTGGTAGCATCTCTGTGACAGCATATTAAAAAGGGAGGAGGGGGGGAAACCCCAACTTTGTGCCAGTGAGGGAATGGAGTGAGACTATGTGAGGGTAACAAGTCTGCAGACACCAAGGTCAGGGAAAAAGGAGATGCTCCAGGCACTGGAGCAGAGATTCCCCTGCAGCCCATGGTGAAGACCATGGTGAGGCAGGCTGACCCCTGCAGCCCATGAAGGTTAACAGTGGAACAGATATCCACCTGTAACCAATGGAGGACCCCACGCTGGAGCAGGTGGATGCCCAAAGGAGACTGCGACCCATGGGAAACCCATGCTGAAGCAGGTTTGCTGGCAGGACCTGTGGACCCACACAGGGGACCCGTGCTGGAGCAGCGTGTGAAGAACTGCAGCATGTGGGAAGGACTCATGTTGGAGAAGTTCATGGAGGATTATCTCCCATGGGACAGACGCCACACTGGAGCAGGGGACAAGTATGAGGAGTAAGGAGTGGCAGAAACAATGTGTGATGAACTGACCATAACCCCCATTCCCCTGTGCCACTCAGGGAGAGGAGGTAGAGAAATTGGGATTGAAGTTAAGCCTAGGAAGAAGGGAGGGGTGTGGGAAAGGTTTTTTTGGTGATTTTTTCTTTTTCTGATTTGAATGGTAATAAATTAATTTCCTCAAGTCGAATCTTTTTTGCCCGTGATGGTAATTGCTGAGTGATCTCCCTGTCCTTATCTCAACCCATGAGCCTTTTGTTATATTTTTTCCCCCCTGTTCGGTTGAGGAGGTGTTGTGGTCTAACCCTAGCTGGTAATTGTGCCATGAAGCTGTTTGCCCACTCTCCCCTCACCCAGAGGGATGGGGAGGAGAATCAGAAAGGAATGTAAAACTCGAGGGTAGAGATTAGAACAATCTAATAGGTAAAGCAAAAGCCGCACACACAAGCAGAGCAAGGAATTCATTCACTACTGCCCACGGGCAGGCAGGTGTTTGGCCATCTCCAGAAAAGCAGGGCTCCATCACGCATAATGGTTACTTGGGAAGACAAATGCCATAATGCCGAATGACCCCACTCTCTTTCTTCCCCCAGTTTATATACTCAGCATGACATCATATGGTATGGAATACCTCTTTGACTAGTTCAGGTCAGCTGACCTGGCTGTGTTCCATCCCAGTTTCCTGTGCCATTCCAGCCTTCTCGCTGGCAGGGCCCAAGAAACAGAAAAGTCCTTGACTTAGTATAAACATTACCCAGCAACAACCAAAACCATCAGTGTGCTATCAACATTGTTCTCACATCATAGTCAAAACACAGCACTGTACTAGCTACTAAGAAGAAAATTAACTCTATCCCAGCAGAAACCAGGACAGGAGGGGAGTGACAGAGCAGCTTTGGTGGGCACCTGGTATTCAGCCAGGGTCAAACTACCACCTAAACAGCTTGAGTTCTCTGCATGAACTTTCTTTTTTATCTTATTGATCCCCCTCTGCGCCCATTTCTGGGGGAAGTTTGGTTTGTCTTTCCACTTCTGGGATGGTTTGGCCCCTTCTGAGATCTAAATCACTTGATACAATTATTATACAAATAAATAATCTTTCATAACTATATCTGCTTTTATATTTATGATAAGTTTGCTTCACTAAGGATAAGTCTGTAGTAACCTGTAAGTGTATACATCTACTTGGCTGTTGCTGTTATTGGTTGTTGTTATATTATTGATTGTTGGTTTTATTGATTGCTGATTGTAATTTGTAATTGCTTGATATATATATATTCATTTTATTAGTCATAGGTATACTTGCTAGTGAATTGTGTGATATTTGTGGTAATCTGTAATAAAATAGAGAAATTTAGAGGATATAAGCCTCTGTGTTATTGTATATTATGGAATCCTATGAATCCATGGTCACGATCTCTACACACCTGCAGACTGGGTAACCTTTTAGGTCATGACAAAACCTCCAAGATCATAGAAGTACCCAAGGATGCATCAGTTCAAATAAGTGAACTGAGTACAACTGAGTTGTTTTGAAGTAGTTCTAGTAACTACAATTAACTTTAAAGTATTTTATTACTAGTAGTAACAGTTTAGGCCTATCTCTTGCTGTGACTTGATGCATTTTTTACTCCAGAGGGCTACTGACATCAGGAAAAACTATAATCAATCAAAAATGTATAAATACACACTTTTTCTGCAACCAACTTACCTTGAGATTCACTTTTGGTAGAATAGAATGAAGGTGGAATATGTGGAAACACAGGTAAATACAGTCACTTTAGGATGCTGAGGTGGTTTTTTTTTCTGATCAGTTTATTTGGGTAGGATAAGTATCCACCAGCCTTTCTATGGTGATCTATTACTATTCTAATGTTACCCATGTTATTTTACAAACCAGACTAGATTTAAAGATCCGCTTTGAATAAAAGTTTGGATTTATACTGCATGTATGTGGCAAGGTTGTGGTAGCTGGGTGGGGAACTGCAGAGGTGGCCTCTATGAAAAGAGGTAAGGGGCTGTCCTGTGCTGGGGACAGCTGGTTCCAGCCAGCTCTGCATCCAACCCACTGCTGGCTGAAGATGAGCCAGTCAGCAAAGTTGGTGGTGCCTCTGTGAAAACATATTTAAGAAATGGCAAAACTGCACAGACAGTGAGGAATGATGAAGAAAAAGCACGAGAAACAATTCTGTGAACACCAAAGTCAGAGAAGAAGGAGGGGGAGGAGGTGCAAAATGATGCAAATGATACCTGTTGAAAAGGGGGGGGAAAGTGGCTGCATTAGGGTAGCGTGGATGGATTTTGTTAACTGCTTATAGGAAACAGCATCAGCAGCGAAAGCAGGTTTGTGTAGAGAGAGTAGAGTTAGAGAAACAAATACACATGTGATTTGCAAAGTAAGGTGGTCCTGTTGCAGTGCCAGAATCGTTTGTTGACAGATAGGTTGGATACTTATCAGACTGTGGCGGAGAAGTTGGCTGTTAGGGTTGCTCAGTATAAGTATCATAAGCAGCAGGGTAGAGTGAATACGAAAAAGGTGCATACAGTTATTGCTGAAGCAGGAACATGGTGGGATCCTGACAAGTGGGATGGTGATATATGGGACTCAACTGATTCAGATGTGAGTGTAGGGGGAGTATTTGTTTCTGAGGATGTAGAGATAAAACCTATAATTAGGAGAAAATTAGAACAAGGGCCGGATGGAGAGCAAGTGAGACGTGATGTAATTGAGAATTATACTCAGCATGAAATTAATGATGTGATTGAGCGATTCCAGCAGAAACCAGGGGAACCTTTGCTCTCTTGGATGGTGCAGCTGTATGATTTAGGAGCATCTGGAATTGCATTGGATGCTGTAGACCAGCAAGAAGTTTGTAATGTTGAGTTCTGATTCTTTTGTGCAAGATGCTTTTCGAAAGCATGATCAGGGAAATACTAATATGTTAGCCTTGGCAGCTGCGGGTTGCAACCACAAATACCCCATGGAGGGGGGATTGGCCAGGAGGAGATTGCCCCTGGTACACACTACGAGACTGCATACAGCGTCTTAAAGAGGAAAGGATGAAAATGCTATTTTTATAGGAGACGTTGACACAATGATACAGACCGGGTTAACTGCACCTATTAGAAATGAAATAATCAAAACTGCTCTGCCTGCATATAAGAATGTCATTACGATGCTTTTAATAAATGAGACGGGGAGCCCCATAGGAGAAGTAATTGAGAAGGTACAACAACTGGGAGATTTAGGAGAATGGTGCCTGGAGCAAAATGCAGGGCGTGGTGATAGAAATTAAAATAAAGCTGAAAATAATAAGATTTCACAGAAAGGAATGATTACTGCCTTGTTAAAGGATGGGGTGACTCAAGATAAGATTGATGGAATTCCTATGAATGAGATGTGGAGGTAATATAAACAGCGAGGATTGGACAAACCAAGAAAGTAAATAGTCATAGACAGCAAAGGTTTGTAGAATCACCAGAGGATGCAGCTCAGCCTTCTGCACGACCTCTTGAACCTTGACGGGATGCCCCACTCCCCAGCTAAGGACCCCCCACTGGAGAGTCAAACATTCCAGGGGACAAGGAGGACTGGGGGCAGTTGGTTGATCTGTATCCCTGGCATGATGTTAAAACCCTCCGCTGACAATTAAAAGAGTTGGGTTTTTTTCTTGAAGGACTGCAGCCTGTAGAGATGACCCATGCCAGAGCAGGTTTGTCTTGAACGACCGCAGCTCATGGAGATGACCTACGCTGGAGCAGGGGGAAATGCTTGAGGAGGAAGGAGCAGCAGAGAGAAACTGTTATGAACTGATCGTAACCATCCCCTATTCCCCATCCCCCCTGTGCTGCTTGGGAGGGGATGAAAGAGGCACAGTTAGGAATAAAGGAGTGAAGCTGAGACTGGGAAAAGGGGAGGGGGAAGAAGATGTTTAACTTTTTGTCTTTGTTTCTCACTACCCAAATGTATTTTAATTGCCTGTGACAATTTATTTGTAAATATTTGTAATTTTTTTGCCTGTGACAATAATTGGTAAGTAATCTCCCTGTCCTTATCTCAGCCCGTGAGCTTTTTCATCTTATTTACTCCCCCTTGTCCTATTGAGAAGGGGGAGTGATAGACCAGCTTGGTGGGCACCTGGCAGCCAGCCAAGATCAACACACCACACAGATCCAGCTGTGCATCATCCCTGGTTGGTTCATCTAGTACTTGTATCAAGAAGGCATACCTGACACTCTCCAGAAATCTTCTGGAATTCACAGTATATTTTGGCTTATTCAGGAAATTGGAAAGTGGATCCTGTGGGAGGCATCTCTGAAGGGCAAAGGAATTCAGGAAAGTTATCAGGTCTTTAAGGATTAAAAGTACCTAACCAGGTACTTTTAGGTACTAACCTGGTTGCCTAACCAGGTTACGTGTGATGGAGCTTCACAGAATCATAGCATGGTTTGGCTTGGAAGTGACCTTCAAAGATCATCTAGTCTACCCCCCCTGCCATGGGCAGGGACACCTTTCACTAGACCAGGTTGCTCAAAGCCCCATCCAACCTGACCTTGAACACTTCCAGGTGTGGGGCATCCACAACTTCACTGGGCAACCTGTTCCAGTGTCTCAGCAGCCTCATCATAAAAAATGTCTTCCTTATGTCCAATCGATATATACCCTCTTTCAGTTTATAATCACTGGCCCTTGTCCTATCACTACAGGTCCTGGTAAAATGTCTCTCTTCATCTTTCTTAGAAGCCCCCCTTTAAGTATTGAAAGGCCGCAATAAGGTCTCCCCGGAGCCTTCAGCCTTCCTCCAGACTGAACAACTCCAACTCTCTCAAGCCTTTCCTCATAGGAGAGGTATTCTGGCACTCTGACCATTTTCGTGGCCCTCCTCCGGGCCCACTCAAGCAGGTCCATGTCTGTCTTGACCTCGAGACCCCAGAGCTGGATGCAGTACTCCAGGCAGGGACTCATGAGAGTGGAGTAGAGGGGGGGAACCACCTCCCTCAACCTGCTGGCCACGCTTCTTCTGATGCACCCCAGGATGCGATTGGCTTTCTGAGCTGCAAGCACACATTTATGGCTCATGTCCAATTTTTCATCCACCAGGTCCTTCTCTGCAGGGCTGCTCTGAATACATTCATCCCCCAGTCTGCATTTATATTGGGGATTGCCCCGACCCAGGTACAGGACCTTGTACTTGGCCTTGTTCAACTTAATGAGGGTTGCATGGGCCCACTCCTCAAGCCTGTCAAGGTCCCTCTGGATGGTATCTCTTCCCTCTAGCAAATCAGCTGCGTCATTCAGCTTGGTGTCGTCTGCAAACTTGTTGAGAGTATACTCAATCCCACTGTCTATGCCATTGATGAAGATATTATTATTGGTCCCAGTACAGACCCTCGAGGGGCACCTCTCGTTACTGGTTTCCACTTGGACATTGAGCCATTGACTATAACTCTTTGGATACGGCCATCCAGCCAATTCCTATTTATCTAACAGTCGAACCCATATCTCTCCAATTTAGAAGAAAGAATGTTGGGGGGGAACTGTGTCAAAGACATTACAGAAGTTTAGGTAGGTGACATCCATGGTTCTTCCCTTGCCTGCTGATGTAGTCTCTGCATCATAGAAGGCCACTAGATTAGTCAGGCACAATTTGCCCTTGGTGAAGCCATGCTGTCTGTCTCTAATCACCTCCCTGTCTTCCATATGCTTTGACATAACTTCCAGGAAGATGTGTTCCATGATCTTCCCAGACACAGAGGTGAGGCTGACTGGCTGGTAATTCCCAGGGTCTTCCTTTTTACCCTTTTAAAAAATGTGTAATGTTTCCCCTTTTCCAATCACTGCGGATTTTTCCTGACTGCCATGGCTTTTCAAATATGATGGAGAGTGGCTTGACAACTACATCAGCTAATTCCCTTAGGACCCTGGGATGTATGTCATCAGGTCCCATGGACTTATGTATGTTCAGGTTCCTCAGGTGGACCTCAAACCTGATCTTGTCCTATGATGGGAGGAACTTAATTCTTCCAGTCCTTGTCTTGAGTTTCCAGGGGCTTGAGAGATGTGGGAAGAGAGATTACTTCTTGCACTCCTTTGTGTTGCTCTTCCAGCAGATGTCAGAGAGGTTTAAGTCCCCCATAAGAACCAGGATCTTTGATTCACTGTATTTGTTTTTTCTAGCAAGGTTTTGGTAGAAGGGGGGCTACAGGGGTCGCTTCCGTGACAAATTGCTAGAAGCTTCCCCCATGTGATCATGTGATAGAGCCAATGTGTGTGTGTGTGTGGGGGGGGGGGGGGGGGGGGGGGGAAGAAAAAAGTTATACAAAAGCAATCAGTCACCACCCAATGCCCATCCAGTTTCTGAGCAACAGCTACCTTGGAAAAAATCCCCTTCCAGTTTTATTGACGAGAATGACATCATATGCTATAGAATATCTTTTTGGTCCATTCAGGTCAGTTGTCCCAGCTGTGTCCTCTCCTAGCCTCTTGCCCACACCTACCCAACTCCCCAGGGTGGACAGAGTGAAAAATAGAGAAGACCTTGATGCTATGCAAGCATTGTTCAGCAATAGCTAAAACATTAGTGTGTTATCAATACTGTTTTCATCACCAGTCGAAAACACAGCACCATATTGGCTACTATGAAGAAAATTAACTCCATCCCAACCAGACCCAGTACACCCAAGCTGCATGCATTTCTGTATCTACACTTGAGATAAGCCCCCTTTTTGCCCCTGTTTTATTGTTCCCAAGGTCTTTCTTGTACCCATCACACTGCACCCTTTGCTTGCCAACCTGGTTCACTAATTCCTCACTTGGCAGCATCTCCTTGCTCCATCATTCCTACTTTAAAGTTCTTCTTACCAGGTTGTCCAGACTGTTGGCAAAGATGCTTTTGCCCCACTTTCTCAGCTGGATCCTGTGGCATATGAAGACATGGACCCCAAGTCAGTAAAGAAGTGAGATCATTTATTGCATACATAAGTGCTGGTTATATATAATCGCTTATCTACCCACGTTCTGCCCTGGAACGTGCCTACGTGCAGCAGAGCACCTGGGAATTTGTCTATGTGTAGCAAAGCAGTTGCTTTGCAGTTTCACTGACAAATTTGGGTGCTTATCTGTACACTAACAGTTCTGCCAAGTCAGCCTTGTTTCTCTACAAGGTCAACTTTTTTTCATCCCTTACAGGATCCCATCTTTCCCCAGCAGTCCTCGATCCTCAAAGGTCCCCACGGTTGTAAAAGCCAAATCCCCGTTGACTATACCAGCTGCACAAACAGGAGTTAATCCACAGGATCCATCCACTCTTCAGGACCTTCTCCTTCACTGGCAGAATGGAAGAGAAAATCACCTGGGCCCCCATGCCCTTGACCCTGGCCCCCCAGAGCCACGTCATCACTCTTGCTATGTTCCAGGTCTCCCCTGGAAGTATTATTGGTGCCTACATGGATAAGCAACAGGGATAATAGACTGCTGAGAGACAAACAAGCTTGGCAGTCTCTTCATACTGTCCCAAATCTAAGCTTCTGACAAGCAATGAACCTCCCTAGACAGCAGGTCAGGTTAGCAGATGGGGGCCTCTGTCACTCACAGGAGGGAGTCTAATTACTACCACCTGCTGCTTCCTCTTGGTGCCAGTGCATGGTTAGAGCTTGGCTGGCTCTGATATCTCTCCAGACATGGCTTGCTTTCCATCATCCCCTACCAGGGCATTGAACCTAGTCTGCCACTGCATATCTGCAGATGGAGAAGCATCCTTCCTCTTGTTGCCTGAAGTCATATGCCTCCAGCCTTCTACACTGTGAGTCTCCATTTGCCACTCAAACACAATCTCTGATTGCTTTGCCTTCTGGGCAGTTAGGGGTTTAGACTTTTATCTCTGCAAGGTCTCTGTGAAGATCCTGTGTAGGGCCTTAAGGCATCCCAGTCAATTTATAGGTTTGGGATACTGTTACAGACAGCAGACCAACAGCTTTAGATTTACTGTTATTTCAGAATAACGGCACAGTAACAAATACAAATCATCAGTACAATTAACCATGTCAAAATGACAGTAAGTCCAGTAATTCACCAATTACTGGCTAATCTTAATATCAAGA
Source organism: Falco peregrinus (assembly GCF_023634155.1). Taxonomy (NCBI): domain Eukaryota; kingdom Metazoa; phylum Chordata; class Aves; order Falconiformes; family Falconidae; genus Falco; species Falco peregrinus. Next base: position 9,077,521 of record NC_073743.1, on the reverse strand, counting down.
TGTGCAAAGACATATAAGCATGGTTATGAGGCAGGCTGGCAGGAAGCATGGTGAGACTTCTTCAGATGAGTGAGTTGGACCAGCTAACACGCTTGGGGAATTCCAAATTCCCTGATCAGACTTTCCTCCTTGGTTGAGTCATGGAAGCACTATCTGGACTTGTTAACCAATTGACACATTCCACCTCTGCTCCCCCCTCTGTGCCAGTTCTGCCCTTGGTGGTGCACAGTCCTGGAAATATAAGGCAATACTAGTCCCACATTTCCACCTCTTGCTTATGTGACTCAGTGTGGGAAAGGGTGGTCATCTTGTCATGGTGCCGCAAGGCCAACACTGATGTCAACACCTCCCACCTCCCCGGGGGTGTGAGGCACAGAGGGGACTTTGGTCATGGAGTGATGAAGGGTTAAATTGAGGTCAAGGCAGTTGTGGATAACTGGCTAGCTGAAAAGGGTCACATAGACATAGTCCAGCTGGCTGGACAAAAATGCACATCGCTCTCAGCTTATCTGAAGTAAAGCAAAATACACTGTCTTTGGCTGTCCTTGTTACACAGTAACAGGAAGATTTTGGTGGGAAAAGAATGTTGCAGGTGGGAACAGATAACTACAGAAGAGAAACTAGGGGCGGGCTTGGTATTTAGGCAACTAACCAATAATGAGCTTAACTTTTGTAATATGTATGAGCTAATTATAACAAGGCATAAAAGGTGACTGTAAGAGACAATAAAGGAAGTCGGCTGATCACTCATATTGAGTGACTGTGTCTTCCCTCCGTCGCGACAAATGGCGCCCCGAACAGGGACCTTAGAGAGGGCTGAACCTGCGAGCCACGGTTCGACGGAGATTCGGGGTACCGGTGCTGAAAGCAGCGCAGGAGGCGGAAGGGCACAGTCCCCGCGCCCGGGAGCACCTACAGAGGGTCCCGCCGGCCACGCGTCGCCGAAGTCTCGCAAAGGCTGCAACAGCGCTGACAAAGGTATGGAGAGACAAGCGACGTACGATTCGCTCATATGCTTTTTAGAGAAGCGGAGCGTTCAGGACATAGATTGTAAAAAGGAATTCCTCGGGTTATTAGCGTATGGGATAGCGTCCGTGACCCCCGCGGCAGCGGCGAGCGGCGGCGCGCGGCCCGGCAGGCCCCTTCCCGGCCGCGGTTTCTCTCCAAGGCGGCACCCCACCCCCCACCCCCACCCCTCCGATCGGCGCCATGGCGATGCAAGCGGCCAAGCGAGCTAACATCTGGCTGCCCCCAGAGGTCAATCGGACCCTCTATATTCGGAACCTGCCGTATAAAATCACAGCGGAGGAAATGTATGATATCTTTGGGAAATACGGACCTATTCGACAAATCAGAGTTGGAAACTCTCCTGAAACAAGAGGAACAGCTTAAGCTTCTCAAGGAAAAATACGGACTTGATTACAAACCCACAAAAAAAAAAAAAAAAAAAAAAGTGCTTCAGATGTCCCCTACAAGAAATGGGTTTCTGCCTTGAACTAGCAAACATCTCTGTGTTTAACGAGAAGCCTTTTTGCCTTGATGGAGATAATTTATTCTGTATTCTGTATTTATGCTGTATTCTGAATGTGGAAATTGGTTGGGACTAGGAGGCTGGCTTAAAGGCATTTTGCAAACGGGATTATTATTTTTGATCATTATTGTAATAATAGTTTCTTGATCAAAACCAGCCAACACTATTTGTAAGCATTAGGCATATCTGAAGAGAATGCCTTTATTTGAATCAGCAGTTAAGATGTAGTTTAGTCTGATGCTGTGGTTTTATCTCCTTCTGGTGAATTTTTGAAGTGATGAAATCAGAGATACAAGGTATACTAAGAGTTATGAGGTAATAAGGTAATAATCTAAGTAAGGGTGCTGTCTTTTGTATCTACAAGTGCAATATGCTTTTATGTAGCAGAGAGAAACTTTAACAATAATGTTGCTTGAGCGAGATGTGCATGTGACAACTTGGGAAAAGGGATATCACAACTGGAGTGCAACAGTGTTTCTACGTCTGGCAGAGTGAAATCTTTCAAGACCTGAGTTTAGACAGTCTAAAATAAATTGTTAGTATTCAGAAAACCCATCTTAAGCCTCTTTTGCTTACATAGTGTTATGGAAGTCAACTGCTATTGTAGAGAATTAATGATTTTTTAATACATATTAACAAATACTACTATTTTAACTTGAGGCAGTTGAGCGAGAAATACTCACGTGTAGCATTTGAGGGAATGTCAGCATAAATCGCACTTACAGTAAGACTGCATTTTTAATTACTGTACTCGTTAAGATTCGATGATGCCATAAGGCTAAGGCCTTTTATCACAGATCGGTTCTGAACTAAAAGGTGTGTGCACATGTAGATATGCACATTTGTGTTATTTTCCTTAATTGGCTACAAAATAATATAATTAGGTTGGGGACTAGATCTTGGGAATTTGTCTATTATACTTCTGTTTGTTAAGGAACGTGCATAGCATACAGCACCCATGTAGGCTTGGCTTGTGGCATAGTTGTCAAATTTAGCATAGACATTCAGACAGATAAGCAACGTACTCTTCTTGTGTGTATCGCCTACAAGCCATTATGGCTTAGTGTGTAAATCTGTATGTAACTATTGAAAAATCCACTTATGAATGTATATAGCTTAGAACTAATTTTTCCCCTTTGTTAATTCTTTGATATCAATGAGGTATTCTTCAGAAAATGTATGGACTGGTTGGTTGCATAAGGGCAGTTGTTATTTGGACAGAAAATTGTTAATGGTCAGGGATTTTCCACTAAAATATTTGCAAATATTCCTAGTCAAACATCCGTTTGGTTTCTTTTTGGGTTTTGAGCTTGCATTAGTCCATGTTCAGAACTTTAAAATTACCTTTGAATTTTTTAAACTTTTTATATCACTGGAACAGAAAGAGCATCTAAATTAAAGCTTCAAGCTAACTTTATTTTTCAAGTATTTCAGGAATTATACTTCTGAACTGAGATTTTATAAGTTGGCTGTGTATTTTCCTGTGTTAAAACGCTGTTATTGAAAATGGTCAACCAGGCCTATGTCACCCAAAATAAAAACGGGGGAATTGTGGATAACTGGCTAGCTGAAAAGGGTCACATAGACATAGTCCAGCTGGCTGGACAAAAATGCACATCGCTCTCAGCTTATCTGAAGTAAAGCAAAATACACTGTCTTTGGCTGTCCTTGTTACACAGTAACAGGAAGATTTTGGTGGGAAAAGAATGTTGCAGGTGGGAACAGATAACTACAGAAGAGAAACTAGGGGCGGGCTTGGTATTTAGGCAACTAACCAATAATGAGCTTAACTTTTGTGATATGTATGAGCTAATTATAACAAGGCATAAAAGGTGACTGTAAGGTACAATAAAGGAAGTCGGCTGATCACTCATATTGAGTGACTGCGTCTTCCCTCCGTCGCAACAGGCAGTCAATAATGTGGTGTGTTTAGAAACCATCAGAATAGTGCAGGCCAAAACCCAAGTACAAATATATAATATGATGACTAGAACAAGTAAGAAACCGTTCAAAATTAGGTTAACAACTAGAGGGATGAAGTGTGATGCTCAATATCCCTGTAGCAGTAGAGACCATCCTAAAAGGGACTCCCACCAGATATGTCTGACTATTTTTTGAACACATTCCAGGATTTTATTTTATGTCTGTGATATCATGGTGGGCAGCTATTAACATTTGTTTTGCCTGCTCCTTTGCATGTTTCAAAGGGAAAGGGTTTGAAAGGACCAGCCAAATCTGGCAAATCGACAATTGGTTACAAGACTGGTGCCACAGCCAGGGGTTTGGCTACTTAGACCATGGGACTTGCTTTGAGAAACCTGGTCTACTTGGGGCTGACGGGGTTCTTCTGACAGAGAAGGGGAAGAGCATCTTTGGTCATAGGCCTGCCAAGCCGGTGAAGAGGGCTTTAAACTAAAGTTGCCAGGGGAGAGGAACCTCAGTCCCTCCCACTCCTATGAGTTTGGTGCCAGTGCTAGCAAGAGATGCCCAGAGCCCAGAGAGGAATTGCAGGGCAGCAGGAGAGCACCTGAAGAGCAGCACAAAGAAATTCCAGCCATTCCAGCCAGTAAGTCAGCTTCATCGAGGGGCCCAACTTAAATGCCTCTATGCAAATGCATGTAGCATGGGAAATAAACAAGAGGAGTTAGAGGCGTGCACATGCCTGCAGGGCTCTGATCTTGTTGGCATCACGGTGATGTGGTGGGATGACTCTTATGACTGGAGTGTTGAGATGGAAGGATATATGCTCTTTAGGAAGGAGAGGAAGGGGAGACAAGGAGGGAGTGTCACCCTCTATATCAAGAACCAGCTGGAGTGCATGGAGCTCCATCTGGGGATGGATGAGGAGCTGTCTGAGAGCTTATGGGTCAGGATTAAAGGGAGAGCAGGGACAGGTGACATTATACTGGGGGTCTGCTACAGGCCACGTGACCAGGAAGACTGAGCGGATGGGGCCGTCTATAGGCAGATAGGAGCTGCCTCACCTTCACAAGCCCTGGTCCTCATGGGGGACTTCAACCACCACAATATCTGTTGGAGGGACAACACAGCAGGGCATAAGCAATCCAGGAGGTTCTTGGAATGCATTGGTGATAACTTCCTTCTCCCAGTGCTAGAGGAATCAATGAGGAGACCTGCTATATCGGACCTTGTTCTCACCAGCAAGGAGGGGCTGGTGGGGAATGTGAAGCTCAAGGGCAGCCTTGGCTGCAGTGACCATGAAATGATGGAGTTCAAGATCCTTAGGGCAGCAAGGATGGTGCACAGCAAGATCACTACCCTGGACTTCAGGAGACCAGATTTTTGCCTCTTCAGGAATCTGCTTGGTAGAGTACCGTGAAATAGAGCCCTGGAGGGAAGAAGCGCCCAAGAAAGCTGGTTAATATTCAAGGATCACCTCCTCCAAGCTCAGGAGCAGTGCCTCCCAACAAAGATTAAGTTGGGCAAAAGAGCCAGGAGGCCTGCATGGATGAACAAGGAGCTCCTGGACAAAATTAAACACAAAAAGGAAGCCTACAGGGGGTGGAAGCAAGGACAGGTAGCCTAGGAGGAATACAGAGAAACTGTCCGAGCATCCAGGGATGAGGTTAGGAAAGCTAAAGCCCTGATAGAATTAAATTTGGCCAGGGGCATCAAGGGCAGCAAGAAAAAGCTTCTATAGGCATGTTGGTGATAAAAGGAAGACTAGGGAAAACGTGGGCCTTCTCTGGAAGGAAACGGAAGGCCTGGTTACCTGGGACATGCAGAACGCTAAGGTACTCAAGGACTTTTTTGCCTCGGTCTTCGCCAGGAAGTGCTTCAGCCACACTGTCCAAGTCGCAGAAGGCAAAGGCAGGGACTGGGAGAATGAAGAACCACCCACTGTAGAAGAAGATCAGGTTCAAGACCGTCTAAGGAACCTGAAGGTCCACAAGTCCATGGGACCTGATGAGAGGCATGAGGTACTGAGGGAACTGGCAGGTGAAGTGGCTAAGCCACTGTCCATCATATTTGAGAAGTTGTGGCAGTCCCATGAAGTTCTCACAGACTGGAAAAGAGGAAATGTAACCCTCATTTTAAAAAAAGGGAAATAAGGAAGACCTGGGAAACTACCAGCCAGTCAGTCTCACCTCTGTGCCTGGCAACATCATGGAGCAGATTGTCTTGAGAACTGTGCTAAGGTACATGAAAAATAAGGAGGTGATTGGTGACAGCAAACATGGCTTCACTAAGGGAAAATCATGCCTGACAAATTTGGTGGCCTTCTTTGACAGGGTTACAGCGTTGAGAGATCAGGGATGAGCAACTAATGTCATCGACCTGGACTTGTGCAAAGCATTTGACGCTGTCCTGCATGACATCCTTGTCTCTAAACTGAAGAGAGATGGATTTGATGGGTGGACCACTAGGTGGCTAAAGAATTGGCTGGATGGTTGCACTCAAAGAGTTGTGGTCAATGGCTCAGTGTCCAAGTGGAGGCCAGTGATGAGTGCCATTCCCCAGGGGTCGGTACTGGGACTGGCACTGTTTAACATCTTTGTTGATGACATGGATACTGGGATTGAGTGCACCCTCAGCAAGTTTCTGATGACATAAAGCTGAGTGGTGCGGTCGACACGCTGGAGGGAAGGGATGTCGTCCAGAGGGACCTTGACAGGCTTGAGAGGTGGGCCTGTGTGAACTTCATGAAATTCAACAAGGCCAAGTGCAAGGTCCTTCACTTGGATCAGGGCAACCTCCAGTATCAGTATATGTTGGGTGGAGAATGGATTGAGAGCAGCCCTGCAGAGAAGGACTTGGGGGTGCTGGTGGATGAGAAGCTCAACATTGCCTAACAATGTGCACTTGCAGCCCAGAAAGCCAACCAAATCCTGGGCTGCATCAAAAGAAATGTGGCCATCAGGTCAAGGGAGGTGATTGTCCTCCCTCCACTCTGCTCTTGTGAGACCCCACCTGGAGTACTGCATCCAGCTCTGGGGTCCACAGCACAAGAAAGACATGGACCTTTTGGAGTGGGTCCAGAGGAGGGCTACAAAAACGGTCAGAGAACCGGAATACCTCTCCTATGAGGAAAGGTTTGAGAGAGTTGGAGTTGTTCAGTCTGGAGAAGAGAAGGCTCCGGGGAGACCTTTTTGTGGCCTTTCAGTACTTAAAGGGGATTCTAAGAAATATGGGGACAGACTTTGTACTAGGATCTGCTGCAATAGGACAGGAGGTAATGGTTTTAAACTAAAAGACAAATATGATAAGTGGGATACGATACATGAATGTTCCCTTGTTATTTTAAGGCAAAACTTTTCCATTATAAACCCACAACTTTCAAGCCTTACTTCCTTACTAGAATGAAAATTTGAGATTGCTAAGGAAACTGAATTATTCTCTGTTGCAGAATGGCTGTGTGATCATGGCCATGACTCCCTTAAAGATCTTTGTGAAACAAAGTTAGCGTAAGTTAGCTGAAGCAGGCCTTGCAGCTATGCTGAGGCATGCTGATAAGGAAGCTGAGAAAACACACTGACCTTGTGCCTAATGTTGTAAATAACTTTGAGGAATTCGCGTAGACAAGAGAGGAAAAAAAAATATGTAGCTAGCTATCCGCAGAAACCGCAAGTAGGAGGACGTATGAAAATGTAACCCTTTAGAGCTTAGCCAATCAGCAGACTTCGTTTATTGTACCTTACAGTCACCTTTTATGCCTTGTTATAATTAGCTCATACATATTACAAAAGTTAAGCTCATTATTGGTTAGTTGCCTAAATACCAAGCCCGCCCCTAGTTTCTCTTCTGTAGTTTTCTGTTCCCACCTGCAACATTCTTTTCCCACTGAAATCTTCCTGTTACTGTGTAACAAGAACAGCCAAAGACAGTGTATTTTTGCTTTACTTCAGATAAGCTGAGAACGATGTGCATTTTTGTCCAGCCAGCTGGACTATGTCTATGTGAACTTTTTCAGCTAGCCAGTTATCCACAATTCTCAAGTTGCTTTGCAAAATGAGGAGAAAAAATAAGGGAAAGAATGCACACAAACTACAATTTATGCTCAAAATAACCAAATCATATTGTCCTATAAGGAGACAGTTCCTTTAGAATACCTAAAACCACTTTGAATAAGATTTTGTCCATTGTCGAAAAAAGTAATTTCATGCCCATAAGTCTTAGTAAAGCAGAGACAACTTAGTAGACACTTATTTTCAATAATTTTCCTAGGATATTTTTTAAAAGTAAAAGCTTTTCCTGATCTCAGTTTCTCAAACTTTTTAGTCTTTAAACACAAGAGTGAAAATGTACCCTCTTTTTTTCACAGCAAGGGGGTGATTGCCTTTAATGCGACTTATGCCAACACCAATTTCTGATTATTTTTATTATGGTAGCATTGCAATGATCTCCCTCCATTTCACCTGGTCCAGACTAAGGCTGTATGCAGTGTGCACCTACTGAATAGAAATGCTGATATTAACAGAGGGAGTCTTATTAGCAACAGCACCAAAGACATAGAGAAGGGGAAAAAAAAACCCTAAGGAAGATTACAAGAAAATGTATAGGCTATGCATATGATTTTACTAAAATCCCGACAAAACTCACTACAGTGCTTCTTGAGTCATTAACAATTTGAAGCACTTCACAAAATTTGTAGCTCTTCAGTAATTTTGATTCCTTCTAAAGTGCTCATGCTCCAAACCATAAAGTATTTCTTAACCACTGCAAATATATAAAAGGCACATCAAAATGATCGTAATCAGCTCCTTCAGTCTCAGGTGTGAAATTGTTCTTTATTTTTCCCTTGTAATTTCTGTTATTCACCAAGTCCAACAACAAAATAAAGTGGTCAAAAGGGCACAAAAATAATTTTCTACATTCCTGTTATGTAATCAAAAATTTAAAAATTGTGTATATAAAAATTTCAATTATCTTATGCGAGGCTGGATAAGCTATCAGACTTTTTGGGTTTTAATATCCACCCCATGAACAAAAAATCCATGAAGACTCTTAACAACACCCAGAGATATTTCCTTTAATAGTGAAATTGATTTATGGTGGGGAGAGGAAGAAGAAGCTGATGCACACTGAGGCATGTTGTCTTGGGTACTGAAAGATATAACACAAATATGTTGAGCTTAACATTTTTCCTACAACTCACACCACACACCAGAAAGCAGTATTGAATTGCCTAGGTCAGATGTTCATAACTAGAGTTGTGTGAATAATAGATATCTCAGTTTAGTCAATAAACCAAAGGAATGTTAGTATGTGGGAGGGGAAATTTCAGAATAATTCAAAGTAAAATGAAAATATTTTTTAGCCCAATGAAAAAAGGTCAACTACAAAAAAGGAAAGCACTTATTTAAAAAGGAATGGGAAGGAGGTATTTCAACTCCAGCATGGAAAAGAAACCCAACATTTTTTAAAAAATCACAGTTTTTGCCACAGTTACCCATTTAATCCACAATTATTTTTAGTCCCTTGAAGTGTTGCATTTTGGCTTTTTATTAAAACACTACTTCCCCTCATGTTGTTCACTACTGAAGTATACACACAACATGAAGTATACACGTTTCTGCATGCACTTTTATTACAAAAAACCCTCATGTTTGTGTCCTCCATAAGTGCAAAATTTTCTTTTTGAGGCCTTGTAGGCGCAATGCCTACACAAAACCCAATAGGCCTCAATTTCTGATTATAAATATATAGTCTGAAGTATACCCAGTTTCCCAATTAGGAAAATACATACCTGAGAGCTAGGCTCAGTCACAATAGAGAGGGTGGGACTAACCCATGGAGACAGGGGGCAGCCCAGCTTCCTCCCTATTCCAAAGCACAGAGTGTGCAGCAAATGCAGCAGCAGTAATGTGAGCGGAAGCAGCTACAAAGCCCTCATCCTCTTGTCCCTCAGCAAACCTGTGTCCCATTGCTCTCAAATTTGACTGCTTAGAGGATTCCTGCTAAATAAGTTAGCCCTGAGAGAAAAAGTTCCAATTCAGGTTTCTTTCAGGGAAACATTCATGAGAACAGGCCTGAAGACAGACATCCAATTGAAACTCATTATACAGCAGCAACACGGTATGGTGTATGAGCAGTCTTATGCTTAAAAGAGATTGATGCCAAAACGGCACAGAGTTACTTGCTCAGAGACGAATTTTGTCTTTAAGCAGCAAAGGTATTTATTTCATGCAACGTTGGGGAGCTAGCCGGTTCGCACCGGACAAACTAGCTCCAAAGTTTTCAGTGAAAAGTCAGGTAATTTATACAGTTTCCATGAGAGGTTACAACATCTTTACATACATATTCATTTAATTTTGTCATCTAATTATCATATTCATAATAGGTGGGGCTTAGGCGGAGCTTGAGGCGGAGTCTTCTAGAATCGTCTTTTGTGGAGACTTTTGGGTAGTTGTTCCGTTCTTCGGCTGGAGCTTGCAAAACCTCCTGACTCATGGCCTTCTCATCTCCTTCAAATGCCCACCTTATCTTTATTTATGACTACTAGATTGCTCAGAGTCATTCCTCCTATCTCTTACTTCAGTACCATCAGCGGAACAGAACAGGCCGTGCCGTCTCTGTTGTATCTCAGCATACACAGAGCATCACCCAGAGCATGGTACCAAATCCTTCCTGACTAATCCTTTAAGATGAAATCACAAAGATGGCTACAAGGAAAAAAAAAAAGATATTTTTTTTCTTGCAAGGCAACTCATGTAAATGCTCAGACCCAGATTCTCTGTTTACCTTACAAAGCTTCCATGTCCATTGTGTGAATATCTACATAAATATATATATATATATAAAATATATATATATATGTGTGTCCTGGTTTCGGCTGGGATAGTATTAATTTTCTTCCAAGTAGCTGGTACAGTGCTAATGTTTTTGAACTTAGTATTATAATAACGTTGATAATGCACTGATGTTTTAGTTGTTGCTAAGTAGTGCTTACTCTAAGTCAAGGATGTTTCAGCCTTTGAACAAATTAAAGAGGCGATAGTTCATGCAGTAACTCTTGGGCCAGTCCAGACAGGGCAAGAGGTAAAATGCGTGCTCTACATTACAGCTGGGGAGAATGGCCCTACTTGGAGCTTCTGGCAGAAAGCACCAGGGGAGACTTGAGGTTGACCCTTGGGATTTTGGAGTCAGGGATATAAAGGACTTGAGGCCGACTATACTCCAACTGAAAAAGAAATACTGGCAGCTTATGAAGGGGCTTGAGCTGCTTCAGAAGTGATTGGTAGTGAAGCACAGCTCCTCTTGGTGCCCCGGTTGCCAGCGCTGGGCTGGAAGTTCAAAGGGAGGGTACCATCTACACATCATGCAACTGATGCTACATGGAGTAAGTGGGTTGTGCTGATCACACAACGAGCTCAGATAGGAAATCCCAATCATCCAGGAACTTTGGAAATTATTATGGACTGGCCAGAAGGTAAAGATTTTGGGATGTCACCAGAGGAAGAGGTGACATGTGCTGAAGAAACCCCATTGTATAATGAACTGCCAGAACATGAGAAGCAATATGCCTTGTTTACTGATGGGTCCTGCTGTATTGTAGGAAAGCATCGGAGGAGGAATAGAGTCCCCTATGACAAGTCGCAGAAACTACTGAAGGAGATGAATAGCGTCAGTTTGCAGAGGTGAAAGCTATCCAGCTGGCTTTAGACATTGCTGAACGAGAAAGGTGGCTGATACTATACCTCTATACTGACTCATGGATGGTGGCAAATGCCCTGTGGGGGTGGTTGCGGCAGCGGAAGCAGAGCAATTGGCAACGCAGAGGTAAACCTGCTGTTTCTGTATGTGCCCATATGCTGCGTTTCCAAGTTCTGGTTCTTCACATCCTGTTTACATACTTGACATTTTTGTGGCTGCCTTAAAGGAACACGACTAAGTCTTTAAAGTCAAATAACTCGTCTGCAGACCCCAACATAAACCCATCTGGGCTGCTGCATTGTGGCAAGATATTGCTGCCCGGCTGGAGAACCTGGTTGTAAAGGTACATCATGTAGATGCTCACGTACCCAAAAGTCAGGCCACTGAGAAACATTGAAACAACCAGCAGGTGGATCAAGCAACCAAGATTGAAGTGGCTCAGGTGGATCTGGATTGGCAACATAAAGGTGAATTATTCATAGCTCGGTGGGCCCATGACACTTCAGGGCATCAAGGACGAGATGCAATATATAGATTGGCCTGAGATTGAGGGGTGGACTTAACCATGGACACTGTCGCACAGGTAATCCATGAATGTGAAATATGCACTGCAATTAAGCAAGCCAAGCGGTTCGAGCCTCTGTGGCATGGAGGACGATGACAGAAATATAAATATGGGGAGGCTTAGCAGATTGACTATAGCACACTCCCACAGACCCACCAAGGCAAGCACCGTGTGCTTACAATGGTGGAAGCAACCACCGGATGGCTGGAAACATACCCTGTGCCCCATGCCACTGCCCAAAGCACTGTTCTGGGCCTTGAAAGACAGGTCCTGTGGCGACATGGCACCCCAGAAAGAATTGAATCAGACAATGGAACTCATTTCCAAAACAATCTCATAGACACTTGGGCCAAAGAACATGGCATTGAGTGGGTATATCACATTCCCTATCATGCACCAGCCTCTGGGAAAATCGAACGATGTAACGGACTGTTAAAGACTACGCTGAAAGCAATGGGTGGTGGGACCTTCAAACATTGGGATAAACATTTAGCAAAGGCTGCCTGGTTGGTTAATACCAGAGGATCTGCTGGCCAAGTTGGTCCTGCCCAATCAAGGCTTTTCTGTACTGTAGAGGGGGATAAAGTCCCTGTAGTGCACCTTAAAAATATGCTTGGGAAAACAGTCTGGGTCATTCCTGCCTCAGGCAAAGGCAAAGCCATTTGTGGGATTGCTTTTGCTCAAGGGCCAGGGAGCACATGGTGGGTAATGCGGGAGGATGGGGAAGTTCGATGTGTGCCTCAAGGGGATTTAATTTTGGGTGAAAACAGCCAATAAATTGAGTGATGTTAATTATTACATAATGCTGTATATTGTCATTGGTGACAAGAGTAGAATTTGAACTCATACCCCCAGAGAGACTGGATATCTTGTGGCACCCATCTCTACTATTTTAGATTTGAAGATTTGAACCTTATTCCTCTTCAACTGCCACACTAAGAACGACTTTGGTGAAACCAGATCAGTGCAGCTCTAATAGGATTAGAACTGGCTTCAACATGGAACAATCCAACACCTCGTACCATCTTCCCTGCCCAGAAAGACTGTTATAACAGATGGAGCCCAACATCATGGAATAAATTAACTCGTTGGACTTCAGAGGGATGGTCCATAGACTAAGGGAATGATATCTGTGTATTTATGTAAAGGACAGGAGAGGTGATGATGTATTGGAAAACGTAGCATGACGTAAATAGTATGGAATAAGGGGTGGATACTGTCCTGGTTTCGTCTGGGATGGAGTTAACTTTCTTCTTAGTAGCTAGTACAGTGCTGCATTTTGGCTATGACGTGAGAACAAAGTTGATAACACACTGATGATTTTAGTTGTTGCTAGATAATGTTTATACTAAGTCAAGGACTTTTCTGTTTCTCAGGCCTTGCCAGCCAGAGGGCTGGAGGGGCACAAGAGACTGGGAGGGGAGACAGCCAGGTCAGCTGACCTGAACCAGCCAAAACAGGTATTCCATACCATGGGACGTCATGCTTGGTATATAAACTTGGGGGAGGGGGTTGGCTGGGCCCGGGGGATCATTGCTCGGGGACTGGCTGGGCATCGGTCAGTGGGTGGTGAGCAGTTGTATTGTACATCACTTTGTTTTCCTTTCTCCAATTTCCTTTGGATTTTATCCTTTTCCCCACCTTTCCATTATAACATTATTATTATTATTGTTATTGTTCTTACCTTTTAAATTCTGTTTAAGTTATTAAATTGTTCTTATCTCAACCCTCGAGTTTTACATTCCTTTCCGATTCTCCTCCCCACCCCTCCGGGTGTGGGGGGGAGTGAACAAGCGGCTACGTGGTGCTTGGTTGCCAGCTGGGGTTAAACCACGACAGCTGGCATGGGCCCACTCCTCAAGCCTGTCAAGGTCCCTCTGGATGGTATCCCTTCCCTCTAGCAAATCAGCTGCATCGCTCAGCTTGGTGTCATCCACAAACTTGCTAAGGGTACACTCAATCTCTCTTTCTATGTCGTTGATGAAGATATTAAATAGTATTAGTCCCAGTAGAGACCCTTGAGGGACACCACTCATTACTAGTTTCCACTTGGACATTGAGCCATTGGCTGTAACTTTTTGGATGTAGTCATCCAGCCAATTTCTTATCCATCCAACAGTCCCTCCATCAAACCCATATCCCTCCAATTTAGAGGTAAGAATGTTGTGGGGGACCATATCAAACGCCTTACAGAAGTCTAGGTTGATGACATCCGTAGCTCTTCCCTTGTCCGCTGATGCAGCCACTCCATTGTAGCAGGCCACTAGATTAGTCTGGCACGATTTACCCTTGGTGAAGCCATGTTGGCTGTCTCTAATCACTTCCCTGTCTTCCATATGCTTTGAAATATCTTCCAGGAGGATCTGTTCCATGCTCTTACTGGGTATAGAGGTGCAGCTGACTGGTCGGTAGTCTTCAGGGTCCTCATTTTTTACCCTTTTTTAAAAATGGGTGCAATGTTTTCTGGTTTCCAGTCACTGGGGACTTCACTTGATTGCCATGGCTTTTCAAATATGATGGAGAGTGGCTTGACAATTATTTAAAAAGTGTTTAGATGTGGTTCTTAGGGACATGGTTTAGTGGTGGACTTGGCACTGTTAGGTTTATGCTTGGACTCAATGATCTTGAAGGTCTTATCCAGCCTCAATGAATCTATGATTCGATGAATATCCGTTTGGTCAGTTGGTGTCAGCTGTCCCAGTTGTGTCTCCTCCTACCTTCTTGTGCATCCCCAGCCTACTCACTGGCAGAGCAGCATGAGAAGCAGAAAAAGCCTTGACGCTGTGTCAGCAGTGCTCAGCAATAACTAAAACCTCAGTGTGTTATCAACACTGTTTGCAGCAGAAATCCAAAACATAGCCACATATGAGTTATTATGAAGAAATTTAACTCTATTCCATCTAAAACCATTGCAGCAAGGAAGTGCCTGCAAGGCACCATTATGGAGAAAAACCCCAAGCCCTCTCCAGGAACTCAACATGCTGAGGTGCCTCTCTAAAGTGCCTGTACACTAATGCACACACTATTGGGAATAAACATGGTGACCTAGAGATCTGTGTACAGTTGCAGGGCTACAGCCTTGTTGGAATCACAGAGATGTGGTAGGATGTCATCCATGACTGCAGTGTTTCAATGGACAGACTCTTTAGGAAGGACAGGCCAGGAAGACGAGGAAATGGAGTTGCCCTTTATGCTTTATGTGAGAGAGCAGCTGGAGTGCATGGAGCTCTGCCTGGGGATGGATGAGGAGCCAAATGAGAGCTTCTGTGTAAGGATTAAAGAGAGGACAGGTAAAGGTGACATCGTGATGGGTGTTTGCTATAGGCCACCTGACCAGGAAGAAAAAAAAATGGATGAATCCCTCTACAGACAAGAACATCCTCATGTTCTCAGGCCCTGGTCCTCATGGGGGACTTCAACCACCATGATATCTGCTGGAGGGACAACACAGCAGGGCATAAGCAATCCAGGAGGTTCCTGGAGTGCATTGATGATAACTTCCTCCTTCAAGTGATAAAGCAGCCAACAAAGAGAGGTGCTTTGCTGGACCTCATACTTTCCAAGAAGTAGGGGTTCATTTGGGACGTGAAGGTCAAAGGTAGCCTTGGCTGCAGTGATTATGAGATGATGAAGTTCAGGATCCTGAAGGCAGGGAGGAGGGCAAAAAGCAAGCTCACAATCCTGCACTTCGGGAGAGCAGACTTTGGCCTCTTCAAAGATCTGCTTGGAAGAGTTCTATGGGGTAAGGCCCTGAAGTGAAGAGGGGCCCAAGAAAGCTGGTTAATATTCATGGATCACTTCTTCCAAGCTCAGGAGTGGTCCACCCCAAAGAGTAGGAAGTCAAAAAATGCCAGGAGGCATGCGTGGATGAACAAGGAATTCCTGGTCAAACTCAGACACAAAAAGGAAGTATACAGAATGTTGAAGCAAGGACAGCTGAGCTGGGAGGAATGTAGAGATGTTGTCTGAGCATGCAGGGATGAGGTTAGGAAAGATAAAGCCCAAATGGAATTGAATCTGGCAAGAAATGTTAAAGGTGACAAGGAAGTACATCGGTGACAAAAGGAAGACTAGGGAAAACACGGGCCCACTGCTGAATGAGATGGGGGACCTGGTTACACAGGACATGGAAAAAGCTGAGGTACTGAATGCCTTCTTTGCCTCAGTCTTTACTAGGAAGACCAGCCTTCAGGAATCCCAGGTCCCAGAGACTGGGGGAAAGGCTGGAGCAAGGAAGATGCACCCTTGTTGGAAGATGATCAGGTCAGGGAATACTTAAGCAAACTGGACATACATAGGTCCATGGGCCCTGATGAAATGCACCCATGAGTGCTGAGGTAGCTGGCAGATGTCATTGTGAGGCACCTCTTGATAATCTTTCATTGATCATGGTGACTGGGAGAAGTGCCCAAAGACTCGAGGAAAGCAAATGTCCCTCTTATCTTCAAGAAGGGCAAGAAGGAGGACCCAGGGAACTACTGACTGGTCAGCCTAACCTTGATCACTGGGAAGGTGATGGAGCAGCTAATCCTGGAAACCATTTCCAGGCACATGAAGGAAAGCTTCTATAATTATGTCAATGATAAAAGGAAGAGTAGGGAAAATGTGGGCCCTCTACAGAAGGAAATGGGAGATTTGGCTACCCAGGACATGGAAAAGGCTGAGGTACTCAAGTACTTTTTTGCCTTGGTCTTCACCAACAAGTGCTCCAGCCACACCGCCCAAGTTGCAGAAGGAAAAGGCAGGGACTGGGAGAATGAAGAACCACCCACTGTAGGAGAAGATCAGGTTCAAGACCATCCAAGTGTTGTGGTTTAACCCCAGCCAGCAATCAGGCACCACGCAGCCACTTGCTCACTCCCCCTCACCCAGAGGGATGGGAAGGAGAATCGGAAAGGAATGTAAAACTCAAGGGTTGAGAAAAGAACAATTTAATAGGTAAAGCAAAAGCCACGCATGCAAGCAAAGCAGAGGAAAGAATTCATTCATTACTTTCCATCGGTAGGCAGGTATTTGGCCATCCCTATTCCCAGGAAAGCAGGACTCCATCACGCATAATGGTTACTTGGGAAGACAAACGCCATAATGCAAGATATCCCCACCTTCCTTCTTCTTCCCTCAGCTTATATACTCAGCATGACATCATATATTATGGAATATCCCTTTGGCTAGTTTTGGTCAACTGTCCTGGCTGTGTCCCCTCCCAATTTCCTGTGCCCCTCCAGCCCTCTTGATGGCAGGGCCCAAGGAACTGAAAAGTCCTTGTTTTAGCATAAACATTACCCAGCAACAACTAAAACCATCAGTGTCCTATCAACATTATTCTCACATCATAGCCAAAACACAGCACTGTACTAACTACTAAGAAGAAATTTAACTCTATCCCTGCTGAAACCAGGACACTAAGGAACCTGAAGGTGTACAAGTCCATGGGACCTGATGAGATGCATCTCTGGGTCCTGAGGGAACTGGCCGATGAAGTGGCTAAGCCACTGTTCATCATATTTGGGAAGTTGTGGCAGTCTGGTGAAGTTCTCACAGACTGTAAAAGGGGAAATATAACCCCCGTTTTTAAAGAAGGAAATAAGGAAGGCCTGGGAAACTACAGGCTGGCCAGTCTCACCTTGGTGCCTGGCAAGATCATGGAGTAGATCCCCCTGGAAACTATGTTAAGGGACATGGAAAATAAGGAGGTGATTAGTGACAGCCAACACAACTTCACTAAGGGAAAATTTTGTCTGAAAAATTTGGTGGCCTTCTATGACAGGGTTACAGCATTGATGGATGAGGGAAGAGTGACTGATGTCATCTACCTGGACTTGTACAAAGCATTTGACACTGTCCTGCATGGCAGCCTTGTCTCCAAACTGGAGAAACATGGATTTGACAGATGGACCACTCAGTGAATAATGAATTGGCTGGATGGTTGCACTCAAAGAGTTGCAGTCAATGGCTCAGTTCCATGTGGAGACCAGTGTCAAGTGTCATTTCTCACAGATCTGTACTGGAACCACTGATGTTCAAAATTTTTGTTGGCAAAATTGAGTGCACCCTCAGCAAGTTTGCCAATGACACCAAGCTGAGTGGTGCAGTTGACACGCTGGAGGGAAGGGATGCTGTCCAGAAGGATATTGACAGGCTTGAGAGGTGGGCCCATGTTTGCAGGAGCGCATGGAAATTAGGACCACGCGTGGCAATCAGTTAGCTGAGGGGAATGTGCTCGAGCTTGTAGGTCACGAACCCTGGGAGGACATGGAGTGTGAATAGACACAACTAACAGGATGAGTCATGCCGAGATAGCATAGGGGAGTGGTGGACAGATGGGCCAAGGAGAGGTAACACCTTGCTGTTAATTGATGACTGTAAACACTTACTTAAAGTGTCCTTTGTTTGTAGTTAACCACCAATCAGGGATTGTCTAGTATGCAATGCTTAGCTTAAAGAACCAATCTGTGTAAAGCGCACAGCTTCTGAAAATATATATAAACTCGTGCTTCTGTACAATAAATTGACATTTGCTTGCATCAAGCAGCATCCCGTCTCTCATCGCGGCACATGCTAACCTCATGAAGTTCAACAAGGCCAAGTTTAAGGTCCTGTATGTGGGTGGGGGCAACCCCCAGTATCAATACAGGTTGGGTAGAGAATGGATTGAGAGCAGCCCTGAGGACTTCAGGGTGCCGGTGGACGAAATGCTCAACATGGTCAGACAGTGTGCACTCACAGCCCAGAAAGCAAACTGAATCCTGGGCTACATAAAAAGATGTGTGACCAGCAGGTTGAGGGAGGTGATTCTGCCCATCTACTCCACTCTGGTGAGACTACACCTGGAGTACTAAGTCCGGCTTTGGGGTCCTCAGCACAGGAAAGACACGGACATGTTGGAGCAGGTCCAGAGGAGGGCCACAAAGATGATCAGAGGGATGGAACACCTCTCCTATGTGGAAAGGCTGTGAGAGTTGGAGTTGTTTACTCTGGAGAAGAGAAGGCTTTGGGGAGACCTTATACTTAAATACCTTCAATACTTAAAGGGAGCTTATAGAAATATTAGGACAGACTTTAGCAGGGACTGTTGCAATAGGACAAGGGGTAATGATTTTAAACTAAAAGAGGGTAGATTCAGACTAGATACAAGGAAGACATTTTTCAAGAGGAGGGTGGCAAAACACTGGAACAGATTGCCCAGAGATGTGGTAGATGCCCCATCCCTGGAAGCATTCAAGGTCAGGTTGGACAGGGCTCTGAGCAACTTGATCTAATTGAAGATGTCTTTGCTCATTGCAGAAGAGTTTGGACTAGATGACCTTTAAAGGTCCCTTCCAACCCAAACTATTCTATGATTCTATGATTTTATGAACATTGATGAATGGCTCAGCTTTGACCAGTGGCAGGCCTGTCTTGGAGCCAGCTGGAACTGGTTCTCTCCAACATGCGGGTAGGTCTTGGACTCTTCTCCTAGTTAGGAGTTACACAGCTACTGTGGGTACACATTCATGCTGTGCATATTTTTCACATGTACACATGCTTCCTAAATCTATACTATGGAGTAGCAGCCAGCAGTAAACAGACATGTGGATCTTAGGTTTTAGGCAGTGAAGACATCTACAATAGGGAACATTCTAAATGTCCAAACAATGATATTACTATGTTTTCTCACTAAAAAATTAGTGCTCAAATTTTATCTTCCTGCCTTTAAAATTTAAACCTGCTTATGACGTGCGGAATTAGACTCTATAACTCGAAAGTTATAAAGTAGGTATGTTTATTGCACGCAGATGCACGGGGGATCGCTCCTCCACAAGCGTGCATACCCGAAGTGACGAACCATCTCACATTTATACAATGAACAAATGAATATTCAATTAACGCCTATACATATTCGTTACCTAAACCCCGCTTCGTATGTTAATTAGCTTATCAGTCCGTTTCCTGGAATGTGGTGGTCTTGCAGGTTTGTAGGTGATTCATGTTCTTGTGACCATCCGATCTTCTTCAGGTGATTGTGACCACCCAATCTTTCCAGCAAGGAGACTTAGCACTCCCTCCCTCTAGATAGCATTTGAATGTCTCTCATCTTTTCTTATTCTCTTTTAAATAGCCCCTTTGTTAGAGGAAGAAGGGCAGGCGTCTCCCCTTTGTTAGAGGAAGAGGGGCAGGCGTCTCCCCGTCTCCCCTTTGTTAGAGGAAGAGGGGCAGGGTCTCCTCAAAACTGTAGTTGTCACCGCACCCATGACTAGTCACCATACCCACATTCCTTAAGCAGACACATACAATCACAATCCATGTCCATTATCCCCATTTCACATTATTTCTCCATATCACTTATACTTCTCAATAAATGTATTTAATGCATTTCTTATATTCTTTACAAATTTTCAGCCCCAAATTTATATATCATAGTCACTAAAGTCACTCAAGCACAACAAAGGTAGAATGTGTCTGTTAGTATCCTTGTGGTTATATATTTTCACATAAACTAGTGTTTCGGGTCTACATGCAAGGGTGGTGGTGGTGGTGAGCTATTGGAGTGGCCTTTGTGAGAAGAGACCAGGGGCTACCCTCTAGCTGGACACAACTGGTTCCAGACAACTCCAAAAACACCCACTGCTGGCTGAAGAAGAGCCAGTGAGTGAAGCATGTTCCTTCAGAAAATATCCTCACTGGAGCATGTGGATATTTCCTGAGGGAACTGCAGCCCATAGAGAGCTCACAGTGGAGCAAGTTCTCCTGGCAGTAACTGGCAGTCTTTGGAAGATCCACACAAGAGCAGGTTTATCCTGAAGGACTGCAGCCTGTGGAGAAGACTCAAGCTGGAGCAAGGGAAAAGTGCGAGGAATAAAGAGGAGCAGAGAGGAACTGTTATAAACTGACCACAATCTCCATTCCCCTTACTACACTGATTGAGACCTGGGGCAGGAAATAGAGGGGTTGGGAATGAAGGTGGTTTTAGTTTTGTATTTATTACACACCATCCTACTCTATTTTTAATTGACAAATTAAATTAATTTTCCCTAAGTAGAATCTATTTTACCCGTGACAGTAATTGGTAAATGTTCTAGTTTTGGCTGGGATAGAGTTCATTTTCTTCTTAGTAGCTTGTACACTGCTGTGTTTTGGATTTACTATGAGAATAATGTTAATAATGCACTAATAGTTTTAGTTGTTGCTAAGTAGTGCTTACTCTAAATCAAGGACTTTTCAGTTTCTTAGGCCCTGCCAGTGAGAAGACTGGAGAGGCACAAGAAATTGGGAGGGGACACAGCCAGGACAGTTGACCTGAGCTAGCCAAAGGGATATTCCATACCATGGAATGTCATGCTGAGTATGTAAAGTGGGGGGAGTTGGCTGATCGCTGCTCAGGACTGGCTGGGCATCAGTCAGTGAGTGGTGAGCAATTGTACTGTGTATCACATGGGGTTTTTTTCCCTTTTGGATATTATCCCTTTCTCTCTCTCTCTCCCCCCTCACTACACATTATTATTATTATCATCATCATCATCATCATTATTCTTATTATTGTTATTGTTGTTATTATTATTATTTGATTTTATTTTAATTATTATTTTATTGTAATTATTAAATTGCTCTTATCTCAGCCCATGAGTTTTACCCTTTTCCCAAATCTCCTCCCTATTCTACTGGGCAGAGGTGGGCAGGGCAGGAGGAGTGAGCAAGTGGCTGCATGGTACTTAGTTGCTGGCTGGGGTTAAACCATGACAGTAAGTGATCTCCCTGTCTTTATCTCAACTCATGAGTTCTTTCATCCTATTTTCTAACCCATCCTGTTGAACAGGGGGAGTGAGAGAGTGTCTGGGCTGGGGTCTGGCAGCTAGCCAAGGTCAACCCACCACAGCTAGATTTGTGAATCTCGGTTCTTAATCCTGGATCACCTATTTATAGAATCAATTTAATTGTTTCAACTGAATCCACCTTTGTTGCTATGCACTGGTCAAGTTCACAGAATTGCTATCATAACTCAGTTCAACTGTCAATTTTAAACCTAAGAAATAGCTTGAACATAGCTAGACTGGTAACCAAACTGCAGTGAGTTTAAGTCAGCATTGGCCATGGTCACCAGCAAATTAGCACAGAGAATACTTGTATACCAAACAGCTTTCTAATGACTCTATGTAAACAGTAAATGATAAATAAAGGATTGTCTTCATCTTTTTGTTCTTAATTTTAGGTAAATGCTAAGATTGGTTAACACAGTTTTTGATTTTAGGAAAGAATCTGCAAAACATCCTTTTTCAAAGGGGACAGTTATAAGAGCAAATACTACTTGGATGCAAGCATTGAACCACACATGTAATGGTACCAGCTAAGGACCAGTAGCAATTACATTTGAAACCAAAATGAAACTTGAAACGGTGGGTTCTTTTTTCCCTCCAATTTGTATATCAAATTCCAGCATGGTGAATAATAAATTTATTTTGATTTTAGGCACAACAGCTGACAAACTTCCTGGTTGCTTGGTCAGTGCAATAAAAACAATGTTGGTTTACATACATATTTTTTGCTAATAGTGTTTATATAACTCCTAGAAATGTGTGGAGAAAAATAACATAATTTTTCTGAAGTAGTCACTTGTCTTGGCCATAAACACTTCTTTACCTGTTACTGAAGACATCATTGCTAAAGAGGAACTTGGGCTATATTGAAGTATGTCATATAGAAAGGTTTCTGAGAGGTAATACAGGAACTAATCAGCTGTGCCATCCTCCTATGGCAGCATATGAGACACTGACTCTTATGTCACTCAGTGTCTCCCAGTTGTTTATCACTTTACAAGGCCACACTGAAATTTTTCATACCAATTATCAGCCCTGGGTTGATTTTTTGCTATCCAGAAAGACATTATTCAACCATTTCCCACCACCACCACTACCTTTTCAAGAAGGCAGTTAAGGGAAAGATGACTCCAATTTTGAAATACATATTTTCTGTAGTGACCACCACATCATTTGATGTCATCTTTTTTTAGCTATCTTTTTTCTTAGCCAAAATTAGTCAGTTTTTTGGTCAGAGATGCTCCCTTAGCCATTTTTTTAAAAAACATGACAAGTTTGTCCAAATTAGAACTCTTTGAAAGACTGAAATCAACCTGTGTTTAGAAGGAACTTCTTAGAACTTGGAGAAATTACCTATTGAATAGCACTTTCCTGCTATTTTCCACAATAAAGATAACAAATCAAACCTGTTTTTCTGTATATGTCTGTAAAAAAAGAACAGAATAAGTCTTAGCCTAGCTGTTTATATTTTCTGACTCTTATTTCCTATCCTCTAGAGGTCCTGAGCTCCTAGTATTCATTTAATTAATTCCACAGATAACTCTTTACTATCTTAATGTATGTCATATAAATATAATAAAATAAATTTAAATTCATAACTGCACTATGTATATTGCACTTCAGTTATTTAATAAATATAAAAATGGTTAAAATAATCTAAATTAGATTAACCATATAAGTGATTGAATGAGGCACATCTTGCACAAAGCACTGTAGTCAATGGATCCATTAATACATTAAACCCTCCATCATGATTTCCATATCAATGCTTATGCATGAGCACATAAAAATAATGGAATTTAATGAAGAGGTTAGAATCAACAAAACTGTTTTGCATTAATAAGTTCTTTGATGGAGCTATAAACTAGTAGGAAAATTTATATATGTAAGCACCCTTGTTCAAACGTGGAACAATAATTTGATGTAGCTGTTGAGTGCAAAAAAGGCAACATACTGCTTGTGTCAGAAGCAAAGTGTAACTAAACACAAAACCCTCAAAGCCACATTTGCACTTAAAAATTTTAAACTATTTGCCACCATCAGAGAATTAAGCAAAGAAATATGAGAGAGTTGAAAAAGCAGATAAATTACTGCAGGGAGGCTGTGGAGGCACAAGAAAAGCTACTCAGTAGTAGATGGAAAACAAAAGCAAAGACATGGTCAATAGTAGCTAGAAAAATTCCTCATAATTTTTAACCTACCAAATAGAACAATAAACCACTGCACCATTACCTTTACCTTCACATGCATGATATATATTACACATGATGCTTTATGATGCATGGTATCCTCTGAGCAAGGCAAGTACAAAGAATAATTGTCTGAAAATTACAAAGTATGATTCTTTACCTGTTACTGAAGACATCATTGCTAGCAGTTATGCTTGAATGAGAGCTGTATGAATGATCTCAAGATGGGGGGAGCTGGAAGCTTGTGACTTCTGTCAGCAGGAGAAAGTCTCCCTCTCTACCTGAGGATCTGAATTTACATAATTATTACAGTGCTCTGCTAGCTAGGAAAGAGGAACAAGATCCATAAAGGAAGGTTTCTGTCAGGAGTCAGTAAGAGTGGCTACTATGCAAGAAAATGGGAGCTGAGGACTGTGAGGCAAGCAGGGGCAGTGTTCTTACCAACAGGGTGCAGTCCCACAGTACCCAAACAAGAAGAGCAGAGCAGGTCTAGTGATGGTGACCAGGGTCAGCCTCAGTCTAGTGATCACCAGGCAAGACTTAGTGATGAGGCAGGTTTGCAGTAAAGCCAGGAAGTCAAATCAGCAGGTCAGGGCCAGGATCAGTAAGGTATATAGGCAGGTTCAACAATGCTTAGACAAGGCCCAATGATGAGAGCCTGAGTTTAAATGTAGCCCCCTGGTGAAGGGGGATCCATTCTGATTTCAGATTGCATGGCTGTGCCATATCAGAACTGGCTTTGAGCATAGGTAGGCAAACCCCTGGTGGGGGGTGGGTAGGGAGGGGGGTTTGGAAGAAGTTGCAGAGGAGGATTACAGAGAAAGATGGTTACAGGCTAGTCATGGCAATTAAAGTCTGCTAGTACACTCAGGACCCCGGTAGCATCAGAGCCAGCTGAGACTGAACCAATCATCAGCACCAAGAGAAAGCACTGGGTGACTGTAGTTAGAGATTCCCTTCTACAGGGAACAGAGGCAGGCACTGATCTGCCAAGATTTACCATCTCAGGAGGTTTGTTGATTGCTGGGGACCCAGATCTGGGATGCTGCTGAGAGAGTGCTAAGGCTCATCTGACCCTTAGACTACTACCCCTTATTGCCCACCTGCATACGTACCAGTGGCATTGCTAAGAGGGTCCCGGAGTAAATCAAGAGGGGCTACAGAGCTTGGGGAGGAATAGGTGAAGGACATGGGAGCCCAGGTGGTGGTGTTCTTCCAACAGGTGAAGGAAAAAGGTTTGCATAGAAGTGTACATATACTATGAGCTAACATGTGGCTGGTGATGCAGGTGATGCTTTGGTTTTTATGGCCATGGGACCATGTCTGGGGAATGAGGACTGTTTGGTAGAAGTTTATTAAATAATGATTGATTACTACTTATGAAAGAGCCTTTGATGATGTATTTAAATAGGAATTGTTTAACTTGGACAGTGAGTTCAAGGAGCTCAAGGGCAACTATAAATCGCATTTAATGAATCTGACAGGTGGTACTTGTTCTGAGCCCCCTGAACAGACAGGATGTGAGCAGGACCATCCAGACAATAAATATCGTGTGAAGCTGTTGTGACAGTAACGACCACACTTGGACATCTGGTCCCTGGCGTGTGTGGACCTTATGGATCATGAGGCAGTGCATGCCTGCACTTGGCAAAAACTTAAAAGCTTGCATACATGAGTTATGCAAGCTGTTTTTGTTTTCACTGAGTATAAAGACGGGCAAGCTCTGGGACTGGGCCAGAAGCCTCACCTACGGGTGGATGCACAGTGTAGGAGTTTTCCCAGTTACCAAGAGACTCCTGGCACCAGCTGCAATGGCGCTTCCTAGCCAAAGTGTGGGCCTGGATGATGTTATTAAGGTGGTAATTGGTGATGTATCCTTTCCTTAATCACTGTAACACTTTGCAGTAATGATTTGATGCATCGCTCCTATTGCTCTTTTATCATATTGTGCACAATAACTAGTACTGTTTCTTTTTATCATATTGCATGCTATTTTCCTTTATTATATTGTAATATAATAAACTAAATTTATTTTTATATTTGATTTGGAGTCCATTTTTGCTTGGTATCCAGTCAATCAGCAAAACAGACTGTTGAGGAGAGATGGGATCCAGCTAACAAAGTTGGGCTAGAATATCTTTGCCAACAGGTTGACCAGCCTGGAGGCTGCCAGGGAAAGTTTCTTAATACAGATGCAGATAGGCCAACTAGGGATAATGCTCTCCTGGATATGGTACTCAGGAACAAGGAAGAACTGGTTGGGGATGTGATAACGGTAGTCTTGGCTGCAGTGACCATGAAATAATAGAGTTGAAGATCCCAAGGGAAGCAAGAAAGACGAGCAACTGCAGGCCTTTAAGAACGACTTCCTCCAAGCACAAGAACAGTGCATCCCAGTACTCTGAATACAAGTAGTCTTATCAGGAGACCAGCTTGGCTAAACAGGGAATTCCTGACTGAGCTGCAGTGCAAAAATAATGTATACAGGATGGACGTGAGGACAGGATACAAAGCAAGAATAGAAACATTGCCTGGGAAAGTAGAGATGGTGTTAGGAAAGCCAAAGCTCAATTGATATTGAGACTTGCAAGGGGTGTCAAGGGCAACAGGAAGAGCTACTGTTGCAATGTTAACAGTAAAAGGATAAACAGGATAAACATGGGCCTGAATGGCTGAGGTATTCAGTGCCTCCTTTGTTTCAGTCTTCAACCAACAAGGTCTCCCAGGCTTGTACAAGTCCATGCAAACATCTTAACTTGTATTCAAGGGTGCTGTGGGAGACTGTCAAAACCCTTGCTGAAGTCAAGGTAGATGACATCTACCACTCTCCCCTCATTCACGTATCTAGACATTTCGTCACAGAATTTAATCAGGTTAGTCAAGCATGATTTCGCCTTCATAAATCCATGCTGGCTCTTCACAGTCACCTTCCCCTCCCACATACTAACATTCCTTTGGTTTATTGACTAAACTGAGATATCTATTATTCACACAACTCTAGTTATGAACATCTGACCTAGGCAATTCAATACTGCTTTCTGGTGTGTCGTGTGAGTTGTAGGAAAAATGTTAAGCTCAACATATTTGTGTTATATCTTTCAGTACCCAAGACAAGGTGCTTCAGTGTGCATCAGCTTCAGCTGACACCAACTGACCAAACGGATATTCATCGAATCATAGATTCATTGAGGCTGGATAAGACCTTCAAGATCATTGAGTCCAAGCATAAACCTAACAGTGCCAAGTCCACCACTAAACCATGTCCCTAAGAACCACATCTAAACACTTTTTAAATAATTGTCAAGCCACTCTCCATCATATTTGAAAAGCCATGGCAATCAAGTGAAGTCCCCAGTGACTGGAAACCAGAAAACATTGCACCCATTTTTAAAAAAGGGTAAAAAATGAGGACCCTGAAGACTACCGACCAGTCAGCTGCACCTCTATACCCAGTAAGAGCATGGAACAGATCCTCCTGGAAGATATTTCAAAGCATATGGAAGACAGGGAAGTGATTAGAGACAGCCAACATGGCTTCACCAAGGGTAAATCGTGCCAGACTAATCTAGTGGCCTGCTACAATGGAGTGGCTGCATCAGCGGACAAGGGAAGAGCTACGGATGTCATCAACCTAGACTTCTGTAAGGCGTTTGATATGGTCCCCCACAACATTCTTACCTCTAAATTGGAGGGATATGGGTTTGATGGAGGGACTGTTGGATGGATAAGAAATTGGCTGGATGACTACATCCAAAAAGTTACAGCCAATGGCTCAATGTCCAAGTGGAAACTAGTAATGAGTGGTGTCCCTCAAGGGTCTCTACTGGGACTAATACTATTTAATATCTTCATCAACGACATAGAAAGAGAGATTGAGTGTACCCTTAGCAAGTTTGTGGATGACACCAAGCTGAGCGATGCAGCTGATTTGCTAGAGGGAAGGGATACCATCCAGAGGGACCTTGACAGGCTTGAGGAGTGGGCCCATGCCAGCTGTCGTGGTTTAACCCCAGCTGGCAACCAAGCACCACGTAGCCGCTTGTTCACTCCCCCCCACACCCGGAGGGGTGGGGAGGAGAATCGGAAAGGAATGTAAAACTCGAGGGTTGAGATAAGAACAATTTAATAACTTAAACAGAATTTAAAAGGTAAGAACAATAACAATAATAATAATAATGTTATAATGGAAAGGTGGGGAAAAGGATAAAATCCAAAGGAAATTGGAGAAAGGAAAACAAAGTGATGTACAATACAACTGCTCACCACCCACTGACCGATGCCCAGCCAGTCCCCGAGCAATGATCCCCCGGGCCCAGCCAACCCCCTCCCCCAAGTTTATATACCAAGCATGACGTCCCATGGTATGGAATACCTGTTTTGGCTGGTTCAGGTCAGCTGACCTGGCTGTCTCCCCTCCCAGTCTCTTGTGCCCCTCCAGCCCTCTGGCTGGCAAGGCCTGAGAAACAGAAAAGTCCTTGACTTAGTATAAACATTATCTAGCAACAACTAAAATCATCAGTGTGTTATCAACTTTGTTCTCACGTCATAGCCAAAATGCAGCACTGTACTAGCTACTAAGAAGAAAGTTAACTCCATCCCAGACGAAACCAGGACAGTATCCACCCCTTATTCCATACTATTTACGTCATGCTACGTTTTCCAATACATCATCACCTCTCCTGTCCTTTACATAAATACACAGATATCATTCCCTTAGTCTATGGACCATCCCTCTGAAGTCCAACGAGTTAATTTATTCCATGATGTTGGGCTCCATCTGTTATAACAGTCTTTCTGGGCAGGGAAGATGGTATGAGGTGTTGGATTGTTCCATGTTGAAGCCAGTTCTAATCCTATTAGAGCTGCACTGATCTGGTTTCACCAAAGTCGTTCTTAGTGTGGCAGTTGAAGAGGAATAAGGTTCAAATCTTCAAATCTAAAATAGTAGAGATGGGTGCCACAAGATATCCAGTCTCTCTGGGGGTATGAGTTCAAATTCTACTCTTGTCACCAATGACAATATACAGCATTATGTAATAATTAACATCACTCAATTTATTGGCTGTTTTCACCCAAAATTAAATCCCCTTGAGGCACACATCGAACTTCCCCATCCTCCCGCATTACCCACCATGTGCTCCCTGGCCCTTGAGCAAAAGCAATCCCACAAATGGCTTTGCCTTTGCCTGAGGCAGGAATGACCCAGACTGTTTTCCCAAGCATATTTTTAAGGTGCACTACAGGGACTTTATCCCCCTCTACAGTACAGAAAAGCCTTGATTGGGCAGGACCAACTTGGCCAGCAGATCCTCTGGTATTAACCAACCAGGCAGCCTTTGCTAAATGTTTATCCCAATGTTTGAAGGTCCCACCACCCATTGCTTTCAGCGTAGTCTTTAACAGTCCGTTACATCGTTCGATTTTCCCAGAGGCTGGTGCATGATAGGGAATGTGATATACCCACTCAATGCCATGTTCTTTGGCCCAAGTGTCTATGAGATTGTTTTGGAAATGAGTTCCATTGTCTGATTCAATTCTTTCTGGGGTGCCATGTCGCCACAGGACCTGTCTTTCAAGGCCCAGAACAGTGCTTTGGGCAGTGGCATGGGGCACAGGGTATGTTTCCAGCCATCCGGTGGTTGCTTCCACCATTGTAAGCACACGGTGCTTGCCTTGGTGGGTCTGTGGGAGTGTGCTATAGTCAATCTGCTAAGCCTCCCCATATTTATATTTCTGTCATCGTCCTCCATGCCACAGAGGCTCGAACCGCTTGGCTTGCTTAATTGCAGTGCATATTTCACATTCATGGATTACCTGTGCGACAGTGTCCATGGTTAAGTCCACCCCTCAATCTCAGGCCAATCTATATATTGCATCTCGTCCTTGATGCCCTGAAGTGTCATGGGCCCACCGAGCTATGAATAATTCACCTTTATGTTGCCAATCCAGATCCACCTGAGCCACTTCAATCTTGGTTGCTTGATCCACCTGCTGGTTGTTTCAATGTTTCTCAGTGGCCTGACTTTTGGGTACGTGAGCATCTACATGATGTACCTTTACAACCAGGTTCTCCAGCCGGGCAGCAATATCTTGCCACAATGCAGCAGCCCAGATGGGTTTATGTTGGGGTCTGCAGACGAGTTATTTGACTTTAAAGACTTAGTCGTGTTCCTTTAAGGCAGCCACAAAAATGTCAAGTATGTAAACAGGATGTGAAGAACCAGAACTTGGAAACGCAGCATATGGGCACATACAGAAACAGCAGGTTTACCTCTGCGTTGCCAATTGCTCTGCTTCCGCTGCCGCAACCACCCCCACAGGGCATTTGCCACCATCCATGAGTCAGTATAGAGGTATAGTATCAGCCACCTTTCTCGTTCAGCAATGTCTAAAGCCAGCTGGATAGCTTTCACCTCTGCAAACTGACGCTATTCATCTCCTTCAGTAGTTTCTGCGACTTGTCATAGGGGACTCTATTCCTCCTCCGATGCTTTCCTACAATACAGCAGGACCCATCAGTAAACAAGGCATATTGCTTCTCATGTTCTGGCAGTTCATTATACAATGGGGTTTCTTCAGCACATGTCACCTCTTCCTCTGGTGACATCCCAAAATCTTTACCTTCTGGCCAGTCCATAATAATTTCCAAAGTTCCTGGATGATTGGGATTTCCTATCTGAGCTCGTTGTGTGATCAGCACAACCCACTTACTCCATGTAGCATCAGTTGCATGATGTGTAGATGGTACCCTCCCTTTGAACTTCCAGCCCAGCGCTGGCAACCGGGGCACCAAGAGGAGCTGTGCTTCACTACCAATCACTTCTGAAGCAGCTCAAGCCCCTTCATAAGCTGCCAGTATTTCTTTTTCAGTTGGAGTATAGTCGGCCTCAAGTCCTTTATATCCCTGACTCCAAAATCCCAAGGGTCAACCTCAAGTCTCCCCTGGTGCTTTCTGCCAGAAGCTCCAAGTAGGGCCATTCTCCCCAGCTGTAATGTAGAGCACGCATTTTACCTCTTGCCCTGTCTGGACTGGCCCAAGAGTTACTGCATGAACTATCGCCTCTTTAATTTGTTCAAAGGCTGAAACATCCTTGACTTAGAGTAAGCACTACTTAGCAACAACTAAAACATCAGTGCATTATCAACGTTATTATAATACTAAGTTCAAAAACATTAGCACTGTACCAGCTACTTGGAAGAAAATTAATACTATCCCAGCCGAAACCAGGACACACATATATATATATATTTTATATATATATATATATTTATGTAGATATTCACACAATGGACATGGAAGCTTTGTAAGGTAAACAGAGAATCTGGGTCTGAGCATTTACATGAGTTGCCTTGCAAGAAAAAAAATATCTTTTTTTTTTTCCTTGTAGCCATCTTTGTGATTTCATCTTAAAGGATTAGTCAGGAAGGATTTGGTACCATGCTCTGGGTGATGCTCTGTGTATGCTGAGATACAACAGAGACGGCACGGCCTGTTCTGTTCCGCTGATGGTACTGAAGTAAGAGATAGGAGGAATGACTCTGAGCAATCTAGTAGTCATAAATAAAGATAAGGTGGGCATTTGAAGGAGATGAGAAGGCCATGAGTCAGGAGGTTTTGCAAGCTCCAGCCGAAGAACGGAACAACTACCCAAAAGTCTCCACAAAAGACGATTCTAGAAGACTCCGCCTCAAGCTCCGCCTAAGCCCCACCTATTATGAATATGATAATTAGATGACAAAATTAAATGAATATGTATGTAAAGATGTTGTAACCTCTCATGGAAACTGTATAAATTACCTGACTTTTCACTGAAAACTTTGGAGCTAGTTTGTCCGGTGCGAACCGGCTAGCTCCCCAACGTTGCATGAAATAAATACCTTTGCTGCTTAAAGACAAAATTCGTCTCTGAGCAAGTAACTCTGTGCCGTTTTGGCATCAATCTCTTTTAAGCATAAGACTGCTCATACACCATACCGTGTTGCTGCTGTATAATGAGTTTCAATTGGATGTCTGTCTTCAGGCCTGTTCTCATGAATGTTTCCCTGAAAGAAACCTGAATTGGAACTTTTTCTCTCAGGGCTAACTTATTTAGCAGGAATCCTCTAAGCAGTCAAATTTGAGAGCAATGGGACACAGGTTTGCTGAGGGACAAGAGGATGAGGGCTTTGTAGCTGCTTCCGCTCACATTACTGCTGCTGCATTTGCTGCACACTCTGTGCTTTGGAATAGGGAGGAAGCTGGGCTGCCCCCTGTCTCCATGGGTTAGTCCCACCCTCTCTATTGTGACTGAGCCTAGCTCTCAGGTATGTATTTTCCTAATTGGGAAACTGGGTATACTTCAGACTATATATTTATAATCAGAAATTGAGGCCTATTGGGTTTTGTGTAGGCATTGCGCCTACAAGGCCTCAAAAAGAAAATTTTGCACTTATGGAGGACACAAACATGAGGGTTTTTTGTAATAAAAGTGCATGCAGAAACGTGTATACTTCATGTTGTGTGTATACTTCAGTAGTGAACAACATGAGGGGAAGTAGTGTTTTAATAAAAAGCCAAAATGCAACACTTCAAGGGACTAAAAATAATTGTGGATTAAATGGGTAACTGTGGCAAAAACTGTGATTTTTTAAAAAATGTTGGGTTTCTTTTCCATGCTGGAGTTGAAATACCTCCTTCCCATTCCTTTTTAAATAAGTGCTTTCCTTTTTTGTAGTTGACCTTTTTTCATTGGGCTAAAAAATATTTTCATTTTACTTTGAATTATTCTGAAATTTCCCCTCCCACATACTAACATTCCTTTGGTTTATTGACTAAACTGAGATATCTATTATTCACACAACTCTAGTTATGAACATCTGACCTAGGCAATTCAATACTGCTTTCTGGTGTGTGGTGTGAGTTGTAGGAAAAATGTTAAGCTCAACATATTTGTGTTATATCTTTCAGTACCCAAGACAACATGCCTCAGTGTGCATCAGCTTCTTCTTCCTCTCCCCACCATAAATCAATTTCACTATTAAAGGAAATATCTCTGGGTGTTGTTAAGAGTCTTCATGGATTTTTTGTTCATGGGGTGGATATTAAAACCCAAAAAGTCTGATAGCTTATCCAGCCTCGCATAAGATAATTGAAATTTTTATATACACAATTTTTAAATTTTTGATTACATAACAGGAATGTAGAAAATTATTTTTGTGCCCTTTTGACCACTTTATTTTGTTGTTGGACTTGGTGAATAACAGAAATTACAAGGGAAAAATAAAGAACAATTTCACACCTGAGACTGAAGGAGCTGATTACGATCATTTTGATGTGCCTTTTATATATTTGCAGTGGTTAAGAAATACTTTATGGTTTGGAGCATGAGCACTTTAGAAGGAATCAAAATTACTGAAGAGCTACAAATTTTGTGAAGTGCTTCAAATTGTTAATGACTCAAGAAGCACTGTAGTGAGTTTTGTCGGGATTTTAGTAAAATCATATGCATAGCCTATACATTTTCTTGTAATCTTCCTTAGGGTTTTTTTTTCCCCTTCTCTATGTCTTTGGTGCTGTTGCTAATAAGACTCCCTCTGTTAATATCAGCATTTCTATTCAGTAGGTGCACACTGCATACAGCCTTAGTCTGGACCAGGTGAAATGGAGGGAGATCATTGCAATGCTACCATAATAAAAATAATCAGAAATTGGTGTTGGCATAAGTCGCATTAAAGGCAATCACCCCCTTGCTGTGAAAAAAAGAGGGTACATTTTCACTCTTGTGTTTAAAGACTAAAAAGTTTGAGAAACTGAGATCAGGAAAAGCTTTTACTTTTAAAAAATATCCTAGGAAAATTATTGAAAATAAGTGTCTACTAAGTTGTCTCTGCTTTACTAAGACTTATGGGCATGAAATTACTTTTTTCGACAATGGACAAAATCTTATTCAAAGTGGTTTTAGGTATTCTAAAGGAACTGTCTCCTTATAGGACAATATGATTTGGTTATTTTGAGCATAAATTGTAGTTTGTGTGCATTCTTTCCCTTATTTTTTCTCCTCATTTTGCAAAGCAACTTGAGAATTGTGGATAACTGGCTAGCTGAAAAAGTTCACATAGACATAGTCCAGCTGGCTGGACAAAAATGCACATCGTTCTCAGCTTATCTGAAGTAAAGCAAAAATACACTGTCTTTGGCTGTTCTTGTTACACAGTAACAGGAAGATTTCAGTGGGAAAAGAATGTTGCAGGTGGGAACAGAAAACTACAGAAGAGAAACTAGGGGCGGGCTTGGTATTTAGGCAACTAACCAATAATGAGCTTAACTTTTGTAATATGTATGAGCTAATTATAACAAGGCATAAAAGGTGACTGTAAGGTACAATAAACGAAGTCTGCTGATTGGCTAAGCTCTAAAGGGTTACATTTTCATACGTCCTCCTACTTGCGGTTTCTGCGGATAGCTAGCTACATATTTTTTTTTCCTCTCTTGTCTACGCGAATTCCTCAAAGTTATTTACAACATTAGGCACAAGGTCAGTGTGTTTTCTCAGCTTCCTTATCAGCATGCCTCAGCATAGCTGCAAGGCCTGCTTCAGCTAACTTACGCTAACTTTGTTTCACAAAGATCTTTAAGGGAGTCATGGCCATGATCACACAGCCATTCTGCAACAGAGAATAATTCAGTTTCCTTAGCAATCTCAAATTTTCATTCTAGTAAGGAAGTAAGGCTTGAAAGTTGTGGGTTTATAATGGAAAAGTTTTGCCTTAAAATAACAAGGGAACATTCATGTATCGTATCCCACTTATCATATTTGTCTTTTAGTTTAAAACCATTACCTCCTGTCCTATTGCAGCAGATCCTAGTACAAAGTCTGTCCCCATATTTCTTAGAATCCCCTTTAAGTACTGAAAGGCCACAAAAAGGTCTCCCCGGAGCCTTCTCTTCTCCAGACTGAACAACTCCAACTCTCTCAAACCTTTCCTCATAGGAGAGGTATTCCGGTTCTCTGACCGTTTTTGTAGCCCTCCTCTGGACCCACTCCAAAAGGTCCATGTCTTTCTTGTGCTGTGGACCCCAGAGCTGGATGCAGTACTCCAGGTGGGGTCTCACAAGAGCAGAGTGGAGGGAGGACAATCACCTCCCTTGACCTGATGGCCACATTTCTTTTGATGCAGCCCAGGATTTGGTTGGCTTTCTGGGCTGCAAGTGCACATTGTTAGGCAATGTTGAGCTTCTCATCCACCAGCACCCCCAAGTCCTTCTCTGCAGGGCTGCTCTCAATCCATTCTCCACCCAACATATACTGATACTGGAGGTTGCCCTGATCCAAGTGAAGGACCTTGCACTTGGCCTTGTTGAATTTCATGAAGTTCACACAGGCCCACCTCTCAAGCCTGTCAAGGTCCCTCTGGACGACATCCCTTCCCTCCAGCGTGTCGACCGCACCACTCAGCTTTATGTCATCAGAAACTTGCTGAGGGTGCACTCAATCCCAGTATCCATGTCATCAACAAAGATGTTAAACAGTGCCAGTCCCAGTACCGACCCCTGGGGAATGGCACTCATCACTGGCCTCCACTTGGACACTGAGCCATTGACCACAACTCTTTGAGTGCAACCATCCAGCCAATTCTTTAGCCACCTAGTGGTCCACCCATCAAATCCATCTCTCTTCAGTTTAGAGACAAGGATGTCATGCAGGACAGCGTCAAATGCTTTGCACAAGTCCAGGTCGATGACATTAGTTGCTCATCCCTGATCTCTCAACGCTGTAACCCTGTCAAAGAAGGCCACCAAATTTGTCAGGCATGATTTTCCCTTAGTGAAGCCATGTTTGCTGTCACCAATCACCTCCTTATTTTTCATGTACCTTAGCACAGTTCTCAAGACAATCTGCTCCATGATGTTGCCAGGCACAGAGGTGAGACTGACTGGCTGGTAGTTTCCCAGGTCTTCCTTATTTCCCTTTTTTTAAAATGAGGGTTACATTTCCTCTTTTCCAGTCTGTGAGAACTTCATGGGACTGCCACAACTTCTCAAATATGATGGACAGTGGCTTAGCCACTTCACCTGCCAGTTCCCTCAGTACCTCATGCCTCTCATCAGGTCCCATGGACTTGTGGACCTTCAGGTTCCTTAGACGGTCTTGAACCTGATCTTCTTCTACAGTGGGTGGTTCTTCATTCTCCCAGTCCCTGCCTTTGCCTTCTGCGACTTGGACAGTGTGGCTGAAGCACTTCCTGGCGAAGACCGAGGCAAAAAAGTCCTTGAGTACCTTAGCGTTCTGCATGTCCCAGGTAACCAGGCCTTCCGTTTCCTTCCAGAGAAGGCCCACGTTTTCCCTAGTCTTCCTTTTATCACCAACATGCCTATAGAAGCTTTTTCTTGCTGCCCTTGATGCCCCTGGCCAAATTTAATTCTATCAGGGCTTTAGCTTTCCTAACCTCATCCCTGGATGCTCGGACAGTTTCTCTGTATTCCTCCTAGGCTACCTGTCCTTGCTTCCACCCCCTGTAGGCTTCCTTTTTGTGTTTAATTTTGTCCAGGAGCTCCTTGTTCATCCATGCAGGCCTCCTGGCTCTTTTGCCCAACTTAATCTTTGTTGGGAGGCACTGCTCCTGAGCTTGGAGGAGGTGATCCTTGAATATTAACCAGCTTTCTTGGGCGCTTCTTCCCTCCAGGGCTCTATTTCACGGTACTCTACCAAGCAGATTCCTGAAGAGGCAAAAATCTGGTCTCCTGAAGTCCAGGGTAGTGATCTTGCTGTGCACCATCCTTGCTGCCCTAAGGATCTTGAACTCCATCATTTCATGGTCACTGCAGCCAAGGCTGCCCTTGAGCTTCACATTCCCCACCAGCCCCTCCTTGCTGG
The DNA here is from genome assembly GCF_023634155.1 of Falco peregrinus. Lineage (NCBI taxonomy): Eukaryota > Metazoa > Chordata > Aves > Falconiformes > Falconidae > Falco > Falco peregrinus. Next base: position 9,040,976 of record NC_073743.1, on the reverse strand, counting down.
TGAGAACAAGGTCCGATATAGCAGGTCTCCTCATTGATTCCTCTAGCACTGGGAGAAGGAAGTTATCACCAATGCATTCCAAGAACCTCCTGGATTGCTTATGCCCTGCTGTGTTGTCCCTCCAACAGATATTGTGGTGGTTGAAGTCCCCCATGAGGACCAGGGCTTGTGAAGGTGAGGCAGCTCCTATCTGCCTATAGACGGCCCCATCCGCTCAGTCTTCCTGGTCACGTGGCCTGTAGCAGACCCCCAGTATAATGTCACCTGTCCCTGCTCTCCCTTTAATCCTGACCCATAAGCTCTCAGACAGCTCCTCATCCATCCCCAGATGGAGCTCCATGCACTCCAGCTGGTTCTTGATATAGAGGGTGACACTCCCTCCTTGTCTCCCCTTCCTCTCCTTCCTAAAGAGCATATATCCTTCCATCTCAACACTCCAGTCATAAGAGTCATCCCACCACATCACCGTGATGCCAACAAGATCAGAGCCCTGCAGGCATGTGCACGTCTCTAACTCCTCTTGTTTATTTCCCATGCTACATGCATTTGCATAGAGGCATTTAAGTTGGGCCCCTCGATGAAGCTGACTTACTGGCTGGAATGGCTGGAATTTCTTTGTGCTGCTCTTCAGGTGCTCTCCTGCTGCCCTGCAATTCCTCTCTGGGCTCTGGGCATCTCTTGCTAGCACTGGCACCAAACTCATAGGAGTGGGAGGGACTGAGGTTCCTCTCCCCTGGCAACTTTAGTTTAAAGCCCTCTTCACCGGCTTGGCAGGCCTATGACCAAAGATGCTCTTCCCCTTCTCTGTCAGAAGAACCCCGTCAGCCCCAAGTAGACCAGGTTTCTCAAAGCAAGTCCCATGGTCTAAGTAGCCAAACCCCTGGCTGTGGCACCAGTCTTGTAACCAATTGTCGATTTGCCAGATTTGGCTGGTCCTTTCAAACCCTTTCCCTTTGAAACATGCAAAGGAGCAGGCAAAACAAATGTTAATAGCTGCCCACCATGATATCACAGACATAAAATAAAATCCTGGAATGTGTTCAAAAAATAGTCAGACATATCTGGTGGGAGTCCCTTTTAGGATGGTCTCTACTGCTACAGGGATATTGAGCATCACACTTCATCCCTCTAGTTGTTAACCTAATTTTGAACGGTTTCTTACTTGTTCTAGTCATCATATTATATATTTGTACTTGGGTTTTGGCCTGCACTATTCTGATGGTTTCTAAACACACCACATTATTGACTGCCTGTTGCGACGGAGGGAAGACGCAGTCACTCAATATGAGTGATCAGCCGACTTCCTTTATTGTACCTTACAGTCACCTTTTATGCCTTGTTATAATTAGCTCATACATATCACAAAAGTTAAGCTCATTATTGGTTAGTTGCCTAAATACCAAGCCCGCCCCTAGTTTCTCTTCTGTAGTTATCTGTTCCCACCTGCAACATTCTTTTCCCACCAAAATCTTCCTGTTACTGTGTAACAAGGACAGCCAAAGACAGTGTATTTTGCTTTACTTCAGATAAGCTGAGAGCGATGTGCATTTTTGTCCAGCCAGCTGGACTATGTCTATGTGACCCTTTTCAGCTAGCCAGTTATCCACAATTCCCCCGTTTTTATTTTGGGTGACATAGGCCTGGTTGACCATTTTCAATAACAGCGTTTTAACACAGGAAAATACACAGCCAACTTATAAAATCTCAGTTCAGAAGTATAATTCCTGAAATACTTGAAAAATAAAGTTAGCTTGAAGCTTTAATTTAGATGCTCTTTCTGTTCCAGTGATATAAAAAGTTTAAAAAATTCAAAGGTAATTTTAAAGTTCTGAACATGGACTAATGCAAGCTCAAAACCCAAAAAGAAACCAAACGGATGTTTGACTAGGAATATTTGCAAATATTTTAGTGGAAAATCCCTGACCATTAACAATTTTCTGTCCAAATAACAACTGCCCTTATGCAACCAACCAGTCCATACATTTTCTGAAGAATACCTCATTGATATCAAAGAATTAACAAAGGGGAAAAATTAGTTCTAAGCTATATACATTCATAAGTGGATTTTTCAATAGTTACATACAGATTTACACACTAAGCCATAATGGCTTGTAGGCGATACACACAAGAAGAGTACGTTGCTTATCTGTCTGAATGTCTATGCTAAATTTGACAACTATGCCACAAGCCAAGCCTACATGGGTGCTGTATGCTATGCACGTTCCTTAACAAACAGAAGTATAATAGACAAATTCCCAAGATCTAGTCCCCAACCTAATTATATTATTTTGTAGCCAATTAAGGAAAATAACACAAATGTGCATATCTACATGTGCACACACCTTTTAGTTCAGAACCGATCTGTGATAAAAGGCCTTAGCCTTATGGCATCATCGAATCTTAACGAGTACAGTAATTAAAAATGCAGTCTTACTGTAAGTGCGATTTATGCTGACATTCCCTCAAATGCTACACGTGAGTATTTCTCGCTCAACTGCCTCAAGTTAAAATAGTAGTATTTGTTAATATGTATTAAAAAATCATTAATTCTCTACAATAGCAGTTGACTTCCATAACACTATGTAAGCAAAAGAGGCTTAAGATGGGTTTTCTGAATACTAACAATTTATTTTAGACTGTCTAAACTCAGGTCTTGAAAGATTTCACTCTGCCAGACGTAGAAACACTGTTGCACTCCAGTTGTGATATCCCTTTTCCCAAGTTGTCACATGCACATCTCGCTCAAGCAACATTATTGTTAAAGTTTCTCTCTGCTACATAAAAGCATATTGCACTTGTAGATACAAAAGACAGCACCCTTACTTAGATTATTACCTTATTACCTCATAACTCTTAGTATACCTTGTATCTCTGATTTCATCACTTCAAAAATTCACCAGAAGGAGATAAAACCACAGCATCAGACTAAACTACATCTTAACTGCTGATTCAAATAAAGGCATTCTCTTCAGATATGCCTAATGCTTACAAATAGTGTTGGCTGGTTTTGATCAAGAAACTATTATTACAATAATGATCAAAAATAATAATCCCGTTTGCAAAATGCCTTTAAGCCAGCCTCCTAGTCCCAACCAATTTCCACATTCAGAATACAGCATAAATACAGAATACAGAATAAATTATCTCCATCAAGGCAAAAAGGCTTCTCGTTAAACACAGAGATGTTTGCTAGTTCAAGGCAGAAACCCATTTCTTGTAGGGGACATCTGAAGCACTTTTTTTTTTTTTTTTTTTTTTTTTTGTGGGTTTGTAATCAAGTCCGTATTTTTCCTTGAGAAGCTTAAGCTGTTCCTCTTGTTTCAGGAGAGTTTCCAACTCTGATTTGTCGAATAGGTCCGTATTTCCCAAAGATATCATACATTTCCTCCGCTGTGATTTTATACGGCAGGTTCCGAATATAGAGGGTCCGATTGACCTCTGGGGGCAGCCAGATGTTAGCTCGCTTGGCCGCTTGCATCGCCATGGCGCCGATCGGAGGGGTGGGGTGGGGGGTGGGGTGCCGCCTTGGAGAGAAACCGCGGCCGGGAAGGGGCCTGCCGGGCCGCGCGCCGCCGCTCGCCGCTGCCGCGGGGGTCACGGACGCTATCCCATACGCTAATAACCCGAGGAATTCCTTTTTACAATCTATGTCCTGAACGCTCCGCTTCTCTAAAAAGCATATGAGCGAATCGTACGTCGCTTGTCTCTCCATACCTTCGTCAGCGCTGTTGCAGCCTTTGCGAGACTTCGGCGACGCGTGGCCGGCGGGACCCTCTGTAGGTGCTCCCGGGCGCGGGGACTGTGCCCTTCCGCCTCCTGCGCTGCTTTCAGCACCGGTACCCGAATCTCCGTCGAACCGTGGCTCGCAGGTTCAGCCCTCTCTAGGGTCCCTGTTCGGGCGCCATTTGTCGCGACGGAGGGAAGACACAGTCACTCAATATGAGTGATCAGCCGACTTCCTTTATTGTCTCTTACAGTCACCTTTTATGCCTTCTTATAATTAGCTCATACATATTACAAAAGTTAAGCTCATTATTGGTTAGTTGCCTAAATACCAAGCCCGCCCCTAGTTTCTCTTCTGTAGTTATCTGTTCCCACCTGCAACATTCTTTTCCCACCAAAATCTTCCTGTTACTGTGTAACAAGGACAGCCAAAGACAGTGTATTTTTGCTTTACTTCAGATAAGCTGAGAGCGATGTGCATTTTTGTCCAGCCAGCTGGACTATGTCTATGTGACCCTTTTCAGCTAGCCAGTTATCCACAACTGCCTTGACTCAATTTAACCCTTCATCACTCCATGACCAAAGTCCCCTCTGTGCCTCACACCCCCGGGGAGGTGGGAGGTGTTGACATCAGTGTTGGCCTTGCGGCACCATGACAAGATGACCACCCTTTCCCACACTGAGTCACATAAGCAAGAGGTGGAAATGTGGGACTAGTATTGCCTTATATTTCCAGGACTGTGCACACCAAGGGCAGAACTGGCACAGAGGGGGAGCAGAGGTGGAATGTGTCAATTGGTTAACAAGTCCAGATAGTGCTTCCATGACTCAACCAAGGAGGAAAGTCTGATCAGGGAATTTGGAATTCCCCAAGCGTGTTAGCTGGTCCAACTCACTCATCTGAAGAAGTCTCACCATGCTTCCTGCCAGCCTGCCTCATAACCATGCTTATATGTCTTTGCACATCTTGATATTAAGATTAGCCCAGTATTGGTGAATTACTGGACTTACTGTCATTTTGACATGGTTAATTGTACTGATGATTTGTATTTGTTACTGTGCCGTTATTCTGAAATAACAGTAAATCTAAAGCTGTTGGTCTGCTGTCTGTAACAGTATCCCAAACCTATAAATTGACTGGGATGCCTTAAGGCCCTACACAGGATCTTCACAGAGACCTTGCAGAGATAAAAGTCTAAACCCCTAACTGCCCAGAAGGCAAAGCAATCAGAGATTGTGTTTGAGTGGCAAATGGAGACTCACAGTGTAGAAGGCTGGAGGCATATGACTTCAGGCAACAAGAGGAAGGATGCTTCTCCATCTGCAGATATGCAGTGGCAGACTAGGTTCAATGCCCTGGTAGGGGATGATGGAAAGCAAGCCATGTCTGGAGAGATATCAGAGCCAGCCAAGCTCTAACCATGCACTGGCACCAAGAGGAAGCAGCAGGTGGTAGTAATTAGACTCCCTCCTGTGAGTGACAGAGGCCCCCATCTGCTAACCTGACCTGCTGTCTAGGGAGGTTCATTGCTTGTCAGAAGCTTAGATTTGGGACAGTATGAAGAGACTGCCAAGGCTTGTTTGTCTCTCAGCAGTCTATTATCCCCTGTTGCTTATCCATGTAGGCACCAATAATACTTCCAGGGGAGACCTGGAACATAGCAAGAGTGATGACGTGGCTCTGGGGGCCAGGGTCAAGGGCATGGGGGCCCAGGTGATTTTCTCTTCCATTCTGCCAGTGAAGGAGAAGGTCCTGAAGAGTGGATGGATCCTGTGGATTAACTCCTGTTTGTGCAGCTGGTATAGTCAACGGGGATTTGGCTTTTACAACCGTGGGACCTTTGAGGATCGAGGACTGCTGGGGAAAGATGGGATCCTGTAAGGGATGAAAAAAAGTTGACCTTGTAGAGAAACAAGGCTGACTTGGCAGAACTGTTAGTGTACAGATAAGCACCCAAATTTGTCAGTGAAACTGCAAAGCAACTGCTTTGCTACACATAGACAAATTCCCAGGTGCTCTGCTGCACGTAGGCACGTTCCAGGGCAGAACGTGGGTAGATAAGCGATTATATATAACCAGCACTTATGTATGCAATAAATGATCTCACTTCTTTACTGACTTGGGGTCCATGTCTTCATATGCCACAGGATCCAGCTGAGAAAGTGGGGCAAAAGCATCTTTGCCAACAGTCTGGACAACCTGGTAAGAAGAACTTTAAAGTAGGAATGATGGAGCAAGGAGATGCTGCCAAGTGAGGAATTAGTGAACCAGGTTGGCAAGCAAAGGGTGCAGTGTGATGGGTACAAGAAAGACCTTGGGAACAATAAAACAGGGCAAAAGGGGGCTTATCTCAAGTGTAGATACAGAAATGCATGCAGCTTGGGTGTACTGGGTCTGGTTGGGATGGAGTTAATTTTCTTCATAGTAGCCAATATGGTGCTGTGTTTTCGACTGGTGATGAAAACAGTATTGATAACACACTAATGTTTTAGCTATTGCTGAACAATGCTTGCATAGCATCAAGGTCTTCTCTATTTTTCACTCTGTCCACCCTGGGGAGTTGGGTAGGTGTGGGCAAGAGGCTAGGAGAGGACACAGCTGGGACAACTGACCTGAATGGACCAAAAAGATATTCTATAGCATATGATGTCATTCTCGTCAATAAAACTGGAAGGGGATTTTTTCCAAGGTAGCTGTTGCTCAGAAACTGGATGGGCATTGGGTGGTGACTGATTGCTTTTGTATAACTTTTTTCTTCCCCCCCCCCCCCCCCCCCCCCCCCCACACACACACACATTGGCTCTATCACATGATCACATGGGGGAAGCTTCTAGCAATTTGTCACGGAAGCGACCCCTGTAGCCCCCCTTCTACCAAAACCTTGCTAGAAAAAACAAATACAGTGAATCAAAGATCCTGGTTCTTATGGGGGACTTAAACCTCTCTGACATCTGCTGGAAGAGCAACACAAAGGAGTGCAAGAAGTAATCTCTCTTCCCACATCTCTCAAGCCCCTGGAAACTCAAGACAAGGACTGGAAGAATTAAGTTCCTCCCATCATAGGACAAGATCAGGTTTGAGGTCCACCTGAGGAACCTGAACATACATAAGTCCATGGGACCTGATGACATACATCCCAGGGTCCTAAGGGAATTAGCTGATGTAGTTGTCAAGCCACTCTCCATCATATTTGAAAAGCCATGGCAGTCAGGAAAAATCCGCAGTGATTGGAAAAGGGGAAACATTACACATTTTTTAAAAGGGTAAAAAGGAAGACCCTGGGAATTACCAGCCAGTCAGCCTCACCTCTGTGTCTGGGAAGATCATGGAACACATCTTCCTGGAAGTTATGTCAAAGCATATGGAAGACAGGGAGGTGATTAGAGACAGACAGCATGGCTTCACCAAGGGCAAATTGTGCCTGACTAATCTAGTGGCCTTCTATGATGCAGAGACTACATCAGCAGGCAAGGGAAGAACCATGGATGTCACCTACCTAAACTTCTGTAATGTCTTTGACACAGTTCCCCCCCAACATTCTTTCTTCTAAATTGGAGAGATATGGGTTCGACTGTTAGATAAATAGGAATTGGCTGGATGGCCGTATCCAAAGAGTTATAGTCAATGGCTCAATGTCCAAGTGGAAACCAGTAACGAGAGGTGCCCCTCGAGGGTCTGTACTGGGACCAATAATAATATCTTCATCAATGGCATAGACAGTGGGATTGAGTATACTCTCAACAAGTTTGCAGACGACACCAAGCTGAATGACGCAGCTGATTTGCTAGAGGGAAGAGATACCATCCAGAGGGACCTTGACAGGCTTGAGGAGTGGGCCCATGCAACCCTCATTAAGTTGAACAAGGCCAAGTACAAGGTCCTGTACCTGGGTCGGGGCAATCCCCAATATAAATGCAGACTGGGGGATGAATGTATTCAGAGCAGCCCTGCAGAGAAGGACCTGGTGGATGAAAAATTGGACATGAGCCATAAATGTGTGCTTGCAGCTCAGAAAGCCAATCGCATCCTGGGGTGCATCAGAAGAAGCGTGGCCAGCAGGTTGAGGGAGGTGGTTCCCCCCCTCTACTCCACTCTCATGAGTCCCTGCCTGGAGTACTGCATCCAGCTCTGGGGTCTCGAGGTCAAGACAGACATGGACCTGCTTGAGTGGGCCCGGAGGAGGGCCACGAAAATGGTCAGAGTGCCAGAATACCTCTCCTATGAGGAAAGGCTTGAGAGAGTTGGAGTTGTTCAGTCTGGAGGAAGGCTGAAGGCTCCGGGGAGACCTTATTGCGGCCTTTCAATACTTAAAGGGGGCTTCTAAGAAGGATGAAGAGAGACATTTTACCAGGACCTGTAGTGATAGGACAAGGGCCAGTGATTATAAACTGAAAGAGGGTATATATCGATTGGACATAAGGAAGACATTTTTTATGATGAGGCTGCTGAGACACTGGAACAGGTTGCCCAGTGAAGTTGTGGATGCCCCACACCTGGAAGTGTTCAAGGTCAGGTTGGATGGGGCTTTGAGCAACCTGGTCTAGTGAAAGGTGTCCCTGCCCATGGCAGGGGGGGTAGACTAGATGATCTTTGAAGGTCACTTCCAAGCCAAACCATGCTATGATTCTGTGAAGCTCCATCACACGTAACCTGGTTAGGCAACCAGGTTAGTACCTAAAAGTACCTGGTTAGGTACTTTTAATCCTTAAAGACCTGATAACTTTCCTGAATTCCTTTGCCCTTCAGAGATGCCTCCCACAGGATCCACTTTCCAATTTCCTGAATAAGCCAAAATATACTGTGAATTCCAGAAGATTTCTGGAGAGTGTCAGGTATGCCTTCTTGATACAAGTACTAGATGAACCAACCAGGGATGATGCACAGCTGGATCTGTGTGGTGTGTTGATCTTGGCTGGCTGCCAGGTGCCCACCAAGCTGGTCTATCACTCCCCCTTCTCAATAGGACAGGGGGGAGTAAATAAGATGAAAAAGCTCACGGGCTGAGATAAGGACAGGGAGATTACTTACCAATTATTGTCACAGGCAAAAAAATTACAAATATTTACAAATAAATTGTCACAGGCAATTAAAATACATTTGGGTAGTGAGAAACAAAGACAAAAAGTTAAACATCTTCTTCCCCCTCCCCTTTTCCCAGTCTCAGCTTCACTCCTTTATTCCTAACTGTGCCTCTTTCATCCCCTCCCAAGCAGCACAGGGGGGATGGGGAATAGGGGATGGTTACGATCAGTTCATAACAGTTTCTCTCTGCTGCTCCTTCCTCCTCAAGCATTTCCCCCTGCTCCAGCGTAGGTCATCTCCATGAGCTGCGGTCGTTCAAGACAAACCTGCTCTGGCATGGGTCATCTCTACAGGCTGCAGTCCTTCAAGAAAAAAACCCAACTCTTTTAATTGTCAGCGGAGGGTTTTAACATCATGCCAGGGATACAGATCAACCAACTGCCCCCAGTCCTCCTTGTCCCCTGGAATGTTTGACTCTCCAGTGGGGGGTCCTTAGCTGGGGAGTGGGGCATCCCGTCAAGGTTCAAGAGGTCGTGCAGAAGGCTGAGCTGCATCCTCTGGTGATTCTACAAACCTTTGCTGTCTATGACTATTTACTTTCTTGGTTTGTCCAATCCTCGCTGTTTATATTACCTCCACATCTCATTCATAGGAATTCCATCAATCTTATCTTGAGTCACCCCATCCTTTAACAAGGCAGTAATCATTCCTTTCTGTGAAATCTTATTATTTTCAGCTTTATTTTAATTTCTATCACCACGCCCTGCATTTTGCTCCAGGCACCATTCTCCTAAATCTCCCAGTTGTTGTACCTTCTCAATTACTTCTCCTATGGGGCTCCCCGTCTCATTTATTAAAAGCATCGTAATGACATTCTTATATGCAGGCAGAGCAGTTTTGATTATTTCATTTCTAATAGGTGCAGTTAACCCGGTCTGTATCATTGTGTCAACGTCTCCTATAAAAATAGCATTTTCATCCTTTCCTCTTTAAGACGCTGTATGCAGTCTCGTAGTGTGTACCAGGGGCAATCTCCTCCTGGCCAATCCCCCTCCATGGGGTATTTGTGGTTGCAACCCGCAGCTGCCAAGGCTAACATATTAGTATTTCCCTGATCATGCTTTCGAAAAGCATCTTGCACAAAAGAATCAGAACTCAACATTACAAACTTCTTGCTGTCTACAGCATCCAATGCAATTCCAGATGCTCCTAAATCATACAGCTGCACCATCCAAGAGAGCAAAGGTTCCCCTGGTTTCTGCTGGAATCGCTCAATCACATCATTAATTTCATGCTGAGTATAATTCTCAATTACATCACGTCTCACTTGCTCTCCATCCGGCCCTTGTTCTAATTTTCTCCTAATTATAGGTTTTATCTCTACATCCTCAGAAACAAATACTCCCCCTACACTCACATCTGAATCAGTTGAGTCCCATATATCACCATCCCACTTGTCAGGATCCCACCATGTTCCTGCTTCAGCAATAACTGTATGCACCTTTTTCGTATTCACTCTACCCTGCTGCTTATGATACTTATACTGAGCAACCCTAACAGCCAACTTCTCCGCCACAGTCTGATAAGTATCCAACCTATCTGTCAACAAACGATTCTGGCACTGCAACAGGACCACCTTACTTTGCAAATCACATGTGTATTTGTTTCTCTAACTCTACTCTCTCTACACAAACCTGCTTTCGCTGCTGATGCTGTTTCCTATAAGCAGTTAACAAAATCCATCCACGCTACCCTAATGCAGCCACTTTCCCCCCCCTTTTCAACAGGTATCATTTGCATCATTTTGCACCTCCTCCCCCTCCTTCTTCTCTGACTTTGGTGTTCACAGAATTGTTTCTCGTGCTTTTTCTTCATCATTCCTCACTGTCTGTGCAGTTTTGCCATTTCTTAAATATGTTTTCACAGAGGCACCACCAACTTTGCTGACTGGCTCATCTTCAGCCAGCAGTGGGTTGGATGCAGAGCTGGCTGGAACCAGCTGTCCCCAGCACAGGACAGCCCCTTACCTCTTTTCATAGAGGCCACCTCTGCAGTTCCCCACCCAGCTACCACAACCTTGCCACATACATGCAGTATAAATCCAAACTTTTATTCAAAGCGGATCTTTAAATCTAGTCTGGTTTGTAAAATAACATGGGTAACATTAGAATAGTAATAGATCACCATAGAAAGGCTGGTGGATACTTATCCTACCCAAATAAACTGATCAGAAAAAAAAACCACCTCAGCATCCTAAAGTGACTGTATTTACCTGTGTTTCCACATATTCCACCTTCATTCTATTCTACCAAAAGTGAATCTCAAGGTAAGTTGGTTGCAGAAAAAGTGTGTATTTATACATTTTTGATTGATTATAGTTTTTCCTGATGTCAGTAGCCCTCTGGAGTAAAAAATGCATCAAGTCACAGCAAGAGATAGGCCTAAACTGTTACTACTAGTAATAAAATACTTTAAAGTTAATTGTAGTTACTAGAACTACTTCAAAACAACTCAGTTGTACTCAGTTCACTTATTTGAACTGATGCATCCTTGGGTACTTCTATGATCTTGGAGGTTTTGTCATGACCTAAAAGGTTACCCAGTCTGCAGGTGTGTAGAGATCGTGACCATGGATTCATAGGATTCCATAATATACAATAACACAGAGGCTTATATCCTCTAAATTTCTCTATTTTATTACAGATTACCACAAATATCACACAATTCACTAGCAAGTATACCTATGACTAATAAAATGAATATATATATATCAAGCAATTACAAATTACAATCAGCAATCAATAAAACCAACAATCAATAATATAACAACAACCAATAACAGCAACAGCCAAGTAGATGTATACACTTACAGGTTACTACAGACTTATCCTTAGTGAAGCAAACTTATCATAAATATAAAAGCAGATATAGTTATGAAAGATTATTTATTTGTATAATAATTGTATCAAGTGATTTAGATCTCAGAAGGGGCCAAACCATCCCAGAAGTGGAAAGACAAACCAAACTTCCCCCAGAAATGGGCGCAGAGGGGGATCAATAAGATAAAAAAGAAAGTTCATGCAGAGAACTCAAGCTGTTTAGGTGGTAGTTTGACCCTGGCTGAATACCAGGTGCCCACCAAAGCTGCTCTGTCACTCCCCTCCTGTCCTGGTTTCTGCTGGGATAGAGTTAATTTTCTTCTTAGTAGCTAGTACAGTGCTGTGTTTTGACTATGATGTGAGAACAATGTTGATAGCACACTGATGGTTTTGGTTGTTGCTGGGTAATGTTTATACTAAGTCAAGGACTTTTCTGTTTCTTGGGCCCTGCCAGCGAGAAGGCTGGAATGGCACAGGAAACTGGGATGGAACACAGCCAGGTCAGCTGACCTGAACTAGTCAAAGAGGTATTCCATACCATATGATGTCATGCTGAGTATATAAACTGGGGGAAGAAAGAGAGTGGGGTCATTCGGCATTATGGCATTTGTCTTCCCAAGTAACCATTATGCGTGATGGAGCCCTGCTTTTCTGGAGATGGCCAAACACCTGCCTGCCCGTGGGCAGTAGTGAATGAATTCCTTGCTCTGCTTGTGTGTGCGGCTTTTGCTTTACCTATTAGATTGTTCTAATCTCTACCCTCGAGTTTTACATTCCTTTCTGATTCTCCTCCCCATCCCTCTGGGTGAGGGGAGAGTGGGCAAACAGCTTCATGGCACAATTACCAGCTAGGGTTAGACCACAACACCTCCTCAACCGAACAGGGGGGAAAAAATATAACAAAAGGCTCATGGGTTGAGATAAGGACAGGGAGATCACTCAGCAATTACCATCACGGGCAAAAAAGATTCGACTTGAGGAAATTAATTTATTACCATTCAAATCAGAAAAAGAAAAAATCACCAAAAAAACCTTTCCCACACCCCTCCCTTCTTCCTAGGCTTAACTTCAATCCCAATTTCTCTACCTCCTCTCCCTGAGTGGCACAGGGGAATGGGGGTTATGGTCAGTTCATCACACATTGTTTCTGCCACTCCTTACTCCTCATACTTGTCCCCTGCTCCAGTGTGGCGTCTGTCCCATGGGAGATAATCCTCCATGAACTTCTCCAACATGAGTCCTTCCCACATGCTGCAGTTCTTCACACGCTGCTCCAGCACGGGTCCCCTGTGTGGGTCCACAGGTCCTGCCAGCAAACCTGCTTCAGCATGGGTTTCCCATGGGTCGCAGTCTCCTTTGGGCATCCACCTGCTCCAGCGTGGGGTCCTCCATTGGTTACAGGTGGATATCTGTTCCACTGTTAACCTTCATGGGCTGCAGGGGTCAGCCTGCCTCACCATGGTCTTCACCATGGGCTGCAGGGGAATCTCTGCTCCAGTGCCTGGAGCATCTCCTTTTTCCCTGACCTTGGTGTCTGCAGACTTGTTACCCTCACATAGTCTCACTCCATTCCCTCACTGGCACAAAGTTGGGGTTTCCCCCCCTCCTCCCTTTTTAATATGCTGTCACAGAGATGCTACCAACGTCCTGATTGGCTCAGCTTTGGCTAGCAGCGGGTCTGTCTTGGAGCCAGCTGGCATTGGCTCCGTTGGACATGGGGGAAGCTTCTGGGAACTTCTCACAGAAGCCACCCTTGTAGCCCCCCAACTACCAAAACCTTGCCATGCAAACCCTCTACATTAGGAAAAGTATATGCAGCACAGGAAATTCTCAGAGAGAAAAGCTCCATTTTTGGCAAAAATTAAGTGATTTTTATATCACAGAGACATAAGAAGGCTTAGGACATACTTTTTTGAGCCACCAATAGATACTGTAAATTTCTGGGTTTCACCTGGAATAGCCAAAAGATGATATTTTCTGTTCTTTCCAACTAATTTTTATTTTTCTAGACTATTTTCCTGTTCTTGCAGTTAGAACAGCCAACGGCAGTTACTGATTCCTACTTCCTCAGGATGCTTTCCCCTTTTTCCAGACTATTTTTTACCTTTTCAGATGATAAATTGCTGTTACAGTTCCATGTTTATGCTCTTATCTATGATATCTCAGGAAGTCTCTGGTTTCAAGATACCCAGCTCTACTTCAAAGATGCCAGCTGCACTTTTCAAGGAAGCTTTGGGTTCACAGGCTTAGTTCCCAGGCTATCAATTTCTTCTGTTCGGTAATTTCCCCCTTCTAACGAGGTTGTCTTTATGGCTGCTCATATCAGGTGTAAAAACTACAGTATTTGGCCCACTCAGAAATATTTAGTGTATTGACAGTCTTACAGAAAAAATTGTATTTGAGGAATTAGTGATCTTGGGCAAGCCGTGTCAGCCATATTAGGCCTAGTAACCCTTGTTAGCATAAGTGACTGCTATATAGCCCTATGTATGTAACAGTGCCAGAGAACATGGGACTTTTTCAAGCAGATCTTTGAAGAGGCCAAAGCCTGCTATCCTGAAGTCCAGAGTTGTGGTCTTGCTTTTTGCTCTCCTCCCTGCTCTCAGGATCCTGATCTCCCCCATCTCATAATCACTACAGCCAAAGCTGCCTTTGACCTTCACCCATAAACTCTCAGTTGAATGCAAAAAGGCTTTATGCACAAGGAGAGACAAGCTACAAAGGTAGATTAAAGAAATATTGCCTGGGCATGTAAAGATGGTGTCAGGAAAGCCAACTGTGGTAGGTTTACCTTGGCTGGCTGCCAGGTGCCTGCCAAGCCACTCGCTCACTCCCCTTCCTCAGCAGGACAAAGAAAGAAAATAAGGTGATAAAAAGCCCGTGGGTCAAGCTAAAGACAGGAAGATCACTCACCAGTTACCATCATGGGCAAAACAGACTCAACTTGGGGAAGATTAATTTAATTTCTTGAAAATGAAAAATAGAGTAGGATGGTGAGAAACAAAGACAAAACTGAAAACACCTCCTTCCCCACCCTTCTTGCCAAGGTCAACTTCACTCCTTCATTCCCGACTCTTCTGTCTCCTCCTCCCCATTTTAAGAACTACTCCAGTGTGATTACATTCCATGGGGTGCAATCTTTCAGGAATGGATTGCTCCAGTGTGGGTCCCCCACAGGCTTCAGTTCCTGCCAGAAAAACTGCTCCTGCGTGGTCTTCTCTCCATGGGCTGCAGTTCCTGCCAGGAGCCTACTCCAGCATGGGCTCTCCACAGGCTGCAGCTTCCTTCAGGGCACACCCATAGCTCTGGTGTGGGGGTCCTCCAAGGGTTGCAGTGTGGATATCTGCTCTGAGGTGGTCCTCCATAGGCTGCAAGGGAGCAACCTACTTCACCATAGTCTTCTCCAGAGGCCGCAGGGGAATCTCTGCTCCGGCGCCTGGAGCACCTCCTCCTCTGACCTTGATGTCTTCAGGGTTGTTTCTCTCACATTTTTATCACTCCTCTCTCACAACTGCTGTGCAGCATTTTTTACCCTTTCTTAAATAAGCTTTCACAGAGGTGCCACCAGCTGCACTGATTGGCTTATCTTTGGACAACAGTGTGTCTGTTTTGGAGCTGGCTAGAATCAGCTCTGTCTGACATGAGGGCAGCCCCTGGTCTCTTCTCACAAAGGCCACTCCTGCAGCACTGTGCCCCCCCCCCCCCCCAACTTTGCTATGCAAAACCCAATACACCAATACTCACCTGAACTTTAGACTTGCAAGGAACATCAAGGACAAAAAGAAGAAGCTCTACTGCAGAAAATATCATAGCAACATTGTATCAACAATGTAGCAAAAATCAATGGGAGACCTTATAGGAGGAGAAGGTTGTAGAGCAGGGGTCCTCAAACTTTTTAAACAGGGGGCCAGCACGCAGATTAAGTGGCAGGAAGTCATCTGCGGCTACTTGGTTCCCCCACCCAGCCCCCGGTGTGTGTGGGGGGGGGGGGGGGTGTGGGAGGGTGTGTGTGGGGGGGTGTGTGTCTGTAAATACCGGGGGCCAGATTGAGGACCCTGGGGGGCCGTATCCAGACCACGGGCTGTAGTTTGAGGACCTCTGTTGTAGAGGATTGAAGATGGGTTAATTAGCATTGATAATATACAGCTGTGGGCTGGCTTCAGGGGCTGCAGGTTGGCTGATGTAGATAAGGTGCAGCTGTGGCTGGATCTGTTAAGTGGTTGGGCAGCCAAGGAAGAGAGAGGAGGAAGAAGGAGAAAGAAGGGAGAGTACCCTGGATGAGGAGAGACTAGGAGAAGGCAGCAGAGGGACTGGCATGAAGAGTATGTTGGTATGTGATGGTAAAAGACCTTGTTGCAGCTAGCTAGTCTGGAGAGTGCTGTGACAGAAGGTGATTTTATTTAAAATAGAAACTGAAACAAAATAAGTGTCAGTCATAGTTTCACACTCAAAAGCAGCACAGTAAGCATCTAAGAAGTCTGTCCAGCAGTCAGGCACATGTCAAGGTCCTGAGTGCAGTAGTAGGCCTTAATGGCCCTGACTAGCCTCAACTGAGGTTTTCACCCATGGGCCCAGGAGATCCATTTAAACTCAGCCATGAGCTATGTTGTAGAAGTGCCTGTCTCCAGCTCAGCCACAGCCATGACTGTGCCAGGAAATGGCTGCCTGTTGAACTGGATCCTGAGCTGCAGACTCACTTCCTGGCTTGACCTCGGACCTGCCCTATCATCATGAAATTGCCTGATGATGTAGACTTTTGGTTGATCCTGGCTACCCTTCTCGAGTCTGCTTTGGTTGGGTATTGTGGGACTGGGCCCTGGCTGGCAAGGCCTCTACCCTGCTGGTCTTGTTGTCATGTCTAGCTCCTTGCTTCCCATCCCTTAGGGAGAAGCAAGTCCTCCTTGCTCCTGACAGCACCAGGTCTATGCATGTTCAAGCCATCCATCCAGCAGTCAGGCAGCAAGATGCCAGATGTTAGGTGATGACATGGAGGACAAGGGATGCCAGCTGTCAAGTCTTTCTAATGTATCCTGGGTTATTCTTAGGTTAGTGATCACGTGCAAGTTTTGGATATGCTTTTTTGTACCCTTTTGGAGCTGACAGTGATCAGTGTCTCCACCCTATCCCACCCCTGTGACTGTTACAGGTGAGCAAACAACCCATACTGGATCTGGATACCGGGGTTTATTTGAGAAACAATGAAATTAGAGCTTTTTACCCTACTTGGTGATCTTACAAACACATTCACTTCCCCCCCCCCAGCAGTACATTCACTATGTCTGTACTTCCTATCAGGAAGATCACTGCTGGTCCAGGAGGGTTGAGCAGATGAAAGTCATGTTGGTTTTGTGCTGTGCAGCTTGCTCCCAGTTACCAGTCTCAGGCATTATTGGCCAAGATTCCTGCATGTCCCCCTGCATTTGTCTCCACACATCTCCCTGATCTTCCCCCACTTCCAGGATCTTTCCTCCAGCCAAGATCTTCACTTTCTTTTTGCCAGGCCTCCTTCTTCTTTTTGGTAACCCAAGCCCCCAGTTTTCCCAATTTAAATAGTCCATGTGCAGAAGCACAACACGTGATCAGGCTCCTAATTGGTGGTTCTGTTTCTGAGTTGGAGGAATCAAGATGTGACACACTTCTTTAGTCCAAGTATTAGTTATCAAAATTTACAAACAGTCTGTACTGGTTGCAGCTAGCAAGTCACAGGCTTGTGCTTGAGAGTACTAAAGTTCAATTTTGGATGTTTACCCACACATAATTATCTGCAGCCTGTCAGCATTCACAATTTAAGCTCACAATTCTTTCTGCCTACCACAGCGAGTCATCAGGAATTGTTCACTGTTCTTTGTTTCCAGACCTGGATGTCTTCTGTAATGGCTGGTGGATGTGCTGAGGTCTTGATGACCTGCTAATCTGGGTGCCATTAACGTATACAATTGAGAGCCTTTGTTCTGCTGTGTGTTCCTTCTGGTGTCTCCACACACAAAGGTTCCCATTCCTTCTCTATTCACACTAATCTTAGCCTTTCTATAAAAACTCTCTATGCTGCTGCTACAACAGCAGCAAAAGGCTGACCAAGGAAAAACTGGGACCGGTTGCTGAATAGGGCAGACGATTTAGTGACAGTGGACACAGATAAGGTTGAGGCACTCAGTACCTTCTTTGTGTCCATCTTCACTAGCAAGGTCTCCCATGCCTCTGTGCTTAGTGAAAGGGTTCAAGAGGGAGAATTACCAGAAGCGGATGAGGATCAAGTCAGGGATTACGTGCGTGAACTCTACCCATACAAGTCCATGAGACCTGACAGGTTGCCTCCAAGGGTGCTGAGAGAGCTGGCTGATGTCCTTGTAAGGCCATTCCATACCATCTTTGAAAAGTCATAGTTGTCTCATTGGAAAGGAGGAAGTTCCTGATGACTAGATGAAGGCAAATATTGCATCCATCTTCAAAAATGGCCAAAAGGCCAATCTAGGGAACAACAGACTGGTCAGCCTCACTTCAGTCCCTGAGAAAATAATGAAACAAGTCCTCTTGGACAACAGTTCTGGGCATATGGAGGAGAGGGCTACTAGAAACCGTCATTAAGGATTTACCAAAGATAAATCGTGCTTGACTGACTTGGTTGCCTACTTTGATTAAAATAGTTATGGTTGTGGACATTTACCTCAACTTTATCAAGGTTTTTGACACTGTCTCCCATCCTATGCTTGTATCCAACTGTTATGGTCTGGATGGGGGCGAAGGGGGGTGCAACTAGATTGGTGAAAAAGTAGCTGGATGATCAAGCTCAAAGGATAGCGGTTGATGTGTCATATTCTACCCGGAGGCCAGTGACAAGTGTGGAGTACTACAGGGGTCTATCCTGGAACCTGTCCTGTTGAACACCATTTTCAATGACCTGGAGGTGGCAACAGAGTGCACTCTTCTCAAGTTTGCAAATTATGCTCTTAAGGACAGGGCTGCCATTCAGAGAAACCTAGACAGGCTGGAGAAATGGGCCCATCCGAACCTCATATAACTCAACAAGAACAAGCACCTAGTCTTGTACCTGGGAAGGAAGAACCCCTTGCAAAGATACTGGCTGAGGACTGCCTGGCTGGGGAGCAGTTCTGCTGAAAAGGACCTGGGTGCTCTTGATAGGCAGCAAGCTGAACATGAGCCAGCAGTGTGTCCTGGCAGCAAAGGCGGCCAACATAATTCTGGGCTGTATTAACAGTAGTGTAGCCATTAGATCAAGGAAAGTGATTATCCCCCTTTACTTAGCATTCATTAGACATGGAATACTGTGACCAGTTTTGGGTCACGTACAATACAGGAAAGACATTGATCAACTGAAGCACATCTAATGGAGGGCCACTGAGATCATCAGGGGCCTGGACCACATGCCCTATTAGGAGAGACTGAGAAAACTGGCCTTTTTCAGCCTGAAGGCTTTGGAGGGGACCTGACAGCAGCCTTCCAGTACCTACAAGGAGGTTATTAAGAAGGCAGAGCCAGGCTCTTCACACTAGTGCATGGTGGGAGGACAGGAGACAATGGGCATAAGTGGAAATAAGAGAGGCCCTGACTGGATAGGAGAAACTTTTTCTCTATGAGGATGGTCAAGCATGGGATCAACGCGCCCAGAAAGGTTGTGCAGTCCCCATCTTTGGAGGTTTTCAAAACCAGACTGGATAAATATATTTAGTTATCTGCAGTTTGCAGCTGAGACAGCTACTATCTTTGCAGGTGTAGGGAAAAGACTCAAGATATTTGTTATCACAAGGAGCTAGTGGCCTTGGACAAAAGTCTGGCAACATGTTTAGTGCTAGTTTGCTCTGTATAAGAAAGGGACATAAAACCAGCGTGTGATGGAAAAAAAGTGAGGAAGCCCCTGTCAGTTTGAGCCTTGATACAGACAGGACTATGCAGCATGCTGTACACCAGATGAGAGATCCATCTGATGCCATCACCTTGGGCTCCTGGTATCAGAAGGGACGTAAGACATTCTAATTCAATTACTATCATCGGTTCCATATAGCTTCTGGTTTTTGAGTCAATAAACAACCTCTTTTTCTCACATCCTGGATGTGGTATGTTGTTTCCTTGAATCCTCATTGTCTGCCCAATAGCTAGACAGAACAGCAGATAACCTGAGGATAAAACACAAGTGTTCCAGACATTAGTACTAGGGCCAAGAAAGGAGCTTCCATCAGCTGATCTATTGCTTATTTTTTACTAATACTTATCCCACTGTATACTACAACAGACTTAGACTTTACTATATCATAATTAGAGCCTACAAGAAAAAAATAGCTAGTGTTGCATAACAGCTAGTTTATCTGTGTCAGCAACTGCTGGTAAGATCTATGAGAACTATTTATACCAACTCATTTACTTGGGTTAGTCAAACTATTATTCTAAAATGCATTCCAAACCCTGTGTGCGATCAGAGCAATGCAGCAGAGGGCCAAGTAAACAATAGATCTGGCTCAAGGAGCATACAAATAATAGACTCCTGTAAAAACACGTGACAAATATTTATACTGATATTTGAGGTACAGACTCTCCCTTGAAATAGCTCAGCTACAGAGTACATGTTTATGGACAGAGCTGCTATAGAAAGAGCAAGTTTGAAAAGTTTCATAGAAATTTTGGATTGCAGAGGCTCTGACACCAGGCTTGTTCTGGGAATAGCATTTGAACCCAAGATCCTAAACCACAAGGCTTTTAAAGATCGTCCTATTTCTCAGTACTTAAGTTGATAATTTCAGAAATCATTCACTTAATAAAAAGTTTTAGTTTAGCAGTGTATGAAATACCTGCCAAAACCAGACTTACAAGTGCTTGGCTCTTGACTGTGATCAAGCTTTGTTGAAAGCAGAATCTCATCCCACCCACTGTACCTGAAAGTCTCCTTTTGTTCTCTTCAACTAATAATTTTCACTCCATTATAGAACTAGCTTTAAAAAATTAGTTTTAAAAATTTAGTTAATTTAAACTAAAGTCTTAAAACCAAAAGTTTCTCAGTGACCATACAACCCAAAGATCATATGTAAGCAATTGTTAGTTATATGGGGGGGAGGGGAACAACACACAAGACTTTTTTTATGAAAGCAAAATGTAACATTTAAATCCTCTTAGAAGAGGTAGAGAGCCAGTGTTTTAATTGATGCCATTCAGATCTGCAGTACTGATGTCATACCAATTTATTGCTAATGATAAAACCAGATTTAAGAGCTATGCCAGCAATATAGCAGTATAACTGTGATCTTCAATATTCATAGAATAAGACATACCCATATCTAATAACAATAGCAGATTCCACCAGAAATCCATCACTTATTGTAAACATTGTATTTGTGCAAGTTCTTTTTCAAACTTTAATTCCCAAAATCATGAAAGGCAAATTTAGTAGCATAAAACACATTCAGTTTCATGTTTGGCAATGAGAACCCCATTCTTCATAGACAACCAAAAACCTAGCAGCACATTTTCAAACATTATTACAACTGTTTCTGGATTACCCTCCGTCCAAATCCCTCCCCACTCAAAGCACCAAAAATAAAGTGCGATGCCCATAAAAATGTCTTAAGAAAATAGCCACGTTCTTTTATTTGCAATAATAATAATAAAAATAATAATAATAATAATAATAAAAAGAGCACTTTGCCTCAGTCTTAACAGTGCTATACTGTGTCCATCATTTTGGGTTCTTCATCTTTCGGTAGCATTGAGTTTAAATTGGAAACACTTCTGTTTATGCAACCTTGTCGATCATTTGCATTCTGCAACAAATGAAGAATTCAAAGCTTAATCTCAATGCATACATACACTTACAGATAACTAAATCAAGCTCTTTATTTTGCTTGTCTTAAGATGAGATAAGTTTGTAATAAAATAAAATTTCTTAAAAAACAACAACCCAGACAGTATTGTCATAATGTGAGTGTCAAGAAGCTTCTTTAAATTTAGCTAGCATACTATCACCTTATTTACTTAGGGTTCAGTTACCAGATCTTATCAAACAGGTACCTTGACCAAAATTATTTCAAAGTACTTTAAATTGTGTCTCCTTCCCCAACATCCAGCTTTTAAACCCTTTTAAATTTTAATCTTCAGCCCAAGATGTGATCATCACCAGCACTGAAACCAAAGGCCCCGGTGTTCCAAAATAAAGATAAAACCAAGGGCAGAATATCGTAACACAGTGTAAATTTTCCTTAGACTTGACTACCTGTAGGTTTCCATTAATAGGATTAGTCATTTTCAGTTGAAAGCTCATTTCGCCTCCTGTGATGCAAAGTATATTTAATTCTAGCGCCTGAACAGGTTAATGATGCAGTTTTCCATTTAGCACAATTATTCAAGGGCACTGAACTAACATATGCCTTTTAATGCTATAAATTGTGAGAGCTTTGAGAAACAATCTCTCTTGCATATTGCTAATAGTGCATGTTAGAAATGACAGTGCTTCACGTATGGAGAGGCCTATTCCTAGATCTCAAAAAGTACATCTTCTCAAGAGTGTAGCAAAAATCTATTCCTAAAAGAGTTGTTATATTCATTTTTGGAAATAAAAAGCCTACCTGTGACAAAGACTCCAGTCCTACAATACCAGTATAGACACTGGGATTCTGTACTGACGTAGGTATAAAGGCTTGAGACTGTGAACAGATTCTCACTCTTGATTTGAATGCTTCAAGCTCAGTTTTAAAAGCTTCCAAATAGCCTTCTTCCCCTGCCTGTAAAAAGAAGAGTGAAATATTTTTCATCTCAGCCAGATTTACTTCTAGTTGTAAGCATACATACTGCTAAAGAGAAGTCTTGCAGTAATGCATATTATACTCATTAAAGGATAATGGTTTGTACAAGTCAATAACAATATTACCACCAGTCAGCTTAAAAAGAAGATTCAGGTATGCTGTTTTTTGTTTGTTTGCTTTGTTTCAAAGAGAGACTTTAGCATTTGATGGGTATAGCAACTGAGTTATTCATCTGAGAACATGTAAGAACAAAACAAATATAATTTTAATCCTTCCTTTATGCCACCTCAGAAGCCAATACCCTTAAGAGAAAAGGTACTAATGGCAGCACTCAATTCAAAAGCAAAGCATGATTCAAAGTGGGTGTCAACTGAAGTCCTTAAAGCAGCATTAAGATCAGCATGATTTGATTCTTCAGTCTTGGATAACTTAATATAGAACCTGCATCAAACCACAGCTTCAGTCTTCTCACATCTTTCTCTCCCTCTCAGCATTCCAGAGCTAACTATGACTGACTGAAGAGAAACAGACTCCAAATTGGGCCCTGCCATAAACTGTATAGAGAGGAATTATGATAAACGAAATAGGACACTTGGTTCTTAGACACATTCATGTTTGCGCTGTAATTTAGGTGGCACTTCACTTTTCCACACTCCTGTAGTTCCCATGCTATGTTCTGCTTTCCCTCTGGCCTAACAAAAATCCATGGAACTTCCATTCTCAAGATCAGAATTATGCAAAATGTTCATCCTAGAATGAACTGCCAACAAAACACCACTTCCCCATAAGCTTGATTCAGTTGGTAACATATTTAACCTCCAACTGTCAGGAAGAAAGCTCCTTCAGAACACTGATCCCTTGCAAGGGTATCAAGAGTTTCAGTGTTATACAAGTTCTGACTTACTTTGGCTTTTTGGAAAAATAGACGAAAACAGCCTCTTGGATCCACATTGCAACTTCTGGCCATTTCTATAATAAACTGCATCACAACTGCTTGGTGTGCTATTTGTTCCATCAGAGCTCTTTTCTGAAAAGAGAAATTACATAATTACAGAAAGTATCTTTAAAAGTATAACTCTATCTAGAAATCAGCAACATCTTTGCATTTGATTCCTAAAGAGGAAAGAACTGATACTGACAGAAGCAAAGGGACTGTTAATTAGCTGAGACTAGATCTAATGTAGTAATGTGTTTTGGAGGCTTCCTTCAATAAGATAACATAGACATGAGAAGACAGGGAGAAGATTAATTAAATGGCTCATCAATTTGGACAGCTTTTCTGTAGTGTAAGTGGGAAATTGCATACTTTTAAGCGGTTTAAAGGTCTTCCTAGTACCTGTTCAGCTTCTAGATGAAAACACCATAAGATGAGATATTTAGCTGTTTCTTCACATACAAGATATGGATGGTCAGACAAAAATCTTTGACTGTCATCCCATCTGCCCAGCATACCTGATTAAAAAAAAACCCAACAACATGAATTAACACATTCAATACGGAGAAGTGATTTAATGCAGTGAAGATGTTATTCAAATTTACATACCACTACAATCTCCTTCACACTTCATTGTTACCTTAGAAGAACACCATGCAAATAAAACTGAACTCTATATTTTTTGGTTATTAAAACACCTCCCAGTGCTAAAAGAACATTACCAATAAGGTATGCTCAGACTAAAGATACTGAAATATAGTTAGCTGCTACTGTTAAGATCTTATTTTTATTGTATCTCTGGCAGCGTTAAAAACAGGTTAACTGTAAATGGTTTTCACACACTGTAACCAAGTAGTATCTATACCTATTTATTAAGAATTTGATAGTATAACAAAATTGATGGATGGAGATTTATAGTCAGTGATTTTGACAGAAGTGCTTGCAAGTTAAGACAAATAGAAATGAAAGCATAATCATAGTCTAAAATTAATATGCTTTGACATGGTTTGCTAGGGTTTAGGAAATAAAAAGCTATTTTTATAACCAAGTTCAAGCATTAAGGTCAAAAACAGGAGAGCCAACTCAGTGGTTGAAAGTTAACTAGAAGACTTAATTGTAGTAAGTAGCATGAAACTACCTTCATGGAAAGACCTGCAGGTTAAAAGTCAGAACTCAAAATTCAAACAGTGAGATGATCACCTCCCCCTCATTTCCTTCATATGATTTAATTGCCCTAATACACATATTAGTAATATTTTACTGCTTGCCAGTATTAGATACAAAGTTTTACCCTTCTATCACTCATATATTTATATATTTAAAAACAAAAGATCGGTTCCATCTCTACATAGTCTTAACAGCTGTTTTGCAGATATTTACCTTTTATCATTCACCTCCCCTCATGGATTAACAGACAGAAAACCCCCAGCTATTTATTGGAGGCAGGTCCCAGGCACTTTTACATGCAGGAATTGCATCTCCATTAATGCCCCTGTCATTTCCCATGGAACAGCAGAAAAAGTTGCTAGAATTTTAATTTTTATGACTTGAAAAACTTTTTCAGTTCTATGTTGACTCAAGAAGTTCTCATTGATCATAGTAACCAACGGGCTTCTGTGCTTTACAGCTTCCATTACTTTGAAATGGTTATTTGTTATGATGCCACATCGCCTGTCCTGAGAAACAAGAATCTAGATACTCTCCTCGCCAGATGTTTCATTTGTTAGCATCCATTTTCTACAACAGTAATAACAATAACGAAAAAAAGAAATAGACCTACACAAATTCTACAGGAGATTAAACTGCAAAATGTTGGAAGCAACATACTTACCAAAGTATCTAATCTTTTGTTCATGTTTCTGTATAAATGATTTAGATATATCTTCATCTTCTACTTCTTTTCTTTTATATTGACTAATAAAACTCTAAAGATGAGAAAAAACTATTATAGAATCTCCACATATACCTTTTTTGACCTATAGGATTATTTTAATTCATTACTACTTAAAGGGCAATGTTCTAGTTTTAAACACAGCCCAGCAAACACACATGTACCCAACACTTCATGTACCCAGGAAGGTTATTTACTAAAACACAGCTCATCTAATTAATAATAGGGTGAAAAATGCCTTATCATATTATTCTTCTGAGCAATAATATATCTCAAAGTTCTATGCACGAGTAGGAACTTACTGATCTATAAACAATGAGAAATATCTATACCATCTAGCCCTGATGAAGCTAACTCAGTGGAATTATGAAAAATGATGGTTCATATTCAAGTTAAGTGCTGAAAACAAAACTGACATTTACTATGAAGACAGCTTGTGCTAACATAATCTGTATTAAGAAATTAACGTTATTAGAGGCAAACTGTGCATGTTTCAAATGTGAGAATTTAGCATAACAAAGAAACAAACTTAATGTGAAGAACTTTTTCTCATCCTTGGTTTTGGCAACAGTTGCTATAAGGGACAAATATAAGTTCTGACTCCCAGTTAAAGGAGGTGTCATACACATTCATGATATCAGTGCAACATGTCCTCTTCAATAGGACAAATTAAGAAAGAAAAACATTCAAGACATTACAATAAGCACTATACTAAATATAGAAAACACTCAAGAAGAGAAATAAATGGAATAAAAAAGGCTTATAATTGTTTTCATACACATTTATAGGCCATACCTTATTAAATACCTCCTTACTAAATGAATCTGTATTCCATATTTTCTGTCTTTCCCTCTGTATTAGTGCTGCTTCTTTTCTTCTCCATTCTTCCTCTCTCTGTCTCAGTTCTGAAGCTTCAGTCTGTGCTTTGGCATATTCCTGATCAATGGATTCCGAATTATGCAGTGCTAAACTACCAAGTTTCTGCTGGGCTTCTGCTAGATTCCATTTGGATTCTACAGAGTTCTTCACAAACTCTTTTTGGTTTTGACAGATTAATTCAATACCTTGAATATACGTCTGTGTCTGTGTGGAAAACAAAACATGCTGTTTATGGAAGGAAAATTGATAGAATTTATGAAGCATATAATTCCCAAATAGAACACTGACATGGAAGGCATCGTAAAAACAATATTATATTCACAACAGTGACTAAACACAATATTGTTCAGCTAAATTACTTTTAACGGAAACTTCTACTTCAAGCTTTCTAAACCTAATTGAAAGATACTTACAGAATCATGGATCAAGTATTACCACCAATAATACAGTCTCCAGACTGTATATCATAAAAATATTTTCTAGATAAAAGGATTTTCCACACTCTCCTCTGGCTATCTTTATTCTGCAAAATTAGCAATAGCCAAAATAGCAGAATACTTGCAAGACATACTTCTGAGAAGAAAGCATCTGCTTTATGATGTTGTGGTTTAACCCCGGCCAGCAACCAAGCACCATGCAAAAACTTTGACTGGGCAGGACCAGCTCAGCTAGCAGATCCTCTGGTATTAACCAACCAGGTAGCCTTTGCTAAATGTTTATCCCAATGTTTGAAGGTCCCACAACCCATTGCTTTCAGCGTAGTCTTTAACAATCCATTACATTGTTCAATTTTCCCAGAGGCTGGTGCATGATAGGGAATGTGATATACCCACTCAATGCCATGTTCTTTGGCCCAAGTGTCTATGAGATTGTTTTGGAAATGAGTTCCATTGTCTGATTCAATTCTTTCTGGGGTGCCATATCGCCACAGGACCTGTCTTTCAAGGCCCAGAATAGTGCTTTGGGCAGTGGCATGGGGCACAGGGTATGTTTCCAGCCATCCGGTGGTTGCTTCCACCATTGTAAGCACACGGTGCTTGCCTTGGTGGGTCTGTGGGAGTGTGCTATAGTCAATCTGCCAAGCCTCCCCATATTTATATTTCTGTCATCATCCTCCATACCACAGAGGCTCAAACCGCTTGGCTATATTGCAATGCATGTTTCACATTCATGGATTACCTGTGCGACAGTGTCCATGGTTAAGTCCACCCCTCAATCTCAGGCCCATCTATATGTTGCATCTTTTCCTTGATGGCCTGAAGTGTCACAGGCCCACTCAGCGATAAATAATTCACCTTCATGTTGCCAATCCAAATCTACTTGAGCCACTTCAATCTTGGTTGCTTGATCCACCTGCTGGTTGTTTCAATGTTTCTCAGTGGCCTGACTTTTGGGTACATGAGCATCTACATGACGTACCTTTACAGCCAGATTCTCCAACCGAGTGGTGACATCTTGCCATAATGCAGCAGCCCAGATGAGTTTACCTCTACATTACCAATTGCTCTCGCTTCCATTGCTGCAGCTACCCCCACAGGGCATTTGCCACCATCCATGAGTCAGTATAAAGGTAAAGTATCAGCCACCTTTCTTGTTCAGCAATGTCTAAATCCAGCTGGATAGCTTTCAATTCTGCAAACTGACTCAATTCACCTTCTCCTTCAGCAGTTTCTGCAACTTGTCATCGGAGACTCCGTACAGCCACCTTCCACCTTCAATGCTTTCCTACAATATGGCAGGACCCATCAGTCAACAAGGCATATTGCTTCTTATGTTCTGGCAGTTCATTATACAATGGGGCTTCTTCAGCACGTCACCTCTTCCTCTGGTGACATCCCAAAATCTTTACCTAGTGGCCAATCCATAATAATTTCCAAGTTACCTGGATGATAGGGATTTCCTATTTGAGCTCGTTGTATAATCAGCATGACCCACTTACTCCATGTAGCATCAGTTGCATGATGTGTAGAAGAAATCCTCCCCTTAAACATCCATCCCAGCAATGGCCACCAGGGTGCCAAGAGGAGCTGCGCTTAAGTACCAATCACTTCCGAAGTGGCTGCATGGTGCTTGGTTGCCGACTGGGGTTAAACCACGACAGATGTCAAATAACAATAGAGTAACTATTACTACCTACCTTCCAGCATGCATTAATATTACTGTGGTGGGTTGACCTTGGCTGGCTGCCAGGTGCCCACCAAGCCACTCTCTCACTACTCCTCCTCAGCAGGACAGAGGAAGAAAATAAGATGAAAAAAAGCTCGTGGGTCAAGATAAAGACAGGAAGATTGGTCACCAATTACCATCACAGGCAAAACAGACTCGACTTGGAGAAGTGAATTTAATTTATTTATAATTAAAAATAGAGTAGGATGGTGAGAAACAAAGACAAAACTGAAAACATGTTGTTGTTCGTTTCCCCCCCCCCCCTTCTGAAGATCAACTTCACTCCATTGTTCCCGACTCCTCTGTCTCTTCCTCCCTGTTCTGAGCAGTGTTGGGGGGATGGGGAATGGGGGTTGCACTCACTTTGTATCAGTTCCTCTCTGGCGCTCCTTCCTCCTCACACTTTTCCCTTGCTCCAGTGTGGGGTCCTTCCCATGGGCTGCATTTCTTCAAGAACTGCTGCAGTATGGATCTGTTTCATGTTATACAGTCCTTCAGGAAAAGACTGCTCAAACATGGGTCCCCCACGAGCTGCAGCTCCTGCCAGTACCCTGATCCAGTGTGGGCTCTCCACCAGCTGCAACTTCCTTCAGGGCACATCCACCTGTTCCTGTGTGGTGTCCTCCATGGGCTGTAGTGTGGATATCTGCTCCAGCACGGTCCTCTCCATGAGCTGCAGGGAACAACTGCTGTGGCACGTGGTACTCTCCATGGGTTCCAGAGAATCTCTGCTCCGATGCCTGGAGCACCTCCTCCTCCTCTTTCTTCTCTAACCTTGATATCTTCAGGGTTGTTTCTCTCAAATTTTTTCCTCACTCCTCTCACAACTGCTATGCAGTATTCTTTTGACCTTTCTTAAATATGCTTTCGCAGAGGTGCCACCAGCTTTGCTGATTGGCTCAGTTTTGGCCTGCAGTGGGTCCATTTTGGAGCTGGCCTCTGGCCAGCTCTGCCTGACGTGAGGGCAGCCCCTGGTCTCTTCTCACAGAGGCCACCCATGCAGCCCCCCCCAACATTGCCATGTAAACTCAAAACAAATGCTCACTGCATGTCCTCTGATCTTATCCTGGACTATTAGTGAAAGTGGAATTTAAGCTATGAATTAGTTGGGGCACAAGATAAGCATCCCTTTCCTTCTTCCAAACATACTGAGAGTCACTAACAAGTAGGAGATAGAAATGATTTCTTACACCACAGTATTTATATTGCCTACAGATGTACACTAGAAACTCAGCAGTTCCAGATTTTTTTTCTTTCTCTAAACCATCTGCAGGCTACAAACAGGATGCAGGCTCTCTCTTCAAAAGGAGCCCCATGGACAAGACAAGGGCTAATGAATCATAAAATCATTTAGGTTGGAAAAGACCTCTGAGATCAAGTCCAACTGTTAACCCAGGACTGCCAAGTCACCACTAAAATATGTGCCTAAGCGCCACATCTATGCATTTTTTAAACACTTAGAAGGATGGTGATTCCATTACTTCCCTGGGCAGCCTGTTCCAGTATTTGACCACCCTTCCAGTGAAGAAATTTTGTTGAAGCAGGAGGCTCGGACACAACTTATACGACCAATATGATCAAGTTAGTGCCACTTTATTAAAAGACTTACAGCAATTTATACTCTCAGCAAGAGATACACACGCTACATAGGCTTTGTTATGTAAAAAGTGATAGGTTAAAACCACTCGTCCACACGCTTCCACCTCCCTTATGATTGGTCCCAGTGTGGTGCCCACACGCTGCTCCCCCCTCGTGCAGGCATCCTGTTTTTTCTCATCCCTCTGTCCAACTCCCCCATCTCTCAGTGAACACACAGCCTCCCTATCTCCCCTGGCCTTGCACACGTCCTTCACAACACCTGCAGCTTGTTAGGGCTGCGGCCTGTTATTACAACCAAGTTATGCGGTCTGGATTGCTCGTAATATGCCCGTTTTCTTCCAGCCACTCCACAAAATTTTTCCTAATATCCAATCTAAATCTCCCCTGGTGCAAATTAAGCTGTTTTCTCTTGTCCTGTTTTTTGTTATATGGGAGAAGAGACCTACCCCCACCTTCCTTACAACCTCCTTTGAGGTAGTTGTAGACGGCAATAAGGTCCCTCCTGAGTCTCCTTCTCCAGACTAAACAACCACAGATCTCTCAGCTGCTCCTCATAAGACTTGTTCTCTAGACCCTTCACCAGCTTCATTGTCCTTCTCTGGACATGCTCCAGCACCTCTATTTCCCTCTTGAAGTGAGGGGTCCAAAACTGAACACAGTGTTTGAGGTGTGGCCTCACCAGTGCCAAGTACAGGGGGACAATCACTTCCTTTGTCCTGCTGGCCACACTGTTTCAGATCTAAGCCATGATACTATTGGCCTTCTTGGCCACCTGGGCACACTGCTGGCTCATGTTAAGCCAGCTGTCAACCAGCACCCCCAGGTCCTTTTCCACCAGGCAGCTTTCCAGCCACTCTTCCTCAAGCCTGTAGCGTTGCGTGGGGTTGTTGTGACCCAAATGCAGGACCCAGCACTTCTTGATGAACCTCATACAATTGGCCTCAGCCCATCAGCCCCACCTGTCCAAATCCCTCTGCAGAGCCTTCCTGCCCTCAAGCAGATCAATACACACACACCCCCCTACTTTGTGTAGTCTGTAAACTTACTGAGAGTGCACTCCATCCCCTCATCCAGATCACTGATAAACATATTAAACAGAACCAGCCCCAATACTGAGCCCTGAAGAACACCACTTGTGACCAGCCACCAGCTGGATGTAACTTCATTCACTGCCACTCTTTGGGCTCATCCATCCAGCCAGCTTTTTACCAAGCAAACAGTATATCCGTCCAAGCCGTGCGCAGCCAGTTTGTCCATGAGAATGCTGTGAGAGACAGCATCAAAGGATTTACTAAGGTCCAGTTAGACAACATCTATAGCCTTTCCCTCATCCACTAGGTGGGTCACCTTGTCATAGAAGAGATCAGGTTCATCAAGCAGGACCTGACTTTCATAATCCCATGCTGGCAGGGCCTGATCCCCTGGTTGTCCTGCACACGCTGTGTGATGGTACTCAGGATGATCTGCTCCATAACTTTCCCCGGCATCGAGGTCAGGCTGACAGGCCTGTAGTTCTCCAGATCCTCCTTCCTGCCCTTCTTGTAGATAGGCGTCACACTGGCTAACATCCAGTCTTCTAGGACCTCCCTAGTTAGCCAGGGCTGTTGATAACTAATGGAGAGTGGCTTGGTGAGCTCTTCCACCAGCTCCCTCAGTACCATTTGGTGGATCCCATCTGGCTCCATAGACTTGTGCATGTCCAAGGGGAGCAGCAGGTCGCTGTTTCCTCCTAGACTGTGGGGACTTGTCCTGGTTTCAGCTAGGATAGAGTTAATTTTCTTCTTAGTAGATGGTACAGTGCTGTGTTTTGGATTTGCTGTGAGAACAATGTTGATAACACACTGATGGTTTTGGTTGTTGCTGGGTAATATTTACACCAAGACAAGGACTTTTCAGTTTCTTGGGCTCTGCCATCAAGAAGGCTGGAGGGGCATGGGAAATTGGGAGGGGACACAGCCAGGACAGGTGACCCAAGCTAGCCAAAGAGGTATGCGTTACTATATGACATCATGCTGAGTATATAAACTGGGGGAAGAAGGAGGAAGGGGGAGGATGCTCGGCATTATAGCATTTGTCTTCTTGAGTAACTGTCACACATGATGGAGCCCTGCTTTCCTGGAGATGGCTGAATACTTGTCTGCCAATGGAAAGCAGTGAATGAATTCCTTGTTTTGCTTTGCTTGCATTTGTGGCTCGTGCTTTACTTATTAAATTGTTCTTATCTCAACCCTCAAATTTTACATTCCTTTCTGATTCTCCTCCCCATCGTTCAGCAATGTCTAAAGCCAGCTGGATAGCTTTCAATTCTGCAAACTGACTCAATTCACCTTCTCCTTCAGCAGTTTCTGCAACTTGTCATAGGGAACTCTATTCCACCTCCAATGCTTTCCTATAATATGGCAGGACCCATCAGTAAACAAAGCATATTGCTTCTCATGTTCTGGCAGTTCATTATACAATGAGGCCTCTTCAGCACGTCACCTCTTCCTCTGGTGACATTTCAACATCTTTGCCTTCTAGACAGTCCATAATCACTTCCAAGATTCCTGGATGACTGGGATTTCCTATTCGAGCTCGTTGTGTCATCAGCACAAGCCACTTTGCTACATGGAGTATCGATTGTATGATGCACAGAGACCCTCCCTTTGAACATCTCAGCGCTGGCAACCGGGGCACCAAGAGGAGCTGTGTTTCAGTACCAATCACTTCTGAAGCAGTTTGAACGCCTTCATAAGCTGCCAGTATCTCTTTTTCAGGTTGAGTATAGCAGGCCTCAGATCCTCTGTATCCTTGAGTCTCCCCCTGGTGCTTTCTGCCAGAGGCTCCAGGTAGGGCCATTCTCCCCGGCTACAGCGTAGACCACATTTTTTACATCTTGTCCTGTCCAGACTGGCCCAAGGGCTTGAATTATCTCCCATTTAATTTGTTCAAATGCTTGCCATTGCTCAGGGCCCCATTCAAAATCATTCTTCTTCTGGCTCACCTGATAGGGCTTACAAACCAACTGTAACTTGGAATATGCATTCCCCACAACACCTAAGCAAGCATGAGTTTCTTTCTTACCAATCGGTGGAGACATATTATTTTGTTGATCACATCCATTGGGATTTCATGACGTTCACCTTGCATTTTATTCCCAAAAACTGGGTCTCCTGTGCGGGTCCCTTGACCTTACTTTCTTTTGTGGCTAAACCAGGTTTCAGAAGGATTTGGACCGTTTTCTCCCTTTTCTCAAGAACTTCTGCTGCTGTATTGCCCCATACGGTAATGTCATCGATGTATTGCAAATGTTCCAGAGGTTCACCCTGTTCTAGTGCAGCCTGGATCACACTGTGGCAGATGGTAGGGCTGTGTTTCTACCCCTGGGGCAGTTGATTCCAGGTGTATCGGACACCCCTCCAAGTGAAGGCAAACTGTGGCCTGCACTCTGCTGCCAAAGGGATTGAGAAAAATTCATTTGCGATATCAATGGTGACATACCACTTAGTTGCCTTCGATTCCAGTTCACACTGAAGTTCTAGCATGTCTGGTATGGCAGCACTCAATGGCAGTAAGCCTTCATTCAGGCCATGATAGTCCACTGTTAATCTCAATTCTCCATTAGGCTTTCGCACTGGCCATATGGGGCTATTAAAGGGTGAGAGGGTCCTGCTGATTGATCCTTGGCTCTCTGGGCGAATCACCTTATGGATTGGAATGAGGGAGTCTAAGTTGTTGCGGTATTGTCACCGGTGCACCGTTGTGGGAGTGACCGGCACCTGTTATTCTTCGACCTTCAGCAACCCTACCACAGAAGGGTCATCCAAGAGGCTGGGCAAGGTAGACATGGGGCCTCTGAGCCAGTCACAATGGGATGTTTTCATCTCTCATTCCCAGTCAGACTTATTTCAGCCTCCAATACAGTTAGCTGTTGAGATCCCCTGTCACTCCAGAAATACTAATGGGTTCTGCCCCCTCATAACTTGATGACATTAGGGTACACTGTGCACTGGTGTCTACTAGAGCTTTATACTCCTGTGGGTCTGACATGTAAGCCATCAGATCCACGCAGTCTAGTAAACCTGGTTATCCCTGTCCTTCACCTCGCTGGAAGCAGGGTCCCCCTAATCCTGATCATAGGGTTTCCCACCAGGATGGCAAGCAGTGCAGAGCAGATGTAAGTGTGGAGTAGTCCTGCCCACTTACATCTTGCAAGAATGGATTAGAATTCCTTTTCATAGGATTGAGAGTAATGTCAGCCTTTCCACTCTGTCTGGGAAACTGCCCACTGGGGACTAGAACAGCAGCCTTCCTGAAAGACCCCCTATCTATGATTGTTTTTTCCTTGAAATTCATGTACCTGTGCCTCCAGGGTCAAGGTAGGTGTTCCATCCCACCTCCTCATGTCCTCTCTGTGATCCTGCATGTAAAACCACAGGGCACCCCATGGTGTGCATCTCCTATATTCTCCCTCTCAAGCAGAAGGGCACTTACTGTTGATGGCTGAGATGCAGGTCGTACAGGTGGGGAGCAGGATATGTCCTTGTCGAGTTGCTGTACCAGTTTCTCCACAGCCAAGATGGAGGTAGAGATGTAATCTTCATATTCCCAGAGTTCATCCACTTCATCCACCGTTGGTGGCACACTGTCTTTCCAGCTCATTATTGGCAATGATTTGGCATATGACGATGGTGCGCTCCATACAAATTTCTACCACATGGGTCACGTGTATGTGACTTCGTCTGGATCTATGGTTACTGCATGCTGTTTGGGTCATAATAAATCATCTCTTTCACAGCTAGTTCCCTCAGGTACTGGATACATCTCTCCATTGCAGTCCACTTGCCTGGACAACATATAATATCTTCCTTGAAGGGATACCCTTTCCATCACGCTTGGCAGGAGTCGCCTCCAGAGGCTGAGGACTTGCAACCTTCTTCCAGTTGCATTGTCAATACTACCTTCCCTAGAAAGTGATCCCAGCTGCTTGGCTTCCCCACCCTCTAATTCCAAACTATTATCCCTGTAACTGCAGCACTGGAACAGCCAGGTGAAAACGTGCTCACCTGGACAATGGCTGAAATCTTTTTGCATATCCCACAGCTCATTCAGAGATAGGACTCGAGAGGTTACCTCTTTTTCTGCCTCTTCCTCTTGTTCCTGTGATGGTCCTGGTTTGTCCTCCTTTAGTAAATGAGCTGACTTTCGTGTCTATTTCTTCTTGAATATAGGGGCAACTGATACTGGCATGGGTGGGTTCTCTGGTTGAGCTGCAGTGCCGGTTGCCAAGACTGGAGTAGCTGCAGCAACTGTCAATTTGCCATCAGATCCAGAGACTTTCTTTTCCCCTTGAGGGTACGGCTAGGCCCCAGCACATTGCAGTAATTTATGCCTCTCTGGAACTGCCAGGGTGACAGCATACTTTTTCCAAATATTTTACTAGTTTTTTCTGGATTCTGCACTTGTTCAGGGGTGAAGTTCCAAAACACTGGAGGTGCCCACTGTTCTAGGTACTTGCCCATACTATCCCACACACTGTGCCACTCATAACGAAACAATTTTGGGGCAGATCTCTGGGTGGTATTGTAAAATAGTTGTTTAACCTTAAACAAGACCTGGAACACATTCAGTATTCCTAGCAATAGGATCATGCTGGTTTCAACATCCCAAGGATATTGACAATTTTCAGAGTTCTCAAATGCTACTGTAATTAACCTGTCAGGGAGGGGGAAGATGTGGGAGGATGTCTACTCCACAGGTTGACTCTCTGAGGAGAAAAGGCAAAAAGGTATAATTATTAATAGTTCCCATTAGATGACTCCTGAAGTACAGAGGTGACAGCAACACTGAGCACACAGACCAGGTTAGTTTCACAACCAGCAAATCTATCATATCACAAGCCAGTATTACAAATTACAACAAAATTATAACCTTAGCCCGGGCTGCAGAGATGAGAAACAGCACAACAGGGAACACGTACTGCAAGTAAGGTGTTAGATAATGCAACTCTGAGAACAAGCGCAACAACTCCAAGAGCAAGTAAATCAACATTGTGACCAGCAACTATTAAACCAACACAATGAATGCTTAGAACAGTTTTTTTTTAACACGCTCTGGTCAGATCTGTTGTTATCGCAACCCTTCGTGCCCCACATTGGGCACCAAAAAGAACGTCTAAAACGCAAAAAGGATTTTAGGAAGAAAATTAACTCTGTCCCAACTGAAACCAAGAAAGACTCCATGAAGTTCAACTAGGGCAAATGCCAAATCCTACATCTAGAATAAGCCTGTGCAACAGTACAGGCCGGGGGCCAACTGGCTATGAAGCAGCTGTGCAGAAAAGGACCTGGGGGTCCTGATGGACAAGTTGAACATAAGGCGTCAGCGTGCCCTTACAGCATGGAAGGCCAACTGCATCCTGGGCTGTATTAGCAAGAGTGTAGCCAGCAGTTCCAGGAAAGGGATCCTTCCTCTCTGTTCAGCACTTGTGAGACCACACATGAAGTGCTGTGTGCACTTCTGGGTTCCCTGGTACTAGACAGGCATGGACATACTGGAGCAGGTCCAGCAGAGGACTACTAAGATGGTCATGGCCTGGAGCATGTGACATATGAGGAGAGGCTGAGGGAGCTGGGTATGTTCAGCCTTCACGAGAGAAGACTCAAGAGGAATCTTATTGTTGTCAACAACTGCTTAATAGTAGAATGTGGAGAAGATGGAGTCAGACTCTTCTCAGAGGTGTACAGGGACAGGATGAGAGGCAATGGACACAAGCTGCAACAAGGGCAATTCCAGTTAGTTTTTTTCCAGAAGGGTGGTCAAACTCTGGAACAGGGGCCCAGAGAAGTTGTGAAAACTCTGTCTGTGGAGATATTCAGAACTCAACTGAACAAAGCCCTGAGTAACCTGTTTTGAGCAGGGGGCTGGACTTGAGACCTCCAAACATCTCTTCCAACCTAATTTGTCCTATGACTATAATTTAGTTATTTAGAGAAGACTTTTCACCTACAGAGAAACGTACTGTATCAGCATTTATTTTTCAGTCATGATAATGTTTAAGTAACTCCTATACTCCAGCTCTCGTAAAATGCTCAGCTGTTACTGTGGGTGTATTACGTATAAATTACAGGGTTTCTGTAGCAGCAGGTTGCAGGGGTGACCTATATAGGAGGAGACCATGAACTGCCTTGTGCCAGTCACAGTCTGTTCCAGCCAGCTCTGAAACTGATGCAAACAACCCATCGCGTGCCAAAACTTCAGCCAGTCAGCAAAGCACATGGCATCTCTGCTTACACATATTTAAGAGATGAGCAGCAGCTGCTGGAGGAAGAAAATTGTATGGGACACATGGAAAAAGACATTGCTAGGGACGCGGCTGGAGATGCACCCTTGGAAGGAGGTATTCCATGCCAGAGCAGGCACTTCCCCAAAGGGACTGCAGCCTGCGGAAGAACCCAGAGTAAGAAGCAAGGTACAGTAGAAAGAAACTATTATACAACAACCCCAACCTTCTGTGCCACCTGTCACTGCATCGAAGGAATTGTTAGGGACTGAGGGTAACATGACAAAAACAAGGGAAGTTGAGACTTGGAAGAAGGAAGGAGAGGTGTTTGACTGAAGCTCAATCTGGGAAAGGGCGAGGAAAAGTGTTCCCTTAAGTGTTCAACAGCTTATGTTTTCTTCCTTCAATACTGAATCAGTAATTAAGTTTATGACAATTGGCAATAAATTATATGAAGTAAAATACACTGAGTCAAGACTGTTTTGCATGTGAAAGCATTGGTGGAGAATACAGGCAACACTCAGACCTGTCACAGCCCGGGATTGGAATAATCAGAGTGATTTAGAAAGTTACAGTGTTTAAGCAGAGCTATGGAAATGGGAGCATTGCTCCCCAGCGTGAGCACTCAGCAATCCTTTACTTGGAGTGAAATTATAGAAATGCAGGACACCTACAACTGCTGCCTCAGGGAGATGCCCCTGAAGTGGCTATGATGGTGCTGAGAAACCAGAGCTGCTGGGATACAGCCAATAGTTCAAGTGAGCAGAGCTCTGGGGAGTTTGGGGCCTATGCCACTTGCAAACACAGCCCTGTGCAAAAGAGAAGGGCTTTGAGATTGGCTGATGGAGGGATAGGCTGGGCAGTGGCCTGATCCTGAAAATGAAATAACCCCATGGAGGACCTAGGAAGAAGGGAGTAATCAGTTGCAGTTGCTTGGGCTGCTGGAGTGTATTTACAGGTGAGAAGGGAGGGACCCTGAAAAGGTGATCATTACTGACACCATGGCCCAAAAGCTCTGATGGCTAGACACAGTTACTAACACTC
The DNA here is from genome assembly GCF_023634155.1 of Falco peregrinus. Lineage (NCBI taxonomy): Eukaryota > Metazoa > Chordata > Aves > Falconiformes > Falconidae > Falco > Falco peregrinus. Next base: position 9,002,832 of record NC_073743.1, on the reverse strand, counting down.
CTCTAGTATCACCTGATAACCTGGTGGGATGCCTTGTTGATCAAGGAGTGACCTATATATACTGTACTGGAGGGAGCATGCCAGAAAAACGGTGCAAGATTAGCAGCATGGACAAGGATAATGCTGAGGATCTGGTAGTATGGTTAACCTCAGGAAAGAATGGGAATTCTGCATACCCCCCCTCCTACACTCTGGGACTTATGGATGTTGTTGAAAGGAAGAGGATATGACAGAGCAGGATGGAAGGCCCTTTAGAGATCTAGCACTGCAAGCTAAAGAATTGCAAGAACAGGGGAGAGGTCAGAGTTCAGTTAAACCACTGCCTTCTCCTACCTCCATCTCTGGACCACATACTGTTCTGACAACCGATTTGAATTTACTGCGGGATGCGTGTATGTGTGCATGCGCAGCATTGGCCTGGTAGGGGATGGGGATAACTGAATTTATTGGACTATCTAGGTAGGGTGGCCAAGCACCCCTTTGCCTCAACAATTTAGTAGCCTAGTGGATACTGGCACCAAGTGCACCTTATTGCCCTCATTGTGTAGCGCTGATTGAAGTACAGCCATTAATGGAACAACTGGAGGGGAGACATGCCTACCTCTAGTGGAAGGGAGCCTCAGTTTGAATAGACAGGATTAGTACTCACTACCTGCTGCCATTGGCCCTACTGCCCCTGCCATCATCAGGACTGACTTTCTTAACCACTGTAGATGGACAGGCAGGACAGGAAAGCTTTGGGTTTTTTGGAATAGGAAGAAGAGTGGTTTGCACAGGAAGGAACCAACTACAGCACTCTCTACTAACCCCAATGTTGTTGCATGTACTCAAAGAGACCCAGTTATCATTCCCTTGGCAACCCAAGTAATTTGCTGTATGTAGAGTTTATAATGTATGTATATTAAGACTGTGATGATGTTGAAAGTAAAGTTTATAATGGATGTATGTTCAAACAGTTCTTAAATATGTGTTTCACAGAGGTAAAGGGTGGAAAGTAAAGGGTTTTGGTAGCAGGGGGCTGCAGGGTGACCTGTGCAGGAAGAGGCCATATACTACTATGTGCCAGTCACAGCTGGTTCCAGCCAGCTCTGAAAATTATGTAAATAATCCATTGCATGCCAAAACTTGGCACACCTGGTGCCTCTGTGTCCTGGTTTCAGCTGGGATAGAGTTAATTTTCTTCTTAGAAAACTTCCTCAAACATATTTAAGAATGGCAGCTGTTGGTGGGAGGAGGCATGGAAGGAGACAATGTAGGTACCAGCTGGAGATACAATCTTGAAAGGAATTACTCCACTCCAGAGCAGCCATGCTGTGAAGGGACTGCATCCTGTGGTTAAGCCATGTCAAAGTAGGCACACTCAAAAGGCCTGCAACCCATGGAGCAACCCACGCTAGATCAGAGAACAACAAGAAAGAAGCAAGGAGTGGTGAAAGAAAATGAGTAAGCAGCAAGGAGCTGCAGAAAGAAACCATTATGCAGATGACCCCAACCTCCTTTGTGCCACCTGTCACTAGATCATAACCCAGCAAAACCAAGGGAAGTTGAGACTAAGAAGCAGGGAGATGTTTGATTGAAGTTGAACCTGGGGAAGGGGGGAGAAAAGGTGTTTCCCTGTTTGTTTAATTGGGGGGGTGGGGTAGTGTCCTCTCTCAATACCTGAATCAGTAATTGAGTTTGTATCGATTGGCAATAAATTAGATGAAAAAAAAATCCCCAACTTGAGACTGTTTTCCTTGTGACAGTGGGATGATGACAAATTCCAATATTACCTATAGCATTACTACACACGTTCTTTCTGACACGTTCAAAGATAGCTAAACAGATCCAGGATAACCACACAGTTATGCATGCCTGTTTATGCCAATATACTAGGCTCAGTGATTCCATTTATGAAAGAAAGAAAAGTTTAATCATTCTCAGACTCACACCTTTGCACCTCTTCAGTGGTTTCATTTTATATTTTACACCACGCAGCACAAAGAAAGTACACATGTATGAACCCAAAACACGTCCCGCTCTCTGTAAGTTGATTCTGTAAACTGATAGTCATAAGCCCTTCCCTGAGAACCCAGAGGTGAAATCAGGTACGACCCTGCAGGTGCAGGGGCTAGCAACGTAGAATGCCTCAGCGGTGGGAGTCACGCATGCTTCCACCTAAGGCTCAGTAGAACAACAGAAACCCACACCACTGACACGTCTGGCTGAAGACCTCCCGCCAGAGGAAGAAAGAAGCACACGGAGCATAATAAACTCAGCAGAACAAGAAAACGGCACGACAAGCAGTATAGGGAGAGACGTACCTGTGACACCTGCGATTCTGACAGGCGCTGGATAGATGTGAGAGTTAATTCCCGTTCCTCATCTTCCTCAACCGAACCAAGACCCTGAAAGGAGGAAGACCACAATGCCATCCTCACCACAAACTACACAATACCGACAGAACATCCCCAACCCTGAACCGGATATTCCTGTTGCTTGAGGCCGCTACAAGCTTCCCCGGAAGTGACACTGCACCCGACCTCCTACGGCAAACGTAAGGCTTATTTCCTCTCCCTCACCCTACACGTTACCCCACCACTGGTCCAGGTCACGTGGGGTAGAGCCAGCCCTGCCTCTTCCGAGCTAGGGGGGTCTCAATTCAGTGTAACATGGGAGGTGGTGGTGGTGTGTTCTGTTCTGTTTATTATTGAGCCTGTTTTGTTGGATCAGTGACAGAAAACTATTTTTAGGGAAATAGCCTTGCTGAAGTTGTTGCTGGGTGGAATGTGATCGGTTGTGATCTGTTTGCAAGCAGCCAAGGGAAAGCCTTCAGTGCAAAGTTCCAGGAGCAGCTCAGTCTGCTCCACCTAGTCCTCTGCCTTCTGAGCTGGTTGCTGTATGTGTATCTCAGATCTGCTTCACAGTCACAGGTTTGGATGTTGTTACAGAGCAAGAGGTGATGGTTGCATCAGTGTGGGAAATGGTTCTTTATGCTGAATCAGTTTTGTAACATACGCAGGTCAATGTTTAGCTTTGCTAAAAAGATGTTTCTGTGTTTTCTTTTTCAGAGTTCCATGGAATTTTTCTGTAAAGGTGGAGGGCTAGTTAGCAGTCTTTGTTCCCTCATCTTCATCTAGAGGCTACTCCAGGAATTAATCAAATGTGTATACACGTACAGGTCTGCTCTAGTGTTGTAACATGTGTGTGGAGGTTCTTTGAAGGTATATGCATGTAACCAAAGGATTGCCCGTGCAGACAGCACTGCTAAGCATGTTATACACATACCGTTGGGCTGGCAGATGTCTGAGTTCACGTCTCTCCTTCTTCTCTGCCACTGCGAGCAGCACTCAGTGAGAGCTCCCTGAACCGCGCACCTAGTTACACCGAGCCGCAAAATTTGCGTGCTGGCAGCCGTGGCGTTCTGGCATGAAATGCTTGAGTCTCCATAGCAACGCGATGCGTCCCCATGAGATGCCGCAGAGGCTGTAATGGCAGCTCAGTGAGCTGTGCGCAGCGGCTGGAGCCGCAGGGCTGAGAGCAGCCGGGGTCTTTTTTGCGCCCTTTTCTTCTATATCCCGGCCCCCTTGAGTTGCTAGGACCTTCCTCCCCCCCCGTGGCTGACACTGGGACCAAGATGCTTTTGAAGTACGTAGTGAGCTGCAGATTCACACCATGAAGTGGGAGCCACGTCTGAGAGAAGGAGCAGGGAGAGCATGGACAAAGTTCAGGGACAGGAGAAAGGAGCTGGGGGAATGCCTGGAAATTCTACCTCTGATACAGGTAGGGTAAGGTCATAGAAATCTACCTTCAATACCACAGATCCCTGAAATGCGACACTCCTGTGAAATGCAAGAATATATGCACATATCTATGCATTTATAAATATATGTGTACATATATATGTATGTATGTATGTACATACAAATATGCGCCATTGAAGAATTTGTGTCACCAAGAGCTCCTGGAGGAGTTCTCCATTTTATAACAGCTTAGTTTCAATTTGGAAGTGAAAGTTAAGGGAAAACAAAAGTTTAAAGGATACTGTGAGGCAGTACATTTGAGGGAATAATAACAAGTATAAATTTTAAAGGGCCATATGCTTTTCTGTGCCCTAGGCAGTTTTAAAAATCCTTTTTCAGAAGATCAATTTTGTAACTGCCCCTGGCACATCTGAAGACAGAATTAGATTTATCTGGCACCCTTGCTGACAGCTTCAATTAAGAAGCCAAAGACCTACTAAACTCCTTTCTGAGAAAGAGGATAGTTCTATAGACTGTGTGTGAGGCATGGGTGTAGGAGAGATTAGAGTAAAATAATTTTATTTCACTGTAAATGATGTGGGGTTTTTTTCAAGGTCATGTGTTCGGGTATGTTCCTGCCAGAGAAACATGACCTTTATCTCAGTGTTTAATGTGCAACTTGATGATGAATTAAGTCAACTGCTATGAAGGAACAGATTTTAAAATGTCTTTAAGATTTTGCAGTCTAATTTTTTTTGATAGCAGTGGTTATGGGAGGACAGACAATAGTATGTAAGGATACTTGCTCTGGATTTATTCTGTTTCAGATTTATTTTTGTGGGGAAAAAATTGTGTTCTAATATGGCTATCATCTGTTCAAGATTTGTATAATATCAGCAGGCATATGACTTAAAGATACAAATCAATAACTAATGCTTTTAGTAACATTTTAGATTCCATCTTAACATGTGAAATCAGTGAGAAGACAAGTCTTCAGCTTGATTATTCCTGTACTGTATGCTTATTAGTTATGACTGATGAGTGGTGATTTATGTTTGAAAAATGTTTTGAAAAAATGGTTTAGCACAATATGGTTTTGTTTCTAGTGGTTAGCAGAACTATGCCAAACCCATTATGAAACAGGAATAGACACTGTTGAGGAGAACTGTGTATTTTTCTCCGTATTTATTTTTTACTGATTCTTCCTTTGCCTCCAATATGAGACTTCTTTTCCTTCTTTACCTCCCTCGATCGTAGTATCCCAGAGGCAATTTCCCACTTCTCTCCATTCCGTAATACTAAACAGTAATGTGGGCGCGGGAATCTTATCCTTTTTTTGTGCCCAGCGAACTAAAGCCTCCACTTCTCTTTATTTAGTGCTCTCACCTCTCTTAAAGAGGATACTAGTTAAGAGTTTAATTGCTGCATCTAATTCCATCACGGTCTTCCTTAGTGCTCTCCCCTCTCTCAGAGAGGATATTAGTTGAGAGCCTATTGCCACGTTTTTTTTTGTCATGGTCTTACTTCGGCAGGGGTGCAATCTGCAGCTCTACACCAAACTCTGGACTCCGCTTTTCACCTTGCAGGTTCCGCCTGCCTCCGACTTCCAGCCCCCTAATTGGACAACTTCCTTTCGCGTATGATGCACGGAGACTTCTGCATTTAAGCGGACCGTATTTAAGCGAACCGCATTTAAGTGACTTAAAGGGTCCCTGTTCGAGCACCAGACAAAGAGGGTCCCCTGTGGCGAGTCAGCCAAGTCACGACAATCACACCAATATGGCTACATGCCGTGCTCACTTTATTAAACAAACAGGTCATAGTTATAACTTAAACCAACCGCTGGTCACGCGACTCTACACACAGGTGATTGGATAAATGTTTCTGGTCACGCGGGTGTCCATATTGCTGATTGGTGAGCATGCTGCAGGCGCCTGGTCAGAGTGTGCTGATGAGAGTGTGTTGATTTCGCGATTCCCAGGACTTGCTCTGCACCTGGCTTCTTGTTTGTGCACAGCTTGTTTTCTTTCTCCCACTGCTTGTTTCAAGGACAATTTAAAGTTGCTCTGCAGCTTCAACTAACAGGCCTGGGTTGTCCAACCCGGACAATGGTAACATATGTCCTCGGTCCTTTAAAAATCCCTCTACATATCCCCCTTTTTCTTTTTGGACAACCCATGTCTGTTTCACAATAGATGGTAAACCTTTCTTCACACAAGAAAATAAACAGCCAAAAATTAAAAACATTACAACAATGATTATAACAAAGCGTATTCCTTCCATCAATAATGTCTTTAACCAACCTGTTATCCCCAATCCTCTCAACCATTCATCAAAGGGATTATCATCAGCAAAAACATGCTTCATGTTTCCCTGCAGTTGCAACAACTTCTTGTGCATAGATATGGAATGATCGGAAAGGTTCATACAACACATCCCTTCAAAATCCTCTCAACCATGTCCATGTGCTAATAGCAAAAAAATCTATTGCAGCTCTATTTTGTAACGTAGCATGTCTAACACTATCTACATCAAGCAATAACGAACTTAAAATCTGCGATGTAAGATTAAATTGTTTCTCTCCCCAGCACGCTAACCTTTGTATATTCTTAGCATTTAATGCTGCCATTGCCCCCAGCATAAATATGGAGGTCAGGACATTTGCTGTTACTGAATGTAGATCAACTCGGTCATTACATGTTTCATCAAAGGTGCGCAGTGCCCTCCGTGATCTATGAGATTGTGGAGTCATTTTCAATAAGTCTTTCATATGCAGAACAAACAAAGTCTAGCGCCCTAAATAACATGGTCCACCGACAGGATTCAAAGGAATCCCTGGCCACGCTCTGTCCCCACATATCAAAAAGACTCCCAGTGACAACTGATAACCCCCTGATACATCTACATGGAAACCCCCAGTTTTCAATTCACCCCAACTAGGTGAACCGGTTAGATTTTGAAACCCTGTATAAAACCCCCGTTCACCTTGACGTATTAGCCATAACTGCCACGGGTCAACAAACCAAATTACTCCAGTGCTATTCACGGGTTAAAGTGGTGATGACATGTGGGTACAGTCCGCCATATCAGTTGCAGTAACATTGACATATCTGACAGGTACAACGCTAGCCAATAGGTCTAACTCCTGCAAAAGTAAATGATGTGGCCGATTTAAATTCTCAAAAAATTCTCTTCTGCCATGCTGCATTACGCATAGAAGGCCAAACATATTGCCCATTTGGACTCATACATGTACCATTCTGATTGAAAGTCAGATTCACTGTCTTAACATTTCAGAAACCATCAAAATTTTTTTCATTCTCTTGCAGGGGAATACCAATTAAACAAGTTCTAAAGGGGTTATCTGCCTCTTGCAGACTTAAACAAAAGTCTGTTATTCCCATGATATTTTCCCATGTCACCCATATGTTTGTTCTAGGCAAAACGTCGAAAATACTTTGGCCAATGGGTAAAAAATTCATCAAGACCGTAAACCAAGTCCACCACTCAAGCATGTTTATTCCTACAATTTCCACAAGTATTTTTTTTTACCGCCAAATTGTTTAAAACAAATTTTTTAGTTTCTTCCCAATCCTGCTCTAAAACAGACCAAATTTCAGATACAAAAATGGGTTTACTACGTTCCACACTGATGTGTACTATCTCCAATCAGCATGGCATTACAGCAGTCGTATGTTTCCTCTTGCTTCATACCTGGTTACTAATCAAATGTGCAGTACTCAATTTACTGTCCACACTCTCTTCACATCATTTACATTTAAACTTTGGCTTACAGTACCGTTTTACCCCACATTACATACATTGGCATAATACCCGCGGTTTACATCCTTACAACATAGTTTATTTTGTCTGCTTTCTCTGAGTCTTCTCTTCCATCTTCTGATCTTGACATACAGGTCTCACAAACTTGCTAGGGACCCATATAGGTCCTTTATCTGCGGAGATACAAAAAGAACCTCTACCGATAAATAACACCGGATTAGGTCCTTCCCATACACCTGAAGCCAAATTTTTATACAAAACATTCAAACCAGGAACTGTAGTTGTTTGGTTCCCTTGCGCTGTTTGGTGATGTATAACAGTGCTGTACTACACCAATTACGTAAAATGAGTCTGATACTATGTTTACAGGTGTGTTATTCCAGCTTCCTAATGCCCAACACACTGCTTTCAGTTCTAAGATTTGAAGGTTGTCCCGTGGTTCACCGGTGATCATGTATTTCTGCCACTGATTATCAGATTGCCAAACACACGCAGCCGCCTTCATCTTTCGTCCTGCATCTGTGAACACCGTTGGCCCTTCACCTGGTCTTTTTGAGCATAACGGTCTCGCAATCCACTGGTAATGCTCTAACATCTTCCAGAGAGGTCCTTTTGGCCGGTTGTTGTGTACAACACCTGTATAACCCATCAAGGCTTCCTGTATGGCTGTTGAATGTCTCAGGAGCCACTCATAATCATCACCACGGACTGGAATACTGATATCTGCCGGTTCAGTCCCATCAATTTCAACAATCCTGTCTCTTCCTTTTCTCACCGAGGCCGCTACTGCTGCAGGAAAACTTAAAATACAATGTCTGGGTTGCAATGGCAAAAACAACCACTCTAAAATGATCGCCGTATTTTCCCCCTTTTTCTTTTGCCTTTGTAGAATAAGGGCAAAAGGTGAAGTGGCAACGTTACAAACCAAAAAAGATAACGGATGATTCGCCATTCAGCGACCACACCAGCCAGTCTGAATCTTGTGGGACACAACTTCTAGGGCAGCCCGCTGTTCTGGTGAACAAGTTTGAGGACAGTTGGCTTCAGAGCCATGCAAACAGGATCGGAACAGTTGCAAATCATCGTTAGTGAGCCCAACTATATTACGAAATAACTGTAGATCTCCTAAAAGCCTTTGAACATCATGCAGATTAGTTATTTGTGTAGTAAGAGTTACCTTCTGAGGTTGGATTTAAAAGAAACAGTCTTTCAAGTCTATCACGACAATTTTCCAATTCTGAGGGATCATCGTAGTAGTTGGAAGACCAGGTTGCAACGCGCCCATCGCTAACATCTGATCATTAACCTTCGGCAAATCATGTAATAAACTGTATGATCTGTCACGCAGCCTCTGAACGCAGACCATGAGTAGTGATCATTTGCTTTGCCTGTTGCAATATTTTCCAATCATGAGGCTCCCATTGTGCACCAAGGATATTAACCACTACTGGACAAGCTAACGAGCTAGTCACCTGCCTGCTAGTCACCCTCCAAAATAGCATCACAAACAACACTGAATCAACGCTGTAGAATTGGATCTTTTCTCGAGTTCAGCATTGGAGGGGTAGTTGGGCTAACTGGAGGAATTACAGGTATTGAAGTAGTAGGCAGGTTCATTTCAACTCACTTTTCCAGTTCTCTTAAGTTATCTATTACCTCCTGTAAATATTTCTCTGTATTTTTATCACAAGGTTTCTCCCCGCCTTCGTCCTCAAATTCTTCCGATGATGTTTCAGGAAGAGGAGGATACAACATCAGACAGCGCTTTGGCCCCCTTGATTTGATCTGCGAGCTGTAGCCACCCTCCTTTTTGGTCTTGCTCCACCCACAGCTCCAACTGATGCAGCATGACTCGCTGCTCCTCCTGCCTCAGGAGGCTCAGCAGCCTCTTCCGGTTTTGGCTCAGTTACAACAGACCCCCAAGCAGTAACTTCCCGTTTGTCTGCTGTCTTATCTAAAAACTCCTGCACTGTTGAACACGCAGAGGCTGACATACCCTTCATAGGATGAGTATGCCCAACTCCGAAAAATGTAGCCAAGAGAGAAGGCTTAGGTGAATCACCCTTCTGCTCTATTGGCTTTTCTACCACATCTCCTCCCAATGCTTCTATAGCTACTGCCGCTACGTTTTTTTCCGCCGTCATAGTTTCGAGAGTGTTAATTATAGACCACCACGTAGCTCCTAACGCTTTAGTGCGACGAGCGAGGGAAAGCAAGCAGCTGACTCAATGTGAGTGATAAAGCAAGCTTCGATTTATTACGGCGTAATTATGTCTTATATACAGTTCCAGTTAATTATGCCTACTAGTCATCTGCTGATTGGCTAAGCTCTAAAGGGTTACATTTTCATACGTCCTCCTACTTGCGGTTTCTGCGGATAGCTAGCTACATATTTTTTTTTCCTCTCTTGTCTACGCGAATTCCTCAAAGTTATTTACAACATTAGGCACAAGGTCAGTGTTTTTCTCAGCTTCCTTATCAGCATGCCTCAGCACAGCTGCAAGGCCTGCTTCAGCTAACTTACGCTATCTTTGTTTCACAAAGATCTTCAAGGGAGTCATGGCCATGATCACACAGCCATTCTGCAACATTTCCCCCTTTTTCTCTTTGCGCAAGCAAAACTTGTGCAGTTACACGCTCGAGTAATTTTTGAATACAAGAGAGAGCACAGCTTAAACATATGAGTGCAATGATAACAATTATTACTATAAGCAACACACTTTACAACAGCCCTTTCAAACTACCAGAAGACCGCCCTAATAATAGAGCACCATAGCTTTGTCCATTTACTATCAGAGGTCCTCGGACACGAGTTGTGATTTTTTGTGGTTGGTTGTCAATTAATGTTGTATCTACTGCTGTTGCCAGGTCCAGGCTGAGGCTCCTTCGGGTGGTGGGTTGTAACACGGTGTCTGCCGATAAGAGTTGGTCATGTCTCCTGGAGGGGGTGTCGTGAAGGTGACAGGAGTCGCGATTAGGGTCGACGCGCTGCGGCTCCTCGCGCTCGGTTTCCCGTTTCCCGTCTGCCAACAGACATTGGTGCTGTGGGTCCCTCGCTGACAATTATGGCACCACACTTGACGTTGTCGACATCGGTCACGGGTATGTCCTGGCTTCCCGCCTCGATAGCAGGGGAAGTCTCGGCGCGTGGTGGTCGCTGGCTTTGGGGGCGCGGTAGCCCCAGGGGGGCGCAGAGGCGCAAGCGCTGCAAAAGCCTGACTTTGGGCTTGCACTAAATCTCTCCCTACTGCTTGGATTGCTTCCACTAGCAAGGCTTGCTGACCTACTGGCACCCAACTCATTCGCTCTAGCATTGTTTCTACAGAAGAATCTAAGGGCAGGGTTACTAAAATGCCTTTGGTGTAACTGTTACTATTCTCCAGAATACACTGGCACAATAACGGCCCTTTCATAAAGTTAGGTGTATCTGATGGGCTCACTGTGGAGGCCTGACTCATTCACTGTACTACGTAACTGACTTAATATTTTCCAATCAAAGCCTCCCAGGTTCCCTGTCTTTGGTTACCGGCATTTATCTGATACGTTACAGGGAAAGCTTGTGGGGGGTTGACTTGCTCAGCAATATCAAATATTCCCTGAGCAGCTGCTTCTTGTGCTATTTTTTGCCAATTAATGTGCGTAGAACACACCAGTTCGTTTACTGTATTTTTTGTTCCTTTTTTTTTTTTTTTTTAAATTTTGTATTGACTGCCCACTGCTATTTTCTTCCTCAGCAGCACTTTCGTCAGATGTGTCCCCGCCCTCTGGCCCCCCCGAGGCTACTGCGCCGGGGGGGGGGGGGGGCTACTTCGCCAGGGGGGGGGCAGAGGACACGAAGGGTCTGGAGGTGGTGCAGTGGGCTCTATAGGTGGTACAGAGGGCACTGTTTGTGATGAAGGGGGTATTGGAATGTAATTTTCACATGGCATAAATTTTCCTGCATTAGGATCTGCGCTTGCAAGTCGGCTTGTTACTGCTGCAGCAAGGCGCTTTTCTGCTTGATGTCTTTTTATACAATTAGTTACTTCATGCCATGATTTCATCAATTTTTTTGCTGCCTTATCATCATCTATTACTAAATCCCATAAACAATCCCCATAATTACGCCATTCTTCTACTTCAAACATATGCTCAGGATCTGCAAAATATCCTTTTGCTTTACCCATAGTAATTAATCCGGCCAGATCTTTTAAAGGGCCTACTCCCCGCTTTTCTAAAAAGCATTGTAAAAGTGCTAGCGCTACCTCTTTTTCCATTGTGCACTCGTTAAAGTCCTCTTTGTTGCAGCCTTTTCCCTTGGGTAGCAGCTCACGGACGGCGAACCCCTTCTTGAATTATCCTGGGCTCAAGCACGGATCGGGTACGATGCCAGCATCAGCCGATCTTCTGCTCTCTGGTCGCTGCTACCAGTGCTTCTCCGTCCTCGCTGTCTGGTGAAGAACAAGGTTAGGGGTCCCTGTTCGGGCGCCACTTGCGACGAGTGAGGGAAAGCAAGCAGCCGACTCAATGTGAGTGATAAAGCAAGCTTCGATTTATTACGGCGCAATTATGTCTTATATACAGTTCCAGTTAATTATGCCTACTAGTCATCTGCTGATTGGCTAAGCTCTAAAGGGTTACATTTTCATACGTCCTCCTACTTGCGGTTTCTGAGGATAGCTAGCTACATATTTTTTTTCCTCTCTTGTCTACGCGAATTCCTCAAAGTTATTTACAATATTAGGCACAAGGTCAGTGTTTTTCTCAGCTTCCTTATCAGCATGCCTCAGCATAGCTGCAAGGCCTGCTTCAGCTAACTTACGCTAACTTTGTTTCACAAAGATCTTTAAGGGAGTCATGGCCATGATCACACAGCCATTCTGCAACACTTTAGCTTCTTTTCCTTCTTTACCTCCCTCGATCGTAGTATCCCAGAGGCAATTTCCCACTTCTCTCCATTCCATAATACTAAACAGTAATGTGGGCACGGGAATCTTATCCTTTTTTTGTGCTCAGCGAACTAAAGCCTCCGCTTCTTTCTTTAGTGCTCTCACTTCTGTTAAAGAGGATACTAGTTAAGAATTTAATTGCTGCATCTAATTCCATCACGGTCTTCCTTAGTGCTCTCCCCTCTCTCAGAGAGGATATTAGTTGAGAGCCTATTGCCGCATTTTTTTCGTCACGGTCTTACCTTGGCGGGGGTGCGATCTGCAGCTCTACACCGAACTCTGGACTCCGCTTTTCACCTTGCAGGTTCTGCCTGCCTCCGACTTCCAGCTCCCAATTGGACAACTTCCTTTCGCGTATGATGCACAGAGACTTCCGCATTTAAGCGAACCGCATTTAAGCGAGATAAAGGGTCCCTTTTCGGGCGCCAGACGAAGAGGGTCCCCTGTGGAGAGTCGGTCAAGTCACGATAATCACACCAATATGGCTACATGCCATGCTCACTTTATTAAACAAACAGGTCATAGTTATAACTTAAACCAACCGCTGGTCACGCGGCTCTACACACAGGTGATTGGATAAATGTTTCTGGTCACGCGGGCGTCCCTGTTGCTAATTGGTGAGCATGCTGCAAGCGCCTGGTCAGAGTGTTCTGATGAGAGTGTGTTGATTTCGCGATTCCCAGGACTTGCTCTGCACCTGGCTTCTTGTTTGTGCATAGCTTGTTTTCTTTCTCCCACTGCTTGTTTCAAGGGCAATTTAAAGTTGCTCTGCAGCTTCAACTAACAGGCCTGGGTTGTCCAACCCGAACAATGGTAACATATGTTCTCGGTCTTTTAAAAATTCCTCTACACAGGGCCATCACAGGAACAGGATGAAAAGGCAGAAAAAGAGGTAACCTCTCGATTCCTATCTCTGAATGAGCTGTGGGATATGCAAAAAGATTTCAGCCATTGTCCAGGTGAGCATGTCGTCACCTGGCTGTTCCAGTGCTGATGACCGTCTTAGTAGTGCTCTGCTGGACCTGCTCCAGTATGTCCATGCCTGTCTAGTACCAGGGAACCCAATAGTGCACACTGCACTTCATGTGTGGTCTCACAAGTGCTGAACAGAGGGGAAGGATCCCTTTCCTGGAACTGCTGGCTACACTCTTGCTAATACAGCCCAGGATGCAGTTGGCCTTCCATGCTGTAAGGGCACGCTGACGCCTTATGTTCAACTTGTCCCAATTGTTGTAGCAATTGGGATCTATCAATGCTAAGTCAATTTATTTTCTACCAGTAAACTTTAAAAAAAATGTATAAACTACTGCAGTATCTTTAACAACAAATGATGGTTAAAGGTACAAAATGGAAGAGACAGATTAAAATAGGCATAAGAGATGCCTTGTGATATAGATCTAGGACTGTTGAGCTCCTCTTTGGAAAAGAGGAGGAAGGTGGGACTAGAAATCTGATATACCATTTCTGACCCATTGCAGTCAAATGTAGTGAATAAAGTAGTGAGAGTATGGGCAATTCCACCCTCACTGTCTTTTAGAGTTGTTTTAAAAAGAAAAAAGTTTACAGTTAATTGATAGACATACTGATGGGAGATAAAATGGCCGTGCCTCTGCTTTGTTTCACCCAGGTGCTCTTTGTCACTTCTCCGCACCAAAATTTATCATCGTGGTGGTCATCACCATTTGGCCATCTGAACATTGGCATGCCAATGGGTCTGTGTAACCAGCCAGCCTTCCCAGGGAAAGGATCCCAGTCTGAGAAAAGCAATATGCTTCTATCTCCTACCCTCCACTCCTTGCTCCTCTTTTTCCCTCTCCCCCTACCTGGTCCTGAGACCCACCTTGCAGGGGCAGCATCATCTAATGAGAATGCAACAGGGATTAACTTGAAAAAAGACCAGTGAAGATGACCTGACTAAACTGGACAACGATCTTTGTAGTTTCCATGTCTATTTTTCCCATTTCAGACAGACATTTTTTATCAAAGGCTGGAAAATTACATATCAGTCATAACAGAATTAAACAACAGAACTAGTTCTTTCTTCCTCAGGAAAAGAACTACTTAACATAATCAAATATATATATAAAAAAAGATACTTTGATAAGCTTTGAATAAGTTTGTGCTGCTTGATATTGAAATACTCTGCCACGTTTGATTCTTTTGCTTTTCTTGTATACTAAGATATAAAAACTTTGGCATATATTTACTAGTATGTTTGTTACGATAACCAAATATGCTGAGGTCTCTGTAGCTGAAACCAAATCCTGTTAGTTAAACACCTTTTACTCTCTGTTCCTATATAATTTAGTCTGTCAAAATTTAACATTGAGCTACTCCTGCCAACGAGTGGTTTTGATAAAACCTGGTAATTTGAGTGTTTCAAATGTACTAAATTTTATTTTTTAAATATCATACAAGCAAAAACTGTTTCCATCTTTATACATTTTGTAAAATTATTAATATGTGGAAACAAGTGCACATACTGCAGCACAAAGATTGCCCAAGTACTATGTACATGGGAACAAGGATCCCATCCTTGTCATGGGATTGGCAGAAATGCAATTAGGAAACATGATTCAGGAAGAGTCCTGATGTCCTTCAGTTAGTGGATAATGATTATAAATTGAAGGTGATACGTTTGGCCAACAAGAAAAAAAGCTGAAAACTTCTTGGAGGAGAGCCCAGACAGAACCTACCCATCTGGTTTATACACAGTATAACAGCAGGAACAAACTAGTAGGACTTAGAGAACAGTTTATTATGTGAAAATGTTACTGATTGTATTGGGTTTATGTGGCAAGGTTTTGGTAGCAGGGTACAGCAGGGGTGGCTTTTGTGAGAAGAGACCATGAGCTTCCTCCATGTTGGACAGAGCCAGTTCTAGCCAGCTCCAATATGGACCCACTGCTGGCCAAAGCTGAGCCAAACAGCAATGTTGGCACCTCTGTGAAACATATTTAAGAAAGGGTAAAAAACACTGTGGAAGAGCAGTTGTTCCCCTGTAGTCCATGGAGGAACACATGCAGGAGCAGGTGGACATGCCCTGAAGGAAGCTGCAGCCTGCAGAAAGCCCATGTTGAAGCAGGTCTTCTGGCAGGACCTGTGACCCCATGGGGGCCCCATGCTGGAGCAGTTCTTGAAGAACTGCAGCCCATGGTGTCATGGAAATCAGAAATAAAACTCCTTAACACCAAGGTAGCATTAAGAAGCAAGCATTTTTTATTGTAGCGCTGCATGCACGGGGGATTGTTCCACCTAAATGTGCATGGCTTCCTTCTCTCAGGCAGCTCTTTTTATGTAGTACATATATACGTAGTCAACAAATTTCCTGAAAACACATACATATTCACGAGATTACCCAAAACTAATTATAATATTTGCCCTCCTCCTCGTGCATGCCCAGTTGTACAGAGCAGGGTCCTTCGGTGGTCTTGAGAGTCTGCAAATCCACCCACTCCTCTCTCTGTTCAGTTGGCTGGACTTCTCCTTTGTAGTCCCCATATGTCCTGGTTTCAGCTGGGATAGAGTTAATTTTCTTCTTAGTAGCTGGTACAGTGCTGTGTTTTGGATTTGGTGTGAGAACAATATTGATAGGACAGTTACGGTTTTAGTTGTTGCTGGGTAATGTTTATATTAAATCAAGGACTTTTTGGTTTCTTGGGCCCTGCCAGTGAGAGGGCTGGAGGGGCATGGGAAACTGGGAGGGGACACAGCCAGGACAGGTGACCTGAACTAGCCAAAGAGGTATTCCATACCATATGACGTCATGCTGAGTATATAAACTGGGGGAAGAAGAAGGAAGGGGGAGGACATCTGGCATTATGGCATTTGTCTTCCTGAGTAACTGTTACATGTGAAGGAGCCCTACTTTCCTGGGGATGGCCGAACATCTGCCTGCCGATGTGCAGTAGTGAATTAATTCCTTGTTTTACTTTGCTTGCGTGCTCGGCTTTTGCTTTACCTATTAAATTATTCTTATCTCAACCCCTGAGTTTTACATTTCTTTCCAATTCTTGTCCCCATCTCTCTGGGTGAGTGGGAGTGAGCAAGCAGCTGCATGGTGCTTGGTTGCCAGCCAGGGTTAAACCATGACACCATATATGGTCTTAAACCGGGTCATCTCGGTCTCTTACTCTTTCTTGGCCTGGAATTGCTGGCCTTTGGGCTGGTTTTTCTTCATCCTCCAGGGCTACCCTTTTGTTAGAACCTGAATTTATTGCTTGCAAGTATACAGAGATTAGTTTCAAACAAACAAGGTGCCTTAACAATAACTGTTTGAACCTAGGATGTATGACTACTTCTAAATTCTTAAGATTAAACCTTAACCCTTCTGTAACAATGGGGAGGACCTACACTGTAGCAGTTTGTGAAGGACTGTATCCTGTGGGAAAGACTTCATGCTGGAGGAAGGGGAAGAGCGTGAAGTGGAAGGAGAAGCAGCATGAAGTGTTATGGACTGACCGCAACCCCATTCCCCATACTCCTGTGCTGCTTGGGAGGCAGGAAGTCAAAGAATCCGGAGTGAAGTTGAAGCCTGGGAAGAAGGGAGAGGTGGGGGAAGGGGTTTTTAGTTTTGTTCTTATTTCTCACCATCCTACTCTGTTATTAACTGGCAATAAATTAATTTAATCTTCTCCAAGTTGAGTCTGTCCTGCCTGTGATGGTAATTGCTGAGTGATCTCCCTGTCCGTACCTTGACACAAAAGCTTTTTCATCTTACTTTCTCCCCCCCATCCTGTTGAGAAGGGGAAGTGATGGAGCAGCTTGGCTGGCACCTGGTGGCCAGTAAAGGTCAACCCATCACACTGTTATAGATAGGATTTCAGTAAACACTTCCAGTAAAAAACTAGCAACAAATTTCTATAAGGACAAATGAACTATAGTCTTACACAGCCTAAGTTCCTAGTAAAAATGATCACAGACTAGCCTTACTTAAAATAACAAATAGAGCTGAGGAGATTGTTCTGTCTGAGGAGAAAGGAAAACACAGATGAAGAAGCTGGAATAGCTATTTTCTGATGCAGTTTTCAAGTTTTTAAAAGCAGGTATGTGTACTTTTATATTGATTTATCTTAAGGTTTTCTGTGGTGGGTTTTCCCTGGCTGGACACCAGGTGCCTACCAAGCTGCTCTGTCACTCCCCTTCCTCAATTGGACAGAGGAGAGAAAAATATAATGAAAGGCTCATGGGTTGAGATAAGGACAGGGAGAGATCACTCACCATCATTGTCATGGACAAAACAGACTCAACTCAGGTGTTGGAGAATGGCTGGATGAGAAGGGTCACAGATCATTAGAGCATTTGTACGAGCAGAGCTGAATCTAACTGGTGTGCTATCAAGACTAGGCCTCAGCTGAGGTTGCCAGCTGTGCTGATGGCTGCGGAGTTGCAGGGACACCACGGCCTTAACAGGCTTCACAAACAACTCTGAGGAGGTATGTGCAGTAAAGATAAAGAAGTTATGTAAGCTAGCTAACCGCAAGTAGGAGGACCATGTAAATGACTAAGTAGTGATTCTAGCCAATCATAGACTGCTGAGTATGCATAATTAGATACACTGTATAAATAGGAGCTATTCGGGCTAATAAAGTGAATCATGCTTTATCACTCATATTGAGTCGGCTGCGTGTTATTCCCCGCTGCTTGCACTCAGGGAAATTAATTTAATGTATTAACAATCAAATCAGAGTAGGGTAATGAGAAATAAAACCATATCTTGAAACACCTTCCCTCCACACACACACCCATTCTTCCTGGGCTCAACTTCACTCCCAGTTTCTCTACCTCCTCCCCTGAGTGTCGCAGGGAGACAGGGAATGGGGATTGTGGTCAGTTCATCACATGTTGTCTCTGCTGCTCCTTCCTTCTCACTCTCTTCCCCTGCTCCAGTGTGGGGTCCCTCCCATGGGAGACAGTCCTCCATGACCTTCTCCAACATGGGCCTTTTCCATGGGCTGCAGTTCTTCATGAACTGCTCCAGCATCATTCCTTCCCATGGGATGCAGTCCTTCACTAACAGGCTGCTCCAGTGTGTATCCCCCATGGGGTCACAAGTCCTGCCAGCAAACCCACTCCAGCACAGGCTCAGTGGGGTCACAGCCTCCTATGGGTGCATCCACATGCTTCAGCATGGGATTCTCCATAGGCTGCAGGGGAACAACCTGCCTCACCACGTCTTCACCACGGGCTGTAGGGGAATCTCTGCTCCAGCACCTGGAGCACCTCCTCCCCCTCCTTCTTCACTGACCTTGGTGTCTGCAGTTGTTTCTCTCACATATTCTCACTCTTCTCTTCTGACTGCTGTTGCCCAGCAGTTTTTTCCCCCTTCTTAAATATGTTATCCCAGAGGTGCTACCACTGTCACTGATTGGCTCAGCTTTGGCCAGTGGCAGGTCTGTCTTGCAGCCAGCTGGCATTGTTCTATAGGACATAGTGGAAGCTTCTAGCAGCTTCTCACAGAAGCCACCCCTGTAGCCCCCCCTCTACCAAAAGCTTGCCACTCAAACCCAATACACTGTCACTTCCAGCTTTTTTTTCCCTAGAGTATGAAGCAAATTTTTAATAGCTGAGGTAACTAATACTGGAACAGATGTGTTCCCCCCCTGCCCTGAGTCTTCAAATCAAGGCAGGATTCATTTGAAGGAAAAAGGTGTAGTTGGACCCAGGCTGTTGAGTTTATGCAGGAACTATTGTGTAAAATTAGAGGCATGGGTATTGTGGATAACTGGCTAGCTGAAAAGGGTCACATAGACATAGTCCAGCTGGCTGGACAAAAATGCACATCGCTCTCAGCTTATCTGAAGTAAAGCAAAAATACACTGTCTTTGGCTGTTCTTGTTACACAGTAACAGGAAGATCGCGGTGGGAAAAGAATGTTGCAGGTGGGAACAGATAACTACAGAAGAGAAACTAGGGGCGGGCTTGGTATTTAGGCAACTAACCAATAATGAGCTTAACTTTTGTAATATGTATGAGCTAATTATAACAAGGCATAAAAGGTGACTGTAAGAGACAATAAACGAAGTCTGCTGATCACTCATATTGAGTGACTGTGTCTTCCCTCCGTTGCGACAGGGTATGTCAGAGACCAGATAATTTGGTATTGTGATTATATTTGGCCTTTAGCAGTTTGTTGGCCTCAGTGCAAATTACTGTTGACTGACTATAAACATAGCTAGTAATGGTAAAGTTACCAATCCTGATTTGGCACCAGATATGCATGAAAGAGCAAAGATTTGACACAATCAGAATCTGGATCATAAAGACTTTATTGTCAACATGGGGAAACTGCCACCTTGTGCACAACCAGTGGACAGAGCACAGACTAGTGTTAATACAGCAATACCACTTTAGGCCAGGAAGGCAAGAACTTTCTTAAATGTGTTACAAAATGGAATGGTTTGCAATTATACGGAGTACAGTAAATACATGTAAATGTTATAAGCACTGCACTTAACTTGAAGGTTTCTGCAGATAATATTTGTATAGCTTTCTTGTGTGTTCAGGGTCTAAATATTAGTTAGGCAGATAATTTTATTGTGATGCTAATAGATTAGAATAGCCAATTGTGGAGATTTGTTCCAACTTCAGGATTTTTTTTAATTTAATTTTTTTTTTTTGCATGTATGTTTTGCAGAATTCAGCAAGGAAACATGTCATTTTTCTACTGAGCTTACCTTGAGGTAATGTCTCCTGTGAATATTTACTTTTTGGGGTGTCTGAGTCAGAGTAGGAACACCACTGCTGCTTGGCAGCCTGCATGTGCACTCAGTTCCACAGTACTGTTGCATGGTACCTACCAGATCACTAAAACTGTAGACTTACATGACTGAAGTTCATGACTGAAGCAGCAAAACATGATTTCACTGCTTATTTTTGCTCATTCATCTACTTGTTTTGTCTCTGGCATTTTAATATGGAAATGAAACAGAAAGCACCACTTCAGATTTAACTTCTAGTGGCAAGACCTGCATTTTCCATAAGGAGGAATACAAAACCTTATCCCACACTTTTTCAGGGACCAGAACTCTGATTTCTCCTTTTTCGGAAGTGTTTTTCAGGCATTAAGTCACAAGAGTAATTTTCCTTCTCCTTCTTTGGCCTGATCTGTGAGAGTCATGTTTTAAGAGCAAAAGTTGGAGGGCAGACTATGTTCACTGTACTGGTATTGGCTGGGATAGAATTAATTTTCTTCATAGTAGCTGATATAGGGCTATGTTTTGGATTTGTGATGAAAACGATGTTGATAACACACACCGATGTTTTAGCTGTTGCTGAACAATGCTTACACAGCTTCAAGGCCTTTTTTCTGTTTCTCGCACTACCCCTCCAGTGAGTAGGCTGGGGAGGCACAAGAAGATGGGAGGGAACACAGCCAGCATAGCTGACCTCAACTGACCAAAGGGATATTTCATACAATATGATGGCATGCTCAGCAATAAAAACGGGATGGTGGAGGAGGAAGGGGGGACGTTCAGAGTTATGGCAGTTGTCTTTCCAAGTAACCATTATGCATGATGGAGCCCTGCTTTCCTGGAGATGGTTAAACAACTGCCTGCTGATGGGAAGTAGTGAATGAATTCCTTATTTTGCTTTGCTTGTGCATGCAGCTTATGTTTTACCTGTTGAACTGTCTTTATCTCAATGTACAAGTTTTCTCACTTTTACCCTTCTGATTCTCTCCCCCATCCCACTGTGGGGGTGCGGCGAATGAAGAGACGGGACGCAGCTTGATGCAAGCAAATGTCAATTTATTGTACAGAAGTACGAGTTTATATACACTTTCAGAAGCTGCGCGTTTTAAACAGATTGGTTCTTGAAGCTAAGCATTGCATACTAGGCAATCCCTGATTGGTGGTTAACTAACATCAATCAACAGCAAGGTGTTACCTTTCCTTGGTGGTCTCCCACTCCCCTGTGCTCTGTAAAGATGTCTCATCATGTTAATTGTTGTCTAGACAAGCTCCAGCAAATTCCCCTCAGCTAACTGATTGCCATGCATGGTCCTAGTTTCCAGCCCGCTCCTGCATCTCCCCCTTCCTGTTGCACAAGAAGAACCTTTGAAACCGAATGAGTAAAAACAAGGTATAAGTAATAGAACAAATAAAAAACCAACTGAGACATATTATCAGTGTCAAAATAACCCACTGTCTCTGTTCCGTACAATTATACAATTTCCCCTTTTTGTTTTTGAACAGCTAGTACCAGGTTTGCCATGTTCTGCAGGGCCCTTGCAAACATGACAGCAACCAAGGTAATAGCAAACAAACAATACTGCCAATTGAGTGAATGGATGCCAAAAAGGCTGACATTTTCTCAGATTTTGATAACATGTTGCTGCAATGGGGCGCCTAAAATCCATTCAGCACATACCATCCAAATCCTCACAGCCATGTCCTTGAACCAACAACAAAAAGCAGTGGCAATTTTGACTCACATTCTGAACTGCCTACCAAACAAGGTGATTTAACTCTTTAATGATTTCCCTGATGTTACTCCGGATAAGAGAAGAACCGCTGCAATACGTTCCCATCATAGCCTCCTACTACATTAGCATCTACAGAAAGACAATTATCGACATTCAAAGTGTAAACAATATCATCTTCTTTTGGATTAACATTATGCATAGGTGGAAGAGCACACCAAACAAGAACTGGTTCAGTCAAAAAGTTCGAAACATAGCATGCCTTCTCTGAACATACCTCTGGGGTCATTCCCTTCATTCCCTCTTTTTTTATGCAAAGAGAAACACTTCCACCAAAACAGAGAAGCCCCTATTTACATCTCTGAGCCTGGACACAAACTGCAGCTGTATGCGCCACCAGGCTCAGGGCAGAAATCATTCATGCAGTTACATAGCTATATATCACTACAAGCATGCAGACACCTATTAAACACTAGATAACCATGTTTATCTTTCCTATTCTCCTTCACAATACCTAGCTGTTCTCTCATCTCTTGTTAGGTCAAATATTCTCCAGTTTCCTCTCCTATCTCTCTCTTCAGACATTCTCTATCCTCTTTTTTGCTTAATTGCGACAAGGCAAAGCGTGTGTGTAGCTGGGTGACCATGACCTGCTTTATGTTACAATCAACTAAACACTGAATACAGGAAAAAAAAGGCATGGGAGACATAAGGCAAACATCAATAAGGTGGTTAAAGATAATTATAATAAATCCTGTAATACTTTTGAGTCATGGTCCAAAGTTTCCCAGCCGTGAGAAGAGACCAAAGGCATCCCGCCCGTGACTCTGCTGCAGGTCTTTGTTTTAAGGCTTGTAAGTTTTGTATACTTTTGTAAATTAATTCACAGTGGTCACTCAGATTCACGTAACACATCCTATCAAAGTCTTCACACTTGTGTCCCTGTGCTAATAATAAAAATCAATAGCAACTCGGTTCTGTAGCAACATATGATGGACAGAATCAACATCTGTTAATAAGCCAGAAAAAAAAAAAAGAATAGTATTTGTAGTATTACTTTGTTTAGCAAGCTAGCAGCCTAATTTACTAAGCAAGTTAAGAGCGTGTACTATTCTTACAGAAGAGGTTAGAGAAGCAAAAATCTGTTATGCTGCATTCCAGAACTCAGCCTGAGAATTACAGTCTGCTGTGAGTTCTGCATTAAAATCATTTGACACATGTTGGGGTTGCGATTGTGAAAGTTGCCCATTTACAATTTTCATTGGCATTATCATGGCTAGTTGTTTTAAAAGCAACCCTTGAGCTTCCTGATGTTCGACTTGTTGCAAAATATTCTGAAGCCAATCAATCAAGTTAGTATTAAAGTTAGTGACTCTCTAGGACCCCGCAACACTGTGGCAAGACTCCCGCATCCTGACTGCCTTAATAGCCATCTCATTCATTTGCAAACAGTTGTCCCTGGGATACCTTGCCTGAGTCACAGAATCGGCACAATTATTTTCTCCAGCCAACTGCTCCTAGTTAACAGCAATTCCCCGATTAAGGTTTTCAGTCAAGGCCACTACACATAGCTCACAAAAATCAGATAACCACATCATATACTGTATCAGTTAGTACCATACAAAGCAATAACTTCCAATCATGCAGTGTGAGCGTATAAGGCTCTGCCATCACTTCAAGAAGGGACATAGCAAATGTATTATGAATCCTCCCTTCCCACTTGCATTCCTGCCACCAGTCCCTCAGACCCCCTTTCACCCTCCCCAAAAATACAATCAATGCATCAGGAGAGACAAGGGGGTGGGGGAAAGGTCTAGCTTCTTTTCCAGATCTATAGGACCTGGATCAAAAGGTTTATCAGTGTCATTAAAATCATTGTCCGAGATGTCCTGTTACCGTGCTTGCTCCTGTGTTGTGAGGGTCGCTGCAATCAGTGACAGCTTTGGGGGCAGAGGAGGTGTGGACAGAATTGCCATCGCTGACTGTGTCTTGAGAAGAGTCGCGCTGTCAGTGGAATTTACAGCTTCCTCTGGTTTAGCACCATTAGTAGAATTAGTCCACACTTGGCAAAGAGTAGTCAGAATTTGCCACCAAGGTGCTAAATGCATTCCCGACACGGAGTTCCCCTCCGCGGCAGCATCATACAATTGGCTGCTGTATGTACACACTTTCATTCTTTCAAAGTCTCTAAAGTTTCTTGACTGCTCACCTGTCTCGATGAATACAGGTGTTATCCTCAGGGTTTAGGTTGTCCGCCTGGTCCAGACAGCAAGACGATCGTTCAGCCAAGCCGTCTCCTCTGGAACGCAGCCCTCTTCCACGAGCTGTCTTTTTTCCGTCCTTATTCTTCCAAGGCTTGGGAACACCACCATAGGGGTCACCATTTGAGGAGACTGAGGCACGGACTCCCGGATCTGACTAGAAGACCCTTTATGAGTCCATATACGTCTCTTTCTGGGGACGAAGCCTGATTCCCCATTGCGGATTTCCCACAGCTCACCTCTCAACTCCGGAGGGATTTAAGGCCGGCTCCTGCTTCCTTTCAGCAGATCATTCAAAGTTCTGTGGGATTCGCTGCATGTCGCTCAGATAGGCGATTCGAGAGCCCTTCATGTTAGATCCTTAAACGCATCACGTCGGGGTCACCAATTTGCGGCGAATGAAGAGATGGGACGCAGCTTGATGCAAGCAAATGTCAATTTATTGTACAGAAGCACGCGTTTTTATACACTTTCAGAAGCTGCGCGTTTTAAACAGATTGGTTATTGAAGCTAAGCATTGCATACTAGGCAATCCCTGATTGGTGGTTAACTACCATCAATCAACAGCAAGGTGTTACCTTTCCTTGGCGCCATCCTTGGCGCCATCAGTCTCCCACTCCCCTGTGCTCTGTAAACACGTCTCATCGAGTTAATTGTTGTCTAGACAAGCTCGAGCACATTCCCCTCAGCTAACTGATTGCCATGCATGGTCCTAGTTTCCAGCCCGCTCCTGCATGGGGGAGTGAGCAAGTGGCTGTGTGGGGCTTAGCTGCCTACTGAGGTTAAACCCCAACACCCACCCTTCCTGTTTCACAGCCTAGTTTTGATAGTCCTCATGGACATACTGTCACCTTATATATCGTCAATATACAGAATTCAGAGTTGTACAAGATAATACAACTGTAGCTCTTCGAGTCAGGAAAAGATCTTCATAGCAAGCATTGCAACAAGAGGCCTGGTTCCCAAGTGGATCCCCATCTGGCAAAGGGAAACTGAATAGGAAGCATCTGTTTCATTGGCACATCTTTAGCCCTGTGTCAGAGGAAGTGTTATGTAATAGACATTTTCTCTTTTCCTACCTCATGGAAAAGTGCAACAGCAAAATCTTCTTAATTATTTTAAAATAAGATTGTAATAAGTAACTAAGGGTAATTTGCTGATCAAATGGGCTTTTAACAAAAGGAATGATCTTGCTGCAACAGATTTGAGAATGTTCTGTCTGGCAAGAAAAGAGTTAACCATGAGGTTGTGAGATGTACTTTCTCAAGGCAAATGTTAAACCATAATCTCATGTTACTATGACAACCTTTGTCTTCGTCTAGAGCTTAGTGTAAAAATAGATTAGTTTTGTAATATACAGCTTCTTGCTACGGGACTGAGAGCATAACTGTTTGCTTAAACCGGCCTTGAAGTTGAGGATAAAAGGGCTGTGTTACTTGTCGGAATTTGCGAGCCTGGATGGAGCTGCGACTCCCCAGCTGCCCAGCGCTGTATTTGCTTTCCTGCCTTAATAAATGCTTAGTGAATTTATTTCGGACTCTAGTTATTTCAATTTCAACTATAACAAGATGATGGGTATTCATATTTGGGAGGTGGTTTTGGTAATGGACCCCATGAGGGTTCTACCTTCACCATGCTGAGCACAACGTCATATGGTGTAGAGTAGCTCTTTGGTCAGCTGTCCTGTCTGTGTCCCCTCCCAGCCCCCTGCTTACTCCCAGCCTGACTGAAGAGGGGCAGTGTGAGAAACAGAGAAGGCCTTGATGCTGTGCAAGCACTGTTCATTCAGTAGCTAAAACAGTGGTGTGTTATCAAAACTCTTTTAGCCACAAATGCAAAACACAGCACCATACAGGCTGCTATGAAGAAAGTTAACTCCATCCTAGCCAAACCCAGTACACCTTTGTAATGATATTAAAACAGAAAACTTAATTAAGGCTGTTAAGTACCCAATTGTTTGCACTGCTCAGTGATAACACGGTTTGCTTCACTACCAGATTCCCTTTCATAATTATATGAGGTGAATAAATATTTTTTTATTATAATTTGTTCCTTTGTTCTTTTTATTCTGGAAACTAATTTTCCAGACTTTTCTGAAGAACACATGCATTTTAATCATGGATGAAAGAGCAGCAAAATCAGTGGAAACTGATCTTTTACAGTGCCAAACCCACAAACAAATCTGGTGTTGTATTGTCTCTTCAGATTTCCTTAAGAAAATGATCCATTCTGAAATGGAGGAGGGTGGGACTTGCAACCATCTCATCCTTAAGCCCTAGACCCAGTGCACTGAGCTATTTTCTCAGTGAGTCCTAGATGAAAAAATGATTCACCAGGTCTTTCACCCAAGGTACCACTTACATGTCTATAATGTCTAGCCTGAAAACTCTATGTAAATTAAACTAATTTTCACTAAATGGTGATTTTTGCATGATCTGCAAAAAAGTTGAGAATTCTCATGTGAACTTCTTTTTTAAATTTTTTGTTAACTCTCAGTTCAACAGTGATGGCTTAAAAAGCTGATTGTACTTGCAAACTAATGACTTACTACTGTTTCTCCATTCCAATTTTTGTGGAACTCACTTTGTTAGCAGAATAGATTTGCATTTAATATGATTATACTCAAAATTTAAAATAACAAAAAATAACTGAACTAAAATTTTAATATTGATGTTTTGCTATAATGTTTTTTCTTTCCAGACAGAATGTCAGTGTTGGAAAATAATTGCATCATTTGTCAGACTACATACCATATCTCAGTGTTTCATGCAATGAGGCTCTATCTTACTAAAATTGACTCAGCATTACAAGTCTTTTGAAAGACTGTAGTAAAATATAATTAAAAGACTATTAAATTTTTCTTATCTCAACCCTCAATTTTTACCTTTTTTTCCAATTCTCCTTCCCATCCCACTGAGGGGTGGAGGGGAATGAGTGAGCGGCTGCGTGATACTTAGTTGCCTGCTTGGGTTAAAACATGACACCTGGGCAACCTGTTCCAATTTTTGACAATCCTTTTGGTGAATAAATTTTTCCTAATATCTAGTCTAAACCTCCCCTGGTACAACTTGAGGCCATTTCCTCTTCTTCTATCACTTGATACTTGGGAGAAGAGACTGACACCCACCTGCCTACAACCTCCTTTCAGGTAGTTGTAGTGAGTGATAAGATCTCCCCTCAGCCTCCTTTTCTCCAAACTAAACAACCCCAGTTCCCTCAGCCGCTCCTCATAAGACTTGTGCTCTAGACCCTTCACCAACTTCATTGCACTTCTCTGGACATGCTCCAGCACCTCATTGTGATTAAAGATGTCTTAGTCTGGAAAGGATTCATCAGATTAACAAATTTGGGAAACTGCAGATGGAGGCCTTTATCTGAAACCGTTAGCCCACTATTTCCTCTGAAATTGCCTACACTTTGTTCTGAAATTAACTTTCCCCATAGCAGCCCTCATAGTGCTCTGCTTTGTATTTGTAGCTAGAAAGGTGTTGATAGCACACCAATGTTTTGGCTAGTACTGAGCAGTGCTTGCACAGCATCAAGGCTGTCTTTCCAACCCCCTGCTCCCAAAGGCTAGTAGGCTGGGGGTAGGGAAGAGATTGGGAGGTGACATAGCGAGGACAGCTGACTCAAACTGACCAAAAGGATATTCTGTACCATGTGACGTCATGCTCAGCAATAAAAGCTAAGAAAAAGGACAAGGAACACCATTCATTGTTAAGGTATTTGTCTTCTGAAGCAACAGCTATGTGTACTGAGACCCTACTACCCAGGAAGTGGCTAGATATCACCTGCTGATTGGAAGTAGAGAATAAATTATTTTTTTTTGTTTCCTTTGCTTCCATGCGCAGCCTCTGCTTTTCTTTTATTAAACCTCCTTTATCTTGATGCATGTGTTTTTAATTGGTTTTTCTCCCCCTGTCCTGCTGAGGAGGGGATTTATAGAGAGGCTTGGTGGGCCAGCCAAGGTTAACCTAACCATAGAATCATAGAATGGTTTGGGTTGCAAGGGACCTTCAAAGATCATCTAGTTCCAGCCCCCTGCCATGGGCAGGGACATCTTTCACTAGATCAGGTTGCTCGAGGCCCTGTCCAACCTGACCTTGAACACTTCCAATGACAGGGCATCCACAACTTCACTGGGCAATCTGTTCCAGTCTCTTACCACCCTCACTGTAAAAGAAATTCTTCCTTATGTCCAATCTAAATCTACCCTCTTTTTTTTAATCCCCCTTTTGCCTTAGTCTCCTTGCTGTGTCACTCACAATGCACCTTTGGTTGCACTGTGACTCCTTTCCAGAGGGAATTTGTACCAACAGGTTTCCATGTCCAGCACTGCATTAATGGAAAACAACACAACAGGCAACAGATAAACAATGCTTGCTAGAATATCACCTTACACAGCAATGCAAAAGCATGGTCAGTCCACCATAGTGCTCCAGGGTCACATGCTTTTTGCCATGATTCTAGAAGACAATGGCCACATTCTCATCAATAAAGTCACAGGACACATAGTAAGCTGGAGAAAAGAAGCAATCATGATATTAATCTGGTTCTCTTACAGTGGTGGTGTTGGGTAGGCTGAATCTGTCCAAATTCCCCACCACCCTAAGAATTTAAAAACAGTTTTGCAATTTGGCATTTCGCAGGGCTTATCTGAATAAGTTCAGGCAGCAATATGACATCTTCTTTTTGACTGTAATCTTCAATGTATTTCACATTTTTTTTGTCACTATCTGTGCCTGAAGCTTCCTGCTTCTGGTTGAGGTGGAGTTTTATATAACCTGAGAAGACTTGTACTCCTCTGTACAAAATGCCAAACCTCACAGATTTCATAAACTCTGTAGCTCTTCTTTAGAGCCTTGTTCAGTTCCAGGGAGCATCAGGTACCTACAGGGGCTCTTTCTTCATTTCTGTGGGTGCAGTTGAGGAGGGGAGTGATAGAGTGGCTTGGTGGACACCTGGCATCCAGCCAAGGTCAACTCACCACAGATCCTCTCCATATTGAAACCATATGCCGTGGTTTAACCCCGGCTGGCAACCAAGCACCACACAGCCAGTTGCTCACTCCACCCAGAGGGATGGGAAGGAGAATCAGAAAGGAATGTAAAACTCAAGGGTTGAGGTAAGAACAATTTAATAGGTAAAGCAAAAGCACCTCCCATGGGCAGGCAGGTGTTCGGCCGTATCCAGGAAAGCAGGGCTCCATCACGCATAACGGTTACTCAGGAAGACAAATGCCATAATGCCAGATGTCCCCCCCGTCCTTCTTCTTCCCCCGGTTTATATACTCAGCATGACATCATATGTTATTGAATACCTCTTTGGCTAGTTCAGGTCACCTGTCCTGGCTGTGTCCCCTCCAAGTTTCCTGTGCCCCTCCAGCCCTCTCACTGGCAGGGCCCAAGGAACTGAAAAGTCCTTGACAGTATAAACATCACCCAGCAACAACTGAAAACTTCAGTGTCCTATCAACACTGTTCTCACATCATAGCCAAAACACAGCACTGTACTAGCTACTAAGAAGAAAATTAACTCTATCCCAGCTGAAACCAGGACACCATATGAATGAAATGATGGAATTGGTTGCTCCCACAAACAACAAGATTTCAGACAGGCAGATAGGATAAAATACTAATCCCCAAATACCAATAAATGCTGTATTTTTGGTGATCCTCACTGATTCAATAATTATAGAATTTGAAGAGGTAATTTAACATGCAATGTTTGAATATCAGGGCTACAAAAATACAATTTTTGATGCCTTCACTGCATACAGATAAACCATCAGCATGCCAAGCAATAAACATAATGTAATCTAGCTCTGGTTTTCAAGCTTAACCTAAATGGATGATTTTACTCTCTCGAGTTTATGCTGTATTAGCTTATACTCGCTGTTTAGCTTTGGCTAAAGGCCAAATGTCCACACAGGTGCTCACTCAGGACACAGGGAAAAAATGGGATGAGAAAACTGGTGGGCTGTTGTTGCAATTTGAGTTACAGCAGTCAGGAAATACAACACAAACTAGCAAGCAGCAAAAAGCCTGTTTATTTGAATCTCCTGGTTTATATAGCCTTTCCCCCAGCTTCTGTGATTGGTTATCCTTACAGTTAACAAGCTCAGCAACAACTATTGATTGGCTAAGATGTGTGGGTTTCATATTCTTGGCCAGCTGCTGATGTGTCACCCGCATCATGCTCTATCCTTGTTTCATATCCTGTTTTTTCTCTCTCTTCCTTCTTATCTCTTAGTTCACTCGGTCAGGTCAAGGTTGCGGCTTGCTCTCTTTAAAGACACAGCTCTATCCCATCGTTGAAGCCTGAGCTGCCAACAGCCCAGTCTAACCCCTCATATCCCTCAGGTTGAGGCAAAGACAGGGAGCTTGCTTACCAATTACTGCCACAGAAAAAACAGACTTGACTTGGGGAAAATTAATTTAATTTCTTGCCAATTAAAATAGATTTCAGTAGTGAGAAACAGAAAGGCAAACATGAAACCAACACCTTTCATCCCCCTTTCCCAACTTCACTCCTTCACTCCAGACCCCTCTACCCCACCCTGAGCGGTGCAGGGGGGATGGCAGAGTACATAACAGTTTGTCTCTACTGCTCATTCCTCCTCACACTTTTCCTCTGATCCAGCATGGTCTCTCCATTGGCTGCAGTTCCTTCAGGAAATATCCATCTGTTCCACTGTGGGTCCTCCATGGGCTGCAGGGAATATCTGCTCCACCATGGAGTACCTCCTCTTTCTCCTTCTCTCACCTTGTTGTTCCCTCTGTTGTTTTTCACTTATTTTGTTTCCTCCTCTCTGTGTCCAGTGGTTTTTTGCCCTTTCTTAAATATATATTCACAGAGTTACAACCAACTACTTTGATTAGCTCAGCTTTGGCCTGTGGTGGGGCCATCGTGGAGCCAGCTGGAACTGGCTGTGTCCAGCACAGGGTAGCCCCAACCTTTTCTCACAGAGGCCACTCCTGCAGCCCTCCCAGCTACCAAAACCTTGCTACATATACTTAACACTGTTCAACTAGAAAATATTTAGTTTCTTTAGCACATTTTATTGACTGCAGTCCACAAAAATTCTCCCCTTCATCAACAGCCGAGTTCCCTTGTGTTTACACACAGTGTTGTCAGAGGCTTTCCTCAGCTTTCGCTTTACAAGACCATTTGACCCTAGTAATACATATATAAATCACATATGAACTGGAACAGTTCTCTAAAAGTGATTTATCCCCAGAGGAAACTGCTCTTTAACTATTTGTTATGCCGTAACAGCAGGGAACCTGACTTACATAATACATATGCATCATTTTATTTAAATAAGATTCTACTTCGCTACAAAAACTGTCAGAGCTATTTGATCTTATTCTGCTGAGGCTGCCAGCTACAGAAAGTCTCCTGAGAACAAAGCAGCAGATGAAAAGAAAGTGCTGTTGCTTCAGGCAAGTCCTTTTAAAATAGAACAGAATAGAATAGAATAGAATAGAATAGAATAGAATAGAATAGAATAGAATAGAATAGAATAGAATAGAATAGAAAAGAGTGGAACAGAACAGAACATTTTCAGTTGGAAGAGACCTACAATGATCATCTAGTCCAACTACCTGACCATTTTGGGGCTGACCATAAGTTAAAGCATGTTTTTAAGGGCATTGTCCAAATGCCTCTTAAACGTTGACAGGCTTGGGGCATCAATCATCTCTCTAGGAAGCCTGTTCAGTGTTTGACCACCCTCTTAGCAAAGAAATCTTTCCTAATGTCAAGTCTAAACCTCCCCAGCACAGCTTTGAACAATTCCCATGTGTTCTGTCACTGGATACCAGGGAGAAGAGATCAGCATCTCCCTCTCCACTTCCTCTCCTCAGGAAGCTGTAGAGAGCTTTTAGTTAAATCTGAACCAGCAGCAGTGTGCAGAAGGATAAATACTTATGTTTCAAAGGTAATTATGATGGTTGCATCTACCTATCTTTATTTAAGGTAGACATTTTAGGACCAATTCCCTTCATTTGGCACAGGGAACTGCAAAAAGTACCAGCCTAAACCACCAAACGTAACTGCAATCAAAAAAAAAAAAAAGTACCCTCTTTCCCATCTTCTGAAATTGTCTCAATTTCTTTAGGAATCCCCACAGAGCTTCACCCACAATGTGATGTCCTGTGGCAGCATATCTCCCCGCCACTCATATGATCATTCTGCCCTTCCTGCCTTCCCCCTTTTGCCTTGGTCCCCTTGCTGTGTCATTCATAATGCACCCTTGGTTGCACTGTGACTCCATTTCAGAGGGACTTTGTATCAGCAGGTCCCTGTGTCCAGCACTGCATTAACGGAAATCAGCACAACAGGCAACTGAGATAAACAATACTTGCTAGAATAGCACCTTACACAGCAATGCAAAAGCACAGGCTGAACAAAATTAGTGGTTTAGCTTGACAGATATTTACACAGACCATCTCTTAACTTTTAATATTTGGGAAATTTTTGCCTGACATTTCCTTTGATTTTCAAGTTCAAAAGGAGTGTTAAAAAAATCCCCACAAATCATAACAGAATTGTGGAGTTTCACCAGATTTTCAATCCTTTACCTCAAAATCTCACCCAGGTTTATCAAAAAGCTTTAAAAGCTTTATAGAAAAAAAAAAAAGGAAAAACCCCCAAACACTTATCCCTGAATCTGGGCTGAGATTCACATCTGTAATGAAGCACAGAACTAGGCAATATTTAGATTGTTTCAGTTACATAACAAGCTGTAGTCAATGGGTTAGATTCAGCCCTAGCATAACGAGCAAGCATATTGGTTTACATTATGAGCCTATATTGCTTATGATGATATGATAGGTTAACCTTGCCTAAGGGCAAAATTCCTACCCAGCCTCTCACTCTCTCCCTCTCCTCAACGGGGGGGGGGGGGGGGGCGTGGTGTAGAGGAAATTTTTAAAAGACCGAGAACATATGTTACCATTGTCTGGGTTGGACAACCCAGGCCTGTTAGTTGAAGCTGCAGAGCAACTTTAAATTGTCCTTGAAACAAGCAGTGGGAGAAAGAAAGCAAGCTCTGCACAAACAAGAAGCCAAGTGCAGAGCAAGTCCTGGGAACTTCAAAATCAACACACTCTCATCGGCACACTCTGATCAGGCGCCTGCAGCATACTCACCAATCAGCGATATGGACGCCCGCGTGACCAGAAACCTTTATCCAATCACCTGTGTGTAGAGTCGTGTGAGTGGTCGGTTATACCTATGACCTGTTTGTTTAATAAAGTGAGCACAGCATGTAGCCATATTGGTGTGATTGTCGTGACTTGGCCAACTCTCCAAGGGGGACTCTCTTCGTCTGGCGCCTGAACAGGGACCCATTTATTCACTTAAATGCGGTTCGCTTAAATGTTTTCCACTTAAATGCGGAAGTCTCAGTGCATCGGACCTGAAAGGAAGTTGTCCAATTAGGGAGCTGGAGATCGGAGGTAGGCGGAACCTGAAAGATGAAAAGAGGAGTCGAGAGCTCGGTGTAGAGTTGCAGATCGCACCCCTACTGGAGGTAAGACCGCAACAAATAAAATGCGGCAGTGCTTTCTGCTGATATTCTCTCTGAGAGAGGGGACAGCACTAAGGAAGACCGCGGCAATTAAACTGTTAGCTAGCATCCTCTTTAAGAGAGGGGAGAGCACTAAAGAAACAGAAGTGGAGGCTTTAGTCCACTGGGCACGAAAAAAGGATAAGATTCCCGAGCCCACATTATTGTTCAGTATTACGGAATGGAGAGAAGTGGGAAATTGCCTCTGGGATTCTATGATCGAGGGAGGTAAAGAAGGAAAAGAAGCTAAAGCGTTAGGAGCTATGTGGCGGTCTATAATTAACACTCTGGAAACCATGAAGGCAGAAAAGAAAGTAGCGGCAGCAGCTATAGGAGCATTAGGGAGTAGATGTGTTAGAAAAGCCAATAGAGCAGAAGGGTGATTCACCTAAGCCTTCTCTCTTGGCTACATTTTTCGGAGTTGGGCATACTCATCCTATGAAGGGTATGTCAGCCTCTGCGTGTTCAACAGTGCAGGAGTTTTTAGATAAGACAGCAGACAAACGGGAAGTTACTGCTTGGGGGTCTGTTGTAACTGAGCCGAAACCGGAAGAGGCTGCTGAGCCTCCTGAGGCAGGAGGAGCAGCGAGTCATGCTGCATCAGTTGGAGCTGTGGGTGGAGCAAGACCAAAAAGGAGGGTGGCTACAGCTCGCAGATCAAATCAAGGGGGCCAAAGCGCTGTCTGATGTTGTATCCTCCTCTTCCTGAAACATCATCGGAAGAATTTGAGGACGAAGGCGGGGAGAAACCTTGTGATAAAAATACAGAGAAATATTTACAGGAGGTAATAGATAACTTAAGAGAACTGGAAAAGTGAGTTGAAATGAACCTGCCTACTACTTCAATACCTGTAATTCCTCCAGTTAGCCCAACTACCCCTCCAATGCTGAACTCGAGAAAAGATCCAATTCTACAGCGTTGATTCAGTGTTGTTTGTGATGCTATTTTGGAGGGTGACTAGCAGGCAGGTGACTAGCTCGTTAGCTTGTCCAGTAGTGGTTAATATCCTTGGTGCACAATGGGAGCCTCATGATTGGAAAATATTGCAACAGGCAAAGCAAATGATCACTACTCATGGTCTGCGTTCAGAGGCTGCGTGACAGATCATACAGTTTATTACATGATTTGCCGAAGGTTAATGATCAGATGTTAGCGATGGGCGCGTTGCAACCTGGTCTTCCAACTACTACGATGATCCCTCAGAATTGGAAAATTGTCGTGATAGACTTGAAAGACTGTTTCTTTTAAATCCAACCTCAGAAGGTAACTCTTACTACACAAATAACTAATCTGCATGATGTTCAAAGGCTTTTAGGAGATCTACAGTTATTTCGTAATATAGTTGGGCTCACTAACGATGATTTGCAACTGTTCCGATCCTGTTTGCATGGCTCTGAAGCCAACTGTCCTCAAACTTGTTCACCAGAACAGCGGGCTGCCCTAGAAGTTGTGTCCCACAAGATTCAGACTGGCTGGTGTGGTCGCTGAATGGCGAATCATCCGTTATCTTTTTTGGTTTGTAACGTTGCCACTTCACCTTTTGCCCTTATTCTACAAAGGCAAAAGAAAAAGGGGGAAAATACGGCGATCATTTTAGAGTGGTTGTTTTTGCCATTGCAACCCAGACATTGTATTTTAAGTTTTCCTGCAGCAGTAGCGGCCTCGGTGAGAAAAGGAAGAGACAGGATTGTTGAAATTGATGGGACTGAACCGGCAGATATCAGTATTCCAGTCTGTGGTGATGATTATGAGTGGCTCCTGAGACATTCAACAGCCATACAGGAAGCCTTGATGGGTTATACAGGTGTTGTACACAACAACCGGCCAAAAGGACCTCTCTGGAAGATGTTAGAGCATTACCAGTGGATTGCGAGACCGTTATGCTCAAAAAGACCAGGTGAAGGGCCAACGGTGTTCACAGATGCAGGACGAAAGATGAAGGCGGCTGCGTGTGTTTGGCAATCCGATAATCAGTGGCAGAAATACATGATCACCGGTGAACCACGGGACAACCTTCAAATCTTAGAACTGAAAGCAGTGTGTTGGGCATTAGGAAGCTGGAATAACACACCTGTAAACATAGTATCAGACTCATTGTATGTAATTGGTGTAGTACAGCGCATTGAAGATGACTTGTTGAGAGAGGCAAAAAACCAAAATCTTGGTGAAATGTTTATACAACTGCGTAGTATTCTTCGACAGACAAAACATTAATTTTGTATTATGCATATTAGAAGTCATCAGTGGACCATTGGTTTGAGCGAAGGTAATGCTAGAGCTGATGAAGCAGTCAGCTATCTGGCAATAACTCCTCCAACAAATAAGTTTGAAGAAGCTCGTAACAGCCACAAGATGTTTCATCAAAATGCAAAGTCTTTACATCGACAGTATCAAATACTAATAGCAGATGCAAAGGGTATTTTCCGCTCCTGTCCTCAATGTAGTCATCATGGACCTGCTTTAGGGGTGGGCACTAACCCAAAAGGTCTGAAGGCACTTCAGGTTTGGCAAATGGATGTAACACATGTACCTGTCTTTGGGAAACTTAAGTATGTGCATGTCACAATTGACACCTATTCTCATTTCATATGGGCCACTGCACAAACCGGAGAAAAGGCATTACATGTGGAGAGACACTTAATGTCTTGTTTTCCTGTCATGGGAGTACCTGTAGAAATACAGACAGACAATGGTCCAGTGTATAGTAGCTAACGAGTCGCTAGGTTTATAACAGCTTGGGGAATTAAACACGTTAAAGGGATTCCTCACTCCCCAACGGGGCAAACAGCTGTTGAAAGGGCAAACCATGCCCTGAAGGATTATCTTCAGAGACAGAAAGTATCGCAGGACATAGATGTAACTATACGGTTGACTAAGGTGTTGTTTACCTTAAACTATCTCTCCCTTATGGAGGATAGAGAGGGACCACCTGTTGTTATACTTCACCAAACAGCGCAAGGGAACCAAACAACTACAGTTCCTGGTTTGAATGTTTTGTGTAAAAATATGGCTTCAGGCATATGGGAAGGACCCAATCCAGTGTTATTTATCGGTAGAGGTTCTTTTTGTATCTGCACAGATAAAGGACCTATATGGGTCCCTAGCAAGTTTGTGCGACCTGTATGTCAAGATCAGAAGATGGAAGAGAAGACTCAGAGCGAGCAGACAGAATAAACTGTCTATGTTGTAAGGGATGTAAACCACGGGTATTGTGCCAATGTATGCTATGTGGGGTAAAACGGTTCTGTAAGCCAAAGTACTGTACGTTTGATTAGTAACCGGGCATGAAGCAAGAGAAAGCATATGGCTAGTGTAATACCATGCTGATTGAAGACAGTATACATCATCAGAATCTGTGAAAGCACAGATTTATGGGATGGAATATGTAAAAAAAAAAAAAGAAAAAAAAAAGGGAGAGAGAGTGAAAAAAATGTGGAAATTGTAGCAGTAAACATGTTTGGGTGGTGGATTTGGTTTACGGCCTTGATGAATTTTTTACCCATTGGCCAAAGTATTTTTGACATCTTGCCTAGGACAAACATATGGGTGACATGGGCAAATATCATGGGGGTAACAGACTTTTGTTTAAGTTTGCAACAGACAGACAACCCCTTTAGAACTTGTTTAACTGGTATTCCCCTGCAAGAGAATGAAACAAATTTTGATGGTTTTTGGAATGTTAAAGCAGTGAATCTGACTTCTAGTCAGAACGGTACATGTATGAGTCCAAATGGGAACATTAAATGCTAAGAATATATGAAGGATAGCGTGTTGGGTAAAGAAGCAATTTAATCTTACATCACAGATTTTAAGTTCGTTATTGTTTGATGTAGATAGTGTTGGGCATGCTACGTTACAGAATAGGGCTGGAATAGTTTTTTTAGTTATTAGCACATGGACACGGTTGAGAGGATTTTGAAGGGATGTGTTGTATGAACCTTTCCGATCATTCCATATCTATGCACAAGAAGTTGTCACAACTGCAGGGAAACATGAAGCATATTCTTGCTGATGATAATCCCTTTGATGAATGGTTGAGAGGGTTGGGGATAACAGGCTGGTTAAAGATGTTATTGATGGAAGGAATACACTTTGTTATAATCATTGTTGTAATGTTTTTAGTTTTTAGCTGTTTATTTTCTTGTTTGAAGAAAGGTTTAACATCTATTGTGAAACAGACATGGGCTGTCCAAAAAGAAAAAGGGGGATATGTAGAAGAATTTTTAAAGGAGCGAGGACATATGTTACCATTGTCCGTGTTGGTCAACCAAGGCCTGTTAGTTGAAGCTGCAGAGCAACTTTAAATTGCCCTTGAAACAAGCAGTGTGAGAAAGAAAACAAGCTATGCACAAACAAGAAGCCAGGTGCAGAGCAAGTCCTGGGAATCACGAAATCAACACACTCTCATCAGCACACTCTGACCAAGTGCCTGCAGCATGCTCACCAATCAGCAATATGGACGCCCGCGTGACCAGAAACATTTATCCAATCACCTGTGTGTAGAGCCACGTGACCAGCAGTTGGTTTAAGTTATAACTATGACCTGTTTGTTTAATAAAGTGAGCATGGCATGTAGCCATATTGGTGTGATTGTCGTGACTTGGCTGACTCTCCACAGGGGACCCTATTCAGGGGGGGGAGGAGAAAATGGGATGAAAAAACTCATGGGTTGAGTTAGACAAGGAGATTGAGTACCAGTTACCATCACGAGCAAAACAGACTCAACTTGGGGAAACTCTGAAGGAAAGACTAGAATTTTTTCCCCCTCAGCATACACTTCTCTAGACTTTACCCAAACCAGGAAGAAACTCTAATACCAACTCAATTGCCTTTGAATATGAGATTTCTACAAAATTCTAATGGGATGTAGACTTGAATGATAAAAGGAGGATGTCTTATACCCCAAATACTCTAACCTACATTACTTCACTGGATTGGTCTACTGGAGTTGTGAAATATGAACCATACTGTAAGTATGTTCTGACCTTAAACTTGGTTTTTTTACTCCTTTTACCTATGAAAGAGAAGCATATACTAAAGATATCTGGTGTGTTTAGCAAATTACCTCAGGTCACAGCATTCAGGGTCTGTGACAGTAATATTTTTATTGCATAAGATTTGCAACTCTTAAGATCAACCCAGGAATCTTTCTATACACTTTAAAGGAATCTCTGTGCATCAAGTGATTAAAAGTATGGTAAAGGTTTCAAAATATCGTGTGTTTTGCCAGCTGTAGCTGATCCCTCAATCTTTTAATGCAGGTTTCTGTATTTAATAGGAAAGTACACTGAATTTAGTTACTTATCCTCATACTGAACTTTGTCAAGCAGGTCTTATTTCTTCATGTGTTTTTTTTTAACTTGAGGCATTTGTGTTTGTGTACATATAGAACAGAACATAAATAGCTGATTTTACAATTGAACATACATTCTGATTTTGGTGGTATGAAATTTTACTAGTTACATAAAACATATTAGACCAAAAGTACTTTTGCATCTAGTTTCAAAGGTGAAATCAAATCTGTTCCCAAATTATTATTTAGGCACAGAAAACAGGGGGAAATATTTGGCCGAACAACTCTTTACACTGAATAGGAAAAGCCTTTGCACTTGCTTTCATGTACAGAAAAAGTTCATTAAGGCCCACAAAATAAATTTTTAGCAATTCTGATTTTAATCCTTTTATATAGGTCTCTGAACTCTAGTACAATTGCTTTATTTAAAAATATTTTTCTTTTTCTGAATTGAAGCAGATTCATACACTTAAATGTTGTCTTTCCAATATGTTTGTTTTCCTAGCCACTGCTTCAAATTACAGCACTCTGAATTTCTGCTCCTTGACATTATTTTCTTACTGATGGTTAAATGCTAAAGAGCAGCATGATGATGAAAGCTGAAAAGATTTTAGAACATATTTTTTATTCTATAGAAGAGTGCATGTGCCTATGTGAGAGTTTGTGCACGCCTAAAATTTGAATAGTGAAAAATTGTAGCTAATATGTTGCCACCAGCCACATTGTGCTTTTAAAGTAATTGTGGTGCGTTGACCCCAGCCAGCAGCCAAACACCCATCCTGCCTCTCACTCAGTCCCCTCTCTCATGGGATGGGGAGAAAAAAAAGGAAGGCAAAAAGACTCATGGATTGAATTAATGGTGGTTTAATAGGTAAAGCAAATCTGTGGGCTCAAGCAAAGCAAACTAAGGAATTAATTTAGTACTTCCCATCAGCAGGCAGATGTCCAGCCACTTGCTGGGAAGCAGGGCCTCCATATACATAATGGTTGTCTGGGAAGAAAAATGCAGTATCCACAAATGTCCCCTCTTCCTCCTCCTTTCCCCTAGCGTTTATTGATGAGCACAATGTCATATGGTATGGAATATCCCTTTGGTCAGTTTGTGTCAGGTGTTCTGGCTGTGTCCTCTCCCAACCTCTTGCCCACCCCCAGCCTACTGATTTGGGGGGCAGAGGGGGAAGAGAGAAAGCCTTGATGCTGTGTAAGCACTGTTCAGCAATAGCCAAAACATTGGTTCCACACTGTTTTAGACACAAATGTACAGCACAGCACTATACACGCTACTATGAAGAAAAGTAACTGCATCCTAACAGACTCAGTACAGTAGTAAAGGTGACCAAGATTTTCTACATGTGCAGTAGTATAAAATTTTTTTCTTCTCTAAAAATAAAGTGATACTTCCTATTTAAGCTACAGGATGGTCTCCTTAAAGCCTTCATGCTATGATTTCAGTAGCACATTAATCAATATGGCATACTGTCTATAGGGTAGCAGCAAATGTGTATTTGTTGCAAAATCTTTAATATTGCTTAGTGAACTTCTCTAAGTAAACACTTTCCCACATGCAAATGGCTGGAAGAGACACAGCAGTCATTCAGCTTTGGGTCTTTTCCAGCCTCAGCATGGTGCCTCAGCCTCAGCATTTGCTGGTGTTTATAAACAGGACAATGATTGCTTCTAGAAAAGAGATGGTTTTATTATCAAAAACCATAAAATTAGGAAGAATTTGAATTTTGTGTGATGTCATGCCTAAAAATCATGTTGAAAGGTTTTAAAGATTCATGTAAGACTTCTAGAAAGCAAGTGTAGTTTCCTCATTTTCTCCTCCTGTGCTACTACAGTCAAGTAACAGATGCAATTTGTGGATTTATTCCTAGGTTCTGTCTGGCATTTGGTTAACTCCTACAGCTATTATAAAGAAAAACCTTTCATGGCTTCACTGAGGGTTCTGTTTACATACTGAATGCGGGACAGCCCTGTCCTGTCATTAGTGATATTAATACATCAATAGAGAAGTAACCCCCATTATTATGTTAATTTGAACACCAATTGAAACCATTTGGGGATACATATGGACAAAACTTGTTTATATTTAATGATATCACACAAAAGAGAGTGAAACTAGTCCATTGCTTATTAAATGGTGGAAATGTGTCACTGTGGGGAAAGACTCATTTTTGTTATCAGACTTGTACATTATTGTCCTGGTTTCAGCTGGGATAGAGTTAATTTTCTTCTTAGTAGCTAGTACAGTGCTGTGTTTTGGCTATGATGTGAGAACAGTGTTGATAGGACACTGAAGTTTTCAGTTGTTGCTGGGTGATGTTTATACTAAATCAAGGACTTTTCGGTTTCTTGGGCCCTACCAGCAAGAGGGCTGGAGGGGCATGGGAAATTAGGAGGAGACACAGCCAGGACAATTGACCTGAGCTAGCCAAAGGGATATTCCATACCATATGATGCCATGCTGAGTATATATAAGCTGGGGGAAGAAGGAGAGGGGGGAGGGGGGGCACATTTGGCATTATGGCATTTCTCTTCCCAAGTAACTGTTACACATGATGGAGCCCTGCTTTCTTGGAGATTGCTAAACACCTGCCTGCCTATGGGAAGAAGTGAATTAATTCCTTGTTTTGCTTTTCTTGTGTGCACAGCTTTTGCTTTACCTATTAAACTGTCTTCATCTCAGCCCACAAGTTTTCTCACTTTTACTCTTCTGATTCTTTCCCCCATCCCACTGTGGAGGGAGCGAGTGACCAGCTGCGTGGGGCTTGGCTACCAGCTGGGGTTAAACCACAACAATTATAATAGATACAGTGCAAAATTTCTTAATAGCAGAAATTATACTGCATGCATACTTTTAGGAAGCATTAAAGCCTAGTTCATGTAATTTTCAGCTTCCTTGTTTTCTCTTTTTTTTTAAAGATGTCTTTGTAAAAGTTCATTTTTTCTAGATTCCTAGAGCTGCCATTATGAAGGTATAATCACAGTGAGGAAGCTTGTTGTGAATTTTATGCTAGCCGTGAGAGATGTGAAATAACTGATTTATTTTTGTTAGTCCATTTAAAAGAATTTCCATTTCCTCCCACTTTAAAAGCTTTTCCATTTCAGACCACAAAATACAGTCTTTACTCCTAAGAGAGCTGAACTCTAACCAAGTACTTTGTAACAGCCAGCCTGAACAATACAGCCATTGTGTTCTTTCATGGGCAGACTACTGCTACCACTCAGTGACCTTTTGCTTGGTGTGGGTCCACAGAAAGCTCAGTAGAGATGTCCCAAATGGTTAATTCTTTTTAATTACAATTCCAAATTTTCAGATATTATCTCAGAATTAATTTTCATATTGCCATGATATATTTAAGAAATGGCTTTAACCCAATCTTTTAACATACAGGATTTGCTAGAAGCTTTAGAACGTCACTTTTTCCTTATGTACTTTTGGGTAACATTTATTCTATTTCTATACCTTTTGTTCAACTGTCTAGGATTTTAAGTAAGGTTAGTTTTTCACACAGCTTTTCTTTCTTTTACTACTTTTTGAATTAAAGATAACGAAAATAATTAAATTTTAAAAAATGTAAAGTAGACAGTTTCTGGGAGGTTTTTTGTTTCTTTTTTGAACTGTTTTGTCATTATGCAATAAGAAAATGGTAGTTGCAATAAGATATCTCATCAAATTAAGTGGGCTGTTACAGTTCAAGATTGTGTTAATTTAACCTCATTTATATTAATGCAAAGTCAACTGTCTAGGCAAAAGTGAAAATGAGCACAATATTTGTAATTCATATCAACCAGATATTCTGGCAATTTCCATGAATTATACTTCAGTAGTCATAACACTAAATCACTAAGTATAAATATGCCTGCTACTGTTGACCTTAATTTGGGTTACTATCAAAAG
This sequence comes from Falco peregrinus, assembly GCF_023634155.1. Lineage (NCBI taxonomy): Eukaryota > Metazoa > Chordata > Aves > Falconiformes > Falconidae > Falco > Falco peregrinus. The sequence goes on along the minus strand of NC_073743.1, from coordinate 8,959,942 downwards.
AGAGCTTCATCTTAAAGGTACATAAAAATATTGATTTGAAATGGAATATTATTGCGTATTCCAATTATATTATCTAACAAGAAAGGAATGGGTTGCATCATACTTTGTAATTTTCAGACAATTATTCTTTGTACTTGCCTTGCTCAGAGGATACCATGCATCATAAAGCATCATGTGTAATATATATCATGCATGTGAAGGTAAAGGTAATGGTGCAGTGGTTTATTGTTCTATTTGGTAGGTTAAAAATTATGAGGAATTTTTCTAGCTACTATTGACCATGTCTTTGCTTTTGTTTTCCATCTACTACTGAGTAGCTTTTCTTGTGCCTCCACAGCCTCCCTGCAGTAATTTATCTGCTTTTTCAACTCTCTCATATTTCTTTGCTTAATTCTCTGATGGTGGCAAATAGTTTAAAATTTTTAAGTGCAAATGTGGCTTTGAGGGTTTTGTGTTTAGTTACACTTTGCTTCTGACACAAGCAGTATGTTGCCTTTTTTGCACTCAACAGCTACATCAAATTATTGTTCCACGTTTGAACAAGGGTGCTTACATATATAAATTTTCCTACTAGTTTATAGCTCCATCAAAGAACTTATTAATGCAAAACAGTTTTGTTGATTCTAACCTCTTCATTAAATTCCATTATTTTTATGTGCTCATGCATAAGCATTGATATGGAAATCATGATGGAGGGTTTAATGTATTAATGGATCCATTGACTACAGTGCTTTGTGCAAGATGTGCCTCATTCAATCACTTATATGGTTAATCTAATTTAGATTATTTTAACCATTTTTATATTTATTAAATAACTGAAGTGCAATATACATAGTGCAGTTATGAATTTAAATTTATTTTATTATATTTATATGACATACATTAAGATAGTAAAGAGTTATCTGTGGAATTAATTAAATGAATACTAGGAGCTCAGGACCTCTAGAGGATAGGAAATAAGAGTCAGAAAATATAAACAGCTAGGCTAAGACTTATTCTGTTCTTTTTTTACAGACATATACAGAAAAACAGGTTTGATTTGTTATCTTTATTGTGGAAAATAGCAGGAAAGTGCTATTCAATAGGTAATTTCTCCAAGTTCTAAGAAGTTCCTTCTAAACACAGGTTGATTTCAGTCTTTCAAAGAGTTCTAATTTGGACAAACTTGTCATGTTTTTTAAAAAAATGGCTAAGGGAGCATCTCTGACCAAAAAACTGACTAATTTTGGCTAAGAAAAAAGATAGCTAAAAAAAGATGACATCAAATGATGTGGTGGTCACTACAGAAAATATGTATTTCAAAATTGGAGTCATCTTTCCCTTAACTGCCTTCTTGAAAAGGTAGTGGTGGTGGTGGGAAATGGTTGAATAATGTCTTTCTGGATAGCAAAAAATCAACCCAGGGCTGATAATTGGTATGAAAAATTTCAGTGTGGCCTTGTAAAGTGATAAACAACTGGGAGACACTGAGTGACATAAGAGTCAGTGTCTCATATGCTGCCATAGGAGGATGGCACAGCTGATTAGTTCCTGTATTACCTCTCAGAAACCTTTCTATATGACATACTTCAATATAGCCCAAGTTCCTCTTTAGCAATGATGTCTTCAGTAACAGGTAAAGAAGTGTTTATGGCCAAGACAAGTGACTACTTCAGAAAAATTATGTTATTTTTCTCCACACATTTCTAGGAGTTATATAAACACTATTAGCAAAAAATATGTATGTAAACCAACATTGTTTTTATTGCACTGACCAAGCAACCAGGAAGTTTGTCAGCTGTTGTGCCTAAAATCAAAATAAATTTATTATTCACCATGCTGGAATTTGATATACAAATTGGAGGGAAAAAAGAACCCACCGTTTCAAGTTTCATTTTGGTTTCAAATGTAATTGCTACTGGTCCTTAGCTGGTACCATTACATGTGTGGTTCAATGCTTGCATCCAAGTAGTATTTGCTCTTATAACTGTCCCCTTTGAAAAAGGATGTTTTGCAGATTCTTTCCTAAAATCAAAAACTGTGTTAACCAATCTTAGCATTTACCTAAAATTAAGAACAAAAAGATGAAGACAATCCTTTATTTATCATTTACTGTTTACATAGAGTCATTAGAAAGCTGTTTGGTATACAAGTATTCTCTGTGCTAATTTGCTGGTGACCATGGCCAATGCTGACTTAAACTCACTGCAGTTTGGTTACCAGTCTAGCTATGTTCAAGCTATTTCTTAGGTTTAAAATTGACAGTTGAACTGAGTTATGATAGCAATTCTGTGAACTTGACCAGTGCATAGCAACAAAGGTGGATTCAGTTGAAACAATTAAATTGATTCTATAAATAGGTGATCCAGGATTAAGAACCGAGATTCACAAATCTAGCTGTGGTGGGTTGACCTTGGCTAGCTGCCAGACCCCAGCCCAGACACTCTCTCACTCCCCCTGTTCAACAGGATGGGTTAGAAAATAGGATGAAAGAACTCATGAGTTGAGATAAAGACAGGGAGATCACTTACTGTCATGGTTTAACCCCAGCCAGCAACTAAGTACCATGCAGCCACTTGCTCACTCCTCCTGCCCTGCCCACCTCTGCCCAGTAGAATAGGGAGGAGATTTGGGAAAAGGGTAAAACTCATGGGCTGAGATAAGAGCAATTTAATAATTACAATAAAATAATAATTAAAATAAAATCAAATAATAATAATAACAACAATAACAATAATAAGAATAATGATGATGATGATGATGATAATAATAATAATGTGTAGTGAGGGGGGAGAGAGAGAGAGAAAGGGATAATATCCAAAAGGGAAAAAAACCCCATGTGATACACAGTACAATTGCTCACCACTCACTGACTGATGCCCAGCCAGTCCTGAGCAGCGATCAGCCAACTCCCCCCACTTTACATACTCAGCATGACATTCCATGGTATGGAATATCCCTTTGGCTAGCTCAGGTCAACTGTCCTGGCTGTGTCCCCTCCCAATTTCTTGTGCCTCTCCAGTCTTCTCACTGGCAGGGCCTAAGAAACTGAAAAGTCCTTGATTTAGAGTAAGCACTACTTAGCAACAACTAAAACTATTAGTGCATTATTAACATTATTCTCATAGTAAATCCAAAACACAGCAGTGTACAAGCTACTAAGAAGAAAATGAACTCTATCCCAGCCAAAACTAGAACATTTACCAATTACTGTCACGGGTAAAATAGATTCTACTTAGGGAAAATTAATTTAATTTGTCAATTAAAAATAGAGTAGGATGGTGTGTAATAAATACAAAACTAAAACCACCTTCATTCCCAACCCCTCTATTTCCTGCCCCAGGTCTCAATCAGTGTAGTAAGGGGAATGGAGATTGTGGTCAGTTTATAACAGTTCCTCTCTGCTCCTCTTTATTCCTCGCACTTTTCCCTTGCTCCAGCTTGAGTCTTCTCCACAGGCTGCAGTCCTTCAGGATAAACCTGCTCTTGTGTGGATCTTCCAAAGACTGCCAGTTACTGCCAGGAGAACTTGCTCCACTGTGAGCTCTCTATGGGCTGCAGTTCCCTCAGGAAATATCCACATGCTCCAGTGAGGATATTTTCTGAAGGAACATGCTTCACTCACTGGCTCTTCTTCAGCCAGCAGTGGGTGTTTTTGGAGTTGTCTGGAACCAGTTGTGTCCAGCTAGAGGGTAGCCCCTGGTCTCTTCTCACAAAGGCCACTCCAATAGCTCACCACCACCACCACCCTTGCATGTAGACCCGAAACACTAGTTTATGTGAAAATATATAACCACAAGGATACTAACAGACACATTCTACCTTTGTTGTGCTTGAGTGACTTTAGTGACTATGATATATAAATTTGGGGCTGAAAATTTGTAAAGAATATAAGAAATGCATTAAATACATTTATTGAGAAGTATAAGTGATATGGAGAAATAATGTGAAATGGGGATAATGGACATGGATTGTGATTGTATGTGTCTGCTTAAGGAATGTGGGTATGGTGACTAGTCATGGGTGCGGTGACAACTACAGTTTTGAGGAGACCCTGCCCCTCTTCCTCTAACAAAGGGGAGACGGGGAGACGCCTGCCCCTCTTCCTCTAACAAAGGGGAGACGCCTGCCCTTCTTCCTCTAACAAAGGGGCTATTTAAAAGAGAATAAGAAAAGATGAGAGACATTCAAATGCTATCTAGAGGGAGGGAGTGCTAAGTCTCCTTGCTGGAAAGATTGGGTGGTCACAATCACCTGAAGAAGATCGGATGGTCACAAGAACATGAATCACCTACAAACCTGCAAGACCACCACATTCCAGGAAACGGACTGATAAGCTAATTAACATACGAAGCGGGGTTTAGGTAACGAATATGTATAGGCGTTAATTGAATATTCATTTGTTCATTGTATAAATGTGAGATGGTTCGTCACTTCGGGTATGCACGCTTGTGGAGGAGCGATCCCCCGTGCATCTGCGTGCAATAAACATACCTACTTTATAACTTTCGAGTTATAGAGTCTAATTCCGCACGTCATAAGCAGGTTTAAATTTTAAAGGCAGGAAGATAAAATTTGAGCACTAATTTTTTAGTGAGAAAACATAGTAATATCATTGTTTGGACATTTAGAATGTTCCCTATTGTAGATGTCTTCACTGCCTAAAACCTAAGATCCACATGTCTGTTTACTGCTGGCTGCTACTCCATAGTATAGATTTAGGAAGCATGTGTACATGTGAAAAATATGCACAGCATGAATGTGTACCCACAGTAGCTGTGTAACTCCTAACTAGGAGAAGAGTCCAAGACCTACCCGCATGTTGGAGAGAACCAGTTCCAGCTGGCTCCAAGACAGGCCTGCCACTGGTCAAAGCTGAGCCATTCATCAATGTTCATAAAATCATAGAATCATAGAATAGTTTGGGTTGGAAGGGACCTTTAAAGGTCATCTAGTCCAAACTCTTCTGCAATGAGCAAAGACATCTTCAATTAGATCAAGTTGCTCAGAGCCCTGTCCAACCCGACCTTGAATGCTTCCAGGGATGGGGCATCTACCACATCTCTGGGCAATCTGTTCCAGTGTTTTGCCACCCTCCTCTTGAAAAATGTCTTCCTTGTATCTAGTCTGAATCTACCCTCTTTTAGTTTAAAATCATTACCCCTTGTCCTATTGCAACAGTCCCTGCTAAAGTCTGTCCTAATATTTCTATAAGCTCCCTTTAAGTATTGAAGGTATTTAAGTATAAGGTCTCCCCAAAGCCTTCTCTTCTCCAGAGTAAACAACTCCAACTCTCACAGCCTTTCCACATAGGAGAGGTGTTCCATCCCTCTGATCATCTTTGTGGCCCTCCTCTGGACCTGCTCCAACATGTCCATGTCTTTCCTGTGCTGAGGACCCCAAAGCCGGACTTAGTACTCCAGGTGTAGTCTCACCAGAGTGGAGTAGATGGGCAGAATCACCTCCCTCAACCTGCTGGTCACACATCTTTTTATGTAGCCCAGGATTCAGTTTGCTTTCTGGGCTGTGAGTGCACACTGTCTGACCATGTTGAGCATTTCGTCCACCGGCACCCTGAAGTCCTCAGGGCTGCTCTCAATCCATTCTCTACCCAACCTGTATTGATACTGGGGGTTGCCCCCACCCACATACAGGACCTTAAACTTGGCCTTGTTGAACTTCATGAGGTTAGCATGTGCCGCGATGAGAGACGGGATGCTGCTTGATGCAAGCAAATGTCAATTTATTGTACAGAAGCACGAGTTTATATATATTTTCAGAAGCTGTGCGCTTTACACAGATTGGTTCTTTAAGCTAAGCATTGCATACTAGACAATCCCTGATTGGTGGTTAACTACAAACAAAGGACACTTTAAGTAAGTGTTTACAGTCATCAATTAACAGCAAGGTGTTACCTCTCCTTGGCCCATCTGTCCACCACTCCCCTATGCTATCTCGGCATGACTCATCCTGTTAGTTGTGTCTATTCACACTCCATGTCCTCCCAGGGTTCGTGACCTACAAGCTCGAGCACATTCCCCTCAGCTAACTGATTGCCACGCGTGGTCCTAATTTCCATGCGCTCCTGCAAACATGGGCCCACCTCTCAAGCCTGTCAATATCCTTCTGGACAGCATCCCTTCCCTCCAGCGTGTCAACTGCACCACTCAGCTTGGTGTCATTGGCAAACTTGCTGAGGGTGCACTCAATTTTGCCAACAAAAATTTTGAACATCAGTGGTTCCAGTACAGATCTGTGAGAAATGACACTTGACACTGGTCTCCACATGGAACTGAGCCATTGACTGCAACTCTTTGAGTGCAACCATCCAGCCAATTCATTATTCACTGAGTGGTCCATCTGTCAAATCCATGTTTCTCCAGTTTGGAGACAAGGCTGCCATGCAGGACAGTGTCAAATGCTTTGTACAAGTCCAGGTAGATGACATCAGTCACTCTTCCCTCATCCATCAATGCTGTAACCCTGTCATAGAAGGCCACCAAATTTTTCAGACAAAATTTTCCCTTAGTGAAGTTGTGTTGGCTGTCACTAATCACCTCCTTATTTTCCATGTCCCTTAACATAGTTTCCAGGGGGATCTACTCCATGATCTTGCCAGGCACCAAGGTGAGACTGGCCAGCCTGTAGTTTCCCAGGCCTTCCTTATTTCCTTCTTTAAAAACGGGGGTTATATTTCCCCTTTTACAGTCTGTGAGAACTTCACCAGACTGCCACAACTTCCCAAATATGATGAACAGTGGCTTAGCCACTTCATCGGCCAGTTCCCTCAGGACCCAGAGATGCATCTCATCAGGTCCCATGGACTTGTACACCTTCAGGTTCCTTAGTGTCCTGGTTTCAGCAGGGATAGAGTTAAATTTCTTCTTAGTAGCTAGTACAGTGCTGTGTTTTGGCTATGATGTGAGAATAATGTTGATAGGACACTGATGGTTTTAGTTGTTGCTGGGTAATGTTTATGCTAAAACAAGGACTTTTCAGTTCCTTGGGCCCTGCCATCAAGAGGGCTGGAGGGGCACAGGAAATTGGGAGGGGACACAGCCAGGACAGTTGACCAAAACTAGCCAAAGGGATATTCCATAATATATGATGTCATGCTGAGTATATAAGCTGAGGGAAGAAGAAGGAAGGTGGGGATATCTTGCATTATGGCGTTTGTCTTCCCAAGTAACCATTATGCGTGATGGAGTCCTGCTTTCCTGGGAATAGGGATGGCCAAATACCTGCCTACCGATGGAAAGTAATGAATGAATTCTTTCCTCTGCTTTGCTTGCATGCGTGGCTTTTGCTTTACCTATTAAATTGTTCTTTTCTCAACCCTTGAGTTTTACATTCCTTTCCGATTCTCCTTCCCATCCCTCTGGGTGAGGGGGAGTGAGCAAGTGGCTGCGTGGTGCCTGATTGCTGGCTGGGGTTAAACCACAACACTTGGATGGTCTTGAACCTGATCTTCTCCTACAGTGGGTGGTTCTTCATTCTCCCAGTCCCTGCCTTTTCCTTCTGCAACTTGGGCGGTGTGGCTGGAGCACTTGTTGGTGAAGACCAAGGCAAAAAAGTACTTGAGTACCTCAGCCTTTTCCATGTCCTGGGTAGCCAAATCTCCCATTTCCTTCTGTAGAGGGCCCACATTTTCCCTACTCTTCCTTTTATCATTGACATAATTATAGAAGCTTTCCTTCATGTGCCTGGAAATGGTTTCCAGGATTAGCTGCTCCATCACCTTCCCAGTGATCAAGGTTAGGCTGACCAGTCAGTAGTTCCCTGGGTCCTCCTTCTTGCCCTTCTTGAAGATAAGAGGGACATTTGCTTTCCTCGAGTCTTTGGGCACTTCTCCCAGTCACCATGATCAATGAAAGATTATCAAGAGGTGCCTCACAATGACATCTGCCAGCTACCTCAGCACTCATGGGTGCATTTCATCAGGGCCCATGGACCTATGTATGTCCAGTTTGCTTAAGTATTCCCTGACCTGATCATCTTCCAACAAGGGTGCATCTTCCTTGCTCCAGCCTTTCCCCCAGTCTCTGGGACCTGGGATTCCTGAAGGCTGGTCTTCCTAGTAAAGACTGAGGCAAAGAAGGCATTCAGTACCTCAGCTTTTTCCATGTCCTGTGTAACCAGGTCCCCCATCTCATTCAGCAGTGGGCCCGTGTTTTCCCTAGTCTTCCTTTTGTCACCGATGTACTTCCTTGTCACCTTTAACATTTCTTGCCAGATTCAATTCCATTTGGGCTTTATCTTTCCTAACCTCATCCCTGCATGCTCAGACAACATCTCTACATTCCTCCCAGCTCAGCTGTCCTTGCTTCAACATTCTGTATACTTCCTTTTTGTGTCTGAGTTTGACCAGGAATTCCTTGTTCATCCACGCATGCCTCCTGGCATTTTTTGACTTCCTACTCTTTGGGGTGGACCACTCCTGAGCTTGGAAGAAGTGATCCATGAATATTAACCAGCTTTCTTGGGCCCCTCTTCACTTCAGGGCCTTACCCCATAGAACTCTTCCAAGCAGATCTTTGAAGAGGCCAAAGTCTGCTCTCCCGAAGTGCAGGATTGTGAGCTTGCTTTTTGCCCTCCTCCCTGCCTTCAGGATCCTGAACTTCATCATCTCATAATCACTGCAGCCAAGGCTACCTTTGACCTTCACGTCCCAAATGAACCCCTACTTCTTGGAAAGTATGAGGTCCAGCAAAGCACCTCTCTTTGTTGGCTGCTTTATCACTTGAAGGAGGAAGTTATCATCAATGCACTCCAGGAACCTCCTGGATTGCTTATGCCCTGCTGTGTTGTCCCTCCAGCAGATATCATGGTGGTTGAAGTCCCCCATGAGGACCAGGGCCTGAGAACATGAGGATGTTCTTGTCTGTAGAGGGATTCATCCATTTTTTTTTCTTCCTGGTCAGGTGGCCTATAGCAAACACCCATCACGATGTCACCTTTACCTGTCCTCTCTTTAATCCTTACACAGAAGCTCTCATTTGGCTCCTCATCCATCCCCAGGCAGAGCTCCATGCACTCCAGCTGCTCTCTCACATAAAGCATAAAGGGCAACTCCATTTCCTCGTCTTCCTGGCCTGTCCTTCCTAAAGAGTCTGTCCATTGAAACACTGCAGTCATGGATGACATCCTACCACATCTCTGTGATTCCAACAAGGCTGTAGCCCTGCAACTGTACACAGATCTCTAGGTCACCATGTTTATTCCCAATAGTGTGTGCATTAGTGTACAGGCACTTTAGAGAGGCACCTCAGCATGTTGAGTTCCTGGAGAGGGCTTGGGGTTTTTCTCCATAATGGTGCCTTGCAGGCACTTCCTTGCTGCAATGGTTTTAGATGGAATAGAGTTAAATTTCTTCATAATAACTCATATGTGGCTATGTTTTGGATTTCTGCTGCAAACAGTGTTGATAACACACTGAGGTTTTAGTTATTGCTGAGCACTGCTGACACAGCGTCAAGGCTTTTTCTGCTTCTCATGCTGCTCTGCCAGTGAGTAGGCTGGGGATGCACAAGAAGGTAGGAGGAGACACAACTGGGACAGCTGACACCAACTGACCAAACGGATATTCATCGAATCATAGATTCATTGAGGCTGGAAAAGACCTTCAAGATCATTGAGTCCAAGCATAAACCTAACAGTGCCAAGTCCACCACTAAACCATGTCCCTAAGAACCACATCTAAACACTTTTTAAATAATTGTCAAGCCACTCTCCATCATATTTGAAAAGCCATGGCAATCAAGTGAAGTCCCCAGTGACTGGAAACCAGAAAACATTGCACCCATTTTTAAAAAAGGGTAAAAAATGAGGACCCTGAAGACTACCGACCAGTCAGCTGCACCTCTATACCCAGTAAGAGCATGGAACAGATCCTCCTGGAAGATATTTCAAAGCATATGGAAGACAGGGAAGTGATTAGAGACAGCCAACATGGCTTCACCAAGGGTAAATCGTGCCAGACTAATCTAGTGGCCTGCTACAATGGAGTGGCTGCATCAGTGGACAAGGGAAGAGCTACGGATGTCATCAACCTAGACTTCTGTAAGGCGTTTGATATGGTCCCCCACAACATTCTTACCTCTAAATTGGAGGGATATGGGTTTGATGGAGGGACTGTTGGATGGATAAGAAATTGGCTGGATGACTACATCCAAAAAGTTACAGCCAATGGCTCAATGTCCAAGTGGAAACTAGTAATGAGTGGTGTCCCTCAAGGGTCTCTACTGGGACTAATACTATTTAATATCTTCATCAACGACATAGAAAGAGAGATTGAGTGTACCCTTAGCAAGTTTGTGGATGACACCAAGCTGAGCGATGCAGCTGATTTGCTAGAGGGAAGGGATACCATCCAGAGGGACCTTGACAGGCTTGAGGAGTGGGCCCATGCCAGCTGTCGTGGTTTAACCCCAGCTGGCAACCAAGCACCACGTAGCCGCTTGTTCACTCCCCCCCACACCCGGAGGGGTGGGGAGGAGAATCGGAAAGGAATGTAAAACTCGAGGGTTGAGATAAGAACAATTTAATAACTTAAACAGAATTTAAAAGGTAAGAACAATAACAATAATAATAATAATGTTATAATGGAAAGGTGGGGAAAAGGATAAAATCCAAAGGAAATTGGAGAAAGGAAAACAAAGTGATGTACAATACAACTGCTCACCACCCACTGACCGATGCCCAGCCAGTCCCCGAGCAATGATCCCCCGGGCCCAGCCAACCCCCTCCCCCAAGTTTATATACCAAGCATGACGTCCCATGGTATGGAATACCTGTTTTGGCTGGTTCAGGTCAGCTGACCTGGCTGTCTCCCCTCCCAGTCTCTTGTGCCCCTCCAGCCCTCTGGCTGGCAAGGCCTGAGAAACAGAAAAGTCCTTGACTTAGTATAAACATTATCTAGCAACAACTAAAATCATCAGTGTGTTATCAACTTTGTTCTCACGTCATAGCCAAAATGCAGCACTGTACTAGCTACTAAGAAGAAAGTTAACTCCATCCCAGACGAAACCAGGACAGTATCCACCCCTTATTCCATACTATTTACGTCATGCTACGTTTTCCAATACATCATCACCTCTCCTGTCCTTTACATAAATACACAGATATCATTCCCTTAGTCTATGGACCATCCCTCTGAAGTCCAACGAGTTAATTTATTCCATGATGTTGGGCTCCATCTGTTATAACAGTCTTTCTGGGCAGGGAAGATGGTACGAGGTGTTGGATTGTTCCATGTTGAAGCCAGTTCTAATCCTATTAGAGCTGCACTGATCTGGTTTCACCAAAGTCGTTCTTAGTGTGGCAGTTGAAGAGGAATAAGGTTCAAATCTTCAAATCTAAAATAGTAGAGATGGGTGCCACAAGATATCCAGTCTCTCTGGGGGTATGAGTTCAAATTCTACTCTTGTCACCAATGACAATATACAGCATTATGTAATAATTAACATCACTCAATTTATTGGCTGTTTTCACCCAAAATTAAATCCCCTTGAGGCACACATCGAACTTCCCCATCCTCCCGCATTACCCACCATGTGCTCCCTGGCCCTTGAGCAAAAGCAATCCCACAAATGGCTTTGCCTTTGCCTGAGGCAGGAATGACCCAGACTGTTTTCCCAAGCATATTTTTAAGGTGCACTACAGGGACTTTATCCCCCTCTACAGTACAGAAAAGCCTTGATTGGGCAGGACCAACTTGGCCAGCAGATCCTCTGGTATTAACCAACCAGGCAGCCTTTGCTAAATGTTTATCCCAATGTTTGAAGGTCCCACCACCCATTGCTTTCAGCGTAGTCTTTAACAGTCCGTTACATCGTTCGATTTTCCCAGAGGCTGGTGCATGATAGGGAATGTGATATACCCACTCAATGCCATGTTCTTTGGCCCAAGTGTCTATGAGATTGTTTTGGAAATGAGTTCCATTGTCTGATTCAATTCTTTCTGGGGTGCCATGTCGCCACAGGACCTGTCTTTCAAGGCCCAGAACAGTGCTTTGGGCAGTGGCATGGGGCACAGGGTATGTTTCCAGCCATCCGGTGGTTGCTTCCACCATTGTAAGCACACGGTGCTTGCCTTGGTGGGTCTGTGGGAGTGTGCTATAGTCAATCTGCTAAGCCTCCCCATATTTATATTTCTGTCATCGTCCTCCATGCCACAGAGGCTCGAACCACTTGGCTTGCTTAATTGCAGTGCATATTTCACATTCATGGATTACCTGTGCGACAGTGTCCATGGTTAAGTCCACCCCTCAATCTCAGGCCAATCTATATATTGCATCTCGTCCTTGATGCCCTGAAGTGTCATGGGCCCACCGAGCTATGAATAATTCACCTTTATGTTGCCAATCCAGATCCACCTGAGCCACTTCAATCTTGGTTGCTTGATCCACCTGCTGGTTGTTTCAATGTTTCTCAGTGGCCTGACTTTTGGGTACGTGAGCATCTACATGATGTACCTTTACAACCAGGTTCTCCAGCCGGGCAGCAATATCTTGCCACAATGCAGCAGCCCAGATGGGTTTATGTTGGGGTCTGCAGACGAGTTATTTGACTTTAAAGACTTAGTCGTGTTCCTTTAAGGCAGCCACAAAAATGTCAAGTATGTAAACAGGATGTGAAGAACCAGAACTTGGAAACGCAGCATATGGGCACATACAGAAACAGCAGGTTTACCTCTGCGTTGCCAATTGCTCTGCTTCCGCTGCCACAACCACCCCCACAGGGCATTTGCCACCATCCATGAGTCAGTATAGAGGTATAGTATCAGCCACCTTTCTCGTTCAGCAATGTCTAAAGCCAGCTGGATAGCTTTCACCTCTGCAAACTGACGCTATTCATCTCCTTCAGTAGTTTCTGCGACTTGTCATAGGGGACTCTATTCCTCCTCCGATGCTTTCCTACAATACAGCAGGACCCATCAGTAAACAAGGCATATTGCTTCTCATGTTCTGGCAGTTCATTATACAATGGGGTTTCTTCAGCACGTCACCTCTTCCTCTGGTGACATCCCAAAATCTTTACCTTCTGGCCAGTCCATAATAATTTCCAAAGTTCCTGGATGATTGGGATTTCCTATCTGAGCTCGTTGTGTGATCAGCACAACCCACTTACTCCATGTAGCATCAGTTGCATGATGTGTAGATGGTACCCTCCCTTTGAACTTCCAGCCCAGCGCTGGCAACCGGGGCACCAAGAGGAGCTGTGCTTCACTACCAATCACTTCTGAAGCAGCTCAAGCCCCTTCATAAGCTGCCAGTATTTCTTTTTCAGTTGGAGTATAGTCGGCCTCAAGTCCTTTATATCCCTGACTCCAAAATCCCAAGGGTCAACCTCAAGTCTCCCCTGGTGCTTTCTGCCAGAAGCTCCAAGTAGGGCCATTCTCCCCAGCTGTAATGTAGAGCACGCATTTTACCTCTTGCCCTGTCTGGACTGGCCCAAGAGTTACTGCATGAACTATCGCCTCTTTAATTTGTTCAAAGGCTGAAACATCCTTGACTTAGAGTAAGCACTACTTAGCAACAACTAAAACATCAGTGCATTATCAACGTTATTATAATACTAAGTTCAAAAACATTAGCACTGTACCAGCTACTTGGAAGAAAATTAATACTATCCCAGCCGAAACCAGGACACACATATATATATATTTTATATATATATATATATATTTATGTAGATATTCACACAATGGACATGGAAGCTTTGTAAGGTAAACAGAGAATCTGGGTCTGAGCATTTACATGAGTTGCCTTGCAAGAAAAAAAATATCTTTTTTTTTTTCCTTGTAGCCATCTTTGTGATTTCATCTTAAAGGATTAGTCAGGAAGGATTTGGTACCATGCTCTGGGTGATGCTCTGTGTATGCTGAGATACAACAGAGACGGCACGGCCTGTTCTGTTCCGCTGATGGTACTGAAGTAAGAGATAGGAGGAATGACTCTGAGCAATCTAGTAGTCATAAATAAAGATAAGGTGGGCATTTGAAGGAGATGAGAAGGCCATGAGTCAGGAGGTTTTGCAAGCTCCAGCCGAAGAACGGAACAACTACCCAAAAGTCTCCACAAAAGACGATTCTAGAAGACTCCGCCTCAAGCTCTGCCTAAGCCCCACCTATTATGAATATGATAATTAGATGACAAAATTAAATGAATATGTATGTAAAGATGTTGTAACCTCTCATGGAAACTGTATAAATTACCTGACTTTTCACTGAAAACTTTGGAGCTAGTTTGTCCGGTGCGAACCGGCTAGCTCCCCAACGTTGCATGAAATAAATACCTTTGCTGCTTAAAGACAAAATTCGTCTCTGAGCAAGTAACTCTGTGCCGTTTTGGCATCAATCTCTTTTAAGCATAAGACTGCTCATACACCATACCGTGTTGCTGCTGTATAATGAGTTTCAATTGGATGTCTGTCTTCAGGCCTGTTCTCATGAATGTTTCCCTGAAAGAAACCTGAATTGGAACTTTTTCTCTCAGGGCTAACTTATTTAGCAGGAATCCTCTAAGCAGTCAAATTTGAGAGCAATGGGACACAGGTTTGCTGAGGGACAAGAGGATGAGGGCTTTGTAGCTGCTTCCGCTCACATTACTGCTGCTGCATTTGCTGCACACTCTGTGCTTTGGAATAGGGAGGAAGCTGGGCTGCCCCCTGTCTCCATGGGTTAGTCCCACCCTCTCTATTGTGACTGAGCCTAGCTCTCAGGTATGTATTTTCCTAATTGGGAAACTGGGTATACTTCAGACTATATATTTATAATCAGAAATTGAGGCCTATTGGGTTTTGTGTAGGCATTGCGCCTACAAGGCCTCAAAAAGAAAATTTTGCACTTATGGAGGACACAAACATGAGGTTTTTTTGTAATAAAAGTGCATGCAGAAACGTGTATACTTCATGTTGTGTGTATACTTCAGTAGTGAACAACATGAGGGGAAGTAGTGTTTTAATAAAAAGCCAAAATGCAACACTTCAAGGGACTAAAAATAATTGTGGATTAAATGGGTAACTGTGGCAAAAACTGTGATTTTTTAAAAAATGTTGGGTTTCTTTTCCATGCTGGAGTTGAAATACCTCCTTCCCATTCCTTTTTAAATAAGTGCTTTCCTTTTTTGTAGTTGACCTTTTTTCATTGGGCTAAAAAATATTTTCATTTTACTTTGAATTATTCTGAAATTTCCCCTCCCACATACTAACATTCCTTTGGTTTATTGACTAAACTGAGATATCTATTATTCACACAACTCTAGTTATGAACATCTGACCTAGGCAATTCAATACTGCTTTCTGGTGTGTGGTGTGAGTTGTAGGAAAAATGTTAAGCTCAACATATTTGTGTTATATCTTTCAGTACCCAAGACAACATGCCTCAGTGTGCATCAGCTTCTTCTTCCTCTCCCCACCATAAATCAATTTCACTATTAAAGGAAATATCTCTGGGTGTTGTTAAGAGTCTTCATGGATTTTTTGTTCATGGGGTGGATATTAAAACCCAAAAAGTCTGATAGCTTATCCAGCCTCGCATAAGATAATTGAAATTTTTATATACACAATTTTTAAATTTTTGATTACATAACAGGAATGTAGAAAATTATTTTTGTGCCCTTTTGACCACTTTATTTTGTTGTTGGACTTGGTGAATAACAGAAATTACAAGGGAAAAATAAAGAACAATTTCACACCTGAGACTGAAGGAGCTGATTACGATCATTTTGATGTGCCTTTTATATATTTGCAGTGGTTAAGAAATACTTTATGGTTTGGAGCATGAGCACTTTAGAAGGAATCAAAATTACTGAAGAGCTACAAATTTTGTGAAGTGCTTCAAATTGTTAATGACTCAAGAAGCACTGTAGTGAGTTTTGTCGGGATTTTAGTAAAATCATATGCATAGCCTATACATTTTCTTGTAATCTTCCTTAGGGTTTTTTTTTCCCCTTCTCTATGTCTTTGGTGCTGTTGCTAATAAGACTCCCTCTGTTAATATCAGCATTTCTATTCAGTAGGTGCACACTGCATACAGCCTTAGTCTGGACCAGGTGAAATGGAGGGAGATCATTGCAATGCTACCATAATAAAAATAATCAGAAATTGGTGTTGGCATAAGTCGCATTAAAGGCAATCACCCCCTTGCTGTGAAAAAAAGAGGGTACATTTTCACTCTTGTGTTTAAAGACTAAAAAGTTTGAGAAACTGAGATCAGGAAAAGCTTTTACTTTTAAAAAATATCCTAGGAAAATTATTGAAAATAAGTGTCTACTAAGTTGTCTCTGCTTTACTAAGACTTATGGGCATGAAATTACTTTTTTCGACAATGGACAAAATCTTATTCAAAGTGGTTTTAGGTATTCTAAAGGAACTGTCTCCTTATAGGACAATATGATTTGGTTATTTTGAGCATAAATTGTAGTTTGTGTGCATTCTTTCCCTTATTTTTTCTCCTCATTTTGCAAAGCAACTTGAGAATTGTGGATAACTGGCTAGCTGAAAAAGTTCACATAGACATAGTCCAGCTGGCTGGACAAAAATGCACATCGTTCTCAGCTTATCTGAAGTAAAGCAAAAATACACTGTCTTTGGCTGTTCTTGTTACACAGTAACAGGAAGATTTCAGTGGGAAAAGAATGTTGCAGGTGGGAACAGAAAACTACAGAAGAGAAACTAGGGGCGGGCTTGGTATTTAGGCAACTAACCAATAATGAGCTTAACTTTTGTAATATGTATGAGCTAATTATAACAAGGCATAAAAGGTGACTGTAAGGTACAATAAACGAAGTCTGCTGATTGGCTAAGCTCTAAAGGGTTACATTTTCATACGTCCTCCTACTTGCGGTTTCTGCGGATAGCTAGCTACATATTTTTTTTTCCTCTCTTGTCTACGCGAATTCCTCAAAGTTATTTACAACATTAGGCACAAGGTCAGTGTGTTTTCTCAGCTTCCTTATCAGCATGCCTCAGCATAGCTGCAAGGCCTGCTTCAGCTAACTTACGCTAACTTTGTTTCACAAAGATCTTTAAGGGAGTCATGGCCATGATCACACAGCCATTCTGCAACAGAGAATAATTCAGTTTCCTTAGCAATCTCAAATTTTCATTCTAGTAAGGAAGTAAGGCTTGAAAGTTGTGGGTTTATAATGGAAAAGTTTTGCCTTAAAATAACAAGGGAACATTCATGTATCGTATCCCACTTATCATATTTGTCTTTTAGTTTAAAACCATTACCTCCTGTCCTATTGCAGCAGATCCTAGTACAAAGTCTGTCCCCATATTTCTTAGAATCCCCTTTAAGTACTGAAAGGCCACAAAAAGGTCTCCCCGGAGCCTTCTCTTCTCCAGACTGAACAACTCCAACTCTCTCAAACCTTTCCTCATAGGAGAGGTATTCCGGTTCTCTGACCGTTTTTGTAGCCCTCCTCTGGACCCACTCCAAAAGGTCCATGTCTTTCTTGTGCTGTGGACCCCAGAGCTGGATGCAGTACTCCAGGTGGGGTCTCACAAGAGCAGAGTGGAGGGAGGACAATCACCTCCCTTGACCTGATGGCCACATTTCTTTTGATGCAGCCCAGGATTTGGTTGGCTTTCTGGGCTGCAAGTGCACATTGTTAGGCAATGTTGAGCTTCTCATCCACCAGCACCCCCAAGTCCTTCTCTGCAGGGCTGCTCTCAATCCATTCTCCACCCAACATATACTGATACTGGAGGTTGCCCTGATCCAAGTGAAGGACCTTGCACTTGGCCTTGTTGAATTTCATGAAGTTCACACAGGCCCACCTCTCAAGCCTGTCAAGGTCCCTCTGGACGACATCCCTTCCCTCCAGCGTGTCGACCGCACCACTCAGCTTTATGTCATCAGAAACTTGCTGAGGGTGCACTCAATCCCAGTATCCATGTCATCAACAAAGATGTTAAACAGTGCCAGTCCCAGTACCGACCCCTGGGGAATGGCACTCATCACTGGCCTCCACTTGGACACTGAGCCATTGACCACAACTCTTTGAGTGCAACCATCCAGCCAATTCTTTAGCCACCTAGTGGTCCACCCATCAAATCCATCTCTCTTCAGTTTAGAGACAAGGATGTCATGCAGGACAGCGTCAAATGCTTTGCACAAGTCCAGGTCGATGACATTAGTTGCTCATCCCTGATCTCTCAACGCTGTAACCCTGTCAAAGAAGGCCACCAAATTTGTCAGGCATGATTTTCCCTTAGTGAAGCCATGTTTGCTGTCACCAATCACCTCCTTATTTTTCATGTACCTTAGCACAGTTCTCAAGACAATCTGCTCCATGATGTTGCCAGGCACAGAGGTGAGACTGACTGGCTGGTAGTTTCCCAGGTCTTCCTTATTTCCCTTTTTTTAAAATGAGGGTTACATTTCCTCTTTTCCAGTCTGTGAGAACTTCATGGGACTGCCACAACTTCTCAAATATGATGGACAGTGGCTTAGCCACTTCACCTGCCAGTTCCCTCAGTACCTCATGCCTCTCATCAGGTCCCATGGACTTGTGGACCTTCAGGTTCCTTAGACGGTCTTGAACCTGATCTTCTTCTACAGTGGGTGGTTCTTCATTCTCCCAGTCCCTGCCTTTGCCTTCTGCGACTTGGACAGTGTGGCTGAAGCACTTCCTGGCGAAGACCGAGGCAAAAAAGTCCTTGAGTACCTTAGCGTTCTGCATGTCCCAGGTAACCAGGCCTTCCGTTTCCTTCCAGAGAAGGCCCACGTTTTCCCTAGTCTTCCTTTTATCACCAACATGCCTATAGAAGCTTTTTCTTGCTGCCCTTGATGCCCCTGGCCAAATTTAATTCTATCAGGGCTTTAGCTTTCCTAACCTCATCCCTGGATGCTCGGACAGTTTCTCTGTATTCCTCCTAGGCTACCTGTCCTTGCTTCCACCCCCTGTAGGCTTCCTTTTTGTGTTTAATTTTGTCCAGGAGCTCCTTGTTCATCCATGCAGGCCTCCTGGCTCTTTTGCCCAACTTAATCTTTGTTGGGAGGCACTGCTCCTGAGCTTGGAGGAGGTGATCCTTGAATATTAACCAGCTTTCTTGGGCGCTTCTTCCCTCCAGGGCTCTATTTCACGGTACTCTACCAAGCAGATTCCTGAAGAGGCAAAAATCTGGTCTCCTGAAGTCCAGGGTAGTGATCTTGCTGTGCACCATCCTTGCTGCCCTAAGGATCTTGAACTCCATCATTTCATGGTCACTGCAGCCAAGGCTGCCCTTGAGCTTCACATTCCCCACCAGCCCCTCCTTGCTGGTGAGAACAAGGTCCGATATAGCAGGTCTCCTCATTGATTCCTCTAGCACTGGGAGAAGGAAGTTATCACCAATGCATTCCAAGAACCTCCTGGATTGCTTATGCCCTGCTGTGTTGTCCCTCCAACAGATATTGTGGTGGTTGAAGTCCCCCATGAGGACCAGGGCTTGTGAAGGTGAGGCAGCTCCTATCTGCCTATAGACGGCCCCATCCGCTCAGTCTTCCTGGTCACGTGGCCTGTAGCAGACCCCCAGTATAATGTCACCTGTCCCTGCTCTCCCTTTAATCCTGACCCATAAGCTCTCAGACAGCTCCTCATCCATCCCCAGATGGAGCTCCATGCACTCCAGCTGGTTCTTGATATAGAGGGTGACACTCCCTCCTTGTCTCCCCTTCCTCTCCTTCCTAAAGAGCATATATCCTTCCATCTCAACACTCCAGTCATAAGAGTCATCCCACCACATCACCGTGATGCCAACAAGATCAGAGCCCTGCAGGCATGTGCACGCCTCTAACTCCTCTTGTTTATTTCCCATGCTACATGCATTTGCATAGAGGCATTTAAGTTGGGCCCCTCGATGAAGCTGACTTACTGGCTGGAATGGCTGGAATTTCTTTGTGCTGCTCTTCAGGTGCTCTCCTGCTGCCCTGCAATTCCTCTCTGGGCTCTGGGCATCTCTTGCTAGCACTGGCACCAAACTCATAGGAGTGGGAGGGACTGAGGTTCCTCTCCCCTGGCAACTTTAGTTTAAAGCCCTCTTCACCGGCTTGGCAGGCCTATGACCAAAGATGCTCTTCCCCTTCTCTGTCAGAAGAACCCCGTCAGCCCCAAGTAGACCAGGTTTCTCAAAGCAAGTCCCATGGTCTAAGTAGCCAAACCCCTGGCTGTGGCACCAGTCTTGTAACCAATTGTCGATTTGCCAGATTTGGCTGGTCCTTTCAAACCCTTTCCCTTTGACTGGGAGGATTGATGAAAAAACTACCTGTGCTCCAGAGTCTCTTACTGCTGCTCCCAGGGTTCTGTACTCCTTGATGCCCCTCAGACTGCTCCTGGCTGTATCACTGGTGCCTTCATGAAACAACAACAGCAAATAATAGTCAGTGGGCTGTAGTAGGCTTGGTAGTCTCGGTAACATGCCTGATATGAGCCTCCAGAAAGCAGCACACCTCTCTAGACAGCGCATCAGGTGTGCAAATAGGTGCCTCCATACCTCTCAGAAGAGAGTTGCCTACCACTACTGCCTGTTGCTTTTTCTTAGTTGTGCTGGCTATATGACAGGCAGATTGGGTTGCCTTACTCAGCTCCAGCATCCTTCCTGATGTGATGGTTCTCTCTTCAGTTTGCAGAGCAATGAAGTGGTTCTGCAAGGGCACTTCAGGCTTCAGGGGAAGTCTCTTCCTCCTGCAGGTCCTTGTCATTACAATCTTCCATTCTTCCATGTTATTGCCCCCCCTCCCTTCCGTGTGCACCGGTGGGGAATTTTTGGCTGTTTGGCTGTGGGTACACTGCAGACTGTGCTTGGAACCAGCTAAGTCCTTCTCAGCATCTCTGATTTTGTGCAGCCTTCTCACTGCATCCTGCAGTTTAGCCACCTCCTGGCAGGAGGTCCTCCACCTTGGCACAACTTTTGCAGGCAGGTCTGCTGCCTGTCCTTGCCCCAGGAAAAAAGTCTAGGCACTTCATGCAGCCTGAGGTCTGCACTGCAGCCTCTCCCTTCAGCAGCTCTGTCTGGGTGGAGGCACCAGCTACCACTGTGTTGCAGATCATCTTAAGATCTTACTGAATCTTTCTATATTTTGTGTTTATGTAACAGTTAGTTATAAGAACATTTTGTCTACCTGGACTTCAGTAAGGCCATTGACACAATCTCCCATAAGATTTGCATGGAGAAGCTGTTGATGTACAGGCTGGATGAGCTGACAGTGAGGTAAACTGAAAACTGGCTGGCTGAGTGGCTGAGCCCAGGGGGTAGTGATCAGTGGCACAAAGTGTAGTTGGAGGCCAGTCACCAGCAGTGTACCCCAGGGGTCAACCTTGGGTCCAGCCTTGTTCAACATCTTCGTTAATCATCTTGATGATGGGGAAGAGTGTACCCTTGTTGCAAACTGTGTTAAAGTTTTACTGAATCTTTCTATATTTTGTGTTTGTGAAACAGTTAGCTATAGGAACATCTTGATTTTAAGGAGTTAACCTCCATGTTAGAATTATGTTAGCACTTATTAACCAATGACGTATGAATTGCTGTGCTGCTTGTTATCCAAGACTGTGTTACCTGAAATCCCTATTCTATAGACCATAATAACAATATAGACCATAACCAGAGCACCTAGGTTCTATTGTGTTTAGGATGAGTTATTGGACAGCTTGGCAAGGCCGATATCCAGCCATCCAACTTGGCAACAAAACTTATTTTTAAGGTGTCCTGAAGTCAACTACCTTCATTATAATACTAAAAATCACACCCACAGGTCAAGACGACCCTTGCCCAGGTGAAGACCCTTCCTCTGCACAAGCATAGTAACAGAAAAGGATGACACAGCAGATATTACAATTATATGCAAATTACTAACCAATCATTGTAACTGAGAGTGTATGACCTTGTAATTTTGTGTATAAATGTAACGGTGAAAACTGCATAGGTGTGCTTGATTTGTGGAGATGCCACCGAGTACCCAGCGCTGCAATAAAGGAGTGCCTGCTTCTTAATACTACATTGGTGTTAAGAAGTTTGATTCCCGATTTCGGTGACAGTGGGGCCATTGCAGAACTTGCTGGAACCAGCTGTGTCTGGCAGAGGGTAGCCCTTGGTCACTTCTCACAGATGCCACTCCTGCCGCATCCTCCACTACCAAAACCTTGCCACATACACCTGAAACAGTCTGAAACTGTAGATCCAAACTTTAGAAGGACTCCAAGTTTCATCTTCTGAAGGTTAAAAAGGCCCTGGAAGTTACTGTCTAGGTGTTAATTCAGTATCAGGAAAAACAATAGGAAGCAATTTAAAATAATTAACATTATAAACCAGATAACTGAACAAGATATGTTGTAGGAAATCACCTTCTAAAAAGGAAGATCTATCCCTCTCATCCAATAGTTTTACTTGAGAATTGAAATAATGTAGTCACCATAGGCAATTTACTCGGGCTTTGAGAAAGCCTTTGACAAAATAACTTACAAGAGACTTGAAATTCAAGTGATAGAGGCATAATGGTTAAAATGCTGCCAGGAATTCAGAAATCAGTTAACCGACTGAAGAAAAAAGACTAGTAGTCAGTTTTCAACATGATGGACTTCTGTCATGTTGAAAAGAAGAGTGGGATTCTTCATGTTCCTGTACTAGGAACACTGTTCTCTTTATTAGTGTTCTGGGAATCAGGGTGGGAAAAATTTGCATACAGCACAATCACTTAAATTAGTCATCATAGAGAATGTTGAGATGGTCCAATGAGACCTTACAAAAGTAAACAACTAGGCAGCAGGGCTACATGAAGTGGTCAAATGCAAGATAATGCAGATAGGAAGGAGTAATTAGAAGTAATCAGACTAAATAAATTATAAACATCTGGGCATCACAGCAAACACCACAAAGAAAAACTCCACACAATAGAGCTATTGAGAAAGTCAGCAATATTTTAATGTCTCTAAGGACTTTTCCTAGAAAGCATGGATAAATCTGTAGAAATTGAAGAACCACCAATTCATATCTACACACAAAACTAGGTCATGGCCAAGTTTCATAGTTCAAGGATGGGAGAAGGCTGTCTCACCCACCCAGTCTTCACTCATTAGAGGAAGCTATTCTCAGAATTTAAACAAATATAATTTGTAACTTAACACTTAAAATCTTAGGAGCCATGCAGAGTTCCAACAAATGTAGTTAATGTCAAGTTGAATACAAAGTGCTGTTTCCTTCCTGCTGCCCTCTTCACCTGCTGCCCATCTGGTGTGGGTTCCCCCTTTACTGCTCCATCTACCTGCCAGAAGTCTGGGATTGCTCTACAGCTGCTGCATCCACCTGCTTACCAGTGTCCTTAAAGGCATCCCCAGACCCACAGTGCTCCCACTGCACCCCAGCCTGCTTTGAATTGAGCTGACAGTGCAGAATGAACCATGTGGAGAGGAATTATGGGCTGGAGGTAGGCAGAATACTCAGGTAGTGGAGGGACACTGCCCTCCCTATAGGACAAGCAAGGTAACTAATGCAATGTGACATCCAAGGCAGCTTAGCTTCTCTTCTGGGCGGTGCAGCTCATTTCCCAGTGCTAAAGGCTAGTTCAGTCCTACTGTTCAATTTGAAGTTTCTTGTTCCCAAGCCTTCCACCTTACTGAAAGGGAAAGAAAAGGCTTATTCATAGGCAGAAGTGCTTGTGAGGATTTTAGATATCTAGGCATTAGAATTGTATTTGTTTTCCAGCAAAGAAGTCAGAAAACCCAAAGTACCTTTAAAAAGAATGTTAGCACATAGGAGCATTAGTTTATAATGGTCTGCTTCCACTGTGGATCAAAAACATACACTAAACTATGCAGTTCATTTCTCTATCATCAAGACAAGGTGTCATGGTTTAACCCCAGCTGGCAACCAATCACCACACAGCTGCTTGCTCACTCCTCCTGCAGTGGGATAGGGGAGAGAATCAGAAGAGTAAAGTGAGAAAACTTGTGGGTTGAGATAATGACAGTTTAATAGGTAAAGCAAAAGCTGCACACTCAAGCAAATTGAACTAAGGTATTCATTTGCTACTTCCCATTGGCAGGCAGGTATTCAGCCATCTCCAGAAAAGCAGTGCTCCATCACATGTAGCGGTTACTTGGAAAGACAAACGCCATCACTCTGAACGTGTGTCCCCTCGCCCTTTCTTCTTCCCTCAGGTTATATACTGAGCATGACGTCACATGGTATGGAATATACCTTTGGCCAGTTTGGGTCAACTGTCCCAGCTGTGTCCCCTCTCAATTTCTTGTGCCCCTCCAGCTTTCTCACTGGCAAGGCCTAAAAAGCTGAAAAGTACTCGACTTAATATAAACACTACTTAGCAACAACTAAAAATATCAGTGTGTTACCAACATTATTCTCACAGTAAATACAAAACACAGCTTTATATGAGTGACTAAGAAGTAAATTACCAGTACCCCAGCCAAAACCAGGACAGTACCCACCCCTTATTCCATACCATTTACCTCAAGCCACACTTCCAATACACTATCACCTTTCCTGTTTTTTGATATAAACACACAGACATTATTCCCTTAGTCTATGGACCATCCCTCTAAAAGTCTTTTCAGTTCGTTTAGTCCATGACGTTGGGCTCCATCTGTCATAATAGTCTTTCTAGGCAGGGGAGATGGCACAAGGTATTGGTTTGTTGCATGTTGAAGCCAGTTCTGATTCTATAACTGCTGCACTTGTCAGCTTTCATCAAAGTACATTCTTCATTAATGTGGCAATTGGAAGGAAGTTCAGATCTCCAAATCCAGAATGGCAGAGATGGGTGTCGCAAGCATATAAAAGTGACAATATACAGTGTTATATACCAATTAACATCACACAATTTGAATTATTGACTCTTTTCACCCAAAATCAAATCCCCTTGAGACACACATAAAACTTCCCCATCCTCCCACATTACCCACCAAGTGCACCCAGGTCCTTGAGCAAAAGCAGTCCCACAGATGGGTTTGCCTTTACATGAGGCAGGAATAACCCAGACGGTTTGCCCCAGCATAATTTTTAAGGTGCACTACAGGAACTTTATCCCCTTATACAGTACGTAAAAGCTTTGATTGAGCAATGATAGCGCGACTGGCAGATCCTCTAGTATTGACTAACCAGGTGGCTTTTGCTAAATGTGTATCCCAATGTTTGAAAGTTTCACCACCCATTGCTTTCAGTGTAGTCTTTAACGGTCCGTTACATTGTTCGATTTTCCCAGAGGCTGGTGCATGATAGGGGATGTGATATACCCACTCAATGCCATGCTCTTTGGCCCAAGTGTCTATGAGACTGTTTTGGAAATGAGTCCTGTTTGATTCAATTGTTTCTGGGGTGCCATGTTGAAATAAGACTTACTTTTCAAGGCCTAGAATAGTATTCTGGGTAGTGGCATGGGGCACAGGGTATTTTTCCAGCCATCCGGTGGTTGCTTCCACCATTGTAAGCACATGGAGCTTGCCTTGGTGGGTCTGTGGGAGGGTGCTATAGTCGATCTGCCAAGCCTCCCCATATTTGTATTTCAGCCATTTTCTTCCAGACCAGACAGGCTTTAACCACTTGGCTTGCTTAACTGTAGCACGTTTCACATTCATGGATAACCTGTGTGACAGTGTCCATGGTCAAGTTCACCCCTTGATCCCGGGCCCATCTATATGTTGCATCTCTTCCTTGATGGCCTGAGGTGTTGTGAGCCCACCAAGTTGTGAATAATTCACCCTTATGTTGCCAATCCAGGTCCACCTGAGCCACTTCAATCTTAGCAGCCTCATCTAACTACTGGTTGCATTGATGTTCTTCAGTGGCCCAACTATTGGGTACATGAGCATCTGCGTGACATACCTTCACAACCAGGTTCTCGACCCAGGCAGTGATATCTTGTCACAATGCAGCAGCCCAAATGTGTTTACTTCTGCATTGCTAATTGCTGTGTTTCCATTGCTGCAACCACCTCCACAGAGCGAGAGCGTTGACCACCATCCATAAGTCAGTATAGAGGTAAGTATTGACTATTTTTCTCATTCAGCAATGTCTAAAGCCAGCTGGATAGCTTTCACTTCTGAAAACTGACTCGATTCACCTTCTCCTTCAATGGTTTCTGTGACTTGTCATAAGGGGCTTGTCCTGGTTTCAGCTGGAGTAGAGTTAATTTCCTCTTTAGTAGCTGCTGCAGTATTGTGTTTTGAATTTGATGTGAGAACAATGTTGATAGGACACTGAAGTTTTTAGTCGTTGCTGGGTAATGTTTATACTAAGTCAAGGACTTTTCAGTTTCTTGGGCCCTGCCAGCAAGAGGGCTGGAGGGGCATGGGAAATTAGGAGGAGAAACAGCCAGGACAGGTGACCTGAACTAGCAAAAGGGATATTCCATACTATAGAACTTCATGCTGAGTATATAAACTGGGGGAAGAAGAAGGAAGGGGGGTATGTTCATAAATATGGCATTTGTCTTTCCAAGTAACCGCTACACGTGATGGAGCCCTGCTTTCCTGGAGATGGCTGAACACTTGCCTGCCAATGGGAAGTAGTGAATGAATTCCTTGGTTTGCTTTTCTTGTGTGTACAGCTTTTGCTGTACCTATTAAACTGTCTTCATCTCAACCCATGAGTTTTCTCACCTTTAATCTTCCGATACTCTTCCCCCATCCCTCTGTGGGGGGAGTGAGTGAGCGGCTGTGTGGGTCTTAGTCGCTGGCCAGGGTTAAACCACGAAAACCACACAGCTGCCTTCCACCTCTGATGCTTTCCTACGATATGGCAGGACCCATCAGTATACAGGACATATTGCTTCTCATGTCCTGGTAATTTATTATACAATGGGGCCTCTTCAGTATGCGTCACTTCCTCCTCCTCTGACATTCTGAAATCTTTACCTTCTGGCCAGTCTATGATTACTTCCAAGATTCCTGGGCAACTGGGACTTCCTATTCGAGCTCATTTTGTGATCAGTGTGACCAACTTACTCCATGTAGCATCAGTTGTGTGATGTGTATAGGCAATCCTCCCATTGAACATCCACCCCAGCACTGGCAATCGGGGTGCCAGTAGGAGCTGTGTTTCAGTAGCAATCATTTCCAAAGCAGCTCGAACCCCTTCATAAGCTGCCAGTATCTCTTTTTCAGTTGGAGTATAGCAGGCCTCAGATCCTCTATACCCCTGACTCCAAAAGCCTAAGGGTTGACCTCGAGTCTCCCCTGGTACTTTCTGCCAGAGGCTCCAAGTAGGGCCATTGTCCCCAGCTGTGGTGTAGAGCACATTTTTTAGATCTTGCCCTGTCGGGACTGGCCCAAGGGCTACTGCATAAATTATGTCCTGTTTAATTTGTTCAAAGGCTTGTCATTGCTCGAGGCCCCATTTGAAAACATTCTTCTTTGGGGTGACCTGATACAGAGGGCTTACAATCAGACTGTAATTTGGAATGTGTATTCTCCAAAAACCCACAACGCCTTGAAAAGGAAAAAGGCCTAAAAACCTAAAGATCCACCTGAGAAGAGTCTCAGGTCTGTAAAAACCCCATTCTGCTTTGCAAAATTGCTCAACTTGGTTGCTGAGGAACCATAGCATGTAGTGCTGAATCGCCCTGTTCTTGCTCACTGTACCCAAGCCTAAGCCATTGTTGGAAATTGCTGTACCAGGTACTAGAAATCATAAATTAGGTAAAGTTAGACACATCAATAGAAGAAAATGGTTAGCAAGCCAAGATTTATGTACAAGATCCTGGCAGGGTCACTTATAAAAGAAGGCTGAAAGGTTCAACTCTGAGGAAGACCACCTGAGCAGGGCCGAAGGCCAGAACAACCCTCTCAAAACTGATGCCAAGAGAAGACTCCGCCTAAACTCTGTCCAGGCTCTGCCTATCATTAATATGCAATGAGATGTTGTAATCACATGAATAATGTATGGAGAAATGTTGCAATCATGTATGTCAAATGTATAAATTAGCCTATTTCACACCTGTGCTTGGGAGTGATTTTCTGTGGTGCGAACCACCTCCTCCCCTGTGCAGATAATAAATACCTTGCTGCTAAAAGTACAAAAAGTCTCTTATCAGTTTTCTTCATTCCATCTTTTTCAGCATCAGCCTAAGAAAGCCTGTATTTCTTTCTGCTTAGTTAGTGGAGACATAGCTGTTAGTTTGTTGACCACATCCATTGGGATCTCTCAACTTCCATCTTGCCAATTTGTTCAAAAAAAATGGATCTCCTGAGCAGGTCACAGAATCACAGAATCGCAGAATGGTCAGGGCTGGAAGGGACCTCTGCAGATCATCTATTCCAACTCTTTGCTAAACCAGGTTGACCTACATCAGGTTGCACAGAGTTGTGCCCAGGCAGGTTTTGAATATCTCCAGAGAAGGAGACTCCACAACCTCTCTGGGCAGCCTGTTCCAGTGCTCTGTCACCCTCAAAGTAAAGAAGTTCTTCCTCATATTCAGATGGAACTTCCTGTCTTTCAGTTTGTTCCCTTTGCCCCTTGTCCTGTCGCTTGGCCATACCGAAAAAAGCCTGGCCCCATCTTCTTGGCACTTGCTCTTAAGACATTTGTAGACATTGATAAGATCCCTTCTCAGTCTTCTCCAGGCTAAACTGGCAAAGCTTTCTCAGCCTTTCCTTATAAGGGAGATGTTCCAGTCCCCTCATCATCTTTGTAGCCCTCCACTGGACCCTCCCCAGTCTCTCTTGAACTGCGGAGCCCAGACTGGACAAAGTACTCCAGGTGTGGCTTCACCAGGACAGAGCATAGGGGGAGGATAACCTCCCTTGACCTTTTGGGCACATGCCTCCTAATGCACCCCAGGATTCCATTGGCCTTCTGGGCCATAAGGGCACACTGCTGGCTCATGGTCAACTTACTGTCCACCAGGACTCCCAGGTCCTTCTACGCAGAGCTGCCTTCCAGAAGGTCAGCCCCCAGCCTGTACTGGTGCATGGGGTTGTTCCTGCCTAGGTGCAGGACCCTATACTTGCCTTTGTTGAACTTCATTAGGTTCCTCTCTGCCCAACTCTCTAGCCTGTCCAGGTCTCACTGAATGGCAACACAGCCTTCTGGTGGATCAGTCACTCCTCTCAGTTTTGTATTATCAGCAAACTTGCTGAGGGTACGCTGAGAGTCCCTTCATCCAGGTCACTGATGAGTTGAAGAGGACTGGACCAGGCACTGACCCCTGGGGAACACTGCTAGCTACAGGCCTCCAGCTAGACTCTGCACCACTGATCACAACCCTCTGAACTCTGCCATTCAGCCAGTTCCCAATCCACCTCACTGTCTGCTCATCTAACCCACACTTCCTGAGCTTACCTACGAGGATGTTATGGGAGACAGTGTCAAAAGCCTTGCTGAGGTCAAGGTAGACAACATCCACCGCTCTCCCCTCATCTACCCATCCAGTCATTCCATCATAGAAGGCTATCAGGTTGGTCAGGCATGATTTCCCCTTGGTGAATCCATTTTGACTCCTCCCAATGACCTTCTTTTCTTCCACGTGGTTTGAGATGGCCTCCAGAATGAGCTACTCCATCACCTTTCCAGGGATGGAGGTGAGGTTGACCGACCTGTAGTTTCCTGGGTCCTCCTTGCCCTTTTTGAAGACTGGAGTGACATTGGCATTCCTCCAGTCCTAAGGCATCTCTCCTGTCCACCATGATCTTTCAAAGATGATGTAGAGTGTCTTGGCAATAACATCTGCTAGATCCCTCAGCACTCAGGGGTTCAGTCCATCGTGGCCCATGGATTTGTTCGTGTAAAGTTTACCTCAGTGATCTCTATCATGATCCTCCTTGACCAAGGGAAAGTCTTCCTTTCTCCAGAATTCCACTCTGGCCTCCAGGGTCTGGGATTCCTGAGGGGTAGTCTTAGCAGTAAAGACTGAAGCAAAGAAGTCATTCAGTAAGTAAC
Organism: Falco peregrinus; assembly: GCF_023634155.1. Lineage (NCBI taxonomy): Eukaryota > Metazoa > Chordata > Aves > Falconiformes > Falconidae > Falco > Falco peregrinus. Next base: position 8,930,090 of record NC_073743.1, on the reverse strand, counting down.
CCTGCCTCCTCTGTGTCCTTCGTCACCAGGGCACCCACCTCATTCAGCAGCAGGCCTATATTTTCCCTAGTCATCCTTTTCCTGCTGATGTACTTGAAGAAGCCCCTCTTGTTGTCATTGACCTCCCTTGCCAGATGTAATTCCAAACGTACCTTAGCCTTCTTCATCACCTCCCTGCATGTTCTGACAACATCCCTATATTTCTTCCAAGTGGCCTGTCCCTTTTTCCACATCCTGTAAACTTCCTTCTGTTTGAGGTTTTCCAGAAGCTCCTTGCTCATCCATGCAGGTCTCCCACCCCCTTTGCTTGATTTCTTATTCATAGGGAGGCACCTATCTTGAGCTTGGAGGAAGTGATGCTTGGATATTAGCCAGCTCTCTTTGATCCCCCTTACCTTCTAGGGCCTTAACCCATGGAATTTCTCCAAGTAGGTCCTTGAAGAGGCCAATGTTATTTCTCCTGAAGTCCAGGGTTGCAATCCTACTTGTTGCCCTGCTTCCTCCTGAACTCTGCCATCTCATGGTTACTACAGCCAAGGCATCCCCCAACCTTCACATCTCCAACCAGTCCTTCTTTGTTTGTGAAAACAAGGTCTAAGAGCACACCTCGCCTTGTTAGATCCTCCACCACCTGCATCAAAAAGTGATCGTCAGTGCTCTGCAGGAAACTCATGGACTGTATGAGCCCAGCTGTGTTTTCTTTCCAGCACAGGAAAGGTCCATTGATCTTACTTTGGTTTATGGCAAAACTGCTTTTCAGAAGGATTTGGACTATTTTCTTCCCTTTCTCAAAAACTTCTGCTGTATTGCCCCACACGATGATGTCATCAATACATTGCAGGTGTTCCGGAGCTTCACCCTTTTCCAGAGCAGCCTGAATCAGTCCATGGCAGAAAGTAGGGCTGTGTTTCCACTCCTGGGGCAGTCCATTCCAGGTGTATTGGATGCCCCTCCAAGTGAAGGCAAACTGTAGCCTGCACTCTGCTGCCAAAGGGATTGAGAAAAATGCATTGGCCATGTCAACCATAGCATACCACTTGGCTGCCTTTGACTCCAGTTTGTATTGAAGTTCTAGTATGTGTTGTACAGCAGCAGTCAGCGGCAGCATGACTTCATTCAGGCCACAATAGTCTACTGTTAGCCTCCATTCTCCATTGGATTTTCAGACTGGCCATATGAGGCTATTAAAGTGTAAGCGCTTTCTGCTGATCACTCCTTGGCTCTCCAGTCAGCAAATCAGCTTATTAATGGGAATCAGGGTGTCTCGGTTGGTGTGATATTGCTGCCAGTACACTGTTGTGGTAGTGATCTGTACCTGTTGTTCTTTGTTTTTCAGCAACCTCACAACAAGAAGGATCCTCCGAGAGACCAGGCAAGCTAGACAGCTGTTTAATCTTCTCTGTCTCCAATGCAGCTATACCAAAAACCCACCGATACCCTTTTGGGTCTTTGAAGTAACTTCTCTTGAGGTAGTCTATGCCAAGGATGCACAGAGCCTCTGGACCAGTCACAATGGGGTGCTTTTGCCACCCATTCCCAGTTAGGCTTACTTCAGCCTCCAATATAGTTAGCTTTTAGTGTCCCCCTGTCACTCCAGAAATACAAATGGCTTCTGCCCCTGTGTAGCTTGGTGGCATTAGGGTACACTGCACCAGTGTCTACTAGAACCTTATACTCCTGTGGGTCTGACATGCCAGGCCATCAGACCCACACAGTCTGGTAAACCCAATTGTCCCTGTCCTCCACCTGGCTGGAGGCAGGGTCCCTCTAGTCCTGGTCACAGGATTCTCCACTTACTTCTAGTAAAAATGGATTAGAATTCCCTTCCCTAGCATCAGGAGTAAGATCAGCCCTTCCACTCGGTCTGGGAAACTGTCCAATGGAGACTGGAGCAGCAACCTTCCTGAAAGAACCCCTGTTTGTGATTGGTTTTCCTTGCAATTCACATACCTGTGACTCCAAGGTTGAGGCAGGTTTTCCATCTGACCTCCTCATGTGTACCCCATGGTGTATACCTCCTATTATTCTCCCTTTCGAGCAGAAGGACACTTTACTGTTAATAGCTGAGGTGTGGATCCGTACAGGTGGGGAGTAGAATCTATCCTCATCAAGTCCCTGGACCAATTTCTCGACACTTGAGATAAGGGAGGTAGAGTGGTTGTCTGTAGAGGAATGAAGCTGGGTTAATTAGCATTGATAATATACAACTGTGGGTTGGCATCAAGGGTGGCGGGTTGGCCAATGCAGATAAGGTGCAGCTTTGAATGGTTCTGTTAAGAGGTTGGGCAGCCAATGAAGAGGGAGCAGCCAAGGAAGAGATGAGGAAGAAGCAGAAAGAACACGTGCCCTGGGTGAGGAGAAGACAGCAGAGGGACTGGCATGAAGAGTATGTTGGTATGAGATGGTAAAAGACCTTGTTGCGGCCGGCTAGTTTGGAGAGTGCAGCGACAGTTGTCTTTGTATTCCCGGTGTTGATGAGCCACTTCATCCAATCATTGGTGCCTCTTCGTCTCTCCAGCTCATTGCTGCCAATGAGTTGGCATATGACAATGGTGTACTACGCAAAAATTTCCACCACATGGGTTGTGGCAATGTATTTGTAAGAAAAGGGACATGTGGCCTATCAAAAGCCACTCTTACTTTAGCAGCTTGATATGAATAAAAGCTTTGTCTGCTCAGCAAGGCCACAAGGTTATGAGAAAGACACCTGGAACAAAGAAAACAGGATCTTTGGCAGTTAAGCAGGCAGAAAAACAGGAGCTGAGCTGGGAGCTGATAACCGCAGGAATGTCAACAATTTTAAAGATGGTACTAACTGCTTGCATGCTTTTAACCAATTAGTATCTGTATAGCAGCATTTGAACAGTGTATGTAACCAACAGAATTAAGGTGTGACGTGTGTACGAATATGAAAATTGTATATAAACTTGCAGAAACTTAAGTGTCTTCAACTAGGATCATATTGATATGTCGTTGAGTCCATTACTTCACTCCTGCAATTGGCGCCCAAACCCCTAAATTTTCGTATTGAAATTGACGTAAAGAAGACATTGGGGAGTTGTGGGAGGGCCCGACCAGAGGCCTGACCAGCCGGACTGGTATCGGGGAGTCGGAAGACGAATCAGAGAAAGTTACTGCAGTGGATCACCCAGCGAGGTGAGCGGTTGTGGGGAGGAGAAGAGAAATGGGAAATAATTTAACTAAAGAAAAATAAGCAGTTGTTAAACTCCTCCAACATATTCTCTCTAAGAGAGCAATTAAATATGATAAATGTCACTGAAAGCGACTACTTGAATGGACTAAAGAAAGAAATTTATTAACTGGAGTAGGAACACCTTTTGAACTATGTACTTGGGAAGCAATTGGAGCTGCTCTGTGGGATGAGATCAGTGACGGGTCTAAAGAAGCGAAGGGTTAGCTACCCTTTGGAAGCTGATTAAATTAACCTTACAAGAAATGAAGGCAGAGAGAACAGCTGCCTCATTGGCATTTGTTGCCTTGTCTCCAAATACTGGAGCTCGTCAAAAAACTGCAAATGGAGGAATTAGTATTTTTGATGCTGTAGATCCGCGTTCACTGGCACCAGCAGTTGCTCTACAAGGATTGGAACAATTCTTGCCTGGTACTGTGTACAGACCAAAAGAGTAGCAACCCTCCACATTTGACCTTAAGGCTGAGGCTATTGGTGACAAGCTAACTGTTACTTCTGTATCACAATTGACTTTAGAAGATTCAAAATTATTGCATGAAAATAAGACAACAGAAAAGACTCTGTCTCCACCATCCACACCCACCCCACCACCAGACTAATCCAATTAGAGAAGGCTGATGGAGAAGGATCTAAAGACTGGTGGTGCAGTCTCGTCTTTGTATCGTCCTTTGCCGCAAGCAACACCACCTACACCAGATGAACTTAATAAGACAGATTACTTAGAAGATCAAGTACGACAGCTGAAAGAAAAAGTAGAAAAATTAGAAGTGATTCATCAGGAGCAACCTGTATCCTTTTGACAGCCCGTGCCCCCCTCCCCCCCAATCCCCCGGACAGCTTGTGCCTCCCCAGGTGGCGCGGGGCACGCATGTCCCCTCAGCACTGCCCCTCTTCCCCTGCAGTGCCACACCTGGGGCACCGCCGCAGCGCCGGGACCCATGGGTCGGTACTACAGAGGGCTGTGAAAATGCCAATCAAAGTTCAGTATTACTGGACAAGCTCTGGAAAACTTCCAGCAGAGCGTGGAAACCCAGCGTGCACGACACAAATGCAGGGTGTTGTAAGAGTCGGTCTAAAGAGAACGATATTGTCTCAACATTGCTAACAGAGACCTGGAGATGGAATGTGGTCCTCATGGACACCAAGACCCAGAGATCCTGGGAAGGAGAACTGCATGGTACAAGGAATACTATGCCACTCCCTGACACCCGGCACTGGAAGGAACAACTACAATAAGGCCGCATAACAACTGTCCAGAAGATGGATCATAACCGTTGTCATAACAACAAACTAGAAAACATGAACTTCAGGTGAACTTTCTTCATTATAATATCCTTATAATACAAAAACACACCTCCTGGTCTGAAGCTACCTGCCTCTAAGTCAAACCACACCTCGGGCACTCTTCTTTGGACATGCGTGATTTGCCATCTTTGCCAGGGTGCTGGCATGTGACATCAGTGCACTCTGTACAAACTTCTACCACATAGACTGTGTACACTGGATGTCATCCAGAACTTTGAAGGCCTGATTGTTGTCCACCCTCTGCCACTGCTAATTCCCTTAGATATTGGATAACTTTCTCTGTGGTAGTCCACTTGCCTCGCTGGTTTACAAGATCTTCCTTGAAGGGATACTTTGCTTTCATGCTCAGTAGAAGCTGCTTCAAGAGGCTGAGGATGGCTGCCCCTTTTCCAATCCCTTTGTCAATCCCATAGACCCTAGCAATGAATTACAGCTGCTGATCTCCCTTACCCTCTAATTCCAGACTATTGTCCTCAAAATCCCAGCATCAGAGCAACCAGGTAGCAATCCGCTCACCTTGCTAGCAATTACAGTCTTTCTGCATCTCTCACAGCTTGCTCAAGGACAGAGACCGGGCAGTTTCCTCCTCTTATAATTTCTGTATATTCCCTCTCTTGTTCTTGTGGCTGTCCTGTTGCAGAACAGGTTGCCTGTCCTCCTGCTTCCTCCTTCCCCCTCTCAGAAGAGCTTCTTCCTCTGTTGCTAACCTGATTGACTGTAGAAGAACGGCTGCAGAAGCGTGGCCACAGAATCCCTAAGGATCTGCACAATCCAGGCCTGGAATTAGAATAGGCCTGGAATTAGAATTGTGCTGAAGTTGTTGTGCTGAAGTTAACAAGAAAGTGGCCTTGATCTATTCTTGAATCCTGAGACCAAGTAACTTTATTGTAATAACAGGCCGTGGCTGTAACAAGCTGCAGCTGTTAGGGAAGACAGGTGCAAGGCCAAGGGAGATAGAGAACGGAATGTGGATAAAGGGAGTAACAAACCGCAAGGCTAAAACATAGCTAACGCAAATAGCTGCATGGATAGAATGCTTGTTCCAATCATGATAAATAGTGGTGTGTGAGCAGCTAATTGGCTAATAACCAATCATATGTTTGCTTTGGGAGTATGCTTGTGTATTGAGGCTATATAAGAAATGTTAGAAGCCAATAAAATTGAGCAAGATGTGTAACTCATATTGAGTAATTTCTTGACTCCGGCGGACCCCTCTCCCAACAATTGACCTCTGCTTCCATTGTTTCTTAACTACAGCAGCAGCTACTATAGTTGAGGGCTGCTTTAACCACAGTATCTGTTTGTGTGGCCTAAGATACAGCAACCTTTCTCAGTATACATTTGGGTGATTTCAGATCGAGAGACTTTCTCACTGTTTCTGTGGCCTCAGAGCAAGAGACATTCTCAGTGCTGATCTGCATATTCTTAGATCAGGAGACTATCTTTCACTTTTGATGGTGCTGGACAGCAGCTTGATAGCCATAGGCCAGGCCCCAAGACAGCTTTAGAAAACACTGCTTCATTTGGGCTAGAAAAGCTCCACACCTTCAATTGGTGTACTAATTCAACAGGACTGGGTTTATGTGGCAAGGTTTTGGTAGTGGAGCAGGATGCAGGTGATCTTCTGTGAGAAGTCACCAGAAGCTGTCCCTATGTCAGACAGAGCCAGATCCAGCCGGCTCCAAGACAGACTCACTGCTGGCCAAAGCTGAGCCAATAAGCAACATTGGAAGCATCTCTGTGAAAAACTATTTAAGAAAGGGCAAAAAAGCTGTGCAGCAGCAGCTGGAAGACAGGAGTGAAAATATGTGAGAGAAACAACTCTGCAGACAACAAGGACAGTGAAGAAGGAGGGGGAAGAGATGCTCCAGTTACCTGCAGCCCATGGTGAAAACCATGGTGAGGCAGCTTGTTCACCTGCAGCCCATGGAAGTCCATGGTAGAGCAAATATCCAACTGCAGCCCATGGAGGAGGACCCCACGCCAGGGCAGGTGGATGTGCCTGAAGAAGGCTGTGACCCCATGGAGAGCTCATGGAGATGTGGATTTTCTGGCAGGACCTGTGACCCCATGCTGGAGCAGTTCATTCGTGAAGGACTGCAGCACGTGGGAAGGACCCACTTTGGAGAAGTTCACGAAGGACTGCTTCCCTGTGGGACGTACCCCACGCTGAAGCAAGGGAAAAGTGTGAGGAGGAAGGAGTGGCAGAGACAAAGTGTTATGAACTGACTGCAATCTCCATTCTCCACCCCACCTGTGCCTCTCAGGTGGAGAAGGGAAAAGACTTGGGAATGACGTAGAGGCTGGGAAGAAAGAAGGGGTGTCCTGGTTTCAGCTGGGATAGTTACTTTTCTTCTTAGTACATGGTGCAGTGATGTGTTTTGGATGTGGTGTGAGAACAATGTTGATAGGACACCGATGTTTTCAGTTGTTGCTGGGTAATGTTTATACTAAATCAAGGACTTTTCAGTTCCTTGGGCCCTGCCAGCAAGAGGGCTGGAGGGGCACAGGAAACTGGGAGGGGACACAGCCAGGACAGCTGACCCGAACAAGCCAAAGAGGTATTCCATACCATATGACACCATGCTGAGTATATAAACTGGGGGAAAAAGAAGGAAGGTGGGGGACATTTGGCATTATGGTGTTTGTCTTCCTGACTAACTGTTACATGTGATGGAGCCCTGCTTTCCTGGGGATGGCCGAATACCTGCCTGCCAATGGAAACTAGTGAATGAATTCCTTGCTTTGCTTTGCTTGCATGCAGCGCTTTTGCATTACCTATTAAAATGTTCTTGTCTCAACCCTTGAGTTTTACATTCCTTTTCGATTCTCCTTCCCATCTCTCTGGGTGAGGGGGAGTGAGCAAATGACTGCGTGGTGCTTGTTTGCCAGTTGGGGTTAAACCACAACAGTTATCAAATGTTTTAACCAGAACATATAAGCTAACAAATACTATATGGACATATGGTTTTGTTTAACAATCTGCACATTTTCTTGAAGAAACAGAATGCACACATTATTTCAACTCTGGATGTCCCATGCAAAGAGCTGTCAAGGATGATTAACTGAAGTACTGGCTGCTTATGATAAGGCGACTTTGAAGAACAAGCACATGGTGGAAAGTTGTCAGCATGACTTTTGCAATTAAGATATATCTGATACTTGTTGGACAGATAGCCAAAGATGTATCCTTAAAGCAAACTACCTTCATTATAACAGCAAAAATCACCCCCCTTACACCAGGTACCCTGGCCCACAAAGAGACCCTTCCTTAATGAGCATGTGTAGTTAACCAATAAGATTGTGTAACCATTATGTAGATCACCATCCAATCAGTGTTAGAGGGTTGTAAGTTAACAAATTAATATTCATGTAATCGTATATAAATCTGATTGTGGAAACTACCAAGGTGTGCTAGTTCACCTAGCACCCAAACTTGTGCATCTTTGTATTAAAGGCAATATCTCGTATTCTTGGACTTTTTCTTTGACTTTGCATACTGGGTAACGAACTCACTTTTTAGATGACAAGGGGAAGGTGTCTTAAAATTTGTTTTTTATTTTTTCATTATCCTACTCTGATTTGATTGGTAAGAAATTAAGCTATTTTTTCCCAAAGTAAAGTCTTTTTTGCCTGTGATGGTAATTGGTGAATGATCTCTCTCTGTCCTTATCTTGACCCACCAGCCTTTTGTTATACTTTCTCTCCCCTGTCCAGCTGAGGAGGGGGAGTGATAGTGATAGAGCAGCTTTGGTAGGCACCTGGAATTCAGCCAGAGTCAACCCACCACAAATTTTTACACCTGTTTAGCTGTTACTTGGCAGGTTGTAACTTGCTGTTGCTGGTCATGATGTTGACTTGGTTCTCAATACTGGTTTCCTCATCTGCTCTGTGGCATGCTCCCTCTCTTGCTGTACATCAAACTCCAGGGCTTGTTAATGGCTGCTTTCAGCTTTTGCTGTTTGATAAAAGCACTGGCCTTGAGCCTAATCTGCTATTTGGGCCCTGCATTTTACTGGTCAGGAAACCTGGGACAGATAAGTATAGACTAGTGCAAGACCTACGGGCTATTAATTCAGTCACTCAGGATATCCACCCTGTGGTTGCTAACCACTATGCTTTGTTAACAACTCTCACTGAGAGTCATCAGTGGTTCACAGTAATAGATTTGAGAGATGCCTTCTTTTGCATACCTCTAAATCAATGAAGTCAGGCTCTTTTTGCCTTTGAGTGGGAAAACCCCCAGACAGGTTGTAAAACCCAACTCACTTGGAGGGTGTTGCCGCAAGGGTTCAAGAATAGTCCCAGAATTTTGGGGAACCAACTAGCAAAAGAATTAGAGATCTGGAAGAGAGATAATCCAGAAGGACTAGTCCTACAATATGTAGATGACATTTTGCTAACAACTGAGACTGAGGAAAAGTGCATGGAATTGGCAATCAACCTGCTGAATTTCCTAGGCCAAGGGGGCTATAAAGTTTCCCAAGAGAAGGTGCAAATAAGTCAACAACGAGTTTTATACTTAGGATTGGAAATCATTCCAGGACAGCGAAGACTAGAGACAGATCAAAAGGAAGCCATCTGTTGAGTGCCCCAGCCTGCAACAACCCAAGATTTACGTGCATTCTTAGGAATGGCTGTTTGGTGTAGACTACGGATACTAAATTACGGGTTTTTAGTTAAATCTTGTATGAACTGTTTAAAGAGACTCCTGAAGGGCTTAAAGGGCTTATAATTTAGACACCAGAAGGAAAACAGGCATTCCAAGGCCTCAAAAAGGCTTTGATGTCTGCTCTGGCATTAGGACTCCCTGATCTAACAAAACCTTTTGAGTTGTTTGTGCCCAAGAGACAGCATCTAGCGTTAGGGGTGTTAGCCCAAAAGGTTGGAGAAATTAGAAGACCTGTAGGTTATTTCTCCAAACAACTGGATCAAGTGAGTCAGGAATGGCCAGGATGCCTGAGGGCTGTAGCTGCCACAGTATTACTGATTCAAGAAGCCAGAAAATTGACACTTGGCCAGAAGAACAGTATATGTGCCCCATGCTGTGAGTACTATACTAGAACAGAAAGAGGGGCATTGACTCTCCCCTAGCAGGATGCTCAAATATCAGGTGGTCTTAGTGGAACAAGATGACATCAAATTAACAACAACTAGCTCCACCAACCCAGCCCTATTTCTGACGTCTATGTCAGATGAACCTTGGATTCATGGCTGTCTGCAAACCATAGAACAAATATATGCCAGTCATTCGGATTTGTGAGATGAGCCCCTGGAGAATCCTGACTGTGAATTTTTTACTGATGGAAGTAGTTTTGTCCAGAATGGAAAATGTCAAGATGGATATGCAGTGTTGACAATGTTGACTGTGATAGAAGCTAAAGCCCTGCCAGTAAATACTTCAGTGCAGGAAGCAAAACTTATAGCTCTACAATGAGCATTTGACTTAGCAGAAGGAAAGAGAGTAAATATATGGACTGATTCTAAGTATACCATTAGCATAGTGCATGCACATGGAGCCATCTGGAAGGAGAGGGGCCAGCTGTCTGCACAGGGCTCCACAATAAAACACAAAGAAGAGATACTGAAATTGCTAGAAGCTGTTCAGAAGCCTGAAGAAGTCACCATTTTACATTGCTGGGTGCACCAGAAGGGGTTTTCCTTGATTCATCAAAGAAACAAATTGGCAGATAAAACAGCAAAACAGGTTGCACAACAAGGTATCTTAGCATTGATTCCAGAGAAATTAGTTTTAATTCCAAATACCAGGCCAAGTTATAGCCAGGCTGATCTTAAATTGGCTTCATCTTTAAAGGCAAAAGAGAATGATTATGGTTGGCTTGTAACTGTGTGGAAAAATCACCTTGAGGGGGGGGATTTAGAGAAAAATTGGGTCTTAATAGAAGCATAGGATTACAGAAAGATTTTTAGGGTAAAATACAGCTATTGCCTTCAGGGTGGTTGGCATGCATGGAATCTACATCACCACAGTTCCCTAAGCAACACATCCTGCCAACTCAGCACATGCTGATAGGAGTGACTGAGGGTGGAGCAGAGCGGAGACCCTGTGGCCATGCTCTGTCATGCTCCCTGCAGGAATGGGAACTTGATGACACCACACAGCTGATAAGCTGCATAGCAGTTGTCACATGAAGAATCCACGAGATGTCCATGGCTGAGCCAGCCATTGTGCTGAAATTACTCTCCTCAGATGAAATGATCTCATTGTAATACTAACTCACACCTCCATCTCAAAGTTACCTGCCTCCAAGGTACTGCACCTCACTGGGCACATGATACCAGTTAGTAACAACAATCTGTATGACTAGAGTCACTCAAACTCCACCTAAATGTGGTGGAAATGAACTAGTCCTGGACTAAAATAAGTCCAGGTCAAGGGAATCCTGGATTACCCAACTCTGATTCAGTGTTCACAAAGCTAGGTCAGGCTGACTAAAGTTGTTATGAATGTAGGGACTTTTAATCAAGGGAGTCAGCCTTGAGGAGGATGAGAAACACAGAACAGATAGTGGAAAGAACACCATTATCTAAGTTACGCAGAAAGAAGCCTTCAAGTGAGGCAAGTTCTTAAGGTGTTGCAATCCATTGACATCAACAGAAAATTAGTTGAAAATAGGACAATGTTAATTGTGGTAGTGGGAGATCACAACCTCCAACTCAGATAGCCCCCCCAAAAGAGGGAAAAACCCCACTTGAGGAGCATGCTTAGTTAGCAGAGAACTTTAGTAGTGCTATCTGAGGATGTGTACTAATTTGCATTAGCGAGAAACTTTTAACCAATCCCGTGTATGATGAAAGAATATGAAATGTACTATGAAGTATAAAAAGTGGACAGATGAGAGGAGAAGTGAGGGGAAGATTCCATCGTAACTTCTGGGATCAGTCAACAGGCTGAACACCTGTCTTCTCCCCCATTGGCTAAGAACTTTATCTTATGCATTCTAAATAACTAACTCACACTAGCTGTCATTAGTAATTAAGGTTTTGGTTGTATATCATTTGGTTGGTTATATAGTTTGGTTGTATAACATTTCAAGCTTGTTTTTGCAGACAGTCCCCATCACCGGCAATCACGAATCTTAACTTGTCATGATTTTATAATAAAGAGTGTTATTCCGTAAACTGTTAGTGTGAGTCCTTTGTGGGCGCTAACAGTTGCTGGCAGTGGGTAACACATTTAAACAAAGTGGGAAGACCCACTGAGGGGTCCCCCTGATACTATTGGCATGTTTCCCTGAACAAGGCAGTCAAATTGCCCTCTGATCTAGTTGAACTATTCAGTGAAGGGTCCCTGTAACGGGATGCTGACAGACTGGTCGGGCACAAGGGTCTTGGCTTTCCTGGGGCGCTAATAGACAGATCAAACACCTGGGGTTGAGAGGATTCCCCCCACATGTAGGACAAGGCCTCAAGGACAAGAGTCCAAGTACTGATAGCCTGATGAATAGAGGCTTGTTAGAACTTGTAGGGCACAAGCCCTGGGAGCAAGGGAACAAGCTAACTGCAGACCCCTGAGCCGTCACAGTTGAGGAGGCAACCAGACGGACAGAGAAACAAGTAGCCAGATAAGGGAACGGATGGCGCCAATATGTAATCAAGAAAGCCGCGTAGAAAGAAACTCCCTAACCTTGGAATAGAAATTATTGCTAGGTCAAGATAAACTAGTAAGTACCTATTGTTCTAACGGTGTGCCTTAAATATTAACCAATCAGTGTTTTTTATGCTTAAGATTTAACCAATCAGTGTGTAATATGTAGAAGGTAGAAACATATATAATTGTAAGAAAATCACTAATAAATGGACACTTGCTTGCATCAAGCTGCGTCCCGTCTCTTCATTCGCCACACCCACACACACACCTTTTCACGTGACTAACTGCACAAAACCAAGTAATAATTCCTCCACATTTGATGACACAAATAGTAAAAGAAAAACATCAGCAAACTCATTGGGGAACAGAAACAATGCTAGCTAGTCTAAGACCCCAAATAATTAGTGCAGGAATGACTTAAACAGTAAAGTCAGTTACTGAAAAATTCCCAACATGTTTGAAAAATAACCCCATTAATATAAGGCGCCCACCCCCCAGGTATAACCAAAAGAGGAAATACCCTGGGAGTTTATTGGCAAATTGATTTTTCAGAATAACCTTGACAGCAAGGGTACAGATACTTTCTAGTATTATTTGATACCTTTTCAGGATGGCCTGAAGCTTTTCCCTGTCATACTAATAAAACAAAAGAAGTAATCAAAAATCTATGAAAAGAAATTATGCCTAGGATCAGGGTACCAATGGGAATGTCCTCAGACAGGGGACCTAATTTTGTAGTAGAAATACTTCAACAATTAAGTAAAATTTTAGGAATACACTGGGACTTCACATAATCCTTGGCAACCCCAGTCAATTGGAAAAGTAGAAAGAATGAATTATACAGATCTTCCTGTTCCAAAAGGCACAGGATGGTACTGGTTGTGTGGAAATATAGCCAGGAAAATATTTCCCTTGAAAGGGAGTGGACATGTACTTTGGGAGCCCTTGTGCCTAATATCACAATAAAGGAGGTAATAAGTGAAGGGTGGATTCAAATGTATTTAAAGAGGACATTACGAAATATGAATGCTATTGCTGAGACACCAACTGCATTTCACAGCTTTGTTAGGCAGTTCATCCCATGGTTAGGAGTTAATTAATTAGAAAAAGCAATAGTTAACATTTCAGCTGTGATGAAACAAATAGAAGGCTGCACTGTGGATGCTATAAAAGCTCTGCAAGTAAAAGTTTCAAATCTGTCTAAAATAATCCTTCAAAATAGAATGGCACTGGATATGCTTTTAGCATCACAAGAGGGAGTCTGCACAGTGCTAAACACCAGCTGTTGCATGTATATTGACCTGTCAGGAAGAAGAGAGACAGATGAATGAAATTTGGAAACAAACTAAATTATTGCATCAGGTGATAGAAGACGACACCTCCCTCGAGTTCAAAGAAATCTTGGATAGATTGACTTCCTGGCTACCAAATTTGAACTGGTTGAAACAATTGCTTGTACTCATAATAGGTATAGTAGCTGTATGTATCCTTGCCTGTGTTATGATTCAATGTTTTACCCAATTATGTTCTAACAACAGAGGAATATATAGGAGGTAAATATTGAGGCTTTGGGTTTGAAGGGCCCAAAGTCTCAAGAAAAGAAAGGGGACAAGATGATACGATATTGTAATTGCTGCATGAACCTTTGTTCTAGTGCATAAAGAAACTAGCTTTTAGTTGCAGGTTGGCTGTATCCTTGGGGCCAGCTATTGTTTAGGATTTGTAGTTCTTGTATGTAGCTACTAACCATCTAAGGAAGTGTTTACCTTAGTCAAGCAATGTGTGAAGTGATAAGAGAGGGTCTGCAGCAGAAAAACCAGGCTGAGCTGGTTCTGCAGTTTGTGAAGAAGTGCCAATTAAGGGATATGTGCAAGAACTTAGAGGGTCCTGGGGCAAACAACAGGATGAAGAGGGGTGAAGAGAAAGTAACGACCACCAAACCGTCAAGACGACCACCTAGAGGCATAACTTGGCAGGCATAAAAGGACATTAGAATATTAATGAAGGTCCCGAGAAGACTCATACATATGCAAATAATTATGGGAAATATAATGAATATTTATAGCTATGTGACATAAAATGGGACCCGCAAAATAGTTTGACATGCACGTTTGGTGGAGCAATCCCTCATGCATCCACTGCTGCAATAAATGCCGCCTTCTTAATACTACATTGGTGTTAAAGAGTTTTATTCCCAATTTTCAATGACATCAGATCTGGCTGAGATGGAGTTAATTTTCCCCACAGCAGCCTTCATAGTGTTGTGCTTTGTATTGGTAGCTAGAAAGGTGGTGATAACACACCAGTGTTTTATCTACTGCTGAGAAATGCTCACACAGCATCAAGGCTGTCTCTCCAACCTTCCCTCCTCACCACCAGTAGGCTGTGGGTGGGAAAAATCTTGCGAGGGGACATAGCCAGGACAGCTGACCCAAAGTGACCAATGGGATATTCCATACCATATGATGTCATGCTCAGCAATAAAAGCTAAGGAGGAGGAAGGGGGAGCATTCCTTATTTACCACGTTTGTCTTCCAGAGCAACTGCTGCATGTACTGAACACTGCTTCCTGCAAAGTGGCTGGACATACCTGCTGATGGGAAGTAGAAAATAACATCTTTTGTTTTCCTTTGCTTCTCTGTGTGGCCTTTGCTTTTGCTTTATTAAAATGCCTTTATCATGACCCATGAGTTATTCCATCTTATTTTCTTCCTCTACCCATCCTGCTGAGGAGAGGGGGAGAGAGAGCAGCTTGGTGGGCACCTGGTGGCCAGGCAAGATCAAACCACCACAGACCTTTTTGGTACCCAACATGGGGCATGAGACAATGGCAGTTTTATATTAAGCTTTCTAGAGCTATAGTATTTATTGTGGCAAGCTTCTGTGCGGGTCACAGAGTTTTTTGGCTGCACTGCTTATCTCTCTATTTTGCTAAGCTTGGGAACATGTTTGTACAAACAATGGCTATGTGTTTTGCCCTGGTATCAAGAGCCTTACTGTGCTGGGGAGCTATCTTTTGGAGAGAATGACCTGGCATCCAGCCAAAGTCAACCCACCACACCTGGTCTCAATCATGGCATTCTCAGAGGTGACTGGTTCCCTGTCTTAACTATGGTCCTCTGACAGTACTGAATAGTTGCTTGGTAGGCACAGGTCAAGCCTTAGCACAGTGCTAGAAGCTGCTGGGTTTCATTGGGGTAGACAAGGCACCCTTCTATTAAGTGGAGTGTCAGTTTACCAGGATTACTTGCCTGTTCAGGTGTAAAATCCCAAGCTATGGGAGGTGATAACTGCCCTAGGCACCTGCCCAAATCTTTCTACACACCCTGCTATCCAGGGACTGGACACCCTGGGGCATGTTTAAGTATTGCCTCACCCAGAAGTTGCCTCCTCTTAAGCCATGATGACACCAGATTCCAGAAAGCCAACGTTAAGCCAAGAGTGTTAACTAGTAGTATCAAACAGCTCACATAAGGCTGAACAAGGATTTGGGGAGTCAATGCAATAAAACTACACACATCAGTCCCAGATAGGAAGAGGGAGATGTATTCCCTCATCCTCTCCACAAGATAGTTCACCTAGCACAGTAAGGACATCAAGCTTGCCACATGCTCCAAGGCAGTCAGTCCCTGGGTGGCAGGGTGTATGGGAGGATTTGGGCATGTGCCTAGGGCTGCTATCACCCTCCACTAGCATGGGATTTTATGCCTGAACAGCCATGCAATCCTGTTGACTCAGTTGTGGTGGATAAACCTTTTCTAGCTACCAGGTGTTCACTAAACCACTTGATCACTCCCCCCCATCAACAAGACAGGGAGAGAAAATATAACAAAAGGCTCCTGGATCGAGTTATGGAGAGGGAGATAGTTAATCGTTTACCATCACATGCAAAACAGACTTGACTAGGGGGAGATGAATTAAATTTATTGACAATTAAACAGAGAAGGATAATGAAAAATAAAAATAAATTTTAAATTTTAGAACATATCCCCCCCCACCCTGTTGTGGTTTAACCCAAGCTGGCAACCAAGCACCACACAGCCGCTCACTTGCTTCCCCTCACCCAGAAGGATGGGGAGAAGAATCGAAAAGGAATTAAAAACTCGAGGGTAGAGATTAGAACAATGTAATATGTAATGCAAAAGCCACGCATGCAAGCAAAGCAAAGCAAGGAATTAATTTACTACTTTCCATTGGCAAGCAGGTGTTCGGCCATCCCCAGGAAAGCAGGGCTCCATCACACATAATGATTACTTGGGAAGACAAACGCCATAATGCCAGATGTTCCCCACCTTCCTTCTTCTTCCCCCAGTTTATATACTCAGCATGATGTCATATGGTATGGAATATCTCTGGCTAGTTTGGGTCACCTATCCTGGTTGTGTCCCCTCCCAGTTTCCTGTGCCCCTCCAGCCCTCTCACTGGCAGGGCCCAAGGAACTGAAAAGTCCTTGATTTAGTATAAACATTACCCAGCATCAACTAAAAACATCGGTGTCCTATCAACATTGTTCTCACACCAAATCCAAAACACAGCACTGTACTAACTACTAAGAAGAAAATTAACTCTATCCCAGCTGAAACCAGAACAGTATCCACCCCTTCTTCCATACCATTTACGTCATGCTACACTTTCCAATACAACCTCATTAACCACCATCAACCTTCCCATCGTTTGATATAATACATGGATATCATTCCCCTAGTCCATGCACCACCTCTGTAAAAATATCTATGAAATGTCCACAAATGTCCACAAAATGTCCATTGAGTTCATTTAGTCCATGAACACGATCTCTTATAGTGGCCACTCAGGAGAAGAGAGGTTGTGCATTGTATGGGGTTATCAGGCACAAAAACCAGCTCAGCTCAGGTCACTGCTGCACTTGCACTGCTTCTTGTAAGGCTTGTCCTCCAGTGGTTCAGGTGGTTCCTGCTATAGTCATTCCTATAACATGAAACTCAAATCATGGGTTACAAAAATTTAAAGGTATATCCATTACAATCTCCACCCCTGGGCCCTTTGGACCACCCCGTAGAGTTTAACATTGCAATGAACTCCTCCCCTTGCCCTTACTCCGGCTTGGACTTATCCACAGACTACAACCTGCTCCAAGTGGAGCCTCAGCTACGAGCCACAGTCTCTCCAGGGGTATACCTGCTGCGGCATAGACTCATCCACAGCCATAGTCACTTTGAGGTGCACCTGTTCCAACATGTTCTTATCCATAGTCCATCACCATAGACCTGCTCCAACATGGCCTTACCCACAGCCACAGGCCCTTCAGAAGTAAATCAGCTCCAACATGGCCTTATCCCTGGCTGCCTCCAGGCCTGTACCTGCTCTGTCGTGGGCCTATCCATGACCACATGCTTTGAGGTGCTCCAGCATGACCTCACACACAGCGATTGATGCTTCAAGGTGTACCTACTGCAGTGTGGACTTATCCACAGCCACAGAAGATTTGAGGTGTACCTTCTCCATCATGGACTTGCCCTTGGGCCACAATTCCTTCAGAGGCACACCTGCTGCAGCACAGACACAACCATGGCCACAGACACTGCGAAATATACCTGCTCAGGCATGGACTTATTCACAGCTGCAGGGGCTTTGGGGTGTCCTGCTCCCATGTGGATTCATGCACAAGTCACAGTCCCTTTGACTCGAGTTCACACTGGAGTTCCAGGCTGTCCAGTATAGCATCACAGAAACAGCACTAATGCCCTGGCTGTCTGCCAGCCCAGGCGCATCACTATTGCTCTTATCAAAATGTTCCTGGGCACAGCACAGTAAGATGATAAGTAGTACTCTAATATACAGTAAGGAAAGCAAGCCCCATGGAAAGCACAGAAACCTACCCCTTCATAGCTAAACAGCAATAACAGCTATAATTTTGAACTAGCACATTCCAGTCAAATCTGTCATTATCTTGAGACCTTTAAGCTCCACGCTGGGCTCCAAAATGGACTGTTGTGGTTTAACCCCAGATGGCAACCAATCACCATGCAGCTGCCTGCTCACTTCCCCCTCACCCAGAAGGATGGGGAGGAAGATCAGAAAGGAATGTAAAACTCAGGGGTTGAGATAAGAACAATTCAATAGGTAATGCAAAAGCCACGCATGCAAGCAAAGCAAAGCAAGGAATTCATTCACTAGTTTCCATTGGCAGGCAGGTGTTCGGCCATCCCCAGGAAAGCAGGGCTCCATCACACATAAAGGTTACTCAGGAAGACAAACGCCATAATTGCCAAATGTCCCCCACCTTCCTTCTTTTTCCCCCAGTTTATATACTCAGCATGATGTCATATGGTATGGAATACCTCTTTGGCTAGCTTGGGTCAGCTGTCCTGGCTGTGTCCCCTCCCAATTTCCTGTGCCCCCCCAGCCCTCTTGCTGGCAGGGCCCAAGGAACTGAAAAGTCCTTGATTTAGTATAAACGTCACCCAGCATCAACTAAAACCATCAGTGTCCTATCAACATTATTCTCACACCAAATCCAAAACACAGCATTGCACCAGCTACTAAGAAAATTAACTCTATCCCAGCTGAAACCACGACAATAACACCATTGCCTTTCCCTTATTCCTGGCTTAACTTTACTGCCAAATTCTCTACCTCCTTCCCCTGAGCGGTGTGGGGGGACAGGGAATAGATTTTTCAGTCAGTTCATCACACATTGTTTCTGCTGTTCCTTCCTTCTTTGGGGCGGACTCTTCACACTCTTCCCCTGCTCCAGCATGGGGTTCCTTCCATAGGGTGAAGTCCTTCAGGAACAGACTGCTCTAGTGTGGGTTCCGCACAGGTTTACATGTCCTGCCAGCAATCCTGCTCCAGCATGGGCTCTTCTTTCCACGGGTCCACAGGTCCTTCCAGGAGAGTTCACCAGCATGAGTGTCCCATGGGGTCACAGTGTCATTCAGGTGCATCCACCTGCTCCGGCATGGGGTCCTCCACCGTATGCAGGTGGATATCTGCTCCATCATGGATGTCCATGGTCTGCAGGGGGGCCACCTGCCTCACCATGGTCTTCACCATGGGTTGCAGGGGAATCTGCTCTGGTTCCTGGAGCACCTCCTCCCCCTCCTTCTTCACTGACCTTGGTGTCTGCAGAGTTGTCTCTTATATATGCTCACTCCTCTCTTCTGGCTGCTGTTGTACAAGTTATTTTCACCCTTCTTAAATATGTTATCACAGAGGCACTAGTAGCATTGCTGAGCATCTCGGCCTTGGCCAGTGGTGGGTCTGTCTTGGAGCTGGCTGGCATTGGCTCTGTCGGACATAGGGGAAGATTCTAGCAGCTTCTTACAGAAGCCACACCTGTAGCCCCCCTGCTACCAAAACCTAGTCATGCAAATATAATATGTAACTATAAATGCAGTCTAGCACACTCAGATCAAATTTGTTGTTACCTTGAACCCCTCAAGTCTGACATTTGGCACCAAAAAAAGGCTGTGGTGGGTTGAACCTGGACAGCAACTAAGCACCCACCAGCTGCTCACTCAGTCACTGTCCTGATGGAGGTGAGAATTGGAAGAGCAAAAGCAAGAAAAATTCATGGGTTCAGATAAAGACATTTTAATAAGTGAAGGGGGAAAAAAGGAAAAAAACCCAAGTGATGCAAAGGCAATCACTCACTACCTCCCACAAGCAGACTGATACCCAGCCAGTCTCTAAGAAACGGATACTTTGGAAAGACTAACTCCCATTTTTTATTGCTGAGCATGACAGGGTATGGTATGGTATGGTATGGTATGGTATGGTATGGTATGGTATGGTATGGTATGGTATGGTATGGTATGGTATGGTATGGTATGGTATGCCTCTCTGGTGAGTTTTGGTCACCTGTCCTGGCTGTGTTCCCTCAAGGCCTCTTGCCTTCCCCTAGCCTACTCACTGAGGGGGAAGAGTGAGGAGCAGTGAAGGCCCTAACACTGTGCAAGCACTGTTCAACAGTAGCTAAGACATTGGTGTGCTATCAACATTGTTTTAGGCACAAATCTAAACTACAGCACCATATGAGGTTCTATGAAGATAATTACCTCCATGGTGGATATTGTCTACCTGGACTTCAGTAAGGCCATTGACACAATCTCCCATAAGATTTGCATGGAGAAGCTGTTGATGTACAGGCTGGATGAGCTGACAGTGAGGTAAACTGAAAACTGGCTGGCTGAGTGGCTGAGCCCAGGGGGTAGTGATCAGTGGCACAAAGTGTAGTTGGAGGCCAGTCACCAGCAGTGTACCCCAGGGGTCAACCTTGGGTCCAGCCTTGTTCAACATCTTCGTTAATCATCTTGATGATGGGGAAGAGTGTACCCTTGTTGCAAACTGTGTTAAAGTTTTACTGAATCTTTCTATATTTTGTGTTTGTGAAACAGTTAGCTATAGGAACATCTTGATTTTAAGGAGTTAACCTCCATGTTAGAATTATGTTAGCACTTATTAACCAATGACGTATGAATTGCTGTGCTGCTTGTTATCCAAGACTGTGTTACCTGAAATCCCTATTCTATAGACCATAATAACAATATAGACCATAACCAGAGCACCTAGGTTCTATTGTGTTTAGGATGAGTTATTGGACAGCTTGGCAAGGCCGATATCCAGCCATCCAACTTGGCAACAAAACTTATTTTTAAGGTGTCCTGAAGTCAACTACCTTCATTATAATACTAAAAATCACACCCACAGGTCAAGACGACCCTTGCCCAGGTGAAGACCCTTCCTCTGCACAAGCATAGTAACAGAAAAGGATGACACAGCAGATATTACAATTATATGCAAATTACTAACCAATCATTGTAACTGAGAGTGTATGACCTTGTAATTTTGTGTATAAATGTAACGGTGAAAACTGCATAGGTGTGCTTGATTTGTGGAGATGCCACCGAGTACCCAGCGCTGCAATAAAGGAGTGCCTGCTTCTTAATACTACATTGGTGTTAAGAGGTTGGATTCCCGATTTCGGTGACAAGTGGAAGAACTGTTTCTGCAGCCACAACTGCCAACTGCTAGGTAAAATATCCTCACAAACCTCCTCATATCATGGTGCTTAGAGAGCCTTGTCTCTTCCCTCTCTCGGTCCTGACTTTTGTATATAACTATACAGGGAAGGAAGCTGTCTAACATACTGCATGGTTATTGAAGAAGGAATTTATCTGAGGCAGAAATTACTACAAGCCCACTTGAAGGCCTGTGGGTACATCTGCAGCCGTCACCAACCATGAGGGGTTGCAAAAAGACCATTTAACTCATAAAATCTTGTCAGAGGAGAAATATCTTTATTTCACAAAGAAGCCAATGCCCACTGTAACATTTAGTGGTTTTTTTGATGTTATTAATTTCTGCCTTCTCACAAAATTAAATTACAGCTTTTTATATATTTTACAAGACAGACAGAAGGCCAATAAATCAGTGACGGTTGTCTAAAATGGGAAATCCCTTTTTAATTATTAGCAGTCTGCAACTGCATTAATCTCAAAGAAAACCTCAGCCTCCCTTTTTTTTATCTTATCAGACACATGAATCATATACACTAAGAAAAATAACCAGTAAAAATCTATTTTTAGCAAAAGGAATGCAAGACATCTTAGACTCTTGGGCACATTTGTTAAAAGTAAATGTCCCCTTTATCCTCTCCCAGAACAACCTGACAACAAGATAAATCAGCACAGTTAGAAAACATTTCACACCTACCTAAACAACAACAAGACGAAGACGATGATGAAGACGAAGACAACGAAGATGAAGACGATGACCAACAAGACAAACAAGACCAACAAGACCAACATCAAGAACAACAAGAAAAACAAGTACAAGAACAACAAAAACCACAAGAACATCAACAAGAAAAACAAGAACAATAAGAACAAAAAGAACAAGAAGCAGCAGCAGCAGCACCAACACCACCACAACAGCAACAAGCACAACAAGCAGCAGCAGCAGCAGCACCACCACCACAACAAGCACAACAACAAGCAGCAGAAGCAGCAGCAGCAGCAGCACCACCACCACAACAACCACAACAGCAACAAGCACAAAAAGAAGCAGCAGCAGCAGCAGCACCACCACCACAACCACAACAACAGCAACCAGAACAGCAACAAGCACCACAGCACGCACAAGAACAGGCAGCAGCAGCAGCAGCAACAGCACCACCACAACCACCACAATAACCACAAAAACAAGCACAACAACAAGCACAACAAAAAGCAGAAGCAGCAGCAGCACACCATCACCACCACAATAACCACAACAGCAACAAGCACCACAACAAGCAGCAGCAGCAGCAGCACCACCACCACCACAACCAAAACAACAAGCAGCAGCAGCAGTAGCACCACCACCACCACCACAACCAAAACAAGCAGCAGCAGCAGCAGCACCACCACCACAACAACCACAACAACAACAAGCTCAAGAAGCACCACAACAAAAAGCAGCAGCAGCAGCAATAGCAGCACCACCACCACAACAGCAACCACAAGCACCACAACAAGCAGCAGAAGCAGCAGCAGCAGCACCACCACCACAACAACCAAAACAAGCAGCAGCAGCCGCACCACCGCCACCACCACCACAATAACCACAACAACAAGCACAACAACAGTCACCACAACAAGAAGCAGAAGCAGCAGCAGCAGCACCATCACCACCATCACCACAACCAAAACAAGCAGCAGCAGCAGCAGCACCACCACCACAACAACAACCACAACAACAACAAGCTCAAGAAGCACCACAACAAAAAGCAGCAGCAGCAGCAGCAGTAGCTGCACCACCACCACCACAACAACCACAACAAGCAGCAGCAGCAGTAGCAGCACCACCACCACCACAACCACAACAAGCAGCAGTAGCTGCACCACCACCACAACAACAACCACAACAAGCAGCAGCAGCAGTAGCACCACCACCACCACCACAACCAAAACAACAAGCAGCAGCAGCAGCACCACCACCACTACAACAACAACCACAACAACAAGCTCAAGAAGCACCACAACAAGAAGCAGCAGCAGCAGCAGCAGTAGCAGCACCACCACCACCACAACCACAACAAGCAGCACCAGAAGCAGCACCACCACCACAACAACCACAACAAGCAGCAGCAGCAGAACCACCACCACCACCACAACAGCAACCACAACAGCAACATGCACAACAAGAAGCACCACAACAACAAGCAGCAGAAGCAGCAGCACCAGAAGCACCACCACAACAACAGCCACAACAACAACAAACACCGCAACAAGCACCGCAACAACAAGCAGCAGCAGCACCACCACCACCACCACAACAACCACAACAACAAGCACCGCAACAAGCACCACAACAACAAGCAGCAGAAGCAGCAGCAGCAGCAGCAGCAGCACAACAACCACAAAAACAAGAAACACCACAATCACCACAACAACAAGCACCAGCATCAGCAGCACAAGCACCAGCACCACCACAACAACAGCCACCACAACAACCACAACAACAAGCACCACAACAACAAACAGCAGCAGCAGCACCACCACCACCACTACAACAACCACAATAGCAACAAGCACAACTGTAAGAAACTATGGACTAGGGTATTGTTTATTAAGATTTATGTTAAGCCCAATGTAAAGGTTAGGCAACAAAAGATATGAAATCGCTTATGCAAACAGCCACCAGACACCGCTTGTGTAAGATAGGATAACCGCAATCGCTTACACAAACTAAACCAGATACCGCTTGTGCAAGATAAGATAACCGCCAGATGTCCAGGAACCAACAGAAACAGGACAAACAACCCCATATAAGGACATATGAGTGAGGGGTCAACTATGGGACAAAGGAGGAAGACTTCTTACTTCGGCCTCAACGACCACCAGGAGGCAGAAAACGACCCCCTAACAACAACTGAAGCATGCACAGAGTACCTCCACTACTTCATGAACACGGAAGTAAAGATGTATAAAAAGGGACTGTTTGAACTGCTCAGTACGGCAGTTGGTGGAGCGCAGACTCCCCTGCCATCCAGCGCTGTTTTTGCTCATATTCTACTTGCTATAATTAAAAAAATTTTAATTGGATTATGATCCGTTGTGGTCTCAATTTATAACAACAACCACAACAGCAACAAGCAGCAGCAGCAGCACCACCACCACAACCACCACAACAGCAACATGAACAACAACAAGCACCAAAACAAAAAGAAGCAGAAGCAGCAGCAGCAGCACCACCACCACCACAAAAACCACAACAAGCAGCAGCAGCAGCACCACCACCACCACCACAAGAGCAACCACAACAGCAACATGCACAACAAGAAGCACCACAAAAACAAGCAGCAGAAACAGCAGCAGCAGCAGCAGCAGCACAACCACAAAAACAACAAACACCACAAGCATCACAAGTAGCAGCAGCAGCACCACCACCACCACAAGCACAACAACAAGCACACGAACAATCACCACAACAACAAGCACCAGCATCAGCATCAGCAGCACCACCACCACTACAACAACCACAATAGCAACAAGCACAACCACAACAGCAACAAGCAGCAGCAGCACCACCACCACCACAACCACCACAACAGCAACATGAACAAAAACAAGCACCACAACAACAAGAAGCAGAAGCAGCAGCAGCACCACCACCACCACCCCAACAGCAACCACAACAGCAACATGCAGAACAAGAAGCACCACAACAACAAGCAGCAGCAGTAGCATAAGCAGCACCAGCACCACCACAACAACCACAACAAGCCTAATAACAAGCACCACAACAACAAGCAGCAGCAGCAGCACCACCACAACAACCACAGCAACAAGCAGCACAACAAGCACCACAACAACAAGCAGCAGAGCAGCAGAAGCAGCACCACCACCAGAACAACCACAACAACAAGCGCTGCAACAAACACCACAACAACAAGGAGCAGCAGCACCCACAGCACCACCACAACAACCACAACAGCAACAAGCACAACAACAAGCACCACAAGAAAATGCAGCAGCAGCAGGTGAAGCAGCACCACCACCACCACCAAAACAACCACAACAACAAGCACCACAACAACAAGCAGCAGCAGCAGCACCACTACCACTGCCACAACAAAAACCACAACAAGCAAAATAACAAGCACCACAACAACAAGCAGCAGCAGCAGCAGAAGCAGCACCGCCACCACCACAACAACCACCACAACAAGCACAAAAACAAGCAACACAACAAAAAGCAGCAGCAGCACCAGTAGTAGCAGCACTAGCACCACCGCAACAACCACAACAAAAAGTACAACAAGCACCACAATACCAAGCAGCAGCAGCAGCACTACCACAACAACCACAACAGCAACAAGCACAACAACAAGCAACACAACAAAACGGAGCAGCAGAAGCAGCACCACCACCACCACAACAACCACAACAGCAACAAGCACAACCACAACCACAACAGCAACAAGCAGCAGCAGCACCACCACCACAACAACTGCAACAACAAGCACAACAAGCACCACAACTGCGACGGCGTGTGAAGTCAAGCAGGCAAACTCAATGTGAGTGATAAAGCAAGCTTCACTTTATTACGGCGCGATTATGTCTTATATACAGTTCCAGTTAATTATGCCTACTGGTCATCTGCTGATTGGCTAAGCTCTAAAGGGTTACACTTTCATATGTCCTCCTACTTGCGGTTTCTGCGGTTAGCTAGCTACATATTTTTTTTTCTCTCTTGTCTTCGCGAATTCCTCAAAGTTATTTACAACGTTAGGCACAAGGTCAGTGTGTTTTTCTCAACTTCCTTATCAGCATGCCTCAGCACAGCTGCAAGGCCTGCTTCAGCTAACTTACGCTAACTTTGTTTCACAAAGATCTTCAAGGGAGTCATGGCCGTGATCACGCAGCCATTCTGCAACACACAACAACAGCAGCTGAAGCAGCAGCAGCACCACAACAACAACCACAACAACAAGCACAACAAGCACAACAAACAACAAGCAGCAGCAGCAGCAGCAGCACCACCACCACCACAATAACCGCAACAACAACAACTAGTTCTGTTGTGGTGGTGGTGCTTGTGGAGGTGACGCTGCTTGTGGTGGTTTTGGTGGTGGTAGTGCTGGTGGTGCTTGTGGTGGTGGTGGTGGTGCTTGTTGTGGTGGTGGTGCTGGTGGTGGTGCTTTTGGTGGTGCTTGTGGTGCTTGTGGTGCTGGTGGTCCTTGTGCTGGTGGAGGTGGTGGTGCTTGTGGTGGTGCTGGTGGTGGTGTTGGTGTTGGTGGTGCTTGTTGTGGTGGTGGTGGTGCTTGTGGTGGTGCTTGTGCTGGTGGAATTTGTGGTGTTAGTGGTGGTGGTTCTGGTGGTTCTGGTGGTGGTGGTGCTGGTGGTCCTTGTGGTGGTACTTGTGATGGTGCTTGTTGTGGTAGTGGTGGTGCTTGTGGTGGTGCTGGTGGTGCAAGTGCTGGTGGTGCTGGTGGTGGTGCTTGTGCTCATGGAGGTGGTGCTGGTGGTGGTGGTGCTGCTGGTGGTGATGGTGATTGTGCTTGTGGTGGTGCTTGTGTTGGTGGTGGTGGTGCTTGTGGTACTGGTGGTGGTGCCGGTGAGGGTGCTTGTGATGGTGCTGGTGGTGGTGGTGCTGGTGGTGCTTGTCGTGGTGCTGGTGGTGGTGCTGGTGGTGGTGGTGCTGGTGGAGGTGCTGGTGCTTGTGGTGGTGGTGGTGGTGGTGGTAGTGGTGGTGCTTGTGGTGCTTGTGCTGTTGGTGGTGCTGCTTGTGGTGGTGCTTGTAGTGGTGGTAGTGCTTGTGGTGGTGGTTCTTGTGGTGGTGCTTGTGGTGGTGGTGGTGCTTCTTGTAGTGGTGCTTGTGGTGGTGGTGGTGCTTGTGGTTGTGGTTGTGGTGCTTCTGGTTGTGGTGGTGCTTTTGGTAGTCGTGATTGTGGTGGTTCTTGTGGTGCTTGTGGTGGTGGTGGTGGTATTATGGTGGTGGTGATACTGGTAATGGTTTTTGTGGTGGTGGTGGTGGTGCTTGTCGTGGTGGTGGTGTTTATAGTGGTGTGGTGGTGGTGGTGGTGGTGCTGGTGGTGCTGGTGGTGGTGCTTGTGGTGGTGGTGCTGGTGGTGCTTGTCGTGGTGCTGGTGGTGTTGCTGGTGGTGTTGCTGGTGCTTGTGGTAGTGCTGGTGGTATTGGTGCTCTTGGTCGTAGTAGTGGTGGTGGAGCTGGTGGTGGTTGTGGTGGTGGTGGTGCCTGTGGTGGTGGTAGTTTTTATCGTGGTGGTGGTGCTTCTGCTGGAGCTTGTGGTGGTGGTGGTGCTTGTGGTGGTGCTTGTGGTGGTGGTGGTGGTGGTTTTGATGCTGCTTGTGGTGGTTTTGGTGGCTGTGGTGCTTGTGGTGGTGGTGGTGGTGCTTGTTGTGGTGGTGGTGCTGGTAATGCTGGTGGTGCTTTTGGTGGTGCTTCTGGTAGTCCTTGTGGTGGTGGAGGTGGTGCTGGTGGTGTTTGTGCTGGTGGTGGTGGTGGTGGTGGTGGTGGTGCCTGTGGTGGTTCTTGTTGTGGTGCTTGTGGTAGTGCTTCTGGTGCTTGTGGTGCTGGTGATGCTATTGTTGGTGGTGGTGCTTGTGGTGGTGGGGCTGGTGGTGGGGCTGGTGGTGCTGGTGGTGCTGGTGCTGGTGCTGGTGCTGCTTGTCATGGTGCTGGTGGTGGTGGTGCTGGTGGTGGCGCTGGTGCTTGTGGTGGTGGTGGTGCCTGTGGTGGTGGTGGTGCCTGTGGTGCTTGAGGTGCTGGTGATGCTGTTGAGGGTGGTGGTGCTGGTTGTGGTGGTGCTGGTGGTACTGCTGGTGGTGGTGCTGGTGGTGCTTGTGGTGGTGGTGCTGGTGATAGTGGTGCTTGTGCTGGTGGTGGTTGTGGTGGTGGTGGTACTTGTGGCGGTGGTGCTTGTGGTAGTGGTGGTGCTTGTGATGGTGGAGGTGCTGCTTGTGATGCTGGTGGTGGTGGTGCTTCTGGTGGTGGTTCTTGTGGTGGTGCTTATGGTGGCGGTGGTGCTTCTTGTAGTGGTGCTTGTGGTGGTGGTGGTGCTTGAGGTGGTGGTGGTTCTTGTGGTGCTTGTAGTGGTGGTAGTGGTGCTTAAGCTGCTGGTGGTTCTTGTGGTGCTTGTGGTGGTGCTGGTTGTGGTGGTGCTTGTGGTAATGGTGGTTGTGGTGGTGGTGGTGGTGCTTGTCATGGTGGTGGTGCTTGTAGTGGTGTGGTGCTCGTGGTGGTGGTGGTGCTGGTGGTGCTTGTGGTGGAGGTGGTGCTGGTGGTGATTACGGTGGTGCTGGAAGTGGTGGTGCTCGGTGCTGCTGGTGCTGGTGGTGGTGGTGCTGGTGGTTTTTGTGGTGGTGGTGGTGGTCGTGGTGTTTGTAGTGGTGGTAGTGCTTGTCGTGGTGGTGGTGCTTGTAGTGGTGTGGTGCTCGTGGTGGTGGTGGTGCTGGTGGTGCTTGTAATGGAGGTGGTGCTGGTGGTGATTACGGTGGTGCTGGAAGTGGTGGTGCTCTCGGTGCTGCTGGTGCTGGTGGTGGTGGTGCTGGTGGTTTTTGTGGTGGTGGTGGTGGTCGTGGTGTTTGTAGTGGTGGTAGTGCTTGTCGTGGTGGTGGTGCTTCTGCTGGAACTTGTGGTGGTGGTGGTGCTTGTGGTGGTGCTTGTGGTGGTGGTGGTGGTGGTGGTGGTGGTGCTTGTGGTGGTGATGCTGCTTGTGGTGGTTTAATGGTGGTGCTGCTGGTGGTGCTTGTGGTGGTGGTTCTGGTGCTTGTTGAGGTGGTGGTGCTGGTGGTGGTGGTGGTGCTTGTGATGGTGGTGCTTGTAGTGGTGGTGCTGCTTGTGGTGCTTGTTGTGGTGCTGCTGGTCTGGTGGTGGTGGTGCTGGTGTTGGTGGTGGTGTTGGAGCTGGTGGTGGTGCTTGTTGTGGTGGTGGTGGTGGTGGTGGTGCTTGTGGTGGTGCTTGTGCTGGTGGAATTGGTGGAGTTAGTGTTGGTGGTGCTGGTGGTGGTGCTGCTGGTGGTGCTTGTGGTGGTGCATGTGCTGGTGGAGGTGGTGCCTGTGGTGCTGGTGCTTATAGTGGTGGTGCTGGTGGTTTTTGTGGTGGTGGTGGTGGTCGTGGTGTTTGTAGTGGTGGTAGTGCTTGTCGTGGTGGTGGTGCTTCTGCTGGAACTTGTTGTGGTGGTGGTGGTGCTTGTGGTGGTGCTTGTGGTGGTGGTGGTGGTGGTGGTGGTGGTGCTTGTGGGGGTGATGCTGCTTGTGGTGGTTTAATGGTGGTGCTGCTGGTGGTGCTTGTGGTGGTGGTTCTGGTGCTTGTTGAGGTGGTGGTGCTGGTGGTGGTGGTGGTGCTTGTGATGGTGGTGCTTGTAGTGGTGGTGCTGCTTGTGGTGCTTGTTGTGGTGCTGCTGGTCTGGTGGTGGTGGTGCTGGTGTTGGTGTTGGTGGTGGTGTTGGAGCTGGTGGTGGTGCTTGTTGTGGTGGTGGTGGTGGTGTTGGAGCTGGTGGTGGTGCTTGTTGTGGTGGTGGTGGTGGTGGTGGTGCTTGTGGTGGTGCTTGTGCTGGTGGAATTGGTGGAGTTAGTGTTGGTGGTGCTGGTGGTGGTGCTGCTGGTGGTGCTTGTGGTGGTGCATGTGCTGGTGGAGGTGGTGCCTGTGGTGCTGGTGCTTATAGTGGTGGTGCTGGTGGTTGTGGTGCTTGTGGTGGTGCTTGTGGTGGTGGTAGTAGTGGTGGTGCTTGTGGTGGTAGTGGTGGTGGTGGAGCTAGTGGTGGTAGTGGAGCTGGTGGTGGTAGTGGTGGTGGTGCTTGTGGTGGGGGTTGTGGTCATGGTGCCTGTGGTGCTTGTGGTGCTTGTGGTGGTGCTGGTGGTAGTGGTGGTGCTTGTGGTGGTGGTGGTGCTTGTGGTGAGGGCTGTGGTGGTGGTGCCTGTGGTGCTGGTGGTGGTGCTTGTGATGGTGTATGTGGTGATGGTGGTGGTGGTGTTGGTGGTGTTGGTGGTGGTGCTTGCGGTGGTAATGGTTGAGGTGGTGGTGGTGCTTTTAGTGTTGGTGCTGGTGGTGCTGGTGGTGGTGCTTGTTGTGGTGGTGGTGGTTTTGGTGATGGGAGTGGTTCTTGTGATAGTACTTGTGGTGGTTGTGGTGGCGCTTGTTGTGGTGGTGTTGGTGCTTGTGGTGCTTGTGTTGCTGGTGGTGCTTGTGGTGGTGGTGCTGGTGGTGCTTGTCGTGGTGCTGGTGGTGGTAGTGGTGATCGTGGAGCTGGTGGTGGTTGTGGTGGTTGTGGTACTTGTGGTGGCGGTGGTGCTTGTGGTAGTGGTGGTGCTTGTGGTGCTGGTGGTGGTGGTGCTGCTTGTGGTGCTGGTGGTGGTGGTGCTTGCAGTGGTGGTAGTGCTTGTGGTGGTGGTTCTTGTGGTGGTGCTTGTGGTGGCGGTGGTGCTTCTTGTAGTGGTGCTTGTGGTGGTGGTGGTGCTTGTGGTGCTTGTGGTTGTGGTGGTGCTTGTGGTGCTTCTGGTGGTGGTGGTGCTTTTGGTAGTCCTGATTGTGGTGGTGGTGGTTCTTGTGGTGCTTGTGGTGGTGGTGGTGGTGCTTATGGTGGTGGTGATTCTGGTAATGGTGTTTGTGGTGGTGGTGGTGGTGCTTGACGTGGTGGTGGTGCTTGTAGTGGGGTGGTGGTGGTGGTGGTGGTGCTGGTGGTGCTGCTGGTGGTGGTGGTGCTTGTGGTGGTGCTGGTGTTGGTTTTGGTGATGGTGGTGGTGCTTGTGATAGTGGTGGTGGTGGTGGTGGTAGTGGTGGTGGTGGTGCTTGTGGTGCTTGTGCTGGTGGTGCTTGTATTTGTGGTGGCGGTGGTGCTTCTTGTAGTGGTGCTTGTGGTGGTGGTGGTGGTGCTCTTGGTGGTACTGGTTGTGCTGATGCTGCTGGTGGTGGTGGTGGTGCTTGTTGTGGTGGTGGTGGTGCTTGTGGTGGTGCTTGTGCTGGTGGAATTGCTGGTGTTAGTGTTGGTGGTGCTGGTGTTGGTGGTGGTGCTTGTGGTGGTGCTTGTGCTGCTGGAGGTGGTGCTGGTGGTGGTGCTGCTGGTTGTGGTGGTGCTGGTGGTGCTGGTACTTATGGTGGTGATGCTGGTGGTTGGGGTTCTTGTGGTGGTGCTTGTGGTGGTGCGGTGGTGGTTGTGGTGATGGTGGTGGTGCTTGTGATAGTGCTTGTGGTGGTGGAGGTGGTGCTTGTTGTGGTAGTGGTGGTGCTTGTGGTGCTTGTGGTGCTTGCAGTGGTGGTGGTGGTTGTGCTTGTGGTGGTAGAGGCAAAGGGTGTGTGTAACTGGGTGACCATAACCTGATTTATGTTACAATCAACTAAACACTGAATACAGAGAAAAAAAAAAAAGCATGGGAGACATAAGGCAAACATCAATAAGGTGGTTAAAGATAATTATAATAAATCCTGTAATACTTTTGAGTCATGGCCCAAAGTTTCCCAGCTGTGAGAAGAGACCAAAGGCATCCCGCCCCTGGCTCTGTTGCAGATCTTTGTTTTAAGGCTTTTGAGTTTTGTATACTTTTGTAAATTAATTCACAGTGGTCACTCAGATTCACGTAACACATCCTATCAAAGTCTTCACACTTGTGTCCCTGTGCTAATAATAAAAATCAATAGCAACTCGGTTCTGTAGCAACATATGATTGACAGAATCAACATCTGTTAATAAGCCAGAAAAAAAAATATAGTATTTGTAGTATTACTTTGTTTAGCAAGCTAGCAGCCTAATTTACTAAGCAAGTTAAGAGCGTGTACTATTCTTACAGAAGAGATTAGAGAAGCAAAAATCTGTTATGCTGCATTCCAGAACTCAGCCTGAGAATTACAGTCTGCTGTGAGTTCTGCGTTACAATCATTTGACACATGTTGGGGTTGCGATTGTGAAAGTTGCCCGTTTACAATTTTCATTGACATTATCACAGCTAGTTGTTTTAAAAGCAACCCTTGAGCTTCCTGATGTTCGACTTGTTGCAAAATATTCTGAAGCCAATCAATAAAGTTAGTATTAAAGTTAGTGACTCTCTAGGACCCTGCAAGACTATGGCAAGACTCCCGCATCCTGACTGCCTTAATAGCCATCTCATTCATTTGCAAACAGTTGTTCCTGGCATACCTTGCCTGAGTCACAGAATCGGCACAATTATTTTCTCCAGCCAACTGCTCCTAGTTAACAGCAATTCCCCGATTAAGGTTTTCAGTCAAGGCCACTACACATAGCTCACAAAAATCAAATAACCACATCATATACTGTATCAGTTAGTACCATACAAAGCAATGACTTCCAATCATGCAGTGTGAGTGTATAAGGCTCTGCCATCACTTCAAGAAGGGACATAGCAAATGTATTATAAATCCTCCCTTCCCGCACTGCTTTGCTTAACTCCTTAACAGCCTCGTATTGCACAGGCTGCCACTCTGCAGGTTGATTTGGCTGACAAAATACCGAACATGCCCTAGCGACTCCCAAAACCCCTCACTTAAGCGCTTCCCACTTGCATTCCTGCCACCAATCCCTCAGACCCCCTTTCACCCTCCCCCAAAATACAATCAATGCATCGGGAGAGACAAGGGGGTAGGGGAAAGGTCTAGCTCCTTTTCCAGATCTATAGGACCTGGATCAAAAGGTTTATCAGTGTCAATAAAATCATTGTCCGAGTTGTCCTGTTCCCGTGCTTGCTCCTGTGTTGTGAGGGTCGCTGCAATCAGTGACAGAAACTTTGGGGGCAGAGGAGGTGTGGACAGAATCGCCATCGCTGACGGTGTCTTGAGAAGAATCGCGCTGTCGGTGGAATTTACAGCTTCCTCTGGTTTAGCACCGATAGTAGAATTAGTCCACACTTGGCGAAGAGTAGTCAGAATTTGCCACCAAGGTGCTAAATGCATTCCCGACACAGAGTTCCCCTCTGCGGCAGCATCATACAATTGTCTGCTGACCGCTTTAATTTCTTTCAAAGTCTCTAAAGTTTCTTGACTGCTCGCCTGTCTCAATGAGTACAGGTTTCTAAAGCTTCTTAAAATTCCTTCAAATATTTAAAATCTCTAAGGTTTCTTGGCTGCTCACCTGTCTCAATGCATACAGGCGTTATCCTCGGGGTTTAGGTTGTCTGCCTGGTCCAGACAGCAAGACAATCGTTCAGCCAAGCCGTCTCCTCCGGAACGCAGCCCTCTTCCACGAGCTGTCTTTTTTCCGTCCTTATTCTTCCAAGGCTTCGGAACACCACCATAGGGGTCACCATTTGAGGAGACTGAGGCACGGACTCCCTGATCTGACTAGATATATACGTCTCTTTCTGGGGACGAAGCCTGATTCCCCGTTACAGATTTCCCACAGCTCACCTCTCAACTCCGGAGGGATTTATGGCCGGCCGGCTCCTGCTTCCTTTCAGCAGATCATTCAAAGTTCTGTGGGATTCGCTGCATGTCGCTCAGATAGGCGATTCGAGAGCCCTTCACGTTAGATCCTTAAACAGATCACGTCGGGGTCACCAATTTGCGGCGAATGAAGAGACGGGACGCAGCTTGATGCAAGCAAGTGTTCATTTATTAGTGATTTTCTTACAATTATATATGTTTCTACCTTCTACATATTACACACTGATTGGTTAAATCTTAAGCGTAAAAAACACTGATTGGTTGATATTTAAGGCACACCGTTACAACAATAGGAACTTACTAGTTTATCTTGACCTAGCAATAATTTCTATTCCAAGGTTAGGGAGTTTCTTTCTACGCGGCTTTCTTGATTACATATTGGCGCCATCTGTTCCCTTATCTGGCTACTCGTTTCTCTGTCCGTCTGGTTGCCTCCTCAACTGTGACGGCTCAGGGGTCTGCAGTTAGCTTGTTCCCTTGCTCCCAGGGCTTGTGCCCTACAAGTTCTAACAAGCCTCTATTCATCAGGCTATAAGTACTTGGACTCTTGTCCTTGAGGCCTTGTCCTACAGCTTGTGGTGGTGGTGGTGGTGCTTGTTGTGGTAATGGTGATGCTTGTAGTGGTGGTGGTGGTGGTGCTTGTGGTGGTGGTGGTGCTTGTGGTGGTGGTGCTGGTACTTGTGGTGGTGCTGCTGGTGGTGCTTGTCGTGGTGCTGGTGGTGGTACTGGTGGTGGTGGTGCTGGTGGTGCTGCTGGTGCTTGTGGTGGTGGTAGTGGTGGTGGTGGTTGTGCTGGGGGTTATGGTGATGGTGCCTGTGGTGCTTCTGGTGCTTGTGGTGGTACTGGTGGTAGTGGTGGTGCTGATGGTAGTGGTGGTAGTGCTTGTGGTACTTGTGGTGCTTGTGGTGCTTGTTGTGGTAGTGGTGGTGGTGGTGCTTGTGGTGGTGGTAGTGCTTATCGTGGAGGTGGTGCTTCTGCTGGAGCTTGTTGTGGTGGTGGTGGTGCTTTAGGTGGTGCTTGTGGTGGTGCTTCTAGTGCTTCTGGTCGTGGTGGTGCTTTTGGTGTTGGTGCTGGTGGTGCTGGTGGTGGTGCTTGTGGTGCCCCTGGTGCTGGTGATCCTGTTGTATGTGGTGGTGCTTGTGGTGGTGTGGCTGGTAGTGGGGCTGGTTGTGCTGGTGGTGGTGCTGGTGGTGGTGGTGGTGGTGATGCTGGTGGTGGTGCTTGTAGTGGTAGTGGTGCTTGTGGTGCTTGTGGTGGTGCTGGTTGTACTGGTGGTGGTGGTGCTGGTGTTAGTGTTGTTCTGTTGGTGCTTGTAGTGGTGCTGGTTGTGGTGATGGTAGTGCTTGTGGTGGTGCTTGTGCTAGTGGACAGTGTGGTGTTAGTGTTGGTGGTGCTGGTGGTGGTGGAGCTGGTGGTGGTAGTGGAGCTGGTGGTGGTAGTGGTGGTGGTGCTTGTTGTGGTGCTTGTGCTGGTAGAGGTGGTGCTGGTGGTGGTGCTGCTGGTTGTGGTGGTGCTGGTGGTGCTGGTGCTTATGGTGGTGGTGCTGGTGGTTGGGCTGCTTGTGGTGGTGTCGGTGGTGGTGGTGGTGGTGGTGGTGCTTGTGGTGGTAGTGGTGGTGGTGGAGCTGGTGGTGGTAGTGGAGCTGGTGGTGGTAGTGGTGGTGGTGCTTGTGGTGGGGGTTGTGGTCATGGTGCCTGTGGTGCTTGTGGTGCTTGTGGTAGTGCTGGTGGGGGTGCTCGTGGTGGTTTTGGTGATGGTGGTGGTGCTTGTGATGGTACTTGTGGTGTTGGAGGTGGTGCTTGTTGTGGTAGTGGTGGTGCTTGTGGTGCTTGTGATGCTTGTGGTGCTTGTGGTGCTTGTAGTGGAGGTGGTGGTGCTTGTGGTTGTGCTGGAGGTAGTGGTGGTGCTTGTGGTGGTGGTGGTGCTTTTGCTAGTGGAGGTGGTGATGGTGGTGGTGGTGCTTGTGGTTCTTGTGGTGGTGGTGGTGCTTTTGGTAGTGTTGGTGCTTTTAGTGCTTGTCGTGCTGGTGGTGGTGGTGCTGCTTGTGGTGCTTGTGGTGGTGGTTCCTGTGCTGGTGCTTGTGGTGGCGGTGGTGCTTCTTTTAGTGGTGCTTGTGGTGGTGGTGGTGCTTGTGGTGGTGGTGGTGGTGCTTATGGTGCTGGTGGTTCTTGTGGTGCTTGTGGTGGTGCTGGTGGTGGTCGTGCTTGTGATAATGGTGGTGGTGCTGCTGGTTTTGGTGCTTGTGGTGGTGGTAGTACTTATTATGGTGGTGGTGCTTCTGCTGGAGCTTGTGGTGGTGGTGGTGGTGCTTTTTGTGGTGGTGGTGGTGGTGCTGGTGATGCTGTTGTTGGTGGTGGTTCTTGTGATGGCGTGGCTGGCAGTGGGGCTGGTGGTGCTGGTGGTGGTGCTGGTGGTGGATGTGGTGGTGCTTGTAGTGGTGGTGGTGCTTGTGGTGCTTCTGGTGGTGCTCGTGGTCGTGGTGGTGGTGGTGGTGGTGGTGGTGCTGGTGGTGGTGCTTTTTGTGGTGGTGGTGGTGCTGGTGGTGCTTGTGGTGGTGATTGTGCTGGTGGAGGTGGTGCTCGTGGTGGTGCTGCTGGTTGTGGTGGTTCTGGTGGTGCTGGTGGTTGTGGTGTTCTTGGTGGTGTCGGTGGTGGTGGTGCTTGTGATGGTAGTGATGGTGGTGAAGCTGGTGGTAGTGGAACTGGTGGTGGTAGTGGTGGTGGTGCTTGTGGTGGGGGTTGTGGTCATGGGGCCTGTGGTGCTTGTGGTGCTTGTGGTGGTTCTTGTGGTAGCGGTGGTGCTTGTGGTGGGGGTGGTGATGCTTGTAGTGGTGGTGGTGCTGGTACTTGTGGTGGTGCTGCTGGTGGTGCTTGTCATGGTGCTGGTGGTGGTACTGGTGGTGGTGGTGCTGGTGGTGCTGCTGGTGCTTGTGGTGGTGGTAGTGGTGGTGGTGGTTGTGCTGGGGGTTATGGTGATGGTGCCTGTGGTGCTTCTGGTGCTTGTGGTGGTACTGGTGGTAGTGGTGGTGCTGATGGTAGTGGTGGTAGTGCTTGTGGTGCTTGTGGTGCTTGTGGTGCTTGTTGTGGTAGTGGTGGTGGTGGTGCTTGTGGTGGTGGTAGTGCTTATCGTGGAGGTGGTGCTTCTGCTGGAGCTTGTTGTGGTGGTGGTGGTGCTTTAGGTGGTGCTTGTGGTGGTGCTTCTAGTGCTTCTGGTGGTGGTGGTGCTTTTGGTGTTGGTGTTGGTGCTGGTGGTGCTGGTGGTGGTGCTTGTGGTGCCCCTGGTGCTGGTGATCCTGTTGTATGTGGTGGTGCTTGTGGTGGTGTGGCTGGTAGTGGGGCTGGTTGTGCTGGTGGTGGTGCTGGTGGTGGTGGTGGTGGTGATGCTGGTGGTGGTGCTTGTAGTGGTAGTAGTGCTTGTGGTGCTTGTGGTGGTGCTGGTTGTACTGGTGGTGGTGGTGCTGGTGTTGTTGTTGGTGGTGGTGCTTGTAGTGGTGCTGGTTGTGGTGATGGTAGTGCTTGTGGTGGTGGTAGTGGTGGTGGTGGTTGTGCTGGGGGTTATGGTGATGGTGCCTGTGGTGCTTCTGGTGCTTGTGGTGGTACTGGTGGTAGTGGTGGTGCTGGTGGTGGTGGTAGTGCGTGTGGTGCTTGTGGTGCTTGTGGTGCTTGTGGTGCTTGTTGTGGTTGTGGTGGTGGTGGTACTTGTGTTTGCGGTGGTGCTGGTGGTAGTGGTGGTTCTTGTGGTGCTTGTGGTGCTGCTGCTGGTGGTGGTGCTTGTGGTAATGGTGGTTGTGGAGTTGGTGGTGGTGCTTGTCATGGTGGTGGTTCTGGTGGTGGTGGTGGTGCTTGTCGTGGTGGTGCTTGTGGCGGTAGTGGTGCTGGTGGTGTTTATGGTGGTGCTAGTAGTGGTGGTGCTCTTGGTGGTGGTGGTTCTGGTGCTGGTGGTGGTGGTGCTGGTGGTTTTTGTGTTGGTGGCGGTGGTGCTTGTGGTGGTGGTAGGTCTTATCGTGGTGGTGGTGCTTCTGCTGGAACGTGTGGTGGTGGTGGCGCTTTTGGTGGTGCTTGTGGTGGTGGTGGTGGTGGTGGTAGTGGTGGTGGTGCTGGTGGTGGTGGTGGTGCTTGTGGTGCTTGTGGTGGTGGTGGTCCTTGTTCTGGTGGATGTGGTGCTGGGGGGTGGTGCTGGGGGTGGTGTTGGTTTTGGTCCTTGTGGTGGTGATTGTGGTGGTGGTGGTGGTGCTTGTGGTGCTTGTGGTGCTATTGCTCCTCGTGGTGGTGGTGCTGGTGCTGGTGGTGCTGGTAGTGGTGGTGGTGCTTGTGGTGCTGCTTGTGGTGGTGCTGGTGGTGTTGGTGGTGCTTCTGGTGGAGCTTGTGCTGGTGGTGGTGGTGCTGGTGGTGCTTCTGGTGGTGGTGGTGGTGTTTGTGATTGTGGTGGTGCTTGTGCTGGTGGTCGTTCTTGGGGTGCTTGTGGTGGTGCTGGTGCTGGTGGTGCTTGTGGTAATGGTGGTTTGGTGGTGGTGGTGGTGCTTTTCGTGGTGGTGGTGCTAGTGGTGTTTACGGTGGTGCTAGTGGTGGTGGTGCTCTTGGTGCTGCTGGTTGTGGTGCTGGTGGTGCTGCTGGTTTTTGTTGTGGTGGTGGTGGTGCGTGTGGTGGTAGTAGTGCTTATCGTGGTGGTAGTGCTTTGCTGGAGCTTCTTGTGGTGGTGGTGGTGCTTGTGTTGGTGCTTGTGGTGGTTGTGGTGGTGGTGGTACTTGTGTTTGCGGTGGTGCTTGTGGTAGTGGTGGTGCTGGTGGTGGTTGTGCTTGTCGTGGTAGTGCTGCTGGTGGTGGTGGTGGTGCTTGTCATGGTGGTGGAGCTTGTAGTGGTGGTGGTACTGGTGGTGGTGGTGCTTGTATTGGTGGTGGTGCTGGTGGTGCTTGTGGTGGTGCTGGTGGTGCTTGTGGTGGTGGTTGTGGTGGTGCTGGTGGTGGTACTTGTGGTGGTGCTTTTGGCGGGGGTGGTGCTTGTGGTGGTGCTTGTAGTGGCGGTGGTTTTTGTGGTGGTGGTAGTGCTTGTGGTGGTGGTGGTGGTGGTGCTTTTCATGGTGGTGGTGCTGGAGGTACTGACGGTGCTTGTCGTGGTGGTGGTGCTTGTAGTGGTGGTGGTGCAGGTGGTGCTTGTGGTGCTGGAGGTGCATGTGGTGGTGGTGGTTGTGCTGGTGGTGGTGCTGGTAGAGGTGGTGGTGGTGGTACTTGTGGTGCTTTTGGTGCATGTAGTGCTTGTGGTGCTTGTGATGCTGTGGGTGGTGGTGGTGCTTGTGGTGGTGCTTGTGGTTGTGGGGCTGGTAGTGGTGGTGGTGGTGCTTGTGGTGGTGGTCGTAATTGTGGTAGTTCTTCTGGTGGTGGTGGTGCTTGTGGTGCTGGTGGTGCTTGTGTAGGTGGTGGTGGTGCTTGTGGGTGTGGTGCTGGTGGTGGTGGTGCTTGTGGTGGTTGTGGTGCTTTTGGTGGTGCTTGTTGTGGTGGTGCTAGTGGTGGTGGTGGTGCTTGTGGTGCTGGTGGTGCTAGTGGTGGTGGTGGTGCTTGTGGTGGTGGTGGTGGTGCTTGTGATGGTGGTGCTTGTAGTGGTGCTGGTGGTGCTGGTGGTGCTTGTGGTGCTTGTGGAGATGGTGGTGGTACTGGTGGTGGTGGTGCTTGTGGTGGTTGTGGTGCTTTTGGTGGTGCTTGTGGTGGTGGTGGTGGTGGTGCTTGTGGTGCTGGTGGTGGTGGTGGTGCTTGTGGTGGTGCTTGTGGTGGTGCTTGTATTGGTGCTTGTGGTGGTGGTGCTGGTGGTGCTGGTGGTGGTGCTGGTGGTGGTGCTTTTGGTGCTTGTGGTGCTGGAGATTCTGATGCTGGTGGTGCTGGTGCTGGTGGTGCTGGTGGTGGTGGTGGTGGTGATGCTGGTGCTGCTTGTCGTGGTGGAGCTTGTACTGGTGGTGGTGCTGGTGGTTGTGGTGCTTATGATCGTGGTGGTGCTGGTGGTGCTTGTGGAGGTGGTGGTTGTGCTGGTGGTGGTGCTTGTGGTGCTGGTGGTGGTGCTGGTGCTTGTGGTGGTGGTGGTGCTTTTGGTGAGGGTGGTGATTGTGGTGGAGCTTGTCGTGGTAGTGCTGCTGGTGGTGGTTGAGCTTGTAGTGGTGGTAGTACTGGTGGTGGTGCTCGTGGTGCTTGTATTGGTGGTGGTGCTGGTGGTGCTTGTGGTGGTGTATTTGCTTGTGGTGGTGGTGGTGGTGCTTGTATTGGTGGTGGTGGCGCTTGTGGTGCTTGTGGTGGTGGTGGTGGTAGTGGTAATTGTGATAATGGTGGAAGTGGTAGTAGTGCTTTTCAAGTGGTGGTGCTGGTGGTACTGACGGTGCTTGTCGTCGTGGTGGTGCTTGTAGTATTGGTGGTGCAGGTGGTGGCGGTGGTTGTGCTGGTGGTGGTGCTGGTAGTGGTGGTGGTGCTTCTGATGGTGGTGCTTATAGTGTTGTTGTTGGTGGTACTCGTGGTGCTTTTGGTACTTGTAGTGCTTGTGGTATTGGTGATGCTGAGGGTGGTGGTGGTGCTTGTCGTGGTGCTTGTGGTGCTTGGGCTGGTGCTGGTGGTGGTGGTAATTTTGATAATGGTGGTGCTGGTGGTGGTGCTTGTCGTGGCGGTGGAGCTTGTAGTGTTGGTGGTGAATGTCGTGGTGGTGGTGCTTGTCGTGGTAGTGGTGTTTGTGGTGGTGCTGGTGGTGGTTGTGGTGTTCCTTGTGGTGCTTGTGATGGTGGTGGTGCTTGTGGTGCTTGTGGTGGTGAGGGTGCTTGTAGTGGTGGTGGTTGTGCTTGTGGTGGTGCTGTGGGTGCTTGTGGTGGTGCTTGTGGTGGTTCCTGTGGTGGTGGTGCTTGTGCTGCTTGTGGTGCTTATGGTGCTTTTTATCCTGTTGGTGCTGGTGGTGCTTGTGGTGCTTGTTGTGGTGTTGGTGCTTGTGGTGGTGGTGGTAATGGTACTTGTCTTGGTGGTGGTGGTGGTGGTGGTGGTGCTTTATAGTGGTGGTTGTGGTGGTGGTGCCTGTGGTGGTACTTGTGTTGGTGCTTGTGCTGGTGGTGCTTCTGGTGGTGTTGGTGTTGCTTGTGGTAGCGGTGGTGTTGCTTGTCGCGGTGGTGGTGCTTATGGTGGTGATTGTGGTGGTGGTGGTGCTTGTGGTGGTGTTGCGGTGGTGGTGCTGCTGCTTGTTGTGGTGCTTGTGTTGGTGTTGGTGGTGGTGCTTGTGGTAGTGGTGGTGCTTTTCTTTGTTCTGGTGCTTGTGGTGGTGGTGCTTGTGGTGGTGCTGGTGCTTGTTGTGGTGGTGCTTGTGGTGTTGGTGGTGGTGCTTGTTGTGGTGGTGGTGCTCCTGGTGGTGGTGGTGGTGGTGCTGGTGGTGGTAGTGGTGCTTGTGAT
Organism: Falco peregrinus; assembly: GCF_023634155.1. Taxonomy (NCBI): domain Eukaryota; kingdom Metazoa; phylum Chordata; class Aves; order Falconiformes; family Falconidae; genus Falco; species Falco peregrinus. The sequence continues at coordinate 8,889,180 of NC_073743.1, read as the reverse complement.
GGAGGTGCTTATAGTGGTGGTGGTGGTACCTGTGGTACTTTTGGATCTTGTAGTACTTGTGGTGCTGGTGATGCTGTTGGTGGTGGTGCTTGTGGTGGTACTTTTTGTGGTGGGGCTGGTGGTTCTGGCGGTGGTGCTTGTGGTGGTGGTGGAGCTGGTGGTGGGGGTGGTGGTGCTTGTGGTGCTTCTGGTGGTGGTTGTGCTTGTGGTTGTGGTGGTGAGGGTGCTTGTGGTGGTGGTGGTGCTTGTGGTGGTGCTTTTGGTGGTGCTGGTGGTGGTGGTGCTGGTGGACGTGGTAATGATGGGTTATGTGGTGGTGGTGCTTGTGGTGGTGAATAGTGGTAGTTTTCGTGCTTGTTGTGGAGGTGGTGGTGCTTGTGGTGGTGGTAGTGGTGGTGCTTCTGGTGGTGGTGATGGTGGTGGTGGTTCTGGTGCTTGTGGTGGTGGTGTTGGTGGTGCTTGTGGTGGTGGTGCTTGTTGTGGTGTTTGTGGTGGTGCTTGTGGTTGTGCTGGTTGTGGTGATTTTGGTTGTGCTGGTGGTGGTGTTTGTGGAGGTGGTGCTAGTGATGGTGGTTGTGCTTGTCGTGGTGGTGGTTGTGTTCTGGTGGTGCTTGTGATGCTTTTGGTGGTGGTGTTGCTTGTGGTGGCGGTGGTGTTTGTGGTGGTGCTTGTCGTGGTGGTGGTGGTGGTTCTTGTGGTGGTGGTGCTTGTGGAGGTGGTGGTGCTTTTCGTGGTGGTGGTGATTGTGGTGGCAGTGGTGGTGCTTTTAGTGGTGGTGGTGATCGTGGTGGTGCTTGTGGTGGTGGTGCTGCTTGTAGTGGTGGTGGTGGTGCTGGTGATGGTGGTGCTTGTGGTGGTAGTGATACTGGTGGTGCTTCTGGTGGTAGTGATACTGGTGGTGCTTCTGGTGGTGGATATGCTTGTGGTGGTGGTGCTTTTATTGGTGGTGATGGAGCTTGAGGTGCTTGTGGTGGTGGTGGTGGTGGTGTTAATTGTGATAATGGTGGTGGTGGTGCTTGTGGTGCTGGTGCTGGTGCTTGTGGTGGTGGTGCTTGTGGTGCTTGCGATGCTTGTTATGCGGTTGGTTCTGGTGGTGCTTGTGGTGGTGGTGGTGCTTGTCATGGGGCTGGTGCTATTGGTGGTGGTGTTTGTGGTGGTGCTGGTGGTAGTGCTTGCTGTATTTTTTCTTATGGTGGTGATGGTGGTGCTCATGGTGGTGGTGGTGGTGATGGTGGAGGTGGTGTGGTGGTGCATGTGGTGCTTGTGGTGATTGTGGTGGTGCCGGTGGTGGTTGTGGTGCTGCTTGTGGTGCTTGTAGTGATTGTGGTGATGGTGCTTGTAGTGGTGGTGGTTGTGCTGTTGGTGCTTTTGGTGGTGCTTGTGGTTGTGGTGGTGCTTGTGGTGATATGGAGAAATAGTGTGAAATGGGGACAATGGACATCGATTGTGATTGTATATGTCTGCTCAAGGAATGTGGGTATGGTGACTAGTCATGGGTGCAGTGTCTGGTCACATAGGCACAAAGCTTTGAGGAGACGCCTACAGTTTTGAGGAGACGCCTGCCCTTCTTCCTCTAACAAAGGGGCTATTTTAAAAAAGAATGAGAAAAGAATGAGAGATATTCCAATGCTGTCGTGAGGGAGGGAGTGCTAAGTCTCCTTTCTGAAGAAGATCGGATGGTCACAAGAACATGAATCACCTACAAACCTGCAAGACCACCACATTCCAGGCAAAGGACTGATAAGCTAATTAACATACGAAGCAAGAGTAAGCGGGTTTAGGTAACGAATATGTATAGGCATTAAATGAATATTCATTTGTTTTATTGCACAAATGTGAGATGGTTCGTCACTTCAGGCATGCACGCTTGTGGAGGAGCGATCCCCCGTGCATCTGCGCGCAATAAACATACCTACTTTATAACTTTTGAGTTATAGAGTCTAATTCCGCACGTCACTGGTGGTGCTTGTGGTGGTGGTGGTGCTGGTGCTTGCGGTGGTGGTGGTGCTTGTGATGGCCGTGCTGGTGATAGTGGTGCTTGAGGTGGTGGTGGTGCCTGTGATGCTTGAGGTGCTGGTGATGCTGTTAAGGGTGGTGGTGCTGGTTACTGTGGTGGTGGTGCTGCTGGTGCTGCTGGTGGTGGTGGTGATAGTGGTGCTTGTGGTGTTGGTGTTGGTGGTGCTTGTTGTGGTGGTGGTGGTTCTTGTGGTGGTGACTGTAGTGGTGGTGCTTGTGGTGGTGGTGGTGGTGGTGCTTGTGCTGCTAGTGCTTGTGGTGGTAGTGCTTGTAGTGGTGGTGCTTGTAGTCATGCTTGTGGTCGTGCTTCTGGTTGTGGTGCTTGTGGTGGTGCTTGTGGTGGTGGTGCTTGTGGTGGTGGTGGTGCTGCTTGTGATGGTTGTGCTTGTGGTGGTACTTGTCCTTGTGGTGGTGCTTGTGGTGGTGGTGGCGATGATTGTGATGGTGGTTGTGGTGGTGGTGGTTGTGCTGGTAGTGGTGGTACTTGTAGTGGTGGTGGTGGTGGTGGTGGTGCTTGTGGTGGTTCTTGTGGTGGTGCTTGTGGTCATGCTTGTGGTCGTGCTTCTGGTTGTGGTGGTGGTTCTTGTGGTGGTGGTGCTTGTGGTGGTGGTACTTGTGGTGGTACTGGTGCTTGTGGTGGTTGTGCTTGTGGTGGTTGTGCTTGTGGTGGTGGTAGTGCTTGTTGTGGTACTTGTGCTTGTGGTGGTGCTTGTGGTAGTGGTGGTTGTGCTGGTGGTGGTGGTGGTGCTTGTGGTGGTGGTGATGCTGGTGGTGGTGGTGCTTGTGGTTGTGGTGCTTGTGGTGGTGGTGGTGGTGCTTGTGCTGCTACTGGTGGTGCACAACAACAAGCACCAGAACAACAAGCAGCAGCAGCAGCAGCAAAAGCACCACCACCACAACAACCACAAAATTAACAAGTACCACAACAAGCACAAGAACAAGCAGCAGTAGCAGCAGCCCCACCAACACCACCACCAAGCACCACTACAGCAAGAACCACAAGAACAAGCAGCAGCACCACCACCAGCACCACCACCAAGCACCACAACAGCAACAAGCACCACAAAAACAAGCAGCAGAAGCAGCAGCACCACCAGCACCACCACCACAAGCAGCACCACCAGCACCACCAGCAACACCACAAGCACCACCACCACAAGCACCACCACAAGCACCACCACCACCATAAGAACCACCACAAGCACCACCCCCCCCACCACCACCTAAAGCACCACCACAAGCACCACCACCACCATAAGAACCACCACAAGCACCACCCCCACCACCACCACCTAAAGCACGACCACAAGAACCACCACCACAAGCATGACCACAAGGACCACCAACACCACCACCAGAAGCACCAACACCACCACCAGAAGCACCAACACCACCACCAGCACCACCACCACCAGCAGCAAAACCAGCACCAGCAACACCAGCAACACCACGACAAGCACCACCACCACCACCACCACCACAAGGAAAACCACCACCAGCACCACCAGCAGCACCACCACAAGCACCCCCACCACCACCACTACCACCACCACAAGCACCACCAGAAGCACTACCACAAGTACCAGCACCACCACCAGAAGCACCACCACCACCACCACCACTACTAGAAGCACCACCACCACCAGCAGCACCACCACCAGAACCACCACCACAAGTACCACAAGCACCACCAGCACCACCAACACCACCAGCATCACCACCACTACCACCACCACAAGCACCACCGCCACCACCACCACCACAAGCAGCATCACCAGCACCACCAGCACCACCACAAGCACCACCACCACAAGCACCACCACAAGCACCACCACCACCAAAAGAACCACCACAAGCACCACCCCCACCACCACCACCACAAGCACGACCACAAGAACCACCACCACAAGCATGACCACAAGCACCACCAACACCAACACCACCAGCACCACCACCATCAGCAGCAGAACCAGCACCAGCACCACCAGCAGCAACACCACAAGCAGCACAACCACCAGCACCACCACCACAAGTAAAACCACCAGCAGCACCACCAGCAGCACAACCACAAGCAGCACCACCACAAGCACCACCACTACCACCGCCAGAAGCACCACCAGAAGCACTACCACAAGCACCACCACCACCACCAGAAGCACCACCAACAACAACACCACTACTAGAAGCACCACCACCACCAGCAGCACGACCACCAGCACCACCACCACCACAAGTACCACAAGCACCACCACCGCCACCAAGACCACCAGCATCACCACCACAACCACCACCACTACCACCACCACCAGCACCACCGCCACCACAAGCACCACCGCCACCACCAAAAGCACAACCACCACCGCCACCACCAAAAGCACAACCACCACCACCACCACCAGCAGCACTACCAGCACAAGCACTACCAGCACAAGCAACACCAGCACCACCAGCCCCACCACCAGCACAAGCAGCACCACCACCAGCACCACAAGCACCAACACCACCACAAACACGCCACCAGCACCACGAATAACCACCACCACCACAAGCACCACCACCACGACAAACACCACCACCACCACGAAAAACACCACCACCACCACAAGCACAACCACCACAAGCACCACCACCACCGCAAGCACCACCGCTACAAGCTCCATCACCAGCACCACCACTAACACAAGCACCACCACCAACAGCACCACCACTACCACAAGCACCAGCACCACCACCACCACAAGCAGCACCACAAGCAGCAGCAGCAGCAGTACCACCACCACAACAAGCAGCAGCAGCAGTAGCAGCACCACCACCACAACAAGCAGCAGCAGCACCACCACCACCACCACAACAAGCAGCAGCAGCACCACCACACCAAGCAGCAGAAGAAGCACCACCAGCACCACCACCACCATCAAAAGCAGCAGCAGGACCACCACCACAAGCAGCACAAGCAGCACCACCACACCAAGCAGCAGCAGCAGCAGCACCACCACAACAAACAGCAGCAGCAGAAGCAGTAGCACCACCACCACAACAAGCAGCAGAAGCAGCAGCACCACAACAACAAGCAGCACCACCACCAGCACCACCACCACCACAAGCACCACCACCACAAGCACTACCAGCACAAGCAAAACCAGCACCACCAGCACCACCACCAGCACAAGCAGCACCACCACCACAAGCACCAACACCACCACAAACAATGCCACCAGCACCACGAACAACCACCACCACCACCATAACCACCACCAGCACCAGCACCACCAAAAGCACCACCAGCACCAGCAGCACCAGCACCACCACCACAAGCACAACCACCACAAGTACCACCAAAAGCACCACCACCACAAGCACCACCACCAGAAGCACCACCACCACCACCACAAGCACCACCACCGCAAGCACCAGCACAAGCACCAACACAAATACCACCACAAGCATCACCACCACAAGCACCACCACCACCACCACAAGCACCACCACCACCAGAAGCGCCACCACCACCATAACCACCACCAGCACCAGCACCACCAAAAGCACCACCAGCACCAGCAGCACCACCACCACAAGCACAACCACCACAAGCACCACCACCACGACAAGCACCACCACAAGCACCACCACAAGCACCACCACCACCACCACAAGCACCACCACTGCAAGCACCAGCACAAGCACCAACACAAGCACCACCACAAGCATCACCACCATAAGTACCACAAGAACCACCACCACCACCACAAACACCACCACCACCACAAGTACCACCAGCACCACCAAACCCACCAGCATCACCACCACTACCACCACCAGCACCACCACCACAACCAGCACCAGCACCACCACCACCACAAACACCACCAGCACCACAAACACCACCACCGCAAGCACCAGCACAAGCACCAGCACAAGCACCAGCACAACCAGTACCACCACCACAAGCACCAACACCACCACGAACAACCACCATCACCACGACAAACACCACCACCACAAGCACCACCACCACCACCAGTACCACCACAATCATCACCAGAAGCACCACCACCACCAAAAGCACCACCAGAAGCACAACCACCAGCAGCACAAGCACCATCATTACCATCACCACCAGCACCACTGCCACCACGACCAGCACCACCGCCACCACCAGAAGCACAACCACCACTGCCACCATAAGAAGCACAACCACCACCACCACCAGAAGCACCACCACCACCACAACCAGAAGCACCACCACCACCAGCACCACCAGCACCACCACAAGCAGCACCACCACAAGCACCACCAAAAGCACCACCACCACCACAACCATCACCACAAGCACCACCACCAACACCACCACCAACACCACCACTATGAGGTCCACCACCAGCACCACCACTAAAACAAGCACCAGCACCACCTCCACCAAAAGCACCACCACCCCCACAAGCACCACAGTACCACCATCACAAGCACCACCACCACCAAAAGCAGCAGCAGCACCACCACCACCACAACAAGCAGCAGAAGCAGCAGCACCACAACAAGCAGCAGCAGCACCACCACCAGCACCACCAGCAGCACAAGCACCACCACCACAAGCACCAACACCACCACAACCAACGCCACCAGCACCACGAACAACCATCACCACCACAAGCACCACCACCACCACCAGAAGCACCACCACCACCATAACCACCACCAGCACCAGCACCACCAAAAGCACCACCAGCACCAGCAGCTCCAGCACCACCACCACAAGCACAACCACCACAAGCACCACCAAAAGCACCACCACCACAAGCACTACCACCACCACCACCACCAGCAGTACCACCACCGGAACCACCACCTACCAGAAGCTTCACTACCACCACCAACATCACCACCACCACCTGCACCACCACCAGCACCAGGACCACCACCACCAGAGGCACTACCACCACCAGAAGCACCACCACCACCAGAAGCACCACCACCACCACCACCACCCCCGGAACCACCACAAGCACTGCAAGCACCATAACACCACAAGAACCACCACCACAACCACCACCACCACCACCACCAGAAGCACCACAACCACCACCACCAGAAGCACCACCACCAGCACCACCACCAAAACCACCACTACAAGCTCCACCACCAGCACCACCACTAAAACAAGCACCACCACCAGCAGTACGACCACCGGAACCACCACCACCACAAGCATCACTACCACCACCAGCACCAGGACCACCATCACCAGAAGCACTACCACCACCAGAAGCACTACCACCACCAGAAGCACCACCACCACCAGAAGCACCACCACTACCGTAACCACCACAAGCACCGCAAGCACCATACCTCCACTAAGCACCACCACCACCACCAGAACCACACCACCACAAGCACCACCAAACCCACCAGCATCACCACCACTACCACCACCAGCACCACCACCACCACCAGAAGCACCACCAGAAGCACAACCACCAGCACCACAACCAACACCACCACTACAAGCTCCAACACCAGCACCACCACTAACACAAGCACCACCACCGACAGCACCATTACTACCACAAGCACCACCACCACCAAAAGCACCACCACCCACACATGTACCACAAGCACTAGCACCACCACCACCACCACAACAAGCAGCAGCACCACCACCACCACAACAAGCAGCAGCACCACCACCACCACAACAAGCAGCAGCAGCAGCACCACCAGCACCACCACCACAAGCAGCACCGCCAGCAGCACCACCACCACCACAAGCAGCACAAGCAGCACCACCACATAAAGCAGCAGCAGCACCAGCACTACCACCACACCAAGCAGCAGCAGCACCACCACAAGCAGCACCACCACAACAAGCAGCAGCAGCAGTAGCACCACCACAACAACAAACAGCAGCAGCAGAAGCAGCAGCACCACAACAACATGCATCACCACCACCAGCACCACCACAAGCATCACCAGCACCAGCACTACCAGCACCACCACCACCACAAACACCACCAGCACCACAAACACCACCACCGCAAGCACCAGCACAAGCACCAGCACAAGCACCAGCACAACCAGTACCACCACCACAAGCACCAACACCACCACGAACAACCACCATCACCACGACAAACACCACCACCACAAGCACCACCACCACCACCAGTACCACCACAATCATCACCGGAAGCACCACCACCACCAAAAGCACCACCAGAAGCACAACCACCAGCAGAACAAGCACCATCATTACCATCACCACCAGCACCACTGCCACCACGACCAGCACCACCGCCACCACCAGAAGCACAACCACCACTGCCACCAACAGAAGCACAGCCACCACCACCACCATAAGAAGCACAACCACCACCACCACCAGAAGCACCACCACCACCACAACCAGAAGCACCACCACCACCAGCACCACCAGCACCACCACAAGCAGCACCACCACAAGCACCACCAAAAGCACCACCACCACCACAACCATCACCACAAGCACCACCACCAACACCACCACCAACACCACCACTATGAGGTCCACCACCAGCACCACCACTAAAACAAGCACCAGCACCACCTCCACCAAAAGCACCACCACCCCCACAAGCACCACAGTACCACCATCACAAGCACCACCACCACCACAAGCAGCAGCAGCACCACCACCACCACAACAAGCAGCAGAAGCAGCAGCACCACAACAAGCAGCAGCAGCACCACCACCAGCACCACCAGCAGCACAAGCACCACCACCACAAGCACCAACACCACCACAACCAACGCCACCAGCACCACGAACAACCATCACCACCACAAGCACCACCACCACCACCAGAAGCACCACCACCACCATAACCACCACCAGCACCAGCACCACCAAAAGCACCACCAGCACCAGCAGCTCCAGCACCACCACCACAAGCACAACCACCACAAGCACCACCAAAAGCACCACCACCACAAGCACTACCACCACCACCACCACCAGCAGTACCACCACCGGAACCACCACCTACCAGAAGCTTCACTACCACCACCAACATCACCACCACCACCTGCACCACCACCAGCACCAGGACCACCACCACCAGAGGCACTACCACCACCAGAAGCACCACCACCACCAGAAGCACCACCACCACCACCCCCGGAACCACCACAAGCACTGCAAGCACCATAACACCACAAGAACCACCACCACAACCACCACCACCACCACCACCAGAAGCACCACAACCACCACCACCAGAAGCACCACCACCAGCACCACCACCAAAACCACCACTACAAGCTCCACCACCAGCACCACCACTAAAACAAGCACCACCACCAGCAGTACGACCACCGGAACCACCACCACCACAAGCATCACTACCACCACCAGCACCAGGACCACCATCACCAGAAGCACTACCACCACCAGAAGCACTACCACCACCAGAAGCACCACCACCACCAGAAGCACCACCACTACCGTAACCACCACAAGCACCGCAAGCACCATACCTCCACTAAGCACCACCACCACCACCAGAACCACACCACCACAAGCACCACCAAACCCACCAGCATCACCACCACTACCACCACCAGCACCACCACCACCACCAGAAGCACCACCAGAAGCACAACCACCAGCACCACAACCAACACCACCACTACAAGCTCCAACACCAGCACCACCACTAACACAAGCACCACCACCGACAGCACCATTACTACCACAAGCACCACCACCACCAAAAGCACCACCACCCACACATGCACCACAAGCACTAGCACCACCACCAGCACCACAAGCAGCAGCAGCAGCAACACCACCACAAGCAGCAGCACCACCAACACCACCACAACAAGCAGCAGCACCACCACCACCACAAGCAGCACAAGCAGCACCACCACACCAAGCAGCAGCAGCACCAGCACTACCGCCACACCAAGCAACAGCAGCACCACCACAAGCAGCACCACCAGCAGCAGCACCACCACAACAACAAGCAACAGCAGTAGCACCACCACAACAACAAACAGCAGCAGCAGAAGCAGCAGCACCGCAACAACATGCATCACCACCACCAGCACCACCACAAGCATCACCAGCACCAGCACTACCAGCACCACCACCACCACAACAAGCACCACCGCCACCACCACAAGCACCACAAGCATCACCACCACCACAAGCACTACCACCACCACCACCACCAGCAGTACCACCACCGGAACCACCACCTACCAGAAGCATCACTACCACCACCAGGACCACCACCACCAGAGGCACTACCACCACCAGAGGCACCACCACCACCAGAAGCACCACCACCACCACCACCACCACCACCACCGGAACCACCACAAGCACTGCAAGCACCATAACACCACAAGCACCACCACCACCACCAGCACCATACCACCACAAGCACCACCACCACAAGCACCACCACCACCACCAGAAGCACCACCACCACCACCACCACCAGAAGCACCACCAGAAGCACAACCACCAGCACCACAACCAACACCACCACTACAAGCTCCAACACCAGCACCACCACTAACACAAGCACCACTACCGACAGCACCATTACTACCACAAGCACCACCACCACCAAAAGCACCACCACCCACACACGTACCACACGCACTAGCACCAACACCACCACCACCACAACAAGCAGCAGCAGCACCACCACCACAACAAGCAGCAGCACCACCACCACCACCACAACAAGCACCACCGCCACCACCACAAGCACCACAAGCATCACCACCACCACAAGCACTACCACCACCACCAGCACCACCACCACCACCAGCACCACCACCACCAGCACCACCACCACCAGCACCACCACCACAAGGACAACCACCAGCAGTACCACCACCGGAACCACCACCACCACAAGCATCACCACCACCACCAGCACCACCACCAGCACAAGGACCACCACCACCAGAAGCACTACCACCACCAGAAGCACCACCACCACCAGAAGCACCACCACTACCGGAACCACCACAAGCACCGCAAGCCCCGTACCACCACAAGCACCACCACCAGCACCACCACTACCACCAGCAGCACCACCACCAGCAGCACCACCACCAGCAGCACCACCACCACCACAAGCACCACCACCGCCACCACCACCACCACAAGCAGCAGCAGCACCACCACAAGCAGCAGCAGCACCACCACCCCAACAAGTAGCAGCAGCAGCACCACCAGCACCACCCCAACAAGCAGCAGCAGCAGCACCACCACAAGCACAATAAGCAGCAGCAGTAGCACCACCACCACCACCACAACAAGCAGCAGCAGCAGCACCACCACCACCACCACAACAACAAGCAGTGCAGCAGCACCACCAACACCACCACAAGCAGCAGCAGCAGCACCACCACCACCACAACAAGCAGGAGCAGCAGCAGCACCACCACCACAAGGAGCAGCAGCAGCAGCACCACCACCACCACCACAAGCAGCAGCAGCAGCACCACCACCACCACCACAAGGAGCAGCAGCAGAAGCAGCAGCAGCACCACCACAAGCAGCAGCAGCAGCAGCAGCAGCACCACCACCACAAGGAGCAGCAGCAGCAGCAGCACCACCACCACCACAAGCAGCAGCAGCAGCAGCAGCACCACCACCACAGCAAGCAGCAGCAGCAGCAGCAGCACCACCACCACAGCAAGCAGCAGCAGCAGCACCAACAACAACAACCACCACCACAGCCACAACAAACACAGAAGCAGCAGCAGCAGACGCAGCAGCAGACGCAGCAGCAGAAGACGCAGAAGCAGCAGCAGCAGAAGAAGAAGAATCAGCAGCAGATGAAGAAGCAGAAGAAGAAGAAAAGTCATTCTCCCTTCTCCCACCCCCTACACACTTACCATTGGGAAAATAAGCTTTCCCACCCTCTCATTGGCTGAGCCTGAGCCTGAGCCCCCAGGTGTGGGGCAGTGCACCACACCAAGCTCAACTTCTGCCCTCAGCAGGAAAGGTGCTTAGGTCACCTGGATGTTTAATATTCTCTGCAAGCCCAAGACACCTGTGTCCACAGGCAATTTTCAGGAGGTAAGCACATATCTAAGTAAATATTTCTTAGTGGACAACTTTTGGAAGTGCTTCTTTTCAGTTCTTATTGATGCCCATATTCCAATGAAAGAACCAACTAATAAATTCAACACCACTGATTTTAATGTTTGAAAATGCTGTGTAGTCTTACTGTTATTTGCAGCTGGATCTTAATTACTTTTCCTTAGGAGATCTCTTCCAATTTTACCCTTTGTTCCTGGATTTCATGTTGCAAGAGCAGAGATACATGTATGTTCTGACTATCTCAATATTGAACATACTATGTCTGCAGTGATTAAATCAACATTCTTTTTGTCTTTAACTTTGCACTAAAGAGAGGACAAAAGTCTATTTCTCTTGAGGATTTATTAACCTGATTAATTAGTAAACTGAGAATGGCATTTATCTTGTGTATAACATTTTGCAAATACAAGGTTTCTTACAGCAGATTTGAAAGTAGTATGTTGGGAATTACTATATTGATCCAAAATTTTTTGATTAGCAGATCATTATGAGTCTCAAAATATATCACAGCCTACCCTGCAATCTTACGATCAAACTTTAAATTGATGTGTGCAAACATTACTGGCTCTGCAGATTAGCTGTGGATCATTTATTATGGGTTTGCAGATTACCAGTGATCCATAGATTGGACTGTGGGAACTGGTGATGCAAACATACAGACAAGTCATTATACACTTGGAAAATACTTATGTTAGATACTACTTTTCTATTTTTGAGAGTCAATGCTAACAATGTTTTCTTTTTTAGAACAGTCCACAGACTCTTTTGCATTCATCTGCATACTTACAAGGACTCTCAATTTGCTATCTAATCTAAAGATCAGTATCTCAGATGCTTCAGCACACAAATATATATTATATATGGAACCAAAGTACCACTGTGGTATTTATTAAAGAGCAAAACAAGAATGCCCTGGCAACTACAGGGAATGACTTATGAAAGACTTTGTGTGTTTGGGTATATGGAGAGAGTGCAAAAGGTACACAGGATAGAACATGTCTTTCTAAGAGTAAGAGAGATAAAAAGGAAAAAAAAAAAGACAAAAAAAGACAGTTTAATATTAAAAAACATATTCCTTACAGTAAAATGTGCTAATCAGTGAAATAAATGATATCCCAAAGGAAGCTGTTAAATCCCATTGCTTAGACTTTTAAAACTAGGCTAGAAAAAATACAAAAAATATATAGAATAGAACAGAATATCTCAAATTGGAAGGGACCCATCAGAATCATCAAGTACAGCTCCCTGCTCCTCACAGGACTACCTAACACTAAACTGTATGACTAAGAGCATTGTTTATACACTCCTTGAACTCTGACAGGCTTGGTGCCATGACCATTTCCTTGGGGAACCTGTTCCAGTGACTGACCACCCTCACAGTGAAGAACCTTTCCCTAATGTCCATTCTGAACTTCCCCTGACACCACTTCATACCATTTCCTCATGTCCTATCACTGGTCACCAGAGAGAAGAGATCAGCACTGGCCCTCTTGAGGAAGTTGTAGACTGTGATGAGGTCACCCCTCAGCCTTCTCTTCTCCAAGCTGAACAAAACAAGTGACCTCAGCTGTTCCTCATATAAGTCTTGCCCTGGAGGCCTTTCACCATTTTGGTCGCCCTCCTCTGGACACACTCTAATAGTTTGATGTCCTTCTTATATTGAGCACCCAAAACTGCACACAGTACTTGAGGTGGGGCCACACCAGTGCAGTGTAGAGTAGGACAATCACCTCCCTCGACCAGCTAGCTATGCTGTGCTTGATGCACCCCAGGACACGGTTGGCCATTTTGGCTGTCAGGGCACACAGTTGACTCATATTCAACTTGCCATCAACCTAGACCCCCAGATCTCTTTCTGCGGGGTTTCTCTCCAGGCTCTCATCCCCCAATTTCTACATATAACCAGGATTACCCTGTCCCAGGTGCAGAATCCAGCACTTGCTCTTGTTAAATTTCATACGGTTGGTGATTGCCCAGCTCTCTACTCTATCCAGATCTCTTTATAAGGCCTCTCTACCCTCAGGGGAGTCCACAGCTCCTCCTAGTTTAGTATCACTGGCAAACTTACTTAATGTACATTTGCATCCTACATCCAGATAATTTATAAAAACATTAAAGAGCACTGGCCCTAAAATCAAGCCCTGGAGAACCCCACTGGTGACTGGCTACCAGCCTGATGTAACACCATTTACTTGAGCTCTTTGAACCCAACTCATCAGCCAATTGCTCATCCAGTGTATTATGGACTTGTCTAGCTGTGTGCTGGACATTTTGTCCAGAAGGATACTGTGAGACACAGTATCAAAAGCTTTGCTAAAATTCAAAAAGCCCCACATCTACTGACTTCCCTTGGTCAACTAGATGGGTAACGTTGTCTTAAAAGGTAATTAAGTTAGTTAAGCAGGACTTTCTCCTTGTGAACCCATGCTGTCTATGACCAGTGACTGTATTGTCTCTCAAGTATTTTTCAATAACTCCCAGAATAACCTTCTCCCTAATTTTACCAGACACTGAAGTGAGACTGACAGGTCTGTAATTACCAGGGTCTTCCTTCTTACACTTTTTGAAAATTGAGACATTTGCTAGATTCCAGTTGACTGGGACCTCTCCAGGCTCCCAAGATCACTGAAAAATAATGGAGAGAGGTCCTCTGATAGCATCAGTCAGGTTTTTCAGTACCTTGGGATGAATCCTATCAGGCCCCACAGACTTATGCGCATCCAGCTGGAGCAGCAAGTCTCAAGCAAGTTCAGAGTCCGAAGGGAGTTTATCATCCTCCCAGTCATGGTCTTCCAACACAGGTCTCCAGGGGTCCCAGGGCCCATCATTGCTGTTGAAGACAAGAGATAAAGAAGGCATTAAATGTCTCTGCTTTGTCTACATCCCTATTTGTGAGGTGACCAACCTCATCAAGAAAAGGACTGATTTTATCTCTGATCTTCCTTTTGCTGTTAACATATTTATAAAAGCCCTTTTTCTTGTCCGTCTTTCACAGTGCCATCCAGCTTGAACTCTAAAATGCTCAAGCGATAACCATCAGTATCAGTCAATTGTAATGTGTGTATCTGGTGATGGCTGCATCTGACTCAAAGCGGATTGGGTGGGGGGGGAACAGGACAGACACACGACACAGATAATGACATGATAGCCAAGGGCTAATCTGAACAATGCGCCCACCTAACCACAGTGCTGGTCAAGGTCCAACTCAAGCCAAGTTTGAAAGAAACTAACTTCTGTAGTTGGTATGCAAAGATGACTGAGTCAATTATCTTACTCCATAAATAGTGGACATCCCAGGGCCTGTTGAGCTCTCCTGCATGGCAGGGGGCTGCACAACAGGATCTCCCCTTGAGTAGGGATGCCTCTCAAGGTTACTCTTTGAGGTTGAGAGATTCCTTGCTGCAACAGATTCTCGGTAAGTGATTGATAGCATGCTAAACTGTGAAATCTTAGCTAAGTGGTATAAAAAAGATTGATTGTGCAATGTAATCCTTTAGATATAAACCGCTGACCAAGTTTGAGACTAAGTCTGGATCTAGCCACACCTAAACTCCCCTCTGAGAATGAGTTCAGAATGCAAGAGGGTCCTTTCTGAACCTCATGACTCAGTAGGAGGGTCTCCCTGACAGTTTTGTCTGAACCTGTCCTCCATGCAGTAAATACTCAAGTGTACCTTGCCATCAAATCTTGTTAAACCATTGTCGCATTTACTATCAGACATTGTTAAATCAGTGTTTTATACCAATAAACATATTGCTGCTACTCTCTTAGGAGTGAAGTGCATCACTCATTCCACAACAATGACCCAGCAAGTCTTTCCTATCTCTTAGCAGTTCTGTGAAATGTTGCTGTAGAACTTGAACTACAAACCTTTGGACTCAGACATGAGTATAGCTTTCAGTTTGCTATATAGACATGCAATTTGTGCTCAAGTAATTTAAGCAACAGATTATGTATCTATCTAGCATGTTGTTTAAACATTCTGATAATACTAAAAAATATTTCTTTCTTAATAGACTGTCATGAGAAACAGGAAATATATATATAAATATATGTTAAAATCTATGGTATAGCCTTTTGTCATAGCCTTATTACACAATGCATTTTTACAGCTTCTTTCATACATGTTTCATGGTACATTATATTTTGTAATATAAATGATGGATGACAGTACAGTATTTTAGTCGGGCAGCATACACATATAGTAGTGCTAAGGTAAAAAATGTATAAAAGGCCAGAGGTTGGGTGCCACACTTCAGATATTTAGAGAACAAATGAGCATGGGGAAATGAAATGGAGGGAATACGATTAGATCCTCAAAGAGGGTCCCCTGTGGAGAGTCGGCCAAGTCATGACAATCGCAACAATATGGCTACATGCTGTGCTCACTTTATTAAACAAATAGGTCATAGTTATAACTTAAACCGACCGCTCACCCAACTTTACACACAGGTGATTGGATAAAAGTCTCTGGCCACGTGGGCGTCCGTGTCGCTGATTGGTGGGCATGCTGCAGGCGCCTGATCAGAGTGTGCCGATGAGAGTGTGTTGATTTCGCGGTTCCCAGGACTTGCTCTGTCCCTGGCTTCTTGTTTATGCATAGCTTGTTTTCCTTCTCCCACTGCTTGCTCCCAGGACAATTTAAAGTTGCTCTGCAGCTTTAACTAACAGGCCTGGGTGTCCAACCCGGACAATGGTAACATATGTCCTCGGTCCTTTAAAAATCCCTCTACATATCCCCCTTTTTCTTTTTGGACAACCCATGTCTGGTTCACAATAGATGTTAAACCTTTCTTCAAACAAGAAAATAAACAGCTAAAAACATTACAACAATTATTATAACAAAGCGTATTCCTTCCATCAATAACGTCTTTAACCAACCTGTTATCCCCTACCCTCTCAACCATTCATCAAAGGGATTATCATCAGCAAGAATATGCTTCATGTTTCCCTGCAGTTGTGACTTCTTGTGCATAGATATGGAATGATCGGAAAGGGTCATACAACACATCCCTTCAAAATCCTCACAACCGTGTCCATGTGCTAATAACAAAAAATCTACTGCAGCTCTATTTTGTAATGTAGCATGCCTAACACTATCTACAACAAGCAATAACGAACTTAAAATCTGCGATGTAAGATTAAATTGTTTCTCTCCCCAGCACGCTAAACTTTGTATATTCTTAGCATTTAATGCTGCCGTTTACTCTGCAAAATCACTTGGAGTGGCAAAAGGAATGTGGAATTAATTCAGAACCCCAGGACCCCATGGTCCTGATGATAGAAAAAGAGAAAAATAAGAATGAGAAGTTAAACAGATGTTGCTCGGCTTGTAGCATTGGGCAAAGATGTTTAAAAGTTGGTTTACAGAATGAGAGATTAGAGGATTGTTTGCCTCCACCAGGAAGAGAGGGCGATAAAGGAGACGCTGGTGCTATCGGGTGTGTAAAACCAGAGGCAAGGGAAAGGAAGGAAGCTGATATTGGAGTTTCTCCCATCACTACCAGAACTTGAAGTGGGACCTATCACTCAAGCTCCACTAAGGCAAGCAATGGGAACAGGGGGACCTGTCAGAATTAAAGTGCCTTTCGCTTTAGATGGATGGCGAGTTTCTGCAGGGAATTATCAGGATGATCCAGAAAGGTTGCTAGAGGATTTGAGCAGATTGTGAAAACTCAGGATCCTGATTGGGAGGATGTGGATGCAGTGTTGGATGCAGCGTTTAGCGAGTCAGAAAAGAGGATGGTTGTGAGAGCAGCCAGAAACCAGATAGATGCTTTGGTTTTGGCTGGGACTCTTCCAGGAACAGTGGATAACCATGTTCCGATTACCAATCCCAATTGCGATCCTAACCAGACTGGAGCCTGGGATTTATTGGTGCAGTACAGAGAATGGATTGCGTATGGAATAAGGAATGCTGTTCCAAAACCAGTTAATTGGTCCAAATTGTTCGAAATTAAACAAGATGAAAAGGAATCCCCTACTGATTTTCTGAATCAATTAAAAGAAGGGATGCAGAAATACACTCCTTTGGATCTTGGCTCCCAGGAGGGAAAGAGTCAGATGATAATCCTGGTTTTGGGACAACCAGGGACAATCGGCAGATATCAGAAGAAAGTTACAGAAAATGCAAGGAATAGATGTGAGAGATTTAGAAGAATTACTGGAAATTGCATGGCAACTGTACCAGAATAGAGATAAGTCAGAAAGGGAGAACAATGAGCAAAATGATTGCTAATGCTACAGTGGTTTCTTTATGTACCACTGGAGACCAGGTACTCTCCAAACCCATCAGGAAACAACAATAATGGAGGGAGAGGGGCTGCGAGGAAATCAAACGCACCTGATAGATCAGTGTACTTATTGTAAGCAAATGGGGCATTGGAAAAAGGATTGGCCAAGGCTGGGAAAAATAGTGATGGTTACTGACTTGGAAGCTGATTGACTGGAACCAGGGGAATCTTCCCTAGCAGAGCCCTTCGTAAAAATTCAGCTAGGGAAGGAAGGGAAACCTGCAGAATTTCTAGTAGATGCAAGTGCCACATGTTCAGTTTTAAATCAGACCTTATTGCCCATCAGTGAACAAAATGTTAATATCGTGGGAGCAACTGGACAAGTTCAGAAAGCTTTCTTTTTGAAAACCTTATAGTTCAAAATCTTGAAGAATGTGAGGATTCATGTTTCTCTGCCTGCCTGAGGCTCCTAGATCACTTTTGGGGAGTGATATACTGGAGCAACTGAATGCTGAACAAGTTTAAAGATGAGGAAATTGAATTTAAAATACCAGAAAAGAAAACCCTGTCCTGGTTTCAGCTGGGATAGTTAATTTTCTTCTTAGTACAGTGCTGTGTTTGGATTTGGTGTGAGAACAATGTTGATAGGACACTGATGGTTTTAGTTGTTGCTGGGTGATGTTTATACTAAATCAAGGACTTGTCAGTTCCTTGGGCCCTGCCAGCAAGAGGGCTGGAGGGGCACAGGAAACTGGGAGGGGACACAGCCAGGACAGCTGACCCAAACTAGCCAAAGAGGTATTCCATACCGTATGACATCATGCTGAGTATATAAACTGGGGGAAAAAGAAGGAAGGGGGGGATATTTGGCAATTATGTCATTTGTCTTCCTGAGTAATTGTTATGCATGATGGGGATGGCTGAACAACACCTGCCTGCCCATGGGAAGTGGTGAATGAATTCCTTGCTTTGCTTGCTTGCATGCATGGCTTTTGCTTTACCTATTAAATTGTTCTTATCTTAACCCTTGAGCTTTACATTCCTTTCCGATTCTCCTCCCCATCCCTCTGGGTGAGGGGGAGTGAGCAAGCGTCTGCATGGTGCTTGGTTGCCGGCTGGCCAGGGTTAAACCACGACAAATTCCATTGAAATTTTAATTCTTATTGAACCCCAAATTAGGGAAGAAGAAATTATACAGGAAATAAAAGACTAGGTATACCCAGGTGTATGGGCCTAAGGCAGGTGTCCTCAAACTACGGCCCACAGGCTGGATACGGCCCCCCAGGGTCCTCAATCCGGCCCCCGGTATTTACAGACACCCCCCGCCCCCCCGCCGGGGGTTGGGGGGGAAACCAAGCAGCTGCAGATGACCTCCTGCCACTTCATCCGCGCGCCGGCCTCCGCAGCCCCCACGCACCCGCCGGGACAGGGCTGGAACCAGCGCCTCGTCCTCGACCTGCCCCCCCCAGGGGGCGCCTCTCGGCTACAAACCGCGCCGCCGCCGCCCCGTCCTCCTCCTCCTCCTCCTCCTCTGCGATGCGCGGCGGGCGAGAGGCGCGGGCATCTCCTCTGCCGGGCAAGCTCAGTCGGCAGCCTCTGCACTGCGAGGCCCAGCCAACTCGGGCGAATCGCCAGAGCCCCGGCGCGGCAAAGTCCCTTCAGTCCCTTCTGGCCACCCTGTCCGGACTGCGCGGCCGGGCTGAGGAGGGGGGCGGCTCCCCCGTCTCTCCCTCCCTCCCTCCAGCTCCCAGGCAGGACAAGCAAGCCAGCACCAGTGGGAAGCGCGTGCACCATCATATCAAAAAAAAGAAAAATTGACTCCGAGTGTGGGGTATTCCAAGAAAAGTGGGCTTCTGATTATTTTTTCACGGAGTACAAAGAAAGAGCTGTTTGTCTGATATGCCAGAATTCAGTGTCTGTGTTCAAGGAATACAATTTGTGTCGACACTACGAAACTCAACATAAAGATAAATATGATTCTTTGGTCAGACAAGTGAGAAAAGATAAAATATTAAGACTGAAACATGGATTGACAACTCGGCAAAATACTTCTGTGAAGCGAAAGCAGCTCAATATATCATCACTTCAAGCAAGCTATCAAGTTGCCAAGCTCATAGCGTGCACTGGCAGAGCATTCACAGAAGGAGAATTTGTTAAAGAATGCCTTCTTTCTGTGGCCAAAGAGATGTGTCCAGAGAAGGCGCATTTATTTAGTACAGTGAGTCTTTCAGGACCTACAATTACACAAAGGATTGAAGAAATGGGGGAAAATTTGAATCTGCAGTTGCAAAACTCCTCAAAAAAACTTTGCTATTTCTCATTGGTACTTGATGAAAACAATGACGTTCGTGATTCCACACAACTTCTAATTTTCATTCGTGGGACAAATGATTCTTTCGAAGTCACGGAGGAGCTTGCTGCACTGAAAAGCATCAAAGGAACAACTACAGGAGAGGATATCTATGAGAAAGTTTGCCAAACTATGAATGATTTGGAGCTGGACTGAGGTAAACTGTTCAGTGTGACAACTGATGGTGCTCCTAGCATGGTGGGGTCCATGAAAGGAGTGGTTGCACGCATTAACAAAGAGATGGACAAACGCAACCATTCACATCCAATAGCCATACACCGCATCATCCACCAACAAGCACTGTGTTGTAAATCACTGAAGCTGGACTCTGTCATGAAAATTGTGGTTTCTTGTGTTAACTTCATTAGAGCTCATGCACTAAACCACAGACGGTTTCAGGAATTTCTGTCTGAGCTAAATGTTGCCTATGAAGATATTCTGTACCACACAGAAGTCTGTTGGCTGAGTCGAGGGAGAGTTTTGAAACGATTTTATGACTTACTTCCACAGGTTTATGATTATGTGCTTTCTAAAAACAAAGAAGTACCAGAGCTCAAAGATGCAGAATGGAAATGGCACCTTGCATTTCTGACAGATGTAACAGAGCTACTCAACAATTTCAAGTGTCCAACTTCAAGGAAAGGGGAAGCTCATCTGTGATATGTATTCACATGTGAAAGCATTTCAAGTCAAATTAGACCTGCTCATTAACCAAGTAAAGGAGGAAAACTTCTGCCATCTCCCCACAACTCAAAACCTGTCTGCAGAAAAAACAGCAGTTGCATTCCCAAACAAAACATGTATGGATGTACTAGAAATGTTGCAAAAGGAGTTTCAAATTAGATTTAAAGAGCTTCGTCTCCATGAACAGGACATACAGTTTTTCCGGAACCCATTTTCTGTTGACATTGAAACTGTTGATCCGATTTACCAAATGGAATTGGCCAAACTACAGACTTGTGACTTGCTGAAAGATGCATTCAAATCAAGCAGCCTTACTAATTTCTATGCATCTCTCCCCTCAGAGACATATCATAATCTCAGGAACCATGCACTCAAAATTGCAACCATCTTTGGCAGCACCTATGTCTGTGAGCAGACTTTTTCCTGAATGAAATATCTGAAATCTCCAGTCAGATCCAGGCTAACTGATGAACACTTGCATCACTTGCTACGACTAGTAGTGACAAATATGGAACCTAACATTGACCATCTCATTAGCCAAAAGCAGGCCCATAGTTCACATTGAAATATTATTTGGTTTTGTTGATTACAATTGTTCTTAATTTTAAATATTGCATTCTTTTTCCTGTTTTTTGTGCACTACTACAAATAAAATATGTGCAGTGTGCATAGGAATTCGTTCATTTTTTTCCAAACTATAGTCCAGCCCCCGACAGTGTCTGAAGGACAGTGAACCAGCCCCCTGTTTAAAAAGTTTGAGGACCCCTGGTCTAAACTGTAGGGAGTGTCTCTCCACCTTCTTTTGCCAAGCAGTAGTTTGGTTTGTGCTTCTCTCAGAAAACGAGTACACCAAGAAACTGAAAACCACCCCCACTAAAATGCTTTGAGAAAACAAAATATATTAACTAAATGTAAAGATTGTGTGAATAAAATCTAAAAGTAGAAATCAGCCAATAAAGAGGAGTCCAAATATGCATAGTAAAATATACCTCTGTAGCATTTTTATAATTCCTTTCATGCACAGGCTGTATTTTAGATAAAGGGACTGAGAATCATTACCTCTGCTTTTACAGTGGAAAAATTAAGCTGAAAAAAAAAAGATTTGCTGTGATAAGGGTCCCTTTCTGGTCCCTAGCCTCATTTTATCCTCTAGGTCATGTTGCCTCCATTTTTATTGCTTTTATTATTGAGCTATTAGAAGCTATAGGAAGAGCCTGAAAACACATGAACCAGCAGCAACTTGCTCACTCCACCCTCACTCAGAGGGATGGGAAGGAGAATTGGAAAGGAATGTAAAACTTGAGGGTAGAGATAAGAACAATTCAATAGGTAAAGCAAAAGCCACCCATGCAAGCAAAGCAAAACAAGGAATTCATTCACTACTTCCCATGGGCAGGCAGGTGTTCAGCCATCTCCAGAAAAGCAGGGCTCCATCACACATAATGATTACTCGGGAAGACAAATGCCATAATGCCAGATGTCCCCCCGTCCTTCTTCTTCCCCCAGTTTATATACTCAGCATGACATCATATGGTATGGAATACCTCTTTGGCTAGTTAGGATCAACTGACCTGGCTGTGTCCCCTCCCAATTTCTTGTGCCTATCCAGCCTTCTCGCTGGCAGGGCTCAAGAAACCGAAATATCCTTGACATAGCATAAACATTATATAGCAACAACTAAAAATATCAGTGTCCTATCAACATTGTTCTCACATCATAGCCAAAGCACAGCATTGTACTAGCTACTAAGAAGAAAACTAACTCTATCCCAGCTGAAACCAGGACACTCATTAGATTTAAACATTTTTCATGAGCAATCCAGCTTTGGTGGTTCATTTGTAAACGTGGTCCTGGTTTATCATAAGGGAAAGTAATATTACACTGATGTTTCGGTAGGTCTTGTACAAAGATGGCTGCTTTCTAACTACAGTATATGACATTGTAAGCATCAGGCTTATGTTCAGTTGACTCATTTGGGATATGACATTAACTGGAAGAAAAATGAAAAAGATCAAGGAATTCCATATTTTATAGATAAAATAAGTAAAATTCTTTGACATATATATACATTTATTTTTTTAAAACATATGCATACCAGTTACAAAAGGAAACAGAAAACAAACAGAATAAGAACTTGCTCCAGGGTAATGTAATTGAGAAATATTCTCACCTATGTACGGATTAAAAATAGCATCACACTGAAATGCTAGTCATTTAGCATTAGAATCAACCAGATTGAAATCCAGGAATTCTGCAGGACTCGTACTAAAAAGAGAGGCTATGGAAGTGCATAATTTTTTTTGGCACAGATTGTGGGCAGCCTCACAGTGAAAGCCTGCAGAGAGCAAGGTACTTGACTCTATAGAACTCTTTTGGGTGCCTATAAGGTCAGTAAGTACAAGACTTGCCTTGGGTAAGGACTAGTTATACAATTTATTCTACCCTGCATAGTTGTACTCAGAAGACAGATATAATTATACTACTTTGTTTTTATTTTCTCTGTGTACTAATTAAACCTCAGCTGTGATAACCAGGCTTACTGTTATTTGGGAATAAATGCTGCATTCTGATCTTAGATACAAGGATATTTAATAAAGATATCTTACTCAGGGAGCTTGAGCTAAAGTAACATTGGCATGAGAAACCCAACTACAAGTGTTACTACAATATTGGCCACAAACCCATAGGGAATATAGAAATATGCACTGAAAAGAATTTGGCATTAAAAAAAAAAATTGTCATCTACATTTTCTTACATAGGACAAAAGGCAACAGTGAGACAGCTTCTTCAAAGAAGCTGTGACTCAAGTCATTTTAATAATCAACATTTCTTTTAAACTAGTACTGATTTGTATCTACACAAATAAGCACTCAAAGCACAGTGTTCTGGATTGCCATCATAGGTGTTGATTCTTCCTTTTATTTCAGTAGTGCCATCTTATTAGTTTTACACCTCTATTTTCACTTCATTTAAACTACAGGTTGCTGACGTTCTGCTGTTTTACATCCCACATGCCAACACTTGCTTCTTCCATTGCATTCAGTTCTCTATGAGAGTCAGAAATCTGGTCCTCAGTTCTGTTTCCTCATGCTTATATGCCCCTTTGATACATTTCCTCTCAACATAAAGCAGAAATGGTCTTGGTATTTTCTTCAATCAAACATAGCAAATAAACATAAAACCTGTTTCTTCTTTGGCTACCAGTAATGACTTTCCCAAACGTATGGCATATCATATTGTGGTGACGCAGGTCGAGGCGGACTGAAAAAACACTATGTCTGCGTGGCTGGGTTCGGACAAAATGGCCTTTATTGTTTATACAAACTATTTATATATCTTAGACAGTACATGTGTCAGACCCTGATAGGTTTTTGTGCTCTTCTTCTTGCTTGCTATTTGCTGTTGCTGTAGGTGCCCGTATGCTGCGGTTCTAAGTTCCGATTCTTCACATCCTGTTTACATACCTGACAATTTGTGGCTGTCTTAAAGGTACACGGCTAAGTCTTTGAAGTCAACTAACTTGTCTGCAGACCCGCTGCAGACCCCAACATCATATCAGCACATAACATAATTACACATCAAAACCCGAGTACATTTGTAGTACTTTGTACCATCAAGCAACAAGAATGTAGACTTTGGAGCAAGGATCCTATAGTATTAATAAGAGTATCTTAAAAGGGCAAATTTCAGCTCAAACAGGATCCAAAGATAAAGCTAAATCCTGATCAAGTTTGGATCATTATGTTATAATAAACTGCTAAGTCACACTATAGGTACTTATGCTCAGAATTCAGAAGTACTCAGTCGGGATGGTCTGCTTTTGGGCCAACTTTCCAAATAGAGAAATGAGTGTCCCTTGATCTTGGATTTTAAATTATCCAATATGATCACTTTCCCCAGTAAACAGTCACAAACATTAAGTCCAGCAGAAGATGTCAAACATAAGACACATTGTTACCCACATTATGTGGCATTAAAAATTAAAACGTGTAGCTAAAAAGATGAAAATTTTGACACTGCACTAAAAGGTTGGCATACAGCCTCATACCAGACAAGCCTGGACAGCCCATTTCAATAAAACCCCATCAGTATGTTTGGGAATCTTCCTGTAGATATTAATTTGCATCACTGGTGATCTAATCACACAAGTAAACGCCGGAAATGCTTCTGTTTTCTCATAGGAATTAAAACATCCTACTTCTTGGTGATACCAAAGACTTAAAGAATTTACTTAGAACAAAGAACAAGCCCCCCTTCTTTTGCTGATGTCACAAGTTCTGGAAACAAAGAACAGATGGTGAAAAGAACGCTATTATCTATATTATGCAGAAGAAGCCTACAAGTGAAGAAGTTCTGGCTGTAAGAGGAGACAAGCTGATAAAGTGTTGCAATCCACAAACATCAACAGAAAATTAGTTGAAAGTAGGACAAAGGCAATTGTGGTAGTGGGAGACTGTGACCTCTGAGCAAAATAGCCCCCCTGAAAGAGGACAAAACCCTGCTTGGGGAGCATGAGTAGTAAGTAAAACGCTTCAGTAGTGCTATCTGAGGATGCATACTAATTTGCATTAGAAGCAAGAAACTTGTAACCAGTCCTGTGTGAATAACAATATGTAATAGATTATGAATATGCAAATACTCTATTGTATATAATATGTACCCTCAAGTAACTTTGTGCATTTTAGGAGGGAAAATCCTCCATGCACCCAGTGCTGCAATAAACCATTGTCAGCTTTCTAAACTATCATTTGGTTTAGAGTTTTCTTGGTTACAGTTTTCAGGAACATTAGAAGAGGAGAAAAACAAGACATTTCAGTTTTGATGTGGCATTCAATTTGAAATAAGACCTAACTGCTTTGACAACAAACTTATTCCAGCAATCCCCTGCACAAATACCATAGAATTTGGTCAGACAAGCACTATTAAAAATCTGTTTTAAAGGACTATAGTAGGTTGACCTTGGCTGGCTGCCAGACCCCCACCCAGTCCCTCTCTCACTCTCCCTCCTCAACATGACAGGGGGAGAAAATAAGATGGACAAGCTTGTGTTGTCTCACAAATGGAGTTCCTTGTGAGGATAAAAGCCCTCATTCTTTCCAAATGGCCCCATGAGTGTATACTACCCCAAATGCATATTTTGAATCCATATAAATATTTACTCATTTATCTTTAGACTAGGGCTAAAGTCAATGCAATAATTTTGGTTTTCTGAGCTGATGTATTGACAGGTAATGACTTAATTTCTATTTCATCTTTCAAAGTTACCACAGCATATCCCACTTTTTGTTGTCTGTTGTCCATAAAGCTACTTCCATCAGTGAATAACTCCCAGTCTGGCTTCTCTAAGGGAATATCTTTCAGATCTGGTCAGCTGGAGTACACCTGTTCTATGACACGTAGACAGTCGTGTCCCAATTCATTATTTTCATTAGCAGGGAGTAGGGTTGCAGGGTTCAGGACTGAAGTAACCTCCAAAGTGACATCATCTTGTTCAATCAAGGATGCCTGATATTGAATCAATATGTTGGGGACAACCAGTGATGGCCCTTCTGCTCCAATACTGCCAAAACAGTATGAGGCACAAAAACGATAAAGGGTTGTCCCAAAGTCAATTTTTGAGCTTGTGTAATTAATAAGACCATTGCCACTACTGCTCTGAGGTGTACTGGCCATCCCTTGCTCACTTCATCTAATTGTTTAGAGAAGTATGCCACTGGCCATTTCCAGTCTCCAAGGGTTTGAGTTAGAACTCCTAAGGCCACATGTTGTTTTTCCTATATGTATATGTATATATAAAGTGAAAGGCTTACTCAAGCCTGGCAATCCCAGAGCAGGGGCCCTCATAAGTTCCAATTTTAGTGTCAAAGGTTTTATGACATTCAGGAGTCCATTCAAGAATTTATCCAGGCCCTTTGATAGCAGCATATAACGGTTTAGCAATTAAACTGTGTCACGACGGAGGGAAGACACAGTCACTCAATATGAGTGATCAGCAGACTTCGTTTATTGTCCCTTACAGTCACCTTTTATGCCTTCTTATAATTAGCTCATACATATTACAAAAGTTAAGCTCATTATTGGTTAGTTGCCTAAATACCAAGCCCGCCCCTAGTTTCTCTTCTGTAGTTATCTGTTCCCACCTGCAACATTCTTTTCCCACCGAAATCTTCCTGTTATTGTGTAACAAGGACAGCCAAAGATAGTGTATTTTTGCTTTACTTCAGATAAGCTGAGAGCGATGTGCATTTTTGTCCAGCCAGCTGGACTATGTCTATGTGATCCTTTTCAGCTAGCCAGTTATCCACAATTCCCCCGTTTTTATTTTGGGCGACATAGGCTTGGTTGACCATTTTCAATAACAGCGTTTTAACACAGGAAAATACACAGCCAACTTATAAAATCTCAGTTCAGAAGTATAATTCCTGAAATACTTGAAAAATAAAGTTAGCTTGAAGTTTTAATTTAGATGCTCTTTCTGTTCCAGTGATATAAAAAGTTTAAAAAAATCAAAGGTAATTTTAAAGTTCTGAACATGGACTAATGCAAGCTCAAAACCCAAAAAGAAACCAAATTGATGTTTGACTAGGAATATTTGCAAATATTTTAGTGGAAAATCCCTGACCATTAACAATTTTCTGTCCAAATAACAACTGCCCTTATGCAACCAACCAGTCCATACATTTTCTGAAAAATACCTCATTGATATCAAGGAATTAACAAAGGGAAAAAATTAGTTCTAAGCTATATACATTCATAAGGGGATTTTTCAATAGTTACATACAGATTTACACACTAAGCCATAATGGCTTGTAGGTCATACACACAAGAAGAGTACGTTGCTTATCTGTCTGAATGTCTATGCTAAATTTGACAACTATGCCACAAGCCAAGCCTACATGGGTGCTGTATGTTATGCACGTTCCTTAACAAACAGAAGTATAATAGACAAATTCCCAAGATCTAGTCCCCAACCTAATTATATTATTTTGTAGCCAATTAAGGAAAATAACACAAATGTGCATATCTACATGTGCACACACCTTTTAGTTCAGAACCGATCTGTGATAAAAGGCCTTAGCCTTATGGCATCATCGAATCTTAACGAGTACAGTAATTAAAAATGCAGTCTTACTGTAAGTGCGATTTATGCTGACATTCCCTCAAATGCTACACGTGAGTATTTCTCACTCAACTGCCTCAAGTTAAAATAGTAGTATTTGTTAATATGTATTAAAAAATCATTAATTCTCTACAATTGCAGTTGACTTCCATAACACTATGTAAGCAAAAGAGGCTTAAGATGGGTTTTCTGAATACTAACAATTTATTTTAGACTGTCTAAACTCAGGGCTTGAAAGATTTCACTCTGCCAGACATAGAAACACTGTTGCACTCCAGTTGTGATATCCCTTTTCCCAAGTTGTCACATGCACATCTCGCTCAAGCAACAGTATTGTTAAAGTTTCTCTCTGCTACATAAAAGCATATTGCACTTGTAGACATAAAAGACAGCACCCTTACTTAGATTATTATCTTATTACCTCATAACTCTTAGTATCTCTGATTTCATCACTTCAAAAATTCACCAGAAGCAGATAAAACCACAGCATCAGACTAAACTACACCTTAACTGCTGATTCAAATAAAGGCATTCTCTTCAGATATGCCTAATGCTTACAAATAGTGTTGGCTGGTTTTGATCAAGAAACTATTATTATAATAACGATCAAAAATAATAATCCCGTTTGCAAAATGCCTTTAAGCCAGCCTTCTAGTCCCAACCAATTTCCACATTCAGAATACAGCATAAATACAGAATACAGAATAAATTATCTCCATCAAGGCAAAAAGGCTTCTCTTTAAGCACAGAGATGTTTGCTAGTTCAAAGCAGAAACCCATTTCTTGTAGGGGACATCTGAAGCACTTTTTTTGGTGGGTTTGTAATCAAGTCCGTATTTTTCCTTGAGGAGCTTAAGCTGTTCCTCTTGTTTCAGGAGTGTTTCCAACTCTGATTTGTCGAATAGGTCCGTATTTCCCAAACATACCATACATTTCCTCCGCTGTGATTTTATACGGCAGGTTCCGAATATAAAGGATCCGATTGACCTCTGGGGGCAGCCGGTAGCTCGCTTGGCCGCTTGCATCGCCATGGCGCCGATCGGAGGGGGGTGGGTGCCGCCTTGGAGAGAAACCGCGGCCGGGAAGGGGCCTGCCGGGCCGCGCGCCGCCGCTCGCCGCTGCCGCGGAGGACGCGGATGCTATCCCATACGCTAATAACCCGGGTAATTCCTTTTTACAATCTATGTCCTGAACGCTCCGCTTTTCTAAAAAGCATATGAGCGAATCGTACGTCGCTTGTCTCTCCATACCTTCGTCAGCGCTGTTGCAGCCTTTGCGAGACTTCGGCGACGCGTGGCCGGCGGGACCCTCTGTAGGTGCTCCCGGGCGCGGGGACTGTGCCCTTCCGCCTCCTGCGCTGCTTTCAGCACCGGTACCCGAATCTCCGTCGAACCATGGCTCGCAGGTTCAGCCCTCTCTAAGGTCCCTGTTCGGGCGCCATTTGTCGCGACGGAGGGAAGACACAGTCACTCAATACGAGTGATCAGCAGACTTCGTTTATTGTCCCTTACAGTCACCTTTTATGCCTTGTTATAATTAGCTCATACATATTACAAAAGTTAAGCTCATTATTGGTTAGTTGCCTAAATACCAAGTCCGCCCCTAGTTTCTCTTCTGTAGTTATCTGTTCCCACCTGCAACATTCTTTTCCCACCGAAATCTTCCTGTTATTGTGTAACAAGGACAGCCAAAGATAGTGTATTTTTGCTTTACTTCAGATAAGCTGAGAGCGATGTGCATTTTTGTCCAGCCAGCTGGACTATGTCTATGTGACCCTTTTCAGCTAGCCAGTTATCCACAAAACTGAAATTTGGTATCCATAGGCAACACCACCCAGCCATTCCTAAAAATCCTCTTAATTCTTTCTTTGATTTCTGAGGGGTTATCCAGCATATCACCTCTTTTCATTCTGTTCCCGATCTTCTCACCCTGAAAAATATCCCAAAATCCAGATATTCTACAATTAGCTGAGCAATTTGTGCTTTTTTTCTGTGATACTCAATACCCAGCAAGTCCCAAGAAATTCTGTAAGCTAATGGTGGCTGCCTGACATTCCTGTTTCGTCTTTGGTTCAGAAGGATATCATCTATATATTGAAGCAATTAAAGAATTCTTACCTTGCCACTCTTCCAGTTCTTTGGCCAATGCATTACCAAAGTAGGGCTATTCTTAAATCCTCTATTTCATGTAAAATTTTAGTTTGCTTCCAAATTTCATTCAAATCAGTAGAAATGCATCCACTTCGATCCATATATACACTACTACAATTTAGTACAGTACACACTCCCCTTTGTGAAGCTAAAAGCATATTTAAAGCCATTCTATCTTGAATTACAATGTCAGCTAATTGTCTAACTTCCTGTTGTAAAGCCGCATTGGTATCAGCAGTTTCATTCCCATTTTTTTCTATAATTGCAGAGATATTTACAATAGCTTTTTCTAATTCACTTACTCCTAGCCACTGAGCAAAAGAGTGAAAAGCTGTAGGTCTGTCAGTCAGTGGATTACAGACTCTTTTATGTCTCTGTAAATAAGTTCTCAACCAGGCTTTAGAATCTCACTTTTTTTATTACCATAACGCTTGGAACTAGTGCTCCTAGGATACATATTCCTGCCTAATTCTTTGGTAAAATTTTTCTAGCCTTTTTTCCCCACAAAGCCAATAGCAACTTTTTCCTTTTGGAGCAGGCCAGGACTTTCAAAAATTCCATCCCAAATTTATAATTTCACTGCACTTAGAATAGTTCCCTACCATAACCATATTGTTATTACAGTCAAATTTACTAATGCCTTTTAGAGGCGTACACTGCTGGACACATTTGCAATAACCACTCTGGTGACCTGGAACTTCTATGTCCCATTCTTGTTATTGGCTATCTAAGCTTATATTGAAAGAAGTATTTCTCCATAAGTTTTGCCAAGATGTTTCTGCTGGAATGGGGATTCCTGTGAAATTCCTTTCTTTGCATGTTCAGGGAAGTGTGTACAGACTCAACAATTTGTCTTATTCACAATTTTCATTGCTACCTCAATTAGTTTGAGGTGAACATTATGGTCCCATGGACCTGGAAGACTACCCTGGTTACCTTTGAGTATTGGCAAGATCAAGTAAGAGGCAACTATTAACCTATTTAATTTAATTTCTAATTTTAAGTTGGTATACTTGTAAAGACACAACGTTATTATTCCCAATAATACAAAGGATAATAAAATTTCTCCCTGTATACAAGTTCACACACACATTTCCAGTAATTTTCTGTTTCATCTCATTAACCATTTGGTTCTCCTTGAGCTTATCTTGTTATGTCCCAGCTTGACATATTTATGGTGACTGTTCCTTCTCCCAAGGCCATCTCTTAAGTATTTGTAACATCCTCTGTTTTTCAAATTATTTCTTGTTTTTTTGTTAGTTATTTACATACTTTGTCTAAATTTCAAGTTTGAACTAATACGGAGCCAGTTGACTACACTTGAGTTGAGATAAAGGCAGTTTAGGTGAAGGGTAGAATGCATTGAGTATATATGGCAAGGTTGGGGGGGAGGTGCACAGCTTTGTGAAAAGACACCAGGATCTGTCTGCCCCCATGTCTGACAGAGCCAGTTCCAACCAGCTCTAAAATGGACACACTGCAGGCCAAAGCTTAGCCAATCAGCAACGTGGGTAGTGCCTCTAATAACATATTCAAGAAAGGGTAAAACAACATGATGCAGCAGCTGTGAGGGAGAAGTGGAGAAAGATGCAAGCAGCAACTCAGCAGACACCAAAGTCAGGGAAGGAGGGGCTCCAGGTGCCTGTGCAGAGATTCCCCTGCAGCCCATGGTAAAGACCATGGTGAGGCAGGCTGTTCCCCTGCAGCCCATGGAGGGCCCCAGGCAGGAGCAGGCTCCTAGCATAAACTACACCCTATGGAAAGGACCAACATGGGAGAATGGTACTGCTGGGGGGTGGGTAAGAAGGGTTGGGAATGAAGCTGAGCCTGGGAAGGGGGAGAAAGGGGAGGGGAAGGTGTTTTTAGTTTTGTTTTTGTTTCTCACTATCCTCCATTTTTAATTGGCAATAATTTTAATCAGTCTTCCCCCAGTCTGTCTTGCCCATGATTGTTAGAAGCTTTTTCATCTTTTTTTCCTACCCCATCTTGCTGAGGTGGGGGAGTTCTTGGGTGGTTGGCAACCAGCCAAAGTTAACCCACCATAGTCCTTTTTTCCTAAAGGATTAAAAAAAAAAAACCCACAACCTGAAACTAGACCAACTTCATAGTGCTTTAAGGGAAAAAACTCTATCCTACACAGTTCTACTGGTTGCATTTCAAGTAGAGGTACTACTGTTAATTGGTACCATCTCTGAGGAGGTTTATGCTGCTAGGGAAGATCCTGTTCCATATGTGAAACTCATTGGAAAGAAGCACTTCCTGTCTGTAACTGCATCAAAAGTAACCCTTTTATTAAGGCCTCTATGGGGAGGAAGAGAGACACACCTTGCTGAAATACTTTAGTAGTTATTCATGGAGCAAACTTCCACCTTCCCAATATCCTTACAGGCCCTTCTTCAGCAATTCAAGATCCCACACCTGCCATTTCTCTGGTTGTAAGTAGTAACAGCATGCCATGGAAAAATTTTTTATCTACTTTGTTGGGGTTTTTTTCCATTATGGAAAGAAAAACAAAAAGCAAATGTAACTTCTAGGTCTGAATTCAAACAAGAAAAGGTAAAAATAATGCCTGAAATTTAAACCTGTTCCTTTGCATTTCCTGTACACTAAAGCCTATAAAAAATTACATTATCTTAATGCAAAAGGAAATAATTAAACTGAAGAGAAAACTTTATAAGCATAAGTTTGCCATGGATTTGTCATCACATACATTAAACTGAAACTTTATCCTCATTCTCTTTTGCCTGATTTATGAAAATACATTAAATGTACCACACACAGAAAGCCTCATGGCATTTAAGTGAGCCAATTTATATAGTTAAGAAGATAATCAATGACAATCAACTTGTTAACCCCGAGTCATGTTAATACTTGTATGCGGTCAAATACACTTTTAACAAATAAAAAGTAAAAATAGCAACATCTAGAAGCTAAAATTACTAGATATCTTAATTTGATTTTTATTTTAAAATATGCATGTAAAAGAGTATAACGGTTTATATGTTTTGTCATGCAAATCTGTGCGCCATGCAGTTGCATAAACAAAAAGTCAAGTTTTAACTAGTTACATGATTTAACATTACATCTTCCATTCTCAGTTGGTGGTAGATACCTGAAATACTGGAAGAAAGCTCATCTATTATCCTATAGACCAGGGGTCCTCAAACTATGGCCCGCAGGCTGGACGCAGCCCCCCAGGGTCCTCAATCCGGCCCCCGGTATTTACAGACACCCCCCCACACACACCGGGGGTTGGGGGGGAAACCAAGCAGCCGCAGATGACTGCCTGCCACTTCATCCACGCACCCGCCCCCTGTTTAAAAAGTTTGAGGACCCCTGCTATAGACAGAGTAAAGTAGGCTTCATAGATCAGTCTGAAGTGCCAAACCTGCTTATGAATCATTTAGAGTAAAAAAATTATAGCTGAAAATGCCTGTGAAGCTGTAATATTTCGGTTTAAAATATTATGACCCTCAAAACCACATTTTTTAAAATGTCAAATACCAGCAAGGTCTCAGGATGTAGTCAGGGCTTCTTAAGTTCATTATATTTTTATAAACCACAACCAACCTAATCATCTGACAATTTATTAGCCTTAGAGCAACTGGTTGAAACCACCACAGGAAGCTTGTTCTTCCTCCAAATTTCAGATTAAAGTCTGTAAAGAATCCTGTGGAACCCGCTATCATGCAGCCATAAACCTAGCTAGACATTTAAGAGAAAAATAATTCTTAGTCAAGTAGCTACTTTTGTTTACTCATTTGTTTATATGTTCTTTCTTATGCCCCAACTAAAAAGTCCCCATCATTTGGTAAACTTGTCAGGGGCATAGGAAGATTCTTCCCATAACAGCATGTTTATGTACAAGTTGATCACATATCAGTTTAACAGCCAAATATTAAATAAGGACTAGTATCATCTTAACTGATCACATTGCCTTCTTGAAAGATGGGTATATATGTGAGGGGAAGATGGAGGATGTCTGATCTGGCAGGAGATGAGAGAACAGCTGGGTGTTGTTAAGGAAAGCAAGAAAGATAAACATGGTTATCTAGTAGCAAAAAGGTGTCTGCATGCTTGTAGTAATATATAGCTATGTAACTGCATGAATGGTTTCTGCCCTGAGCCTGGTGGTACATACAGCTGGAATTTGTATCTGGACTCAGAGGTATAAATATGAGCTTCTCTGTACAATAAAGTGTCTCTGGTTGTACCACAACCTGAATTCGTACCTTCATACACCACAGGTATATTGTTTGTAAGCATTTGTCACTTAAATTTGAAGTCAAAATGACCCAAACACAAAGTGTTCTGCACCTATACTCATAATCTTTTTGCCAAGGGATACGTACCACACTTTGCACCAAAATTTACATATTCATTCATCACACTTTGTCAGTACCCACTCTTACTAAACAGCCTTCCCCCTCTTTGAATTTTTGATGAGCCTCAACAGAATTAGTCCTCCTGAATGATAGGACCCTATATGAATTAACATAATTAAGCTTAGTTTTGAATACAGGCTTATATCCCACCTGTGGGCAATTTACATACAGTTAATTATTTTACAGAACAATGAGGGATTTCTCATACCATACTTTCCTCCTCAGAACTGCTGAGAAATTATTCAAACAAGCTTTTGTACAGATTAAAAAAAGCAAATGAATGCGAGAGAGACCATCATAATTGTTAAAGTACCAGTATCAACATAGTTATCCTTCCTAAAATAGTCTCACCCTGATAGTATCACAAATTTGGACACTTTCTCCTCAAATATCCAGTTCCAAGCTGCATTCAACAAGAAACTAAAAACAAAACAAAAACCCCAAACCAACAATCTTTTTATGATGCAGTTGGGTTAATTTTACTTTAACACGAGAAGGTGGGAAAATTATAGTTTTGATGATTTAAAACAGTTCCATGATTAAAAAAATAAAATACAACCTGGCATATGAAGGCCCAGAACCTGGCCTTGTTCCCTTATCAGAAATATATACAGTGGTAGCAATAACAACTTATTCCTTGAGTGTTAGTACTAGCTGACTGACAGGATACATGTGTTTCTGATAAACAATTTTTATGTATTATTCGTCAGTGAAGATGGCTTCTTCCAAAGTCAATATGTGCTGTGCGCTCTGTACTTTTGTTTTTCCTTGGGAAGTGTGTCTGGCATATGTGACATCCATATTTGGATACAGACCCAGACAACTCTGCCCAGGCCTGCTGGCAAAAATTTGAACAAAACACTGTAGTCTGTATACTGGCTGTATTAAAACAGATCCACTGGAAATAACTTCCATAGCCAAAAGGAGAAAAAAAACCCCCGAAAACCAACACCAAAAATCCAAACAAAAACACACGACAAACCACAAATATTTAAAGTTTACTGCTAATATTTCCTTCATTCCCTTTAAGCACATTGTTTTTTGCCAACATCTTTGGTCATCAAGTAGTTACCTGTATTCCAGCTGTTCACGTTTCGGACCTCAACAAAGAATCTTAAACAAGTTGGTATGTCAAAATAAGAAACAAGGACATTGGGTTTAAGGAAAAAACATCTATACAAACCTAGTACAAGCTTTGTACCCCCAACCTCTACAGGGCCACTTCCAAGTTACAGCAATAAGCAAAACCAATGAGCTATCACAAAAAGTATTTCCTTCTGTACATGATTTTTATTATTTATATAATACAGAGCAGAGATGCTGGATAGTGTGATTATGTGCAATATCCAAGTATAAACTATCTGTACATGTTATCTAATACCTAAATTGGAAGAACAAAATTAAAGCAAAAGCCCAATGCTTTTAGTAGCAAAAAAACCTTAAGGACTGAACACTGCAATAAAAGTCAGAAGTAGCATCTCGTGTACATATACAGCTACTTACAGATAAGAGGCATTACTATAATACTAGTCTACTTGATTATATAAAAAA
Source organism: Falco peregrinus (assembly GCF_023634155.1). Classification (NCBI taxonomy): domain Eukaryota; kingdom Metazoa; phylum Chordata; class Aves; order Falconiformes; family Falconidae; genus Falco; species Falco peregrinus. Next base: position 8,852,585 of record NC_073743.1, on the reverse strand, counting down.
ACCCCACAAGTTTCATACATCACAAAAACCCCTTCCATTATAACACAGAAGTGATATTACCAGACAAGCATCAGTGAACTATACTGCCCTTTCTAGTTATTATACAAAGCTGTAGATAACTGAGCCCATGCAATACACCCAAGAACACTAGTCCTACACCCAAGTACAATTAGAAGTGAAAAAGCAGCCCTCCAAGAGTGGTTCCAGCTCCCATTTAAGTCTACAGGAGTCATGTTGGGTATGGTTTTCCATACCCAACAGTTGTTGCACATGCAATTATTACATTTAATTTTTTTTTTTCATTTAAAAAGCTCCTAATAGCCTTTTTAACTCAGAACACACTGAATTTAATAAGGACATTAATAAACTGCTTCAATACTTCTGCAACTTACAGATGCACGTGTCACTGGACAGAGCTGCTGTGGTATGTCCAAAACACCACACACTAAGCTTTTGTGTTATAAATCAATCTTAGCACAATACTGTGCTACACAACATTTTTAGCTTTGCAAGAAAAATCAGACAACTGTTGCGAGCCAGTTCTTAAATTTCTAACAGGACATTTCCTTTGGGAAACTATTGTTATGACTCTAAAGTTAACATAATTGTTCCAAAATAGTTTTCTTTCATATATATCTGTTTTTTTCCATCTTTCCCATTGCAATTGTTAAAAGACTTTTTATTAACTATGACACCACCACTCATCTTACTGGAAGGTAGCTTACATTCTGCTGAAAAATAACAGTGTGGAAACTAGAAGTAGAACAAAATTTTAAATGATAGGAGCAAACCCAACAACCTTTCTGACATATCCTTCTCCCAAACAGGCATATAATCTTTGGTTGGTGTCATATACCTTGAACATCTCAAAAGGCCAATTGCTGCAAACATGCAGATAGTATGCATCTGTTCAGCACATGTAAACTAGAGCCTGTCTTCTATGCATGTGTATTCCTGTGCAGGTTCTGATCATCCAGTCACATTCTGAGGAGAACATACACATTTTTAAGGGCTGTATCTATCCAATTCTGCCTGTAACAAACACTCAAACATTCTGAAGTGTCATAAAGACAAACAAAGCTAAAATTAAAACTCTGGAGAACAAAGGAAAATGGCCATGCATCTGCTCTTTAACACTTTCCTAGGGTATATTAAAATAAAACAAGTCAGTCTTTTCTCAAGTAGGCTAGTTTATATTCTCTGGATTTTTTCCGCCACCACAACTGGATTTTCTTTCCTGATTTTTGCTGCAGCTTCTGCTTTGTAATCATATGGGCAGTTATGCTTGTCAGAATAACGGTGAAGTCCACAAAATAAGTTTCCACACCTGCAATCAAATCCTGTACAAAGAAAAGTAGAAGCAGCATTACTAGGAAGCTTCAGACTTAAGCAAGCTATAAGGGCTTACCCAGTACAATGGGGGTATTTTGCATCTACTTTAACAAACAGATTAAGTGAAACGGACATTAATGACTATGGATATTTCAACAAATTTAATCTAGTAAGAGGCAACTAGTCATATAGATCTGTTCAATATTGACAAAGTGCTCTCATACCCGTAAGGCCAACCTTCTTTCTGCACATGAAACATCTATTGTTCTTTGGTTTAGGCAGTTCAGAACCTTTCTCTTCACTCTGTGAAATACTAGGTTGAGAAACTGATGGGCTTGGTTGAGTAACAACTGTTAAAGCAAGCAAGAGAAACAAAGGTTAATTTTTTCCTTTTTCTTGACTTCACTAGCCACTCAGTAGCATGCTTGTATTAACAGTTAATTTGCCTCTACTAAGACCCTGAAGTTTGTCTGAAGTACTAAGTAGAATAGGTATTCTGTTAGCTTCCCTTTTATCTCTACAGAAAGATAAAGTTTTCCCCACTGCTCCATCATCTAGAAAATACAGAATACCTAGCGTTATCAACTGTATACACCCATATTAGGTGTAAAGGCTTGGAAAGCATTCCAGAAGTTCCATGTACATACAACATTAAAAGTCATATTATCTAGTTTCAATTAATCTAAAACAATAATAACATTGTCAGTTAAAGTTGTTGAACAGAGGGGGTACTTGTGGAAAAGTCGGTAGGAACATATTTTATAAACAAATGACATTTAAAGTAGTGCTTTTTTATCATAGCACCAAGTTACTCTGCCACTATACTTGCAAAGTCAGATGATCTAAAACCTCAGTCAACCAGAGCAGCTAACATTCTTGAGATTCAAACCACTGGTTCTGTGATACACCAAACATGCCAGTACAAACCATGCAGCTCAAAAGAGCCCTCGTTTCAGACACTTTTTTCAGTAAATTAAAGAAAAAAAAGTACATATTTACATTGGATATCTGTATCTTTGTACTATATGCAACCTTAATGATCAAGCAGGTAGAGTCAAAATCACTTTTTCAATTGCCTTTGTCATGAACACTATTGGTCAAATTTGTCACATTTTACTCAAGTTCTCTGCAGGATAAAAGTGGGTCCTCCTGTGAACTTCTGTGGATCTGTTTTCTTTGAAAAATTGATTTTAAAAACAATTGATTAAAATCCTTTTAATACTCAAATTAGTAGAGGAAAGTCAAGGGAGGTATGTTCATATAACAATTTTAACACATACAACCCAAGGAGTCTATTCCTGTTCAGTTTTCCTGGACACTCAGTTGCATGATTATATCTATTGGGTTTGTTTGTTTGTTTGTTTGTTTTTAAAAAAAAAAAAAAAAAAAAAGATAGTGAGCAAACTATATAATACATTCCAGGATTAATGATTGAGAACATAGGCTTAAAGGACTCATTTGTAGCCAACTTTATGTACACAAACAGGATTTCTTAGTTGAGAACCTTTTGGATCAATAAGCATTGTATTCTGTAAAAAATGGATTTTTCCAGACATCATGAACCCCTTATAGTTAATATTTTATTATCTTTACTATTAATACCTCCTCCCTTAACTTTTTAATTATGTTCATATGCCTATTATCACTAACACAAGACCTCACAGATCCAAGTCCCATTTCACAATTCACTGTAGAAGTTGAAAGCACCTCCAGTCAGTAGTCCATGTTCCAGATTGTAAATAAAATTCAGAAGTGACAAACTTTCAGAGGTAACTAGGAACTTTCAGTGCTTGTACCAAAGAAGTTTTATACAGGAAAACAATATTTTCTTCTACAATATTATAACTATAACAGTCCTAAGGAACAACAATTTTATTTTTTATATATTCTATAGATTTTTCTAGAGAGCATGAAGAGTTTGGTGTCAACACTATTTTGCCAAGTCTGAGGCTAATGATACCATTCAGTCTTAGATATACGATACTTTTTTTCCATATTTAAGCATGCTACTGGTAAAAAGCAAAAGGTACAGAACTAAAATCATTACTGTAACTAATACTTTTCAGAGTAGTTTCCACAGCTGTTTAGTTTAAAAAGGCAATTCCTTTGTCTTGACAATTAATATTTTCTAGATTAATAGATGTAATCTTTTAAACTTGTCTTTAAACCCCAAGGAAAGCATTCAGTATCAGATAATCTAGTTGAGAGCCTGCGGAGAAAAAAAAATCAGGTTAGAAAATACTGACACCACAGCGTAAGCCTGTCTGATACCACACACCTTAGCTGACAGGCATTATCTACAGCATTAAGAAATTGATTAAACATCTCCCAAACCAAGAAGCATAGTCAAACTCCTTTCAGATTTTTTATATTCCCAGTCTGTTTAAAATAAGACACTAGTTATAAGCCATGGCAGACAAAAAAAGGGAACCTTCTGATTCTCTCCCCCATCCCGCTCTGGGGGAGCAAGCTAGCAGCAGTGTGCTGTTCAGCTACCTACCAGGGTTAATCCACAACAGGCCTTTTTGGGACCCAAAAGGGTCTTGAAGGGTTCCAGTCAAATGTGTCATTATCTTGAACGTGCTAGATCAAATTTATAGCCGTAATTACTGTTTAGCTATTACTTGGCAGGCTCCTGTGCTTGCCTCACAATATATTAGAGTCTAGTGCTTGTTAGTGGCTGCTTTTTGCTTTCACTGCTTGCTGTACCACTTCACTGCTTATCTTACTCTGCTGTGTCTGGGAACATTTTGTAAACAGTGATGGCAATGCATGTGGGCTGGCAGATGGCCAGGGCATTGCTGCTGTTCTGAACAGGCTGGAACTCCATGGGAAGTCAAGTCAAAGGGATTGTGACCTGTGGATGAGTCCACATGGGAGTAGGACACCCTGAAGCATTCGGCTGTGAGTATGTCTGTGCCACGGCAGGTCTACCTCTGAAGGTATTATGGCCCAAGGATAAGTCCACACTGGAGAAAGTACACCTTGAAGCATCTGTGGCTGTGGATATAAGTCCACAACACAGCAGGTAGACTCCTGAAAAGAGTGTGGCTGAGTGTAAAGACACACTGGAGCAGGTATATCTAACAGCATTGTGGCCTATGGAGAAGGCTGTGCTGGAGCAGGTGCACCTCAAAGCAACTGTGGCTGTGGTTAAGTCTATGCCACAGCAGGTATACCCCTGGAGAGACTGTGGCTCATAGATAAGACTCCACTTGGAGCAGGTACAACCCTAAGGGACTGCAGTCTGTGGTTAAGTCCAAGTCTGAGCAGGGGCAAGGGGTTTATTGCAATGTTAAGCCCTATGGCCTGGTAAAAAGGGGTCAGGGTAGAGATTATAATGGATATACCTTTAAACTATTGTAACCCATGATTTGAGTTTCATGTTATAGGAATGACTATAGCAGAAACCACCTGAACCAGTGGAGGACAAGCCTCACAAGAAGCAGTTCAAGTACAGCAGTGATCTGACCTGAGCTCACTGAACCATCAAGGCAAAAAGGTAGTCTAGTAGATCATTGTGTCATAAAACAAAAATTAAAAATTAATCCAAGGGAAAATGTTACCAACTTCTACAAATGTACCTCTTACTCCTCCATATAAACACTGAGAAGCGTTCACTGCCACAACCAACAACATGGGAACTAGAACACAACGATAATCCCAAGTGTAAAGGCCCATTTCTCAAAAGAGCTGCCAAACAGGATCCTTCTCCCACAACTAAAATATATTCCAAAAAGGAAAAGCAGATAATGTGCAGAAATGGGCAATTAAAAGGTCCCAATACAAGGAGATTGTGCAGGGCCCACTAAACCAGTATTCAAGTGTTCAGTTTATAACTCTAAACAGGCAACACCTGCAGAGAGGAAGTATCTTCCCACTTTTATTAATAGCTCTAACTGTGCTGGCATTAGTTTTAATAATGAAGTCCTCAGTAGCTTCTGATTAATAGCTAGAACAGGGACAACACCCTTTAACTAAAACTCACACATCAAAACAAAACTCCCTTTTTCAAATCGTGTCTCAAATGAAATACTATAAGTTTTAGTTTTTCTGGCATGACATTAGCAGCCAAATTCATCAGATACTATCCTGAAAACTGGTCATCACAAGAAGCTCCCTCTAGCATACAAGCCAAATTAACTGGGCAACTACAATGCCATTCAATATATTAAATTCATTTAATACCAGAAATCATACCATGTTAATCATCAGGAATTAAATCAATAGACAAAAGCTGAAACAATATTAGGAATATGGTTGTTATTGTTATGTGCACACATGCTTTATCACCTTAACAGAGTTCTTGTTGGCACGTAGTCTCCATCACCATGGTCATTTCTCTTGCCAACCATCAGCTCAGGTTACCAGATTAGCTTTGTTTCACTTCAATTTTATGAGACCAGTTCTCCTGCTACAAGGTTGAAGAACTTGGGAACAAAATAAGTTTTCAGAACTGGGCATTATTTTTTAATTATTAATAAAAGACAATAAGTTAAGCCACAGGCATTGTAAAATGCAGTACTATCAGGAACAAAACAGGCACAGGGGATGCCATCTGGACAAGCTTAAGAAGTGGGCCCATGTGAACCTCATTAGGTTCAACAAGGCCAAGTAGAAGATATTGATTGAGAGTAACCCTGCCAAGAAGGACTTGGGAGTACTGGTGGATAAAAAGTTGGACATGAACCAGCAATATGCACATACAGCCCAGAAAGCCAAATGTATCCTGGGCTACATACAAAGAATAGCTAGCAAGTCAAGGGAGGCAAGCCTCCCCCTCTACTCTGCTCTCATGAAACCCCACCTGGAGTACTGAATCTAGCTCTGGTGTCCTAGAAGACAAGGCAGGCATGGACTTGTTGGAGCAGGTCCAGAGGAGGGCCACAAAAGTGATCAGAGGGCTGGGGCACCTCTCCTATGAAGACAGGCTGAGAGAGTTGGGGTTGTTCAGCCTGGAGAAGAGAAGGCTCCATGCAGGAGCGGGCTGGAAACTAGGACCATGCATGGCAATCAGTTAGCTGAGGGGAATGTGCTCGAGCTTGTCTAGACAACAATTAACATGATGAGACATCTTTACAGAGCATAGGGGAGTGGGAGACGGATGGCGCCAAGGATGGCGCCAAGGAAAGGTAACACCTTGCGGTTAATTGATGGTAGTTAACCACCAATCAGGGATTGCCTAGTATGCAATGCTTAGCTTCAAGAACCAATCTGTTTAAAACGCGCACCTTCTGAAAGTGTATATAAACTCGTGCTTCTGTACAATAAATTGACATTTGCTTGCATCAAGCTGCATCCCGTCTCTTCATTCACCGCAAATTGGTGACCCCATCGTGATACGTTTAGGGATCTGATGTGAAGGGCTCTCGAATCACCTAACTGAGCGACATGCAGCGAATCCCACAGAACTTTGAATGATCTGCTGAAAGGAAGCAGGAGCCGGCCAGAAATCCCTCCAGAGTTGAGAGGTGAGCTGTGGGAAATCCGTAATGGGGAATCAGGCTTTGTCCCCAGAAAGAGACGTATATGGACTCATAAAGGGTCTTCTAGTCAGATCCGGGAGTCCGTGCCTCAGTCTCCTCAAATGGTGACCCCTATGGTGGTGTTCCGAAGCCTTGGAAGAATAAGGACGGAAAAAAGACAGCTCGTGGAAGAGGGCTGTGTTCCGGAGGAGACGGCTTGGCTGAACGATCGTCTTGCTGTCTGGACCAGGCGGACAACCTAAACCCTGAGGATAACACCTGTATTCGTCGAGACAGGTGAGCAGCCAAGAAACTTTAGAGACTTTGAAAGAATGAAAGTGTGTACATACAGCAGCCAATTGTATGATGCTGCCGCGGAGGGGAACTCCGTGTCGGGAATGCATTTAACATCTTGGTGGCAAATTCTGACTACTCTTTGCCAAGTGTAGACTAATTCTACTAATGGTGCTAAACCAGAGGAAGCTGTAAATTCCACCGACAGTGCGACTCTTCTCAACACACCATCAGTGATGGCGATTCCGTCCACACCTCCTCTGCCCCCAAAGCTTCTGTCACTGATTGCAGCGACCCTCACAACACAGGAGCAAGCACGGGAACAGGACAACTCGGACAATGATTTTATTGACACTGATAAACCTTTTGATCCAGGTCCTATAGATCTGGAAAAGGAGCTAGACCTTTCCCCCACCCCCTCGTCTCTCCTGATGCATTGATTGTATTTTGGGGAGGGTGAAAGGAAATCTGAGAGATTGGTGGCAAGAATGCAAGTGGGAAGCGCTTAAGTGAGGGGTTTTGGGAGTTGCTATGGCATGTTCAGCATTTTGTCAGACAAATCAACCTCCAGAGTGGCAGCCTGTGCAATACGAGGCTGTTAAAGGGTTAAGCAAAGCAGTGCGGGAAGGGAGGATTTATAATACATTTGCTATGTCCCTTCTTGAAGTGATGGCAGAGCCTTATACGCTCACACTGCATGATTGGAAGTTATTGCTTTGTATGGTACTAACTGATACAGTATATGATGTGGTTATTTGATTTTTGTGAGCTATGTGTAGTGGCCTTGACTGAAAACCTTAATCGGGGAATTGCTGTTAACTAGGAGCAGTTGGCTGGAGAAAATAAGTGTGCCGATTCTGTGACTCAGGCAAGGTATCCCAGGGACAACTGTTTGCAAATGAATGAGATGGCTATTAAGGCAGTCAGGATGCGGGAGTCTTGCCACAGTCTTGCAGGGTCCTAGAGAGTCACTAACTGTAATACTAACTTTATTGATTGGCTTCAGAATATTTTGCAACAAGTCGAACATCAGGAAGCTCAAGGGTTGCTTTTAAAACAACTAGCTATAATGCCAATGAAAATTGTAAACGGGCAACTTTCACAATCGCAACCCCAACATGTGTCAAATGATTGTAACGCAGAACTCACAGCAGACTGTAATTCTCAGGCTGAGTTCTGGAATGCAGCATAACAGATTTTTGCTTCTCTAATCTCTTCTGTAAGAATAGTACACGCTCTTAACTTGCTTAGTAAATTAGGCTGCTAGCTTGCTAAACAAAGTAATACTACAAATACTGTTCTTTTTTTCTGGCTTATTAACAGATGTTGATTCTGTCCATCATATGTTGCTACAGAACCGAGTTGCTATTGATTTTTATTATTAGCACAGGGACACTAGTGTGAAGACTTTGATAGGATGTGTTACGTGAATCTGAATGACCACTGTGAATTAATTTACAAAAGTATACAAAACTTACAAGCCTTAAAACAAAGACCTGCAGCAGAGTCACGGGCGGGATGCCTTTGGTCTCTTCTCACGGCTGGGAAACTTTGGGCCATGACTCAAAAGTATTACAGGTTTTATTATAATTATCTTTAACCACCTTATTGATGTTTGCCTTATGTCTCCCATGCCTTTTTTTTTTTCCTGTATTCAGTGTTTAGTTTATTGTAACATAAAGCAGGTCATGGTCACCCAGCTACACACCCCCTTTGTCTCATCGCAATTGACAAGCAAAAAAGAGGATAGAGAATGTCTGAAGAGAGATATAGGAGAGGAAACTGGAGAATATTTGACCTAACAAGAGATGAGAGAATAGCTAGGTATTGTGAAGGAGAATAGGAAAGATAAACATGGTTATCTAGTGTTTAATAGGTGTCTGCACGCTTGTAGTGATATATAGCTATGTAACTACATGAACGATTCCTGCCCTGAGCCTGGTGGAGCATACAGCTGTGGTTTGTGCCCGGGCTCAGAGATGTAAATAGGGGCTTCTCTGTTATGGTAAAAGTGTTTCTCTTTGCATAAAAAAAGAGAGGGAATGAAGGGAATGACCCCAGAGGTATGTTCAGAGAAGGCATGCTATGTTTCGAACTTTTTGACTGAACCAGTTCTTGTTTGGTGTGCTCTTCCATCTATGTATAATGTTAATCCAAAAGAAGATGATATTGTTTACACTTTGAAAGTCGATAACTGTCTTTCTGTAGATGCTAATGTAGTAGGAGGCTATGATGGGAACGTATTGCAGTGGTTCTTCTCTTATCCAGAGTAACATCAGGGAAATCATTAAAGAGTTAAATCACCTTGTTTGGTAGGCAGTTCAGAATGTGAGTCAAAATTGCCACTGCTTTTTGTTGTTGGTTCAAGGACATGGCTGTGAGGATTTGGATGGTATGTGCTGCGTGGATTTTAGGCACCCCATTGCAGCAACATGTTATCAAAATCTGAGAAAATGTCAGCCTTTTTGGCATCCATTCACTCAATTGGCAGTATTGTTTGTTTGCTATTGCCTTGGTTGCTGTCATGTTTGCAAGGGCCCTGCAGAACATGGCAAAACTGGTACTAGCTGTTCAAAAATAAAAAGGGGAAATTGTAAAATTGTACGGAACAGAGACAGTGGGTTATTTTGACATTGATAAGACGTCTTAGTTGCTTTTTTGTTTGTCCTATTACTTATACCTTGTTTTTACTCATTCGGTTTCAAAGGTTCTTTTGTGCAACAGGAAGGGGGAGATGCAGGAGCGGTCTGGAAACTAGGACCATGCGTGGCAATCCGTTAGCTGAGGGGAATGTGCTCGAGCTTGTCTAGACAATTAACATGATGAGACATCTTTACAGAGCATAGGGGAGTGGGAGACAGATGGCGCCAAGGAAAGGCAACACCTTGCTGTTAATTGCTGGTAGTTAACCACCAATCACGGATTGCCTAGTATGCAATGCTTAGATTGGTTCTTGAAGCTGTTTAAAACACGCAGCTTCTGAAAGTATATATAAACTCGTGCTTCTGTACAATAAATTGACATTTGCTTGCATCAAGCTGCGTCCCGTCTCTTCATTTGCCGCAGCTCCAGGGAGACCTTATTGCAGCCTTGCAATATAGAAAAGGGGCTTATAAGAAAGATGGGGACAGACTTTTTGCTAGGGCCTGTAGTGACAGGACAAAAGGCAACTGTTTTAAACTAAAAAGAGAGTAGATCGAGACTAGATACAAGGAAGATTATTTTTATTTTTTTTAAATGAGGGTGAGATTCTGGAACAGGTTGCCCAGAGATTATGTAGATGCTCCCTTCCTGGAAACATTCAAGGTCAGGCTGGACAAGGCTCTGAGGAACCTGATCTAGTTGAAAATGTCCCTGCTCATTGCAAGGGGGTTGGACTAGATGACATTTAAAAGGTCTCTTCCAATCCAAACTAGTCTATGATCATAATTCTGCTAGGATTAGGACCAACATAGTCCTAGTACAAGTGCCTGAAAAAAGCCACTAGTGTTGCGTTGTAAATTTGGAAAGATTTACTTCACTCAGTCTAAAAATACAATGCATCTTTAAAGCAGACAGAGGGGAAACAGCAAGGTCTGATGATTGGAAGTAAGCCACAAGCTTGATGCATGACAGCCATTCAACCTATACATAGAAAGGTCCTACAAACAGGAAGAACAATGCTACTCTGATCCCAAAGTATTCAAGCCACAGTGACTGAGACTTCTGAAAAAGTAATAACTAAACTTTCAGAAGTGACAGTGGTTTTCCCTTACATAAACCAATACAGCTGGAGCAGTTCATGAAGGACTAGCATGGGTCCCTCCCACAGGATATAGAGCAGGGAAAAAGTGCAAGGAAGAAGTAACAGCAGAGAGGAACTGTTATGAACTGACTGCAACCCTCCATTCCCCCTGTATCACTCGGACTAGAGCGAGGAGGTAGAAGAGTCTGAAATAAAGGAGTGAAGTTGAGCTGGGAAGGGGGGAAGGGAATTTTTAGTTTTCTCTTTGTTTCTTACCATCCCACTCTTTTTAATTAGCAATAAATTTAATTCATTTTCCCCCAGTTGAGTCTGTTTTGCCTGTGACAGCAACTGGTAAGCAATCTCCCTGTCCTTACCTCAATCCATAACCTTTTCCATTTTTTTTTTTTTTTAAATCCTGTCCTGTTGAGGAGTGAAAGAACAGCTGAGTTCTGAGGGCATCTGGCAGTCAGCCAAGGTCAACCCACTACACCTCCTCATATTTAAAGCAATCTCTATACCCAAACAAATTATCCAAAATAGGACCCTAACAGTTTAACAAGCTGCATTAACTTCCCCAATACTAGGGAAGCAGTAAGCATGCCAGTAAAGAGTTAAATGCTTGAGAGCACACACACAAAAAAAAAATTATCTTGTTTTAAGCATTCTAACTACTTTTACATGAAGGTAATTCTCAAATCCCACCATGGAAAAATTGGGAAAATTAAAACAGAAAAAGGAATAAAGGTAATGTACAAAAAGCACCCAAAAGCCATCAGAAAAACATACTGCACTTCTGCAGTACCAGAATTGGAAACTATACCACATATTTATGTAATCCTTACACTGCACATTAAGATGTGCAAATGTGTGAAAATAAGATGGATAGTATTTGTTATGCTTTATCAAGCTTGAGAATATTTTATTCTTTAGAAACTGCAATTGATATGCTGATCTAGGTGCCCATGATAAAAAGCTAAAGAATAAATTGCATTTTTAATTTGATGCCAAAGAACTGGCATAAAACTATTCTGCAGCACATAACTAACCTCCCACATGCCCAACAACTGACAAGCACATCAAATATTTTTACTCTTACTTCAATATAACAGATACCCCTGTTTAAGTATCACACTGAAATATGGCTTAATTTAGTTACCATCAAGACAATGTCTGTTGCACATCACTCAAGATACAATAGCATCCTATCAGCAACAAGTACAGGACCAACAGTTGGGTTCTCAGTCTTATATTTTTAAAGATAGACAGCTTCAAGATTAAGAGATTATTAGTTCCATTTCAGAATTGTTTCAACCAGGAACATCTACTCAATGATTATTTAAACATACTTGTTTTCAGAACAGTTTGAGTTTAGTGCTCAATATGTAAGTCAGCTCTTTTGCATGGATCTTTTATTGTCGCTTAAACCTGCTAAAACAAAACAGGTTTCTTAAAGACCTCAACTATGCCTCACCAACTTGGTAATGGTATTGCTCTGATGTAATAATCAACACAAGGAAAGTAAAGGAGTTAGATAAGAGGTATTTTTGCATTTAATTCCTGTAAATCAACATTAAAAACATAAATATGAACAATATCTCCGGACTGCTTGAGGTATATCCTGACTTTGCCCAAGACTGGACTAGAACTCAATCCTTAATAAGTTTAGAAGTATATCAAAAGCCTATAAAATGCATGATATAATTAATACCCAAGTATGAACCAGAGTTTTTGATATAAAGGTCTTTATTCCACTGACTTGCGAACAGTTCATCAGATAAGCAACTGGACTGAACACATGCCACCATTCAATTACAGAACTACAGCAAACAAAGTTAAACTAAGAAATTGCAAGTTACAAGTTACAACAAAATATAGCATATTAGACATCTAAATTACAACTGACTAGGCCAGTTACATCCGTCATACCTTTCTTCTTTCAAATGCTAAGATACAGTTAATTGCCTTCAGACTTGATTAGTTCTGAATGAGAACCCAGGTTACAACCTCAACAAACCTGTAAAGTTTTATTTTTCTCAGCTTCAGAACCTTCTAGATTCAGATGTTTAAGTCTCAAAAGAAAGACAATATACTTTTAGTCCACAGACTTAAAGACAATTGTCCAGATCTAACTATTTAGAACTTTCTGGCTTGCAGACGAGAACAAACCTTCATAGTACTGAAGACAAAAAAAAGGAGACATACTTTGCTTGAAGGTTATGTTTGTTCCTGACCTACCATCTGATAGACAGTTATGAAATTCAATTGCCAGGGCAAGACAACAAAACTAAATGTTGCTAATAAAAAGACTTGTGACAGACTATCTTAAAGAATTACATCTCATAGAAAGTAATCTCTTTGTTATGAAGTGACATGAATTATCTACTATTGTTTCAGCTCCTCCTCAAGAGGCCAACACATGACTGGCTGCTGCTGGAAAAGAGAAAGAAAAAAAAAAAAAATGGGACTACCCCAAACACAATAGGGATTTATAAAGAGTTGAGGCCAGCTTTTCTTGACTGCAAGACACTTACCAGATCAATGTACTAGTGAATAAAGCAAACACTTGGTATATCTTAAATGTCCAATAAACCCTTTGTAATCTAAGAATAGTGTATAAGGACACTGTTCTATGCTGCCTAAAATCTACCCCCATCTTGATGAACTTCTACTTTTAGAGCAGCTGAAGACTGTTTCAAGAATTTATGGATATGTACTAAGGAAGACAATTTTGTTATAGAAATTGTTTTTTTCCAAACATTTAAATTCCATGGTAGTTTTCCCAATTATCTCTTGTCGTGATTTAACCCCAGCTGGCAACAAAGCACCATGCAGCCACTTGCTCACTCCCCCCACCCAGCAGGGTGGGGAGGAGAATCAGAAAGGAATGTAAAACTCGAGGGTTGAGATAAGAACTATTTAATAATTTAAACAAAAAAAAAAGAACAATCACAACAATAATAGTTATAATGGAAACATTGGAAAAGAATAAAATCCAAAGGAAAAGGGAGAAAGGAAAACGAGTTATGCATAGTACAACTGTTCACCACCGGCTGACTGATGCCCAGCCAGTCCCCAAGCAACGATCCCCAGGCCCCAGCTAACCCTCCAAGTTTATATACCAAGCATGATGTCCCATGGTATGGAATACCTCTTTGGCTGACCTGGCTGTGTCCCCTCCCAGTTTTTGTGCCCCTCCAGCCCTCTGGCTGGCAAGGCCTGAGAAATCAAAAAGTCCTTGACTTGGCATAAACATTACCCAGCAACAACTAAAAACATCAGTGCATTATAAAGATTGTTCTCACATCAGAGCCAAAACACAGCACTGTACCAGCTACTAAGAAGAAAGTTAACTCCATCCCAGCTGAAACCAGGGCATCTCTACACAAGCTTTAACAGAGCTTTTACTGGTTTCAACCTGTAAAATAATAATCTTGAGTTGCTTTTAGGAATTTTTTCCCCCCATTCTAGTCAATAATGCTGCGTGACACTACCATTTAGTTGCCTTGTTATGAGAAAATGGATAGTGTCAAACATAAGATTGACCTTTACAGTTGGCAAAGTGACAAATCCTTATTGGCAGTTTTAGTAAGACAAAAATTCAGCTATTATTTAACCACTGCTACTATTTTATGTATTTCTTTCCTGCCTGTCACTTTTTCAGGTAGCAATTCATAACAAGACAATATGAGTTTATAAACACTGTAACAAAGTATAAATTTCTAAGTTACATACAATAAGCCTCTTCAGATAATATAAGTTACAAGAAACCAAAACATGTAAAAATCTCCTCTGTCTGTACATAATGAAAAAAAAAATATAGTAAAAACAACTGTAATTTAGTTCAAGTCACAATTTTAACTTAACATGACAAAATAGTAAACCCTGCGTACAAACACTGAGCAATTAACTGTCAGCTATAACAGCAGTCTTATTGACAAAGATGCATCTATATAGTGCTGAGCGGTACCTTCTGGAATTTTTAACTCTGACGTTAAAAAAATCATTTTATCTTCAGTTGTAGTGAAGAGATTTTCCTATTAAACATCAGCTTTTAATGTTTTAAAACTGTTTCGGAACTGTTAAAATTAAGTGTCAATACCTATAGATATCAAACAAGTACATTAAGATACCCATTTGAATAAACTGCTATATAATAAAACATTAATTCAATCACTCACTAGTAGTTAGGGAAGCACTCTCTCCCCACCTCACACAAAGAAATATTTTACACTTCAAAGTTTAAATACTACAGGTACAACCTTCCTGAACAGGAGTAAAACTTTTAAACTGAATATTCTCACTAAACAATTAATGCCATAAGTATTCTATATCCACATAATATTTTGGTTAGATCTACTGATTACTCAATTAGTCCAAGAACCTTTAGCAGTATTTGTTAGCATTTTAAAATCAAGTATTCCCTTCTCCCCCACTTTCATGCTTCTGAAGAATAGAATTTAAGAACTCTGTTCTTCAGATGCAACAAACCATTTTGATTGCCATGAGTCAGCAGGAACTGTATTGCTAGATTTTATATAGAAATCAACATTGACTTCAAAATTTAACATCTTGCACCTAGATACAACTGGAGTGTCTTTTAAAAATGAAGGTTTGATAGTCAAAACACTCCTCAAATATCAAGTTATCTACTGAAATTGAACATGTGTCTGAAAACTATTCCAGTGCTAGTCATTTTTCTTGATTCTAAGGGTACTAATACTCAAGAAGCATCCATAATTAACAGTTCCTCAAGGTCATCACTTGAAGGATATGCCTACTTAAGGGAAAGTAAATAAATTGTCAGCTTCTGTGAAGTCAGTTGTACCCAGTGTTACTCTGCAAACATACCTGGCTTGGTCTTTTTTTTCGGTGATACTTTTTCCTCTCTTGAAATGCTCATTTCTGTCATTTGCTGCATTACAGGCAAAGCAGCAACAGGCACATTTCTGTTTACATACAGTGAAATGGGTAATTAGTTTTGAGTTCATAAGAGCTTAAACCACCAAAATACATCAATAGACTACCTGATCAGTTGTTATTGATACACATTCCTGACCTGTACTTCTATCTCTCTTCCTTAGAATAAACTAGACAATCTGTAGCAAATATTTCCCCAGATAATCCAGAAATGTCCTTTTAATTGCAGTAGTCCAAGACCAAATGTTAATTAGTTCTCATTTCCAAAGTTTCAAAAAACACTGTCAGGTACACTGTCCCTTTTTCCTTTGCAAAAACTCACTGTAATAGGGCAAGGTTACTGCAATGTTACTTTAACTTGCTATACACTCCCAGATCATTCAAACCTCAAAATAATACCTTCATCTGGTAAAGGATCTAGAGAACAAGTCTTATGAGGAGCATCTGAGGGAACTGGGGTTGTTTAGCCTGGAGAAAAGGAGGCTTATCACTCTCTACAACTACCTGAAAGGAGGTTGTAGTGGGGCGGGTATCAGTCTCTTCATCCAAGTATCAAGTGATAGGACAAGAGGAAGTAGCCTCAAGTTTTGCCAGGGGAGGTTTAAACTGGATATTAGGAAAAATTTCTTCACCAAAAGTCTTGTCAAGCATTGGAACAGCCTGCCCAGGGAAGCAGTTGAGTCACCATCCCTGGAGGTATTTAAGAGACACGTAGACATGACACTTAGGGACATGGTTTAGTGGTGGACTTGGCAGTGTTAGGTTAACAGTTGGAGTCCAGGATTTTAAGGTCTTTTGCAATCTAAATGATTCTATAATCTTACCTTGTTTTTTCAGGTGTGCTACTAGCAGTACTGTCACAGTTGTTTAAACTAGTGTCTGTTCTCTGTACAGATGCAGAGTCTGAGGTAGGACTGTTTGAACCACTAGCTGTCCCTATATAACAGAAATTTGAGAAGTTAATTATAAGCAAGTTACAGGGTACAAGTTAGTCAAGTAGTTTTGTATACAGTTATAAACCATTTCCAATCATTCATCATTCTACTGCATCTCCTTAAAGACAAACTGTATTGTTAATGACCAAAATACAGGGACTGTGTAAGAATACTTATAGCAGAAGGCAAGTAGAAATGCAAATTAAGGCTCAACACCAAGTGGGCAAGAATATGTTACACAAAAATGCATTTTTATTTTTACAGTGATTTAAGTATTATTCCCTTTGGTATTCATAGTTTTAGTATGCAGCTATTGGAAGATCTCCTGAAATACATTCTGCAATTCTCCTCATCACCTAGACAAAAAAAAGACTCAAACCCTTACCCATTGGGCTGATTCTACCACTATTCTGCTGTCGCTGAAGATGCTCTTTGTAGCAAACGGAACACATCCCATTTGTCCTAGGATTTCCATAAAATCCACATCCTGTACTACACAGCATGGGCCCTGGGGTCTGGTTTGCCTCCTGAGCCATTTCAATGCTGTAAATAAAACCAAAAACTACATTAGGAACTGATGTTTCACCAAACTATTACAGAGTTAAAGAATTAAAGCAGGTCTGCTTACATTGCCCACAAAAAGGGATGTTTGCATTTTTAAAAATGGCTATATGAATGTTAAGATATAATTTAATAGTTCTATTGTATTGATAAGTAACATCATTAATAACCACCGAGAAGTAAAAAGCATTATCAGTGTAGTGTGTTGACCTTGGCTGGATGCCAGGTGCCCACCAAGCTGCTCTATTAACTCTCCTTCCTGAATAGAACAGGGAGAGAAAAATATGATGAAAGGTTCATGGGTCAAGATAAGGACAGGGAGAGATCACTCAGCAATTAACATCATAGGCAAAACAGATTCGACTTGGGGGAAAATTAATTTATTTTATTACCAATCAGAGTAGAAACATGAGAAATAAAACCAAATCTTAAAATCACCTTCCTCCCATCCTTCCCTTCTTCCCAGACTCAACTTCACTCCCAAATTCTCCATCTCCTCATCCCAAGCAGCACAGGGGTACAGGGAAGGGGGGTTGCAATCAGTTCATCACATCTCTGTTGCTCCTTCCCCTTCGCACTCTTCCCCTGCTCCAGCATGAGGTCCCTTGCACGGGAGACAGTCCTCCATGAACTTCTCCAACATGGGTCCTTCCCACAAGCTACAGTTCACACTGCTCCAGCATGGGTCCTTTCCACTTGTCCCTTCCACAGGGCGCAGTCTTTCAGGAACAGACTGCTCCAGCATGGATCCCCCACAGGGTCACAAGTCCTGCCAACAAGCCTGCCCCAGCATGGCCTTCTCTCTCCATGAGGTCACAGGTCTCACCAGAAGCCTGTTCCAGCATGGGCTCTCCACAGGGTCATAGCCTCCTTCAGGCACATCCACCTGCCCTGGCGTGGGATCTTCCACATGCTGCAGGTGGATATCTGCTCTACTGTTAACCTCCATGGACTGCAGGGGGACAGCCTGCCTCACTATGGTCTTTACCACAGGCTGCAGAGAAGGCTCTGCTCCAGCACCTAGAGCACCTCTTCCCCCTCCTTCATTAACCTCTGTGTCTGCAGAGTTGTTTCTCACTCCTCTCTTCTGGCTGCTGTTGCACAGCAGTGTTTTTCCCTTAGATATGTTATCACAGAGGCACTACCACCGTTGCTGAATGGCTCAGCTTTGGTCAGCAGCAGGTCTGTCCTGGTGCCAGCTGACATTGGCATTATCTGACATAGGGGAAACTTCTAGCAGCTTCTTACAGAAACCACTCCTGTGAGCTGCCACCCACCCACTTCCAAAACCTTGCCACACAAGCCCAATACACGTAGTAATACTGAGAAGTAATATGTCAGACACCATGCTGTGCATGCAGGTTACAACAAAATTGAATTTAACAGCCAACAACAGCTTTATATACCAACCTTTGAGCACTTACAGGGTAGAAAAAAACCTCCACAGCTAGATGGATAGAATAAGAAAGACTAAGTTTGGGTCTACTAAACAATTCTGATTGCAAAGATAAGCTGTGCTGTCTCCAAAAGAATGAACTCCACTTTCAGTAATGTTGATCTTGCCTCATTCTGATATTCATCCCATTATTAGCAGTTCATACTTTTTCAACATGTTAAAAAAAAAATATCCACTGAAGCATGGGCAAGTCATTTCAAAGCTGTATTTTATATCTTTAGAAGTTTCCATAACAAGACCTTTAACTCTGCTTAAATTGTATATGAAGCCCAATACTATTAGTTGGCAACAACATGGATACAACAGGCCCTCAAAACAGATGATCAAAAAGCATTTCTGAAATAAGCTTAGACCAGATTTTACTCATCCAAGAAAAATAAAACAATTATGGACTGTCAAATACATCCATTTACACAGCCTACGCACTTCCAAAAAGCCAGTTAAATCTTTTGTCTTAAAGATATAGGCAGACTTTTGTACCTCCCAAAGGTAGATAATGCTAACCCTCATCTCTGCCATCAACTGCAAAAGTTACGAATAAAAATACTTTACCTTCACTGGTAGTTAATCTGCAAAACAAAGCTAGCAGAAAACCTGGTATCATAACCAACTCTTTAGTTCCCAATGGCAATAAAACCGGAATATAGTAATCAAGCTATCTACTACAAATTGAAGACAAGAATAATATTGTGTTTGTGCTCCAAAAATTTAGATTTAGTGGAAGTACTGCCTATGGCACTTGGAGACATTTTAGTGAAAACTAGATTACTACCTTCCTCTAAGAGGATAAGGGATATTTGTCTGCTGAGGCTTATGAGAAAAACATACCAAATGCTAATTAACTCTAATGTATTAAGAAATACTTTTCATAGCTTGAAAAAAGCCACACTACAAGCTGTAACCATATATCTCAACAGTATGACAACTAATTGACAGCAGCATTTGTCTAGCTAATCTAAACATCTGGGATCAAAGTAAATCAAAAGCAGAAGAGTAAAATTAATCTGCTTGCCTGATGGCGGTCACAGGACTTCATCAATTTATACCTTTGTTTCAGTACTACAAAGTGAACTTACATTTATTCTGATATACCTCTATGGCAGTTTACAGCCATACACTAAGTCAACAGACTCAACAGAAAAATTTAAGACCTAAAAATGTTCTCACGTCATTGTAGCTCTATGTTATTATAATACAAATAAATACTGTACTTCTGCCCTTATTATGCAGGTATGTTCAAAGCACTATCAAGAATGCTATCTCAATTGACTTGCTCTGCTTTCAAATTAGCACGTTTTACCACTTACTAAGTTTAGCTTTAGGTATTAATGCTAGTATTAACATATTACAAACTAGACTCCTCATGGCTCCTTTGTCAGCACAGTCTTTCACATCTTGAAATACATGCCCCTAATTGAAAAATCAAGCTGTTATCCAATGCTTAAGAAACCATGCTTTTTCACACTCCAGGTCTAGGTATCATCTCACTAGGTTATAATACACTTTCCAGAATTTAACCTGCTAACCAGGACATTAAAATACACCATTTAATCTTTTGAACCAACAGTGAAAGTAAAGTTTCAGAAGACACAGATTAGACTTCTCCAATTCTTCCCTATGAGGTTTTCTAACAAGATCAATAACTAGCTAAAGCCTTAGAAATTCAGTTCTATTTCCCTAGAAAACTAGCTAATACCATCACATATCTGCTTTCCTGAACTTCTCTCAAACTTGGATCACATAGGTGAACACATTAGCTTCCGCCTGTTACAAGGCTGCAGTGTGAAAGGCTAAGCTAAAGGCACAGACACAAAATCATGTCAACAGGGGCCTCTAAAATCAGCTTCTATTTATATCTCTGAAGACTACCAACTCCAACCCACAGAACTGAAGCAGCCAAGCATACACCAACCATAAGAGGAAAACATGAAGTGCGATTAACATGACTACAGCTTCTTTTCTAGAAGAAAAGGGAGTGCAGATACTTAAATTCAATCAAGAAAACGCATCATCACAAGGTAGTCACCTCAGACATTTTCATATCTATTTCACAGCAAGCACAGGAAACAACTAGCTATGATCAGAGATGCAAGATGATTACTCTCTCACAGTCTTACAAATACATTCCTCAACCTTTTGGTTGGGTGGTTACAACCAAACCCTTGCAAAAAATTATAAAGATCTCTTCTACCCCCAAAAGCTTCGAAGAAGTCTTAACCCTCAAAGATATCCTTGTTTAACCCTGACCTCCCAATATTAAAAAAAAAAAGAGCCATTTTATTCAGCGTGTTAACTTAAACAGTAATTTATGTCACTGATCTTCAGTTACTAGGAAATTTACTCAGCTAAAGTAAAAGGGAAACATAAAAATTTAATTATCCTTAAAGTTAACAAAGTCGCATAACTAAGACATCTTTTTAGTTCCAAATTACAACTAACCTGAGGCATAGTCAACTTAATAACGGCAAATATTTAGATTATTGGAATGATCAATGTAACCAAGGCCTTTTTTGCACAGAGCGCACTTCCAATAAGCTACAACTGAATCCTAACGCTTATGCATTACATGAAGTGCATAATAAATGCACTTAAAGTTATCCTAAGACTTAATATAATAAAGGGAACACAAATATAAACTAATTCCAAGGTTTTATTATTGATTTAAAATTGAGTCAGAGATGGAGCTAAACTGGCTGAATAAATACTTATTTATCTGAATATCCTCAGCTAGAAAATGGTCCACCAAAAAAACCCAAAAATCAAACAAATAGTAAGGATGTTTCAGGTATACGCCTCTCTAACAGTGCTCTAGGTGAAACAAAAAGACAAAGTAAATGCGAAGAATACAGATCAAACCCGGACATTTCCCAATAAGAAATCCACCTCCATGAGTAAGACAAAAAAGGAAGGCATTGCCAAGTGCTCAAAGCGTGGTACGTTTCAGTCGCCTTCTCTCCACCACCCCCGAAGACACCGGAACACAAAAGACTCGGGGGCTGCTAGGCTACGAAGCGGGGGGTGGAGGAGGAAGGAGGGGATGCCAAGCAGGAAACATAGAGCCCGCGGCACTCCCCACAGCGTCAGGGCCTCTCACAAATCCCTGATTCATGTTCGCACTGGGTGCCGCGCAGCAACCCTCATTCCCCACCGCCCCTCTTCCAGCGAGGGCTGAGGAAGCCTCATCATCTCGCTCCCTTTGTCTGCCCCACTAAGGGGGGAGCGGGGTGCGCGGCAGCCCTGCCCGCAGCCTCCCTTCGTAGCACCCGCCGCGTCAGAGAGCGAGAGGAAGAAGTCCGCCAGAGGAGACAAGAGACGCCCTGCCACCCCTCGCCTCACAGAATACAGCGGAAACGCCGCAGGGAGGCCCAAGTGCGTGTTGTTGTCGTGCCTCCCCCGCCCCGCCCCCACTCGGCAACTGGGCCCGCATCCCCCCCAGCCGCCCCTCAGCGCCCGCGTACCTGCTCCTAGGGAGGGGGCGGACAGAGCGAGAAACCCCACGACCGACGTCGGAGACGCTGCAGGTAGCTCCAGACTGTTTCTTGGAGAGTGAAGGGTAAGAGGGCGTGGGGCACAAAACTAGCAGTGCTACCACCTCTTCCTTCTACGGCAGCAGCACAGAGCGAGACGCGCAGAAGGACGAAAGGAAGACGCAAGAAAGAGAAAGAATCAAGGAAGAACGGCGGAATAAGGAGAGACCCGAACCCGCCGGTCCGCTCGCATCAGTTCTGCCTCCTCTTGACTGCTGCCGAGGCCTACATACCCGCACGCTCCCACGCGGAGGCGGCTAGGGAGAAGGGAAAAATGGACAAGGCACACGCGAGATGGCTCACAGTACTGCCGCCATCGCTTGCAGAGTCACCAACCTCCTCCTCCCCGAGACTGAGGGCTATACAGGAACTGAGACTCCGCGCGTAGTCAAGAGAACGTCTCCTGCCCCCCCGGAGGGGTGGAGAAGCGGAAAGAGCCGAATCCAGAGCAGCGACGACTGTCTCGCGTGGCTTCACCCCGCCTACAGGAGCAGGATAGAACTACGCGCAAGGAAATAAAGGAAACAAAGCTCTGCGTGCCCGCTCCCTCCCCCTCCCCCCCTTCATTTACCCTCATAGCAGACACCTCCACCCCTAATGAATGTTTCTGTTTGAACTTGCACGTGCAGCAGTGTCACAGGTGAATTATTAAGAGAAGTCATCGTTATGGGGTTAACTAAATGAGTTTTAATTATTATTAAAGGATGATCAAATGATAGTTAATCGATGGCTGAATCAAAATTAAATAGTGATCAAATGGTGATTAAGCAATAATTGAATGGTAATTAAACACTGATTGAAAATTATTTAAATGATTGTTTAAATGATAATTTAGACAGCAGATGGATGATGATTTAGACAGTGGTCAAACACTCTACTATTTACACTTCCAATAATTAAGCTATAGATGTATATATATGTGTTGCGAGCATACAATGTACTTTTAGTTCTAATTTAAAATGTTTACCTCGTAGATATCAGATATTGGGTAAAGAGTCTCTCAACCTTGAGGAGTAGCCTTAAGAGATGTATCTGCTTGAGGGGGAGATTGCTACTGTGCAGCCTGCTGCTGTACAGGAGAGCTCAATGGGCTTTGGGGGGCTACAGATATTTATAGCATAAAATGGTTGACTTGTAGTCAAACCCCCCTTTGGTGTATGTGCTGGAGTGTAAGCTGTAGAAGTTTTAGTTTTGTCTAGTCCCAGCTCAGGCTGGTACTGTTAGCTCCTCATAAGGTGTGATCTAGACTCAAGGTTTGCACGTCAAAGATGATTTCAGTCAGGCCTACTTGTCAGTGATGCCTGAATCAAAGTCCTGTTCATTCATTCAGAGTGGGTGCATCCATCACAAGCAGCCATTTATTTTTTTTAACCTCGCACTCCCTTTGTAGCTATATTCTGGATTCATTGGCTATTGTCTACTTACACTTTTATACCTAAACAACTATTAAAGCACTAGTTGGCTACTTTTTTTTTTTTAATAGGTTATCTGACTTAATGAGTTGTCTGCAGTAAGTTAGTTATAAAAGAAATTGGATAATTCTGTGCTTGATGGTGGATTTTTTTCTGAGATTATAGTATAAAGAAATTCTATTTCTTGTGACTTTTACTGATTTAAAATTCTTGAATTATGAGTGTTTATAAACTGTATTTACTAAAAGCAAAGAAATCTCTATAGTATACAAAGATATCAGATTGAAACACATGTTTTCCACACAATTGAGACTGGAAGGGATTTGTTGTATATGGGATAAAATCTCTTTGTTCTGTGGTCTACCTGAAGGTTTGCTGTCTTTCTCACAGACTTTATTGGTTGTGATCACCTATAAACATAGGGTAAAATTGAAATACCGATGCATTCAGATTTGCAAATTTGTGGGTCACTGAACCTCAAGATTAAATATTTATATATATTTTTGCATGTCCAAACTTTAGATCAGGCTTTGTGTCTATTGGATGTCAATAAAACTATGTCTTCAGAGGATCTAACACTGACCTAGATAGGTAAGAGAGACACAAAGGTTACATCACTGTGGAGAGAGGGAGTTAAGTTAGAAGGGTGTGCAAGCCACCTATGGGTGCAAGA
This sequence comes from Falco peregrinus, assembly GCF_023634155.1. Lineage (NCBI taxonomy): Eukaryota > Metazoa > Chordata > Aves > Falconiformes > Falconidae > Falco > Falco peregrinus. Next base: position 8,828,286 of record NC_073743.1, on the reverse strand, counting down.
GTATGGGAAGAGGAAAAAGAAATGAAAGAATAAAGCTTGTTATTTCAGGCTTCTTGCTCACTGTGGGAACAGCACAGGGTAGTTTATAGTTTCAAAACAGTTAGTAGGTATAGGAGAATTATTACTTTGTCATAATAAAGGCAATTAAAATATTTGTAAGGTAGTATTTCTAAGAAATGGAAGGTAAATATACCATGCTTACATGAATACATGTATCTTAGGAACAGATGATCTGTAAAATTCAAAGCTGCTTTAGATAAATTGTCTAGATAATTCAGTTTTCCTTAAATGAAGTTTCTACCATATACTATTGATTTTCTGAGGCTACAGTATATTGGGGAATATATTTATGGGGTTCTTTAAACCATTTAATCTGAAGAAAACAGCTAGAATTGGAAGGTATGGCTTTACGGGAAGTATACCACTGAAATCATTAGAAAAAACTCTTTTTGCCTGACATGCCTTCTAGAGCTGATCTCTTTCCTTGTTTGTCAGAGGGATGTCTCCTGGGACCCAAAAGCTTCTATCAGAGACAGATAAAACTTTTAGGTAAATGGAATTATACTCTGCTGAAGGACAGTGAACTCTGCAGAAGTATAGGGCACTGTTGTGGTTTAACTGAATGGCAGAGTTCAGAGGGTTGTGATCAGCGGCACAGAGTCTAGCTGGAGGCCTGTAGCTAGCGGTGTTCCCCAGGGGTAAATACTGGGTCCAGTCCTGTTCAACTTATTCATTACTGACCTGGATGAAGGGACAGAGTGTGCCCTCAGCAAGTTTGCAGATGATACAAAACTGGGAGGAGTGGCTGATACACCAGAAGGCTGCGCTGCCATTCAGCGAGACCTAGACAGGCCAGAGAGTTGGGCAGAGAGGAACCTAATGAAGTTCAACAAAGGCAAGTGTAGAGTCCTGCACCTAGGGAGGAACATCCCCGTGCACCAGTACAGGCTAGGGGCTGACCTTCTGGAGGGCAGCTCTGTGGAGAAGGACCTGGGAGTCCTGGTGGACAACTAGTTGCCCATGAGCCAGCAGTCTGCCCCTGTGGCAGAGAAAGCCAATGGTATCCTGGGGTGCATTAGGAGGAGCATGGCCAGCAGGTGGAGGGAGGTTATCCTCCCCCTCTACTCTGCCCTGGTGAGGCCTCATCTGGTGTACTGTGTCCAGTTCTGGGCTCCCTAATTCAAGAGAGTCAGGGAACTGCTGCAGAGGGTCCAGTGGAGAGCTACGAAGATGATTAGGGGACTGGAGCATCTCCCTTATGAGGAAAGGCTGAGAGAGTTGGGCCTGTTAAGCCTGGAGAAGAGAAGACTGAGTGTAGAGGAATTTTTAAAGGACCGAGGACATATGTTACCATTGTCTGGGTTGGACAACCCAGGCCTGTTAGTTGAAGCTGCAGAGCAACTTTAAATTGTCCTTGGAACAAGCAGGGTGAGAAAGAAAACAAGCTATGCACAAACAAGAAGCCAGGTGCAGAGCAAGTCCTGGGAACCACAACACACTCTCATCAGCACACTCTGATCAGGTGCCTACAGCATGCTCACCAATCAGCGACACGGACGCCCACGTGACCAGAAACATTTATCCAATCACCTGTGTGTAGAGCCACATGACCAGCGGTTGGTTTAAGTTATAACTATGACCTGTTTGTTTAATAAAGTGAGCATGGCATGTAGCCATATTGGTGTGATTGTTGTGACTTGGCCGACTCCACAGGGGACCCTCTTCGACTGAGAGGGGATCTTATCAATGTCTACAGATATCTTAAGGGCAAGAGGATGGGGCCAGGCTCTTTTCAGTAGTGCTCAGCGACAGGACAAGGGGCAATGGGCACAAACTGCAACACAGGAAGTTCCATCTGAATATGAGAAATCACTTCTTTACTTTGAGGGTGACAGAGCACTGGAACAGGCTGCCCAGGGAGGTTGCAGAGTCTCTTTCTCTGAAGACATTCAAACCCCACCTGGATGCGATTCTGTGCAACCTGCTCTAGGTGAACCTGCTTTAGCAGGGGGTTGGACTAGATGATCTCCAGAGGTCCCTTCCAGCCCTGAACATTCTGTGATTCTGTGAAATATATATGAGTAGTGATTGGGGTGGGTAATATGAAGGTGTAGAACAAATACTTGTTAATCATCTAGAAGATTTTCAGATTAACTTCATAGAAAATTAAAAAAGTAAATTAAAATCTATTATAAGACAAAATAAGAAAAATATAATCTTATTTCCTACAGATTACCTAATAATGATAGTGGAAATATATTAAAAAGTTGTTTAAAAACATTTGTTCCCCATCTTGATGTAGGAGACTTCATACATTCTTACGTGATTTTTCCTTTCTACCTCTCTGAAAGTTCATATTTGTTATGTAATCAATCTATATATGTATTTGTGTGTGCATGTAGTATATAGAAGCAGAAATTATTTGCTTACATTTCTGTAGTGTGGCAATTGCAGACTAGAGTCATTAAACCTCTTACCAAGCTGTGTAAAATTTCAGAAAAGGCTTTGTATGCCACTGTTGCATGTGATAACCATTCACTATTCAGAGCCTGCATTGTTATTCATGTTAACCTGATGTATTTGGTTTATGTAGCAAGGTTTTTGTAGCTGAAGGTGGGGGTGGGGAGAGCTTCAGGGGTGGCTTCTGTGAGAAGACACCAGAAGCCAAAGCTGAACACAACAGTGTTGTTGGTAGTGCCTCTGTGATAGCATATTAAAGAAAGGGGAAAAAAATGCTGTGCAACAACAGCTGGAAGAGAGGAGTGAGAATGTGTGAGAGAAACAACACTGTAGACACCAAGGTCAGTGAAGGAGGGGGAGGCGGTACTCCAGGTTTTGGAGCAGATTCCCCTGCAGCCTGTGGTGAAGACCATGGTGAGGCAGGTTTTCCTCCTGCAGCCCATGGAGGTCCACAGTGGAGCAGATATCCACCCTGCAGACTGTGGAGGACCCCACTCCAGAGCAGGTAGAAGCACCCTGAAGGAAGCTGTGACCCCATGGAGAGCCCATGCTTGTGGATCAGACTCCTGGCAGGAACTGCAGTCCTGTGGAGAAGAGCCCACGCTGGAGCAGGTTTTCTGGCACAACCTGTGACCCTGTGGAGAGAAGCTCATACTGGAGTAGTCCATTTCTTGAAGGACTGTACTCTGGGGAAAGGACCCCTGCTGGAGCAGTATTTTTGGAGAACTGCAGCCTATGGGAAGGACCCATAATGGAGAAGTTTGTGAAGGACTGTCTCCCATGGGAGTGACTCCACACTGGGCAGGGGAAGAGTGTGAGGAGGAAGGAGTGGCAGAGACAATGTGTGAACTGACCACAGCCCCTATTCCCTACCCCCATGCACCGCTTGGGGGGGAAGAGGTAGAAGAGATGGGATTGAAGTTGAGTCTGGGAAGAAGGGAGGGGTGGGATGAAGGTGGTTTTAGATTTGTTCTTATTTCTAAATATCCTACTATGTTATTAGTTGTCAATAAATTAAATTAGTTCTCCCTGTCCTTATTTTGACCCATGAGCTTTTTGTCATATTTTCTGCCCCTGTCCTGTTGAGAAGGGGGAATGATAGAGCAGCTTGCTGGGCACCTGGTGGCTAGCCAAGGTTAACCCATCATAGCTCCATGGTTTAAATGCACTTCAGTGTTAAATAAAGTTTAGTTTTACCTTTGTGGAAAAGATACAGGAACGGTAGCCATTCACAGATGGAAAGTTTCACATGGTTATTTGTCTCTTATGAACATCTGCTTTTTCAGAATAAATAAATAAATTTTAGATTTCTAGTAATCAGCCATTCCCTACTCCTTAGTTCACTGTACAGTGACCAAATTCTCTTTTCTTAAATCTGTTATCTGGTGAAAAAGATCAATGACCAGTCAAGCTCTGTTCCCAGAAAACCACAAACATGAAATATTAAAATACTGAGCAGTAAGGTTAGGCTGCCTTAGAACTCTTTCTAAAGAAACAAATTTATAAAAATGAGCTTTTGCTCCAGCCCTGAATTTTCAGTTAGACAAATGTAAATAAGATGCCCTAATTTAATTTTTTGGTTTGCACCCATGTTTTTACTTTCTCAAAATTTCTGTCCATTCACTGTATATTGTCTTTGGTGGTTTCAATAGCTTGTTGGGCACGACAAAGGTGTGAACTCTTAATCCAGAGACATGAAGAATTCTTTTACCTGTTGAATGAAAAACTGAAAGAATATTTGATGAAGAGGCAGAGCAATATCTGTTAATTGATACACAACAAAAGCAGCAAGAAATTTGTGATTTTTAACCCAGTCTTCACATTTCTCCAGCCTGTCTAGGTCCCTCTGAATGGCAGCACGACCCTCTAGTGTATCAGCCACTCCTTCCAGTTTTGGGTCATCAGCAAATTTGCTGAGGGTACGCTCTGTCCCAGCATCCAGATCATTAATGAAGATGTTAAACAGGATTGGACCCAGCATTGATCCCTGGGGCATACTCTTTCTTACTGGCCTCAAACTAGACTTTGTGCCACTGATCATCACCTTCTGGGACCAGCCGTTCAGGCAGGTTTTAAACCACCACACTGTCTTCATCAGATTCTCCAGGAAGATCTTATGGGAGACAGTGTCAAAGGCCTTCCTGAAGGAAGGAATTATGGTAGATGTAAAGATTAACGTCATATATTTATAAAACTTTCAGAAAAATCATATGTGAAAATGTACATTTCCTATATATCTGCTTTTATCAACATCTTTTCCCTTCTGTAGCTTTTTTATAGTAGTTTCCAAAATATTGGTTCTTTTTAGTCTAGTTTCCTGGTTTCAGCTGGGATAGAGTTAATTTTCTTCTTAGTAGCTGGTGAAGTGAGGTTTTTTTGGATTTGCTTCGAGGACAATGTTCATAGCACATTGATGTCTTTAGTTGTTCCTAGGTAATGTTTATACTAAGTCAAGGACTTTTCAGTTTCTTGGGCCCTGCCAGGAAGAGGGCTGGAAGGGCACAGGAAATTGGGAGGGGACACAGCCAGGACGGCTGACCCAAACTAGCCAAGGGGATATCCCATATCACTGAACATCATGCTGAGTATATATAAGCTGGGGGAAGTAGAAGGAAAGGGGAGACTTTTGGTGTTATGGCATTTGTCTTCCCAAGTAACTGTTAAGCACGATGGAGCCCTGCTTTCCTGGAGATGGCTGAACACTTACCTGCCAGTGGGAAGTGGTGAATGAATTCCTTGCTTTGTTTTGCTTGCATGCGTGGCTTTTGCTTTACCTATTGAACTGTATTCATCTTAACCCATGAGTTTTCTCAATTTTACTCTTCCAATTCTTTCCCCCATCCCACTGTGGGGGGGAGTGAGTGAGCAGCTGTGTAGGGCTTAGTTGCGAGCCAGGATTACACCATGACATTAAGAAATTATTTTGGTTCAGGAACTTATGTAAATATACAGGAACTGCATTTTTCACTTTTTAAACTAAGGTAAATCAGAAATATCCCCATTGAAATCAATGCAGTTATATAGTGGTGAGAGAAACCAGGACAAAAAAATGTACTTAAAGATTTGTGAAGTGAGGCAGATCTGCTGTGTATTATATCATTACTTGTGGTGACGCAAGTCGAGGTGGACTTAAAAGAAACACTATGTCTGCGTGGCTGGGTTCAGACAATATGGCCTTTATTGTTTATACAAATTATTTATATATCTTAGACAATACAGGTGTCAGACCCTGATAGGTTTTTGTGTCCTTCTTGCTTGCTATTTGCTGTTGCTGTAGGTGCCCGTATGCTGTGATTCTAAGTTCTAATTCTTCACATCCTGTTTACATACCTGACAATTTATGGCTGTCTTAAAGGTACACGGCTAAGTCTTTGAAGTCAACTAACTTGTCTGCAGACCCGCTGCAGACCCCAACAATTCCCCCTTTTTGTTTTTTGAACAGCTCGTACCAGGTTTGTCATGTTCTGCAGGGCCCTTGCAAACATGACGGCAACCAAGGCAATAGCAAACAAACAGTACTGCCAATTGAGTGAATGGATGCCAAAATGGCTGACATTTTCTTAGATTTTGGTAACATGTTGCTACAATGGGGCGCCTAAAATCCATGCAGCACATATCATCAAAATCCTCACAGCCATGTTCTTGAGCCAACAGCAAAAAGCCAATAGTTGCTCTGTTTTGTATGTAATGGTGGCAAATTTGACTCACATTCTTAACTGCCTAACAAACAAGGTGATTTAACTTTTTAATGCTTTCCCTGCTGTTACTCTGGATAAGAGAAGAACCGCTGCAATACGTTCCCATCAGTTCCATAAATCAACTACATCATTACATGCTTCATCCAAAGTTATATTGTGTTTAAACACATTATGCTTATCAACATGTTCACGTGTTGATTTATGCAGGTGTCATGGACCCATCGTAGCCTTTCACTACATTAGCATCTACATAAAGACAACTATCAACATTCAAAGTGCAAACAATATCAACTTCTTTTGGGTTAACATTATACAGAGGTAATCAATTATCCCAAATATCAAGACTTTCAGTAAGATTCTTCATTCCCCGCATACATTCACTTTTTTGCAACAATGTCTGCAAGTCAGTTTCAAGGAAGGGCACACCAGACAAGGACTGGTTCAGTAAGGAGGCCACACATTAGTTGTTGGGTTGACTGGCGGCAGCAGCACTCCCACGAACCGGCACTCTAAGCTCAGGCCGCACACAGCGAGCAGGTATCCATCGCGGACCTTCATCTGTAGAAACACAAGCATAACCTCTCCCCCAAGTTAACAATTCATGCGGTCCTGACCAATGCCCGGTACGAGGGTCTTTCATGCGTACTAAGACACCTTCATGCTTTTGCTGCTTGTCACCAATTGACACAAAATGTTGCACAATGGGAGGCACCACATGGTCGGCAGAGATTTTCAGAAAGTTCAAAACATAACATGCTTTCTCTAATCGTGCCTCTGGGGTCATTCCCTTCATTCCCCCTTTTTGTTTTTCAAGCTGGCATTTAAGAGTATCACTAATGCGTTCAACGATGGCTTGGTCCGTAGGGGAATGGGGAATACCAAATTTGTGGGAGATCCCCCATTGGGAAAGGAACTGACTGACATTCCTGGAACTATAGGCAGGTCCACAGTCTGTTCCGATTTCAAGAGGGACACCAAGCACAGAAAAAGCACGTTGCCAGTGCCAAATGATGTCACGACTGGTCTCACCTGTGTGGACAGTAGCAATCATTGCAGCAGAATATGTATCTATTGTAACATGGACATATTTTTGTCTGCCAAACTCATTGTAATGAGTTACATCTGTTTGCCAAAGTTGTAAAGCTTGAAGTCCTCTAGGATTAACTCCATAATTAGGCATAGAAGTAACATTTTGACAGTCTGGACAGGCTGCAATAATACTGCATGCAGCAGCCTGAGAGAGACCCTTTTGGCCAAACTGATGATACAAGGATCGCCAGTTCTGATGATAGAATTGGTGGGCTAACACGGCCTGCTGGTGAACATCAGGAACAGGCACTGACAGAGCCACAGAAACTAGAGCATCAACTCGAGCATTGCCTTCAATTATAAAACCAGGTAGGGAAGTATGGCTATTAACATGCATAACATAAAATGGAGAATGGCATTTCCGAATCTCTTCCCAAACTAAAGTCAAAATTGCAAAAAGCTTGGGATTGTTGACATGGCCAAGGACAGCCATATCTAGCTTGGGAAGGAGGTCTGCCACATATGCCGAATCAGTAACAAGATTAAGAGGGCCTGGAAAATACTGAAATGCCAAAGCTGCAGCCCATAACTCTACAACTTGAGGGGATCCTTCCTGATACACAATTTGGGAATGCCATTGCCCATTTTTTTTCCAAGCAACTGCGGCTTTTCCCGTTTTTCCAGATCCATCTGTAAATACTGTGTCACCTTCAACTGGTTGTCTTTGACTTAGTTGCCGTGGCTGCAAAGTTAGTTTTACAGTCATTTTCAGAAGTGGATGAGGTGGGTGATGGTACTGAATTTGCCCTTGAAAATTGGCAAGAGCCACTTGAAGGGAAGCAGAATTCAACAGCGCCCATTCAACATAGTATTGTTGTACAGGGATAATTACAGTTGCTGGATCAGCTCCAGTCAACTCTAAACATCTTTTTGATTTTTATGATCAAATCGGCAACAAGTTTTCTTAGGCTGCAAAGGCAAAAACAACCATTCAAGTACATGCAGCAGATCTTCCCAAGCCTGGTTCCATTGGGCCAACATAGCATAAGGGCAAGATTGGTCCATTAAAATAAAACCACTTAAAGGAAGTGTGATATCTACATGCCACACATGTTGCAAAGAGATCAACTGTTTGATTTCCTTCACAAGTGCTAAGGCTGCAGGTGTTAAATACCTTGGGGCTAAAAGATCTGTGTCTCCTTTTAAAAGTTGCCAAAGAGGTTGCATTTATTCATTAGTAAGGCCTAAATAAGGCCATAACCAATTTAGCATTCCTGCAAGTTTTTGGACATCATTCAAAGTCTTTATGTCCAGTTTCAATTTGATAGGTTGTGGAGACACAGTTCTTTTCAGCACATTCATGCCCAGATATTTCCAAGGCTCTTGTATCTGAACTTTTTCAGGAGCTACAACCAATCCAAACTCTGCTAAGCTATGTCTGGCATCTTTTTCAACTACGTTCAGCAGTTCTGTTGACAGTGCTGCCAGCAAAATGTCATCCATGTAATGATAACAGTAAACATCCTTGTATTTGTCTCTCACAGAGCTCAGGGCTTGGGCCACAAACCATTGACAAATGGTTGGCGAGTTTCTCATGCCCTGAGGCAGCACGGTCCAGTGGTACCTTTTTGTGGGCTCAGAGTTATTTCTAGATGGTACTGTAAAAGCAAACTTTGCTTTGTCTTTTGGATCTAAAGGAATGGTAAAAAATCAGTCTTTCAGATCAATAACTAAAATGTCCCAGTCCATTGGTATCATGGTGGCAGATGGCAATCATGGCTGTAAGGCCCCCATAGGGGCCATCACTGCGTTGACTTTATGCAGGTCATGCAATAATTGCCATTTACCAGACTTCTTTTTTATCACAAATACAGGGGTGTTCCATGGGCTATGTGATTCTTTAGTGTGGCCTACATCTAACTGTTCTTCAACTAATTCATGCAGGGCATACAGCTTTTCTTGGGGCAGGGGCCACTGATCTACCCATACTGGTTTGTCAGTTAATCAAGTGAGACCAAGGGTAGGATGTTTCACTCCCTGCAATACAGTGGCCCCAGTTAAAAATCCGTGGTGATACAAACTCCCCATTGTCCTAAACAATCTCGACCCCACAAAGTGAATGGTGCGGTGGCAACGTATGGGCGGACGGTGGCAGTCTGTCCTTGTGTTTTGATCTTTATAGGTTTTACAGACAAGTAGCTAGTAGTCATGCCCCCCAGACCTACAACTCCTGCTGCATTATTTACCAAAGGCCATTGAGGTGGCCAGTCTTTGCCTGATATGACAGTTACGTCTGCTCCAGTATCCAGAAGACCACTCAATCTCACTTCTGCAGGAGTGCCTCCCGATAACGTCAAGGTGCAGGTCAGGTTGGGTCGTTGTGAAGATAGTTCTTGTTTCAAACACACTTGAGGTACCCCTATGGAGCCGAATCCTTCATCACCCCGCCACCTAGGCTCTGTTCTGGGAACACAACTCACAAAAGGCACAAGTTGAGCAAGGCATGTATCTTTTGGAATTGTAACAGGAGGCACAGGTGTAGAAACTAAGGCACATATTTGACCTGTAAAGTCTGCATCAATAACACCAACATGGACTTGGATATTTTGCAAAGTAGTACTAGATCGACCTATTAGTAAGGCACTAAGGCCCTTACCTATTGGCCCCTGAGCGTTCAAAGGGACCTTAAACACTCCATGGTTGGTTAGTGTTACTGATTCACTGGTGTATACATCCATCCCTGCTGATCCCTGGGTTCTCCCTGATAATTGGTCACATAAGGCTGGCCAGTTGGTATGACAACCTGAAGTACTTGTGTCATTGCACGCCTCCTCGCGCTCTTGTGAGCATTTCCCTGGCGTGGTAGGTGAAATCCTTCTTTATCGTAACGAGAATTACATTGTTTTGCAAAATGCCCTTTCCTTCCACAGCGGAAACAAGGAATTATCGCCGAGGACAGTTTAGGTCATGGCGTGTGTTGTTTTTTGGAGGGGCAGTCCTGTTTACAATGTCCTGACTTACCACAAGAATAACATTTCATTTGCATAGCAGCCATTACTGCTAGTTTGTGTTCCAAGGTGCCCACCTTGGCACAGGCTGATATCATTGCTTCTAAACTGGGTTCACATGGTAATCCTTCTATTATTTTTTGACAATCAGCATTAGCATTATCTTTGGCTAATTGCCTTATTAGCATGTCACACAGGTGAGGGTCAAACACTTGAGAGGCAATAGCATGTTGCAATTTTTCCACAAATGGCAATAATGGTTCTTTTAGACCTTGCTTAATTGCTGTATAACGCTGTTTTGGCTCTGCTAATTGTGCAGTTTTCAATATTGCTTGCATGCCTATATTTTTTACTTGATCTAATACTATGGTGGGCCACTGAGCCTGATCTTGAGGGTTGGCATACTGCCCAAGACCCATCAACGGATCAGGCCCATTAGCAAACCGGGGATCAGCTTGTGGAAGGTTTATATTATGCAGTCCCTGCTGTTCTGCAGCTGCCCGCCAGGTGACGTGGAAAACGGCTAGTTGCACAGGTTAGAACATAATCTGTGCCAGCTGAGAAATATCAAAAGGAGTCAAAGCACCCATGGTTAGCAAACGCAGCAATTGCATTGTAGGTGGCGAATTCACCCCGTACTGAGAAAGTTTTTTGCAAGTCCTGTACTACTTTCCAAGCAAATGGTGTATCAGCCGCATCTCCTATTACAATAGGATATGTATGCGGTGCATCGGTGGAAGGCGTAGGAAGATCAAGGAGCGGTCCGCCTATCAGTTCTACTAAATCCCAGTTTCCATCTCTTAATGCCCTATCTCTTACAGCCTGCCAAAATCGGCGAGGGTCGCGCGTCATTACTGTACCACTGGAAACTGGATTTTTACCACCTCCACCTTCTTCATTGCCTGTGACTGATAACGTTGTCGTAGCTGGATCCGAATCCGGGTTTTCGGCATTTCCATCCTGCGCAGGCAGGGCCGGAGCCGAGGGGGCAGGCGGGAGGGGCGGTGCCGAGGGGGCGGGTGGTGCCGAGGAGACGGGCGGGCGGGCCGGAGCCGAGGGAGGAAAGAGTGTGGGCTGGCACAAATGTTGGGGGGAGTCAGGAGGGCTGGGATCGGTCCACCGAGGTTTCTGTTTGTCGTCCTCCTCCTCGGAATCGGTATCGAGTATAGGTCGATGCAGTTGGAGAGATTTAGGGGATTCGGGGCATTGGGGAGTGGCGCCTGGTAAGGGACACAGACTCTCCCCCTCCCCCACCCCCTCATCCTCTTGTCTGTATTCTGGAGGGGGATACAGGGGAGGTTTGAACGATGTACCCTTATTCGCATTTTACTGACTTTTTAAGCCCCCACTCGGGTCTTGCGGACTTTGCAAGCCCCCAGTCACAGTTTGCTGATTTTTCAAGCCCCCATTTGCGTCTTGCAGATTTTTGAAGCCCCCTACAACATGTCTAAGCAGTCCCCATGTAGGCAAAAGCCCCGACGCCTTTTCGTCCCCTTTCTCCAGAGCTTCTGACAGTGTTGATCCTAAATTGTCCCAGGTTGACACACTAAGAGCAGTCGCGGGGGACACTTCCACTCCATGTGTTTTGGCCCACAATAAAATATTTTTTAACCGAAGCCCATTTAAAGTAATTCCACGCTTCTCTAATACTAATTTCCACAGTGATAGCACTATGGTATCTTCTTTAGATAACTTAGTCCCCATGCTGTCCCTGGTGGCTCACCTTACCGGTGTCACGTTCTCCCAGGATCTTGCAGCCGCTCGCTGCGCTACTCCGCTTCACCAGGCTCCGCCTCCCCAGCAACCCGCTGGTCACAGTCTCAGGATCGCTCCTGACACCCCTTACCGGGGTCACATCGGCACAGTCTCAGGGTCTCTTTTTGATACCCTTTACTGGGATCACATCGGCACATCAGGGTCACCAAATGTGGTGATGCAATTCAAGGCGGACTGAAAAAAACACTACGTCTGTGTGGATGGGTTCGGACAAAATGGTCTTTATTTGTTTATACAAACTATTTATATATCTTAGACAGTGCAGGTGTCAGATCCTGATAGGTTTTTGTGTTCTTCTTCTTGCTTGCTATTTGCTGTTGCTGTAGGTGCCCGTATGCTGCGGTTCTAAGTTCCTGTTCCACACACCCTGTTTACATACCTGACAATTTGTGGCTGTCTTAAAGGTACACGGCTAAGTCTTTGAAGTCAACTAACTTGTCTGCAGACCCCAACAATTACTATGGAATTCTAAGTTTAAATTAGATAGGAAGAACAGCTCTGAATGCTCTGAACTTTCACTTAGAAAGAAGTCCCACAGACCTTACTAGGGCTGAAAGCATTAAGGCCCCATGGAAATAACTGTAAAATTGATAAAATTTGTTACAGAATGTCTTCTCTGCTTCACAATTTTGTAACTCCAGACCTTGTAAATTTGTAACTATAATCAGCTAGATATCACTTACCATTTTCTTTATGAAATTCCATCAGCCTGTTTCATTAACAACTGAGAGATTAAATGAAATCTTTATATCAGTGTCATGGTTTAACCCTGGCTTGCAACCAAGCACCACGCAGCTGCCTGCTCACTTCCCCCCTACCCAGAGGGATGGGGAGAAGAATTGGAAAGGAATGTAAAACTCAAGGGTTGAGATAAGAACAATTCAATAGGTAAAGCAAAAGCCACCCATGCAAGCAAAGCAAAACAAGGACTTTATTCACTACTTCCCATCAGCAGGCAGGTGTTCAGCCATCTCCAGGAAAGCAGGTCTCCATCGTGCTTAACAGTTACTTGGTAAGACAAACAGGAAATATCCCCCTCTTCCTTCTTTTCCCCCAGTTTATATACTCAGCATGACGTCATATGGTATGGAATACCTCTTTGGCTAGTTTGGGTCAGCTGTCCTGGCTGTGTCCCCTCCCAATTTCTTGTGCCCCTCCAGCCTTCTCGCTGGCAGGGCCCAAGGAACTGAAAAGTCCTTGACTTAGTATAAACATTACCCAGGTGTTAAAGGCTAATCATAGATTAATAGCAGTATTGTGTAGGTTAAAGTAGTAAGATTAATTGTTAGCAGCAGTAAAAACGCAGGTGCAGCAATAACAGTATAACCAAGTCCATTTTATGATTCTTTCTGTGATTGATTTAGTCTTCAAATGAGTTAATCAGTAGATAAAAATAAATGTATATGTTATACAGTAATTAATAATCAAATAAGCCTGTCAGATAATTATTATTAGATATAATTGACTTTTATGATTTTGAGTCAAGAAGAGAACAGCATGATCTATGTGGTCAACAGTCGGATTGAATGATGAGAATCAGCTGATGGATTCAAAGTACTTTCCAGCTGACCAAGAAGAATAGAAGAATCAAAAAGATGATGAAACTTTAGGTGGACTCTTATGATTGGACTTTAGGGATTATGTAATTGCTTTAAGAAACCTATATAAGATGTAAAATTAAACATTTTAAGTTGCCATTCACTGAGGTGATAGCCCAACTCTGACTTATTTCCTTCCTTCTTGGCAAGAAAGTGATAGTGTATCCTGCTTACAAATGGAAAGGTGGATTGGAAAGAATCAGGAATGTGAGAGAAAATGAGATCATATGATGAAAAACTAAAGAACATCTTTCCAAAGTTATCAGTCTTTTTCATGAAAATTTTGGAGACAAGCCAGTAGTTTTCTTTATAGAAATGCAGACTGTAAGCAGCAGGTCACAGAGGTGCTTGACTGCATTATTGAAAATGGAAAACGTGAATGGGAAGCAACAGAAACTTATATTTATAGGCATGTTCTCATTGCTTTGTGAGATCTGGAGATGCTCTTTATCTGGCTATAGGAAGATACCAGTATTCTTCCTTCTGTTAAACTAGTTGAAAACCATCTGGACAACCTTTACAGTGCTGTGTTTTAGCCCCTGTTGAAACAGCTGTCTGTATATGCTAATCCAGAGAAGGTGCCTCAAGTCTACTACACACTGGATGTTACTGTAAAGACAGTAGAGTTCTATGAGTAGCATGTCTGATATGATGTAAAGTAAGTTGTGGGAGATGGAGTATGTTGAAACTGTTATTGCTATTTGTTATTTATATAGTATAAAAGAATAAATTCCTTGCTAAAAGAATTTATTATTTAAAAATTAAATACAAGCATTTGTTTTTTGCTAAAATGAGACAAAACAGAGAAGAAATATGAAGGAAGTGATGAAGTAAAATATATAATTTATATCCTCATACTCCCACTATTATTTTTTTAGCTTTTTTCAGAGCGTCTTGCTAGTGTGTGGTCAGTGATTAGAAGTGAGACAGAAAGCAAATTATGTCCTTAAGGAATACGTTATGGGCATTCTTTAAAAAATTGCCAATCAAGATCTTTGACAGGCTGGTGAATCCATTAAGAATTTTACAAATACAAGTAGTTAGAAAGAGTTTGGAGATAACCTGCTTTTGGGTCTGTTAGTTTCTCTGAGAAACAGTTGCTGCTTTTGGCAAAGCTCTTACTTGTTTGTAATCAAAGAGATACTGCACAATAGAGGAAGATACTTTGCTTTTGATAATTTTTGATGGAAAGTACCCTATAAAGAGTTAAATCTTCCTATTAAAATCAGTTATTTTAGATTACTGAAAATTATTAGAGTGACTTGGTGCTTTATGTTTGTCTCACAGAAATGATCTCTATAGGTGATTGTTTTATTCCACACAGTGGACCTGGTCCAGCTCCATTCCTATTATAAGGCTCCTGCTGATTTCAAGAGGCACTAAATCAGACCATTAGTGGGGTTATTTTTTTTCAGTTGTTTACTAGAACTATGCAATGATGCTCGATTCCTACACATGAAAGAAGTGCTCTTTTCAAATCTTCTTGTTGTCCCCGACTTTCAGTCAGGAGCTATGGAAAACTGGGGCCTGGCTACCTACAGAGACACTTCTCTGCTTTATGATCCAAAACCATCTTCAGCATCTAAGAAATTTTGGGTGACCATGCTGATAGGACATAAACTGTTTCATCAGGTAGTCCAGTTTTGATCATTTATCATACAAGTTCATCAAGACATGGCATTATATGCATTACTGATAACAAACCCACTGGTTCTATTTTGAAGATTATTCTCTGCATTTATTGACTCACTGGATAGTTATATAACTACAAATAATCTTTCCTCCTGGAATGATAATGTACAGCAAGGTGGTGAATCCAGTCTTTTCCTATATTAGCTCAGCAATACTCCTAGGGATCACAGCTTAAGCTGTTTTCTGTCACAATAGTAAAAAGAAAGAATTGTATATCCATGTAGAATTTATCACTTATGAGTAGTTACTGTTCACATAAACTATAAATCAGGAACTTAATGCTACAGTTCAAGTTTGACAGCTAGTGACAACTTACTAAAAAACATACTGAAGCTAAAAAAAGTTTTCAGCTGATTCATAAATTAGCTTTAAGTTTGCTATTAGTCTAGTTGTGAAATATAGCTATTAGCCATGATATCTAATAACTTGCTATAGTTACTAGCTGTACTGCTGTCATGGTTTAACCCCAGCTGGCAACTAAGTACCATACAGCTGCTTGCTCACTCCCCCCACCCCACCCCCAGCGGGATGGGGAGGAGAATCGGGGAAAAAGGTAAAACTCATGGGTTGAGATAAGAACAATTTAATAATTGAAATAAAATAAAATGAAGTAAAATAAAATAATAAAACCAACAACAATTATAATGAAAGAGAGAGAGCAGAATAAAATCCAAAGGGAAAAAACAAAAAAACCCAAGTGATATGCAATACAATTGCTCACCTCCCACTGACCAATGCCCAGCCAGTCCTTGAGCAGCGATTAGCAGGCCCCAGCCAACTCCTCCCAGTTTATATACTGAACATAATGTTCTATGGTATGGAATATCCCTTTGGCTAGTTTGGGTCAGCGGTTCTGGCTATGCTCCCTCCCAGCTTCTTGTGCACCTGCTTGCTGGCAGAGCATGGGAAATTTGAAAAGTCCTTGATTTAGAGTAAGCACTACTTAGAAACAACTAAAACATCAGTGTGTTATCAACATTATTTTCATACTAAATCCAAAACACAGCACTGTAGCAGCTACTAAGAAGAAAATTAACTCTACCCCAGCCAAACCCACTACAACTGCAATAGCTAATAAATATATTATTTGCGTACAAAGCTATAAATTAATCTAAAAATACATATCTATCTTTCTAGCTACTTCTCAAAAACAGTCCCAATAATAGAGCCCTAAACATTTGGTAAAACCCTTTCAGTCTACTCAAGATAATATTCCCATTGATCCTAAAAGCACCCTTTAGATTGGTGAGTTAAAAGGTATAGGTTTTACAGCCCTAGTAATGCAGCCTAGCAAGCACTAACCTTGAGTGCTTTTCCATTCAGGCACAAGGTTTGGCTCCCTATAGTAGACTGAGCTAAAATTTTGGGGTTTACCCTTTTGGATCTGGGGTTTGTGAAGACAGAATCAACTTGAGTCTTCTTATGTCTTCCAACACAAGTATTCCCTGCATCATACATTTCTATTTAAAAAAAATAAATTCAAGTGGTCTTCCTCTAGTGGTTTTCTGAATATTATATTGTACTCAAGATACTCTCCTAAGGAAAGAAAAAAAAAAAAAGAAATCAGTGCTAAGATTGATGTGTTAATATACTACATAGGAATGAGCTTTGAACACATTTGTTGAAGGCTTCACTGGGCTTGTTTGACAGAGAAGAGATTTTCTATTCTTGATTGGATTTTGTCTTTCAGATATTCACTGTCTGAAGTATTTTTGCTGATTTTTTTGGCAAAAAGTCATTGTTCTTCATCCCTCTTTCCAGTCATTATACCTGCTAATTTTGCTTCAAATTATTTGTATATTCTTTAGCTGCTTCTGAATATGTATATTAATCTATTTTAGTGGTTTGGTAATCTACTCACTGTGGAATGGGGGAATATCTGGCTGAATGAGCAGTTTGCAAGATACATGAAATTCTTACTGTTGATGCTGCATATCCAGAGTTGCAAGTGGTTGATATCACAGATTTTTTTAATATCTTGAATTTTTATACTCAAGACACTTTTCTTGAAATAAATCTAAAAATTGCTTTTTAAATTTTCCCCAGAATGATTATTTGTTAGATACCTGCTTTGCAGCAATGGGAAGAGACTCTATGAACTCACCATGTCTAATATCTTCAAGGGCAGACAGATTAAGGAAATATTTGATACTGTTTCTTATGACAATGTGAGTTTGTTTCATATATAAAGATTTAATTCTTCAGTTACTCATCATTTGTTTCACTACTAGAAATGACAATGACACTGGCTTAGATAGAGACAATGTAAAAAGGAACTTTGTCATGGAAATAGTGTTAAAAAGTTAGGATTAAAATAAATTAAAACAAGATTTTTTTTCCCTCACTGGAGATGTTAAAAATTCACAATTTACACTGTCCTACTGTCAGCCAGGACCATTCAGGATCACTGAAGGAAAAGAAAAAGAAGCTGGTAGGTATGGATTTACCACCCCAAGATTCCTACTTATTCTAAAATATCATAATTAAATCCTCTCATACAATGATCTAAATACCTAAAATTCATTCATCATTTAGTCTTTGTTCCGTGTAATAGAAATAGAAAAAATATCTTGTGAGGAGGAAGGGACTTCAGGTTTTGAATTCAGATATTCTAGAATATATTTTTCTCGTTTCAGACTCCCACATGCATTCATTTATCTTGTTACCCATAATGCTATGATATGCACCACCAAATTATTCTGAATGGTTTTAAATTTTATGTTAAGGGAACTAAAATAATAGCCAGTTATAAAATAGGTGCTATACCTTATTGACCTTACATGGCTATATAGCTGAAGTCTTCACATAACTTAATGAAGAACATTATTTTTCACTATTCTGATGCCATGTGTCTTTAAATATGAAGAAATTAGTCACCATAAAAATGCTTTTGAATTTAGATCTGTTGCTGTAGATAGAATAATGACCATGCTTTCTTAAATTCAGTAAAGTTCATTTATAGTCACATTTCCATGTTGCCTGATCAATGCTATACTACTCCCGTAGCCTGTATACTACTCCCGTAAGCAAATTATTCATCCATGCATGAGTCAGTCTGGTATCACTGTCTTGCAACCAAAGAGCTTAATCACACAAAACTTTATTTTTTGAGCTTCATCATGTGCGCTTTTGCTCTGTGAAACAAACAATGATCATGAGACAATGTTTGACTTTGATCTCAATTCCTATTTATTCAACATTTGAATAGTTATTAAAATTCTCCATTAGTTTTATAAGCTTTACATTGTTCTCCAAGATATCTCTAGCTATTTCAGAGAAAGTGGGATTTACATGCTGGTCTGGCTATTTCTATCTCTGTGTGTGGGGGACTTGTAATTGCATATGCTGAGGGAATTTCAGATTGAGGAAGTTTTTCAGAACGGGATAATTCGTTACTCAAAGAAAAACAGCTATAAAAATATAAAAACAAGAACCTCTGGAACAACTTAGCTAAGGCAAATTTCTATCTGCTATATTAATTAATATATGATACAGTAGTAAACATGAATTTGGGGATAAACTAATTTTCTAGTCAGATAGCAAGCCCAAAGCCTAAGTCCATTTTAAAACCTGTGTATGTTTTTGTTTGTTTGTTTTAAATATAGATGGTACACAATTTCTGTTTTTGAAAGCAGATTTCACCTCATGACATTGTTGCAGTTTGTGTCAACATAAAGATGGTCAGAAGGTAGTCATTATAAACAGATTTGCTGTTATGTATTTCTCGATGTCTCAAAGACATTAAAAGATTAGAAAACCTAAGAGGCAGATTGGCTCAGACATCGACAGGAGAGTGATCCAGAATGGAAAGTCATATTGGCTGCAACTACTGAAATCAGTACCTTGGAGAGTTAGGCTATAAGCATGGAGTTGAGACAATGAATGAATAGGTCCACTTTGATGTGTATCTGATAGTATGAACTGAAATATTAAGAGCGAAATTCTTCATTAAATAGATACAGCAGAGCTGGCATGAATATCCTATAGAACAGTAGAGTAGTAATAATTTCAACATAAGTTTTAATTCAGTGGGAACCATTGTAGTATACCAGGCAGTGGATGATTCCCATTTTGGAGAAAATAGCAGTTGATACACGTAGTTGCTCTAATACTGTTCATCCTTTGAATTTATTATATCATTCTGCTAGAAAAAATATCAAACCATGGAGTGGAAACAAGGAAACTGCCATATCTAGTTCTTAGGTCAAAACCTGCAAATAACATCTCTAAGATAATAATTTAGTTTGATAGAATGAAGCTCATGTAAGATCTTCATGGATAATAGAAAGATACTGGGCCATAATGGGTTAACCAATGCTAATATAGTTGCAACCATTTTAACTCATCTGACATGCCTGAGACACTGTGAGTATATCTCCACTGGCTTAATAGAAGTTTCTGTAGTGGGTGCCCAAATTTGCTGGATTACACATACAATAACGTGGACCTATTTATTTTCACAAAAAGGTAGGCAATTTCACAGTGAAAATCTTTTTTTTTTTCCAATAGCTTAATCAGTGTTGTGGTTTAACCCCGGCCGGCAACCAAGAACCACGCAGCCACTTGCTCACTCCCCCTCACCCAGAGGGATGGAGAGGAGAATTGGAAAGGAATGTAAAAGTCAAGGGTTGAGATAAGAACAATTTAATAATTTAAACAGAATAAAGAGGTAAGAACAACAATAATAATAATAACAAAATGCAAAGGTGGGGAAAAAAGGGTAAAGCAAAAGCCGCACACGCAAGCAAAGCAAAACAAGGAATTCATTCACCACTTCCCATGGGCAGGCAGGTGTTCGGCCATCCCCAGGAAAGCAGGGCTTCATCATGCGTAACGGTTACTTGGGAAGAAAAATGCCATAACGCCAAATGTCCCCACCTTTCTTCTTCTTCCCACAGTTTATATACTCAGCATGACGTCATATGGTATGGAATACCTCTTTGGCTAGTTTGGGTCAGCTGTCCTGGCTGTGTCCCCTCCCAGTTTCCTGTGCCCCTCCAGCCCTCTCACTGGCAGGGCCCAAGAAAACAAAAAGTACTTGATTTAGTATAAACATCACCCAGTGACAACTAAAAATATCAGTGTCCTATCAACATTGTTCTCACATCATAGCCAAAACACAGCACTGTACTAGCTACTAAGAAGAAAATTAACTCTATCCCAGCTGAAACCAAAAGAATCAGTAAGAGGAAAGCCATCAATATATTTTGTTTGTGGATGAAGTAACCTAATAATAATGTGTAACTGTGGTGATGCATCTTGCCCCCTTCTCTGGATCACTCTATGACATCAGGAATCCCTGTTAGGTCTTGGTGTTTGAGTAATGAGTTGGGCAGTTAAGCACCCCTTGATCGTACCAACAACTCTTGTATGACTAAGGTGGGGAGCAGTACTGCCCGTACCAGGAATTCTTGTTGCCTGGCAAAGGTGGAAACAAAAATGATAATCGTTCATCCCCTGACAGCCTTGGGACATTCCTGACCCAAACTGTAGCCCAAGTAGAATGGTATCATTGTAATTGAAAAATGACCAACTTGGATAACAACCAGGATGGAATTTTATGGATGACTAAAGGCAGTCGTCTCTGACCCTATAAACAGCAGTCCAAGTGAGACCCTTTGAGCTCTCCTGGATTGCAGCAGGCTGTGACCAGCATCTCTCTCTGAGCGGGATGCTGCTCAGAGCTCGTGAACTCCCAAGTTTGAGATACTAGGAGGACTGTCACTGAAAGCTGACGATGGGGCCTGGGCTGATTTTCCTGCTTCCTGAGGCTCAACACTTTGCCCGTTGAGAAATGCAAAGGCATTCGACGTATTTCACTGAAATTGAGGGGAACTTTTAACAGGTGTATACCTTTGTCCAATTTGTACATATATTTCTATACGCCTATCTCTTTCTGTTTGTGTCCGCGTGTGTTTGTGCATGTGAATTGATTTAGATACCTCATAACCAATACAGTATAAGTGTTATAATTTCAAATCCATAATTAAATCACTGTTATAACTGAAGTAAATCTTATTGAATTACTTTGCAAATATTAAATTAATTGATGATAAAATGCTGCTACAATTTTGTGATCAACTTTAAACTGTGAATAAACCCTCATTCCCTATATACCCTTAGATATAAAATGTTTTCCAAGTCTGAGACTAGGATTGGATCTAACTGCACCTAAGCTCTATTAAGAGTTTAAAAAGCAAGGGGGTCCATTCTGAACCTCGTGACTCAATGGAAAGGTCTCTTCTACTCTTTTGTCCTATTCTTTATATATTTTCTATTAGACATTAACTGTTGAACAAGTCTGAGACTAAGATTGGATATATCTGCACCTAAACTCTACCAAATAGTTTAGAAAGCAAGGCGGTCCTCTCTAAACCTCGTTACTCAATGGTAGGGTCTCCCTTACCCCTTATATCTTTGATCCCTGTGTAAATCATTTTGGCTTAATTCTAACTTGATTTTTAATTTGTTTTTTTCTTTTTTTTGTGTGTGTTCTATCCACATAATAAGTAATAGAGTGAACCTTGCCATCGGACTTTGTGAAGTCGTGCTCCCATAAGCTCATATTAAACTATTTCGCTCATACCTTAAATGGTGAATCTTTAAGCGACTTAACCTAAACCGCTCATTCACTAAAGGAACTAAAGTAACCTAATAATAATAATAACATCTCCTTTCAAGTAACTTTTTTCTTTTGCAGTTTATCCACAAAGGGTAATGTCCTATCTTACCTTTTGGCTTGGTATTTTCTTAACTGCTTCAGTGCTAGAATTGCATCACCAACTGCTGTCCCCTGGGCACCTCTCAGGATCAATATGATGTTCCCTTTAAGACAAAAAGGTGCCCTGACTAACAATTTGGATTGCATTCCTGAGGTAAGTAAATACCTTTGGGTCAGGGCTAGTGAAGGCAGGTTTGTCAATATCTTGAATAGCCATTTCTCTCAAATATTGCCCTCTCCCTGCCCCCACATCTATATGCTTCTGTGTCACCATTCTGTCATTCCAATTAAATGGGGAGGGATGTTATGTTTTCCCTGCCCCCTGCAACCATTTCCAAAGACAGTAACTCTCATTTCCATTTGCCTGAGTCTTTTTTAATCATTGCGTTAGCACTGAATATTGGGAAGCTGCTTCCAGACGCACCACTACTTGGGGCTCAGTTGTACACTCTCCCCTACTTGGTCCCACACTTGCAGTAACCACTGTCCCATTTTCTCCTCAGAGTTCTGCTGATATGAGTCTGCCTAATACCGCAGCTCAGCCTGAGCGTAGTCTCATGCTGATACTGTATGCTGCGGCACCCCAGGGGGTCCTTTTGCTTTGTTAATAACCAAAGTGCACACAGGGATTGCTCTTCCATTTTCATCCTTAGACTCTCCAGTCCATTCCTCAGCAGACAAATCACAACTGCTGCTGTCCCCATAATCACTGGGGTAACTGACTGCTCAGTCCCTATACCGTCATTGCCTGGTGCAGGGACTCTGACACTTTCCCCAGGAAAGGGGGAAAGTAACTCTTGTTTTTCCAGAAGAAAACAAGATGGAAGTGCAAAAGCCCCTATAGACTCCTGAGACCCCTGACCCTGTTGTTCAGGGAGTGTTGGATAATGTGCATCCATGGCATCAGAGGAATGCAAAGTGCTCCTAAGTAAACTAAGGCAGAACAAGCATATTTCTCCTTGGGACAGCCAGGGAACTTTTGTATACAAAGGAGATGTCATCAAGGGGTCCAGCCTGCTTGATTTAGTCTGATAAATCCTTCAGATTTTCTAGCCTGAGAACACCTAAAGGCTGGAATGTTTTTATGGAAGCCATGGCTTGGGTGAATGTCCCATCTTCTTTCATGGATCATACAGCAAACCAGGATCTCTTGGAACAACTAAAAGTGACTGCGGAGGACAGAGAAGCACCATACAGACCACCTAAAAAGAGAAAGACAAATAAAGCCCAGTGACTCACCCTGTAAAGTTTACTCTTGAAAATAAAATATTCATAAAATCTTTGTTGTCCATTTAAAAAAAACTTATTGGGGTGGGGAGGGGTGGGGGTGGAGTAGGGGTGGAGTGGGGGGGTGGGGTGATGTTAAAGAAGATGCACACAACTCCTTGCAGTTGGGTTGTA
Source organism: Falco peregrinus (assembly GCF_023634155.1). NCBI lineage: Eukaryota > Metazoa > Chordata > Aves > Falconiformes > Falconidae > Falco > Falco peregrinus. Next base: position 8,804,903 of record NC_073743.1, on the reverse strand, counting down.
AGTTTTATTTACAGAATACTTTTATCAAAAACATTGCAAGAGATTCAGGTCTGGGTCTTCTGAAACATATTTTGAGTAGCTCTGGTCATGGGAAATCTCCATATTTATATTTTAAAAAATGCATCACCATCTGGGCATTTTGTACTAAATCATTATAATACAGTTAAAAAAGTTATTCAGAAAGTAGCTCCTCGTTATGGTGATGTAGGAAAAAGACAGTGGTATCTGCGGGCTGTGGAGAGGGGATGCTTCAGTTGTGGACATTTGCTGGTCTTTGAGAAACACGGGACCTAGGGAATCTGTCACTTGAGTGAACACTTAGGAATGTTTCCATGGCGTAGGGGTCTGCTAATAAAACCCAAGAAACCTGTTCAGTGTCCATCTTCACATCTGGTCAAAGAGTATGTGTCTTCTCTGGTTTATTTCTGTCGCGTTGTCAAATACACCATACATGAAGATATCAATGGCAGTGGTCAAGACCCCTGCAGAGTACCTCTCATCTCAGGCTTCCTGTTTTAATCGGGAATAGTGATCAGAACATTCTTTGTCTGGAGACAGGTCAACAGTGAACGGGGTATAGCCATGGGTGAACTCTTCCCTATCAACCAGAAGGGAATGTTCTTTCATATGGCAGCCAATTGACTGAATGAGCTGTATGTATGATGTCACACAGCAGCCATTCTTGAAATCAGACTGCAGCAGTTTTGTTTGCATTTGTTTACCATCCACATAGAGGGCCACAAAATTTATATCATAATGTTTAAAGTTGTAAAGGTTCTTCACATAATTGCCACTAAAAGTGTCATTATCTACAAATCCAATCACAACAAGCTCGGGTACCTGACCCAGAAACAAATTTTCCTGGTTGCTGACATGACTGCTGGTCAATATGCTGAAAACTTTCATGCCCACCCGCTCCATCAGGTATTTAGTGTTGGCCATGAGTAATTCCTCAGCATGCCCAAAAGGCACTCCAGACACCAGCTGAACCTTCTTCATAAACAGTTCTGGCTTATCAGTTGGTCTCCCAGCATAATGTCCAGCTGGCTAAAAATAGAGGCCAGTGGGTGATTCATGAGACCCATGGCCTCACCAGCTCTGAGGTTTGACCTTTCAGCTTTTACAGTCTTGCAGCCAAGATCTATGTAATCTTTCCCATTCCCAGCTATGAAAAAGTCCAGAAGTGCAGACTCTGTAATAGCTGAAAGTGGAGGCACCTCAGTAAACAGGCTTTTCTCAGTGCTGGTCTGTGTCAGGGACACTTCAAACAAATCCAGCTCAAATTTGGTGCATTCTTCTAAGCAACCATGAATGGAAACCATCCGTTTTAAAATATATTTCCTTTTCTAGCTGTAGAATGGAACCTCTTTCTCTGGGATTCCTGTTTCTTTTTCATGGTTCGGCCCGACTTGTTCTTTTAATTCTTCCTGTCCTGGTCAGACTGTTGTCTGGCCCCACACTTCCTTTGTCTTTTACAGGGCTGGGGCAGACCTTCCCTCTGGAGACATGACATGGCTCTCTTTTTTTTAAGGCTTTGTCTTTGAATATAAGCAAGTCCCAAGCCCTCCTCATTTGACAGAACTTCCACCTTATCTACAACAACCTTGGAAACATAGCCATCTACAGTTTTTGCAATACCTTGAGTGGTGCTTTTAATGTGTGGCATAACAATTTCCAAACACCTTTTTAAAAGTGGGACAGCCTTTCTAAACAGGCTACGGACTATACTTTCAACGCCCACATCATTGTGATAAACGCAGTCATGATTCATGTCAAAAATAGAATGTACTGTGATAAGTGTAATTGTTGTACCCTGTGTAAATCTGGGACCTGTATCGCAGTTGTGGTGAGTGGGCACGTGTGGTTCTCCTTTAAGACAATGTGATGGCTTCCCCTTCCCCTGAGGCAATCGCTGCTTGGAAAAGCCCACCAAAGGAGATAAGGAAAGTGAAACCACGCCAGAGAAGGCCCGCCAAAGGAGACAAAGACCTTGAGATTTGAAAAAGCGCGCCAAAGGAGAGCCAATAGGAGGAGAAGGTGTACCCTAACAACCCAATGGGGAAAGAGCAGGACGAACATCCGTCGAGAAGAGATTGGTCAAGATCCGGGGATAAAAGATGCTGCTTTTAGGACTCAGGTGTGTGTGTGGTGGAACTGATTGAGTTCTCCGCACACCCAGCGCTGTTTTTGCTTGTTGTTTCTCAACCTAAATTGATTGAACCCAAAATAAAATTGTTTTAATTGTTATCGTTTATAACATCATGCATCATAAGTATACATTGAAAACTAAGGAGACTATTACCAATTCATGTACAAGGACGGGTCCTCACAATTTTTTACCACTACCATTTTGGTGTGCATTCTTAAAAAAGGCTCCTGTAGCTGAAGATGCAGCTTTCTTAAAAAGGCTTCTGGGGCTGAAGATGCAGCTTGACAATCACCTTCCCAAAGGAAAATGAGATGTGCTTGTTCTGGTTGGACTTTATTTCAGTGCTGTTCATGTTGATGTGCTGCAGTTTACCAGCAAGTAGTGTGGCTTATATGTCACCATAATGATCTCGTCATTATTTCTGCCAATTGGAACACAGCGCAATAAAGGAAGTACAAAGTCCCTGACAAGCTAGTACTGATATGGAGAAATAGTGTGAAATGGGGACAATGGACATCGATTGTGATTGTATAGGTCTGCTCAGGAATGTGGGTATGGTGACTGGTCATGGGTGCGGTGTCTGGTCACATAGGCACAAAGCTTTGAGGAGACGCCTACAGTTTTGAGGAGACACCTACCCTTCTTCCTCTAACAAAGGGGCTATTTAAAAAAGAATGAGAAAAGGATGAGAGACATTCCAATGCTATCTAGAGGGAGGGAGTGCTAAGTCTCCTTGCTGGAGAAGATCGGATGGTCACAAGAACATGAATCACCTACAAACCTGCAAGACCACCACATTCCAGGCAAAGGACAGATAAGCTAATTAACATACGAAACGAGAGTAAGCGGGTTTAGGTAACGAATATGTATAGGCGTCAACTGAATATTCATTTGTTTTATTGTATAAATGTGAGATGGTTGGTCACTTCGGGCATGCACGCTTTTGGAGGAGCGATCCCCCGTGCATCTGCGTGCAATAAACATACCTACTTTATAACTTTCGAGTTATAGAGTCTAATTCCGCACGTCATTTTGGCGAGCCAGCCAGGAGGATTTCTGCTCGGCTGAGGGACCAGCTGCGGAGCGGACGCTCCTAGGCGCGCCCCGGGAGATTTCCTCGGAGGAGCCTCCTCTTCTCAGCTGTTCCCCCGGGAGCAGAAGAGAAACCCCTGGATCCACGGATAAAACGGTATGTTTAGAAACGGGGCGGCTGGTGAGACGCACGGAGACGTCTGGCGCGCAGCGTAGTCCCCAGGAGGAAAGGTACCTTGGGAGGGGGTTTGCTGACCAAGGGGTGGCCGCTAGGGATCTTGAGGGCAGATCGAGCAAACCCGAGGTTACTGTCATTCCTAAAAGCCCGGAGGCCTCGTGATGGAAAGCGCGGGGCGGGACGGAATAAGGCGGAATCTCACAGTAACAAAAGGGACCTCATAGCAAAAGTAAAAGGGAAACTTTTGCGTAGGAAAAAAAAAAAAGGGGGAAGCTAAAAACTTCCTTTAGGTTGTCTTAAGAATTGGGGAATTCCTAGAATGTAACAACTGAAATAGCGCTCTGTGTCTTGTTTGTTCTATGTGTTGTCTTGTTACATGTTCAAAACTTGGAGTTATGAAATGTATGCTGAAAAATAATAATATTCTGGTAATTCTAGGCAAATAGCGGAAAACTTAACACTCTGCTTAAGACCAGGAAAAATTTGGGTTTTTTTTTGTTGTTTGTTTTTTGGCAATTGCTCATTGAAATGCATACTTTGTGAACTGTCAGTGTTCCTAAAAGTTGTACATAAGTGCACGGTACCGTATAACATACTGCTTGTGTGACTGAGGGCTGCCCGGAGAGTGTGAATGGTGTGGTTGAGATGCGCATTTTGATTTTCCGTGTATAGCTTAATTATTTTGACTGAGTGTGAGTGAAAGAGTGCTTGAGACGCGCGTTTGAGTGCAAAACGAGTAAGGAGCTCTATCCGCGTTTCCGACCTTGGGTGGCTAAGGCGGTCGGAGAAAAACAAAGTAATTAAAATTGCGAAATAGGAAATGGAAGGAGTAAGCCCTGTGAAAAATTGCCCTTAGGTTGTATATTAAAACATTGGAGGGATATCGTAGGACAGGGTGGTACCGAAAATAGAAGGAAATTGATTAAATATTGTAATCAGTGGTGGCCTTTGTATAAATTGGAGTGATGCGAAATGGCCTCAGGAGGGAGGAATGTTAGATTATAACACTCTCCTGCAATTAATGTTGTTTCTGAGAAGAGAAGGAAAATGGGACGAAGTATCGTATGCAGACATGTTCTTTGTCCTCCAGGACAAACCTGAGTGGCAAAAGTACTGTGGATTAGTACCCCCTCGGGATCCTATGGTACTAGCACTAGAAAGAGTGCGGGATTAACATCACCTGATCTTTGATTATGGCTCTAGAAAAGGACAGGAAAAAAAACCTGAGACCTAAACTAGAAAGATGTTCTTGTTGAAATGTTTGTGTTAAAAAGCTCAGGTTGTGGTTCCTTCTGTGGAGCAACCAGAATGAAACACGTTGTAAGATAAAAACTTGTACTAATGTATGTAAAACCTGAGGCGGGGGTGGGGGTGGGGGTGGGAGGGGTGGAGAATCAAAGACCTTGTGAAAGTGTTAAAGTATTGGGGTGAGTTTGTACAAACCCCCGTACCCCCTCGAAGGTGCGACTGAATCATGCTGGGATGCATGGCAGGGTGTTTGCTATTTGCCTGCGAAGGCATGATATGTAAGAACACAGACTTAAAGCAACAAGTAGCAGATTTGCATTCAGGGTAAGAAAGAGTTAAAACAGAAGTGCTGTTGCAGAGGCAGGCTTGTGTAACCTGCAGAGCAGGAAGAGCATCTCCTGCCCCGAACCCTTCTGATGGTGAGGAGGAGGGGGTTGCTATTGCTGACAATTGAGCAGAAGGACCTGACAATGTCACCCCAATTGCTGCAGCATTTGCAGTACAACAGGACCGGTAACGGCCCCTTTAGTAGGCAACGGGTCTGACGAGAATAAAGGTGAAACTTTGATGGGAAATTTAGATGCTTGAAAGTTGGTTATGAAAGATTTGTCAGGATGATCTAATAGGACTAGATAAAGGTTCGAGTTACTAGGTAAGCGTGATATAGAAAAGTTGATAGAAGGAACAGGGAACGTGTACAGAAGGTAAGAGAAGAAGAGCTGGGTCGTGCTAAATTGGTAGAGGAGATGAGGCAGAGACAGGAGGAATGTCAGGCAGAAGTGAAAGAGTGAATCCCTCTCCTATGGGATCGGATCACTGTGCATATTGTAGGGAAAGCGGACACTGGAAGCAAGATTGCCCTAAGCTAAAGAACCATCAAGGGGTTCTGGTGAACTAGGGACTAGGAAAAATGAGGTGGAATTTTAGTGAATACAAAACCAACTTATTTGTTAAACTTCAGTAAAAAAAAATAAAAATTGTTACAGTTGTGGTAGCTGCTGGCCACCAGGAAAACATCCTGAAACCTTTAAAGTACAAACTAAGAAAACAAATAAGAATGCCAAATTCACCAAAATCTTTGTTGGGATGAGATTTATTAGAACATCTAGACGTTTAAAGAAGGAGAAATGAAACTAAAAGTTAAAAATGATCAAGTAATTGAAATATTGAGCTTATCTTTAGTTCAACAGAAAAGAGGAAAAGAGGACCTCCCTGAAGTAAAAGAATTTTTTAACCAGGTGCATCTGAAAATAAATTCCAGGAAAGGTGAAAAATGCTTTCCCTGTTACAGTAAAAATGATAAGGGGGAGGCTTGCCCAGTTCAGATAAAACAATATCCCTTGGTCAGCAAGGCTGTGGGGGATATTGGCAGAAAAACTAAAATAAAATACACTCTCTAGTAGTTCTACTAATGTAAAACTGTGTGTTTTGCCATGACAGTGACTTGTTATGGGATGTGCAGATGAAACTCTGCATTGACAACGAAGTACAAGGAATAAGGTTGGTCAGGTGCCTCCTACCATAGTCAAGGGCAAGACTGGGTTGGCCTCTGTGTTTGCCACCAAGAAGAATCTTGAGCTCCGCTGTTGGATGCAACCCAGTAGGCGTTGAGTGGTGGGGACATATGCCATGCCAGACCTTGATGTGAGGAATGGCCCCCTCTGTTATAAGAGGGTCATCCAGGAAGGAAGAACATAAGATGGCCCATTGAGGCACTGATTTGGAAATTGGAAACTGCCTGGCCGACCATGAGGCCAGACGAGTAACAGAGGAGGTAGGAAAGGAGGAATTATCCTTAACACCAGACGATAAAATCCAAACTGTAAGTACAGATCAGGAGCCAAACTATTCTAAAGAAAACTTAAAGGTAATTCAGGACATGAATGATAAAATAAAAATAAATAAGTGGACTTATTTAAGGGATGGTCGTATAGTGGTACCATCCAATTTAATATGGACCACAGCCCTATTATTAATAAGATGCATTGGGGAGTGTTATAAATTGAGACCACAATGGATCATAATCCAATTAAAATTTTATTAATTATAGCAAGTAGAATATGAGCAAAGACAGCGCTGGATGGCAGGGGAGTCTGCGCTCCGCCAACTGCCGTACTGAGGAGTTCAAACAGTCCCTTTTTATACAACTTTACTTCCGTGTTCATGAAGTAGTGGAGGTACTCTGCGCATGCTTCAGTTGTTGTTAGGGGGTCGTTTTCTGCCTCCTGGTGGTCGTTTGAGGCCGAAGTAAGAAGTCTTCCTCTTTTGTCCCGTAGTTGACCCCTCACCCATATGTCCTTATATGGGGTTGTTTGTCCTGTTTCTGTCGGTTCCTGGACATCTGGCGGTTATCTTATCTTGCACAAGCGGTATCTGGTTTAGTTTGTGTAAGCGATTGCGGTTATCCTATCTTACACAAGCGGTGTCTGGTGGCTGTTTGCATAAGCGATTTCATATCTTTTGTTGCCTAACCTTTACATTGGGCTTAACATAAATCTTAATAAACAATACCCTAGTCCATAGTTTCTTACAATCCCCCCTTTTTCTTTTTTTTATCCTTTTATTGTTTATTAAACACTACTTTCATTCTCGGCACTGCAAGCAAACCTTTTTCCACAATCCCAACATTTATCATAACACTCACAAGGTAATACCTCACAATTACAATAGGCATAGTTCTCACGTGGCATAACGCATTCACAACAATCTTCATCCTCATTAATAGATACACTCTTATATTTTGCCCCAGACCTCGTAGTTAAAATAAGCAGTTTAGCTATGTCAAACCGTTCTTTAATAAAGTGTAAAATATAGCGTAATATACAAGGCCCAAATATAAGTCCCAAAATCAACATGATAAGCGGTCCTACTAAAGCGGACAACAAAGTGGTTAGCCAAGGTGAAACATTAAACCAGTTTTCATACCATGACCTGCCCGCCTCACGATCCTTCTTACGTTGATCTAACCTTTTCCGGAGTTCAGACATGGTGTCCTGGACTACTCCCGTATGGTCAGCAAAAGAACAACATTCTTCATTGAGAGCTACACATAACCCTCCTTCCTTTAAGAACAATAGATCTAATCCTCTTCTATTTTGCAGCACTACTTTTGATAAAGACTTTACTGAAGTGGCTAAATTTTGGATAGATTGTTCTATTTTCGCTAAATCCTCATCTACAGCCATCTGCAAACTTTGTAATTCCTGACTTTTTACTAGGGAGGTTATGCCTGTACCTGCTCCAACTCCACCCGCTATCAGTAGTGTAGCTAGGGTTACCACTGTAATTGGCTCTCGTTTTTGTCTATTCAGGTCTCCTTCAAAGTGGCGTAGCACCTCCTCAGAGGTGTGATAGATCAGACGAGGAACAATAATCACCTGTACACAAAACTGAGATTGATTAAACACGTTTAGGGATAGGCAAGGCGTTACTCCGATGTCTGAACAAACCCATTTAGCTCCTGGTGTCAGGATAGCTCATTTGTCATTTTGATTCTTGTGTTTCTCTATATTGGTGTTAGTGACTGTTCGGTTGCACAAAGGCTGATACTTTTCAGGCACTGTACCTATACATTTTCCTTGACCTGTTACTAATTGAATAGTAATTCCTTGTGTATGGTTCCTCTGGTCATCCCATGGACATTCTCGTGGGTTTGAACCATTAGACCATTGAATCCTACCTGGTTTTCCAATTGCTTCAAAATATGGTGGTCTAACATTATAACATAACCAGCATTCCTCAGTTAAATTTGGTTTGCTTTCATTAAGGGCACGATAAGAGGCTTGCATTAGATTCCATAAGGGGTCCTTGGATTCTGACAACTCTAGATCCCTGGATAAGGAGAATTCAGTCACAGTGTCATTAGTTGTTTCCGAAAGAGAGTTTGGAGAAGTGGTTGCGACGCTTGCGGGGGCAACCTTTTCTTCAGAGAAAGTGGGTGGATTCAGGACCAGGTTTGGTCCTATTGGCAAAGGATCATGAGGAAGTCTTTCTTTTATTATTTTAAACATACTCCCCCTATCTGGCCCTGTGTCCCAAAACCTAATTCCCCAAATTTTTCCACCTAACCATGAGTCTTCTGTAGGATTCTTTACTTCGATACTAATGTTTCTGCAGTATCCTGGTGAATTACAATGTCCATAAACATGTCCATCCTTTCCAATGTCTGGCCGCTTACACCCTTTAGGCTCCCATTCAAATTTCAGATATCTGTCTCCAGGACTTGTCCAATCAGAAGCCCAGGTTTCACAACCCCAATAGCCACAAAAGTATTGACCTGGTTGATTACAATAGCTTTTACCAGGGTTTGATGCAGGACATACATAATATGCTCTACATGGATCTGCCCTATCTTTATGTCCTCCAATAATCATTGCAGTTAATGGTACAATAAATTTTACTGTCTTTGGAGTTGTAATATTTTGAATTGCATGTGTCTCCTGTAAGTTATATATTTTCCATACCATAGGTTCGTGTGGATTTCCTGCCATTGTGGGTAAGACTAATGTGTTAAAGGTGCACAAGAAAAAGAGTACTGTGAGAGGGTTTTGTTTTTTATTAAATTTTAGGCTCTTACCAGTCCCGGGGGAGTTCAGCCAGGGTCGCTTGCGCATTCCAAGTTGTAGGCTCTTTCCTCTGGTAGGTTCTCCTCTGCCTCGCCCGTCGACTGGGTTGCAGCCAGCCACGGGGGTTGCCATCTTCTCGGCAGCAGGAGTCCCTGGTGGGAATATGCCTTTCGCACTTGGTTAAACGGTGAGCATAAGCAGGCCAAGCTTTGGCCTTTACCATATGTTCATTGCACCCTACGGCTTTTACTTCCCGTCTACATTGGACTGTGACAATATCAATTACAAATGGTACTCTTTCCTGAGGGTGATAGCAATAATATTCAGGGTTTATCCCGAATGCAAAATAGAACCACTGTTCAGGAGTCCAATCTGGAAATTTGTTTCCAAATCGTTTTAGGGCCCAATCGGTCAGGTGCCTCTCGCTTTTATAGCAAGAACTACAAACTCCTCGAGGAGGAGTTCCCCTCTTACAGTGTGTCCACCATTTTTCCTGACACTTTTTGCACTTAAAACATATAAATGGATAACACTCACAGTCAGGTTTCTCACACCTGACCCTCACATCAGAGGTATAGGTGGCAGAAGTTGAGGTGACTTTCAAATAACAAAATTTTTGTTGATTAACTTCCAACGGGCAAGCCCAAAAGGCTTCAAACAGGGTTACAAACTGAGCAGGCATAAATTTATCATACCCCTTTTCCACACTTAACTATTTTCCACAGATAATATACAATCAAAGATATTATTAACGCAAAAATCAATCCTAAAACGCACTGTTTTCTAAAAGGTAGATCTGCTAAATACTGAAAAACAGTTTGTATCATTACTTATCGTTTTAACACAAGCTTGGTGTCTCCAGGTGAGCTGACAGTCTTCCACTGTGGAGGATTTACTGGTCCCTTAACGCGACTGGCATGTGTCCGTCCGCGCTCTGCAGTCCGGATGGCGGTCTCTGTGGTGAGCAGAACAAGGTAAGGTCCCTCCCAATTGGGTTTTAGGGTTTCTTCCTTCCACACTTTAACCAATATCCAATCCCCAGGTTTAACATTGTGAATTTTTAAGTCCAACGGGGGTCGTTGCACAATCAGTCCATGTTCCCAAAGCTTGTTACGATGTTCTGCTAATTGTGAAACATATTCATTAATCACACGGTCTCGAATTAAAACATTTGTTTGTGGACTTTCAATTCTATAGGACATTCCATACACCATTTCAAACGCTGATATTCCTACATCTGCTCGGGGTCTGGTTCTGAGAATTAATAGTGCCATGGGTAGGCACTTAATCCATGATAATTTGGTTTCTATCATTAATTTAGTCAAAATAGTTTTGATTTCTCCATTCATCCTTTCAACTTTTCCCGAACTCTGTGGATGCCATGGCGTATGGTATTCCCACTTAATACCCAAGCTTTCTGTTAGATCTCTAACAATTTTTGACACAAAGTGTGTTCCTCTGTCTGAGTCGATTACTTCAGGTACTCCATATCGAGGTATAATGTGTTCAAGTAACACTTTAGTAACTTGGTTAGCAGTTGCCTTGGAGGTAGGAAAAGCCTCAACATAATGTGTTAAATGATCCACCATTACTAATAAATATTTGTAACGCCCTACCCTGGGTAGTTCAGTAAAATCCACTTGTATGTGTGAGAAAGGTCTGTATGCTGGGGAACATCCTCCAAGAGGTTTTTGTCTCATGTTGTTTCGATTAACCTTTTGACAGGTCTCGCAGGCTGCCGTGACTGTCTTTGCTATGTTATATACGCCTATACAGGCAAACTGTTGATTGAAATGATCAACTAACGCCTGGGTTCCCCAGTGTGTTTTACTGTGTATTTTTGAAAATATTTCAAGTGCTATGCCCTTCGGCAAGACTTCTCTCCCATCTGGCAATATGTACTTACCATCCTGTTCCTTAGCTCCCATTTGTTCTAGTTTTTCCTTTTCTGCAGACTCAAAACTCAAATTTTTACTAACAGATATTTGTTGCATAGTCAAAATCGTACTATAATTGCCTGCCACTCGTTTTGCTTCTGTATCAGCTGCATTATTTCCCCTAACTTGATAACTTGTACCTCGCTGGTGTCCCTTTATATGTACAACTGCTATTTTATTCGGCATTTTCAATGCCCCCAGAACTCGCCGAATTAATTCAGGGTGTATCAATTCTTTTCCCTGTGAGTTAACAAATCCTCTTTCCTCCCATATTTTTCCAAAGGTATGTACCACTCCGAATGCATAGCGTGAGTCTGTATATATAGTTCCATCTTTTCCCTTCAGTGACACTAATGCTTTCCACAATGCATACAGCTCACAGGCTTGAGCCAACCAGCTGGCACTCAGGGGGCCCGATTCTATTGTCTTAAATTCTCCTTTTTCTAACTTAACGATGGCATATCCGGACAATCGTTTACCTTCCACTATTCGAGATGACCCATCTATAAATAAAAATATTTCTCCATGTTGTAATTCCTCTTCTTCTAGGTCTGGTCGAATTCGTGTTTGTTGTTCAATCGTTTGAAGACAATCATGTACTAACTCAGTACTTTCCCCTGGGTATAGAAATTCTGCAGGGTTAACCGCTCCGATAGTCCTTAGGGATAGTTTTGGAGATTCTATGAGTATTCCCTCATACTTTAGTAGTCGGCTATCTGTAAGCCATTTTTCTGCTTTTTGTTGAAGCACCCCCCTTATATTATGAGGCGCATATAGGACAACTTCTCTATTAAAGGTAATACGATTCGTTTCTTCAAGTAATAGGGCAGCAGCAACAATGATTTGCAAACAACTCGGCCAACCCCTGCTCACAGGGTCCAACAGCTTTGATAAGTATGCCACCGGTTTCTTTTGTCCGGCCCATTCCTGAGTTAATACTCCGAATGCTGTTCCTTCATGTATGTTAACGAATAAATGGAATGGCCACTTTAAATCTGGGAGGCTTAAAACCGGTGCTTGACTTAGCTCCCTTTTGAGACTGGCAAACTGCTCTTGATCCTGAGGGGTCCACTTGGGTATTTTGTCTTTAGACAGTTGTTCATATAAGAATTTAACTTTAAAGCTGTAGTTCTCTATCCATTGCCTACAATACCCAAATAGCCCTAATGCCTGCCGAATTTGCCTCTTAGTGACAGGCATAGGTAATTCCAGAATTCCTTTAATGCGCTCTGGATCCAATATCTTCTTGCCGTTAAACAAATAATGCCCCAGATATTTCACTTTTTCCTCCACAAATTGTAACTTTTCTTGTGATACCCGTAGTCCCTTTTGTGCAAGAAAGTTTAGGAGTCGAATGCTTTCTTTCCTTACATCCTCCTTATTATTCCCTGCTATGAGCAGATCATCTACATACTGTAACAGCACGTTTCCCGTTTGTACTTGGTATTCTTTTAAGAGCTCTTCCAGGGCCTGTCCAAACAGATTAGGGGACTCAGTGAACCTTTGGGGGAGCACGGTCCATCTCAATTGCTGTCTACGGCCTGTCTCTATGTCTTCCCATTCAAAGGCAAAATAATCACGGCATTCTTCTGCCAGTGGACAGGCCCAAAAGGCATCCTTTAAATCAGCCACACTATACCAGGAGTTATGGGGTCCTAGCTTGCTTAGCAGTGTGTATGGATTTGCTACTACAGGGAACCGGGTGATAGTTCTTTTGTTTATTTCCCTTAGATCATGTACGAGCCGATATTTCCCATTTGGTTTCTTTACAGGCAGAATGGGGGTGTTAAAGGGTGACATACAAGGCTCTAAGATTCCTTGTGCTAACAATTGATCGATTTCTGGTTTTAATCCTCTCCGTCCTTCTAGGGATATGGGATATTGCCTTACCCTCACAGGTATGTGGGGTTCGGAAATTTGGATTTTAATCGGTGGGATTTCCAGTCTACTAATTGTGTTCGGAGAGTACCAGACATCGGGGTTAATTTGTTTTTGATCATCCACGGTCAAAGGATAAGCAGACACCGTTAGTTCTTGATTTTTTACTTTAATTTCTAATTGCAATTCAACAATTAAATCTCGTCCTAACAGATTAAATTCTGCTTCAGGGACGAGCAAGAGTTCACCCATTCCAAATTTATTTTCAGTTTCGAATACCACATTTTTGATTTTGCTTACTTTAAAGGGTTCTCCTTTTGCCCCAATTACTTGTACTTTTTCAGGGGAAACTTTACATCCCTCAGGTATTTGCCTAATAGTTGATTTCTCAGCCCCAGTGTCTACTAAAAAGGTGAACTCTTTTTTATGGGGACCTATTTTTAATTTTATCAAGGGCTCATGATGACTCCGGTCCCCTAAGATATAGAGCCCCTGACTCTCCTATTCCGTTTTCAATATTTCCTCATCCCTGATCCTTTCTCTGCAATTCTTCTTTATATGTCCCTTCTTTCCACAGTAAAAACAACATCTCTGTTCCTTCTTTACTACTACGTTCCCTTGTTTCGTTCTAGCAGACCTGTGTTCACCAGTCCGCCCTTTGCGATCCTCTCTGACCGCTGCTACCATCATTTTTACTTGTCGCTTGCTGCTCTCTTCTTCCCGCCTTACGTAGACTTTCTGAGCTTCCCTCAATAATTCATCCAACCCTCTATTCTGCCAGTCTTCTAACTTTTCAATCTTCTTTCTGATATCTTCCCATGATTTTGCCACAAACTGAGTTTTGAGGAGCGCTTGCCCTAAAGGGTCGTCTGGATTTACCCCAGAGTACAGCTGAAGGGCTTTCCTCAGTCGTTCCAGCCACTCAGTAGGGCTTTCATCTTTCTTTTGCATTTCATTAAATGCTTTATTGATATTCTGGCCACGGGGTACTGCTTCTCTAATCCCCTGAATTACTATAGTTCTCATATGAGTTCTATGCACCGGATCCTGATTATCCCAATTAGGTCTTTGGAGTGGCCATTTAATATCTGCTTGAGGTCCCTGGGCATGCTGAGCATCCCACAGTCTCATTCCTGCTCGTCTAATCATATCTCTTTCCTCGGTAGTAAATAATTGACCAAGGATAGATTGCATCTCATCCCAAGTATAAAGGTTTGGTCCCAAAAATTGATTTAATCTTTCTGCCACTCCGAGTGGGTCCTCAATTAAGTTTCCCATCTCGGTTCTTTTAAAATCTCGTAGGTCAGCCGAGTTTAGGGGTACGGAAATATATCAGATCACAGGTTGAGGTCCCCCCATGGGTATTTCCCTTAAGGGGTACATCTGAGCTGCCCCTTTTTGACTTCTAGTTACGCGTCTAGGAGGAGGGGGAGACCCTTGTTCCGACTCTGGTGGGGGAGTGGGCGCTCTGGGGACCTCTGGAGGGGCTGCGGGAGCAGGAGGAGGAATGTAAGGAGCGGGGGTTAGAAGGGTTTCGTCTAACTCTTCCTTCTTTTTCCTTTGTTTAATTTTTACTTCATTCAGCGGGTAAAGTCTAGCTCCCGGTCTTTCTAGCCACACTTCCGCATATTGACTCTCCTCCGGGTTAAGGGTTTTTTTATTATTAACCCAGAGGTTTAATTGCTGTCTTACCCAATTTTCTTCTGACCCATAGACTGGCCAAAAGACATTTTTAGAAATCTTCTTCCCTCCCCATATCTTAGTACAATATTCTATCATCAACCCTAGGGTTCCAGGGAAATATCTCCAATTGTCTAAGATATATGCCAGAGGGGTATTCTTAGGTACAGTGGGTACCCTTCCCATGGGAGTCGAAGGCTTGCTGCCCTTCGCCCCCATCTTCTGGAATATCCACAAACATACACTCACTCGCTCCCCTTGTTCCTGGCCCAGTCCCTCGCGGGAGATGGGAGACGCAGTACTTAAGAGTCCACACTCGCTTGGTTCAGTATATCGAACCTCTCACTCGTTATATCCCAGGAGACCCAATCCCGCCCGAACGGCAAACCCGCGAACAAATTCGCAATATACTTACGCGTCCTGCGTCTTCGTCCGGACTCCCGTGCACAGAATTTTATGGGATTTTACCGGTTTCTCCTTTGCTCATTATTCTAGAATTTAGGTTCGTCGGTAAGGTTGAGGTAGGCTGTCGGTCGCGGGGCCGCGGATTGTCGCGGGGCGCCTCCCCGGAGGACGGAAGCCCACCGTTCCTTATCCGAGTCACGGCACCAGGAATTGTTATAAATTGAGACCACAATGGATCATAATCCAATTAAAATTTTATTAATTATAGCAAGTAGAATATGAGCAAAGGCAGCGCTGGACGGCAGGGGAGTCTGCGCTCCGCCAACTGCCGTACTGAGCAGTTCAAACAGTCCCTTTTTATACAACTTTACTTCCGTGTTCATGAAGTAGTGGAGGTACTCTGCGCATGCTTCAGTTGTTGTTAGGGGGTCGTTTTCTGCCTCCTGGTGGTCGTTTGAGGCCGAAGTAAGAAGTCTTCCTCTTTTGTCCCGTAGTTGACCCCTCACCCATATGTCCTTATATGGGGTTGTTTGTCCTGTTTCTGTCGGTTCCTGGACATCTGGCGGTTATCTTATCTTGCACAAGCGGTATCTGGTTTAGTTTGTGTAAGCGATTGCAGTTATCCTATCTTACACAAGCGGTGTCTGGTGGCTGTTTGCATAAGCGATTTCATATCTTTTGTTGCCTAACCTTTACATTGGGCTTAACATAAATCTTAATAAACAATACCCTAGTCCATAGTTTCTTACAGGGAGCTGATACTTTATATAAAAGTCTAAATCAGAAATTGATAGGGCGAAACTTGTATACTGTAATAAAACAGGTGGCTCAGCAATGTGAAATGTGTTTACGCAATAATCCCAATACAGCAAATAAAATAAAACTAGGGAACATTAGTAGAGGAAATTATCCAGGACAACAGTAGCAAGCTGATTTTCCGAACTCCCAAGAAAAGGGGGGTACCAATATTTATTAGTTATGTCTGATATGTTTTCAGGTTGGCCAAAAACCTTTCCTTGTCAAACAAATAAAGCAAGAGAGGTAACGAAGGGATTGTTAAATGAAATTATCCCCCGCTTTGGGGTTCCAGCAACAATCTCTTCCAATAGAGACTCACACTTTTTTGCCAAAATAGTACAACAAGTGAGTACAGTATTGGGAATAGATTGGCAATCACATACTCCTTATTACTTCAATGTTCTGTTTGGTGCTGTCGAAGAATGATCAGAAAGCATAATGATCAGAGAGCATAATGATAGTTTTTAGAACAGGGGGGATTGAATAATGAGCTACGTACAATGAGTGATGAATGGTATACTACTGTTTTAGAAAATGATGTGCTTATATATAATTATCCAAAGTTGGGAGGTGTTCAAGGACCCTTATTGTCAACATGATGAATACACCAAGACCCTTAGTGTCAGCACCACGGATGTACTAGACACAAGGTCCTTGGATCCGTTATCTTTATAAGGGCCATCTGGTCCTATGTTTCTGTTGTGTATATAACGCTACCTAAACAAGGATTTTGAATCATGCTCATTAGTCTATCGCGGAACAGACTCTGCACAGAAACAAGAAGGTAAAAAAGGTTCACTGGAGGATGACTCCTGATCTTCATCCTGAAGACTCCCAGACGACCACCCCTCAAGGACATTGCGCAGGAGCAAAATATGTAAATGAATTCCCGGAATTGTAATGAATATGTAAATGATTTCCTGATGGAAACCATAATTGGTGGGATACTCTCTTTGGCTGGTCACCTTCTGCAACAGGAATTCTTAACGCTATGGTACACCCCATTGTGATCTTATTGATCAGTTTAGGAACTTCCTTAATACTAACCATTATGTTGTATTTGTGGGTTTGAAGAATGTTTAAAAGGGTAACGCTTATGTATGATGCTTTATATCATTTGGGAAGACTGCTTAAGTAAAAGAATTTACTTAGTTTGATAGGAAAGGGGGGATTGATATGGAGAAATAGTATGAAATAGGGACAATGGACATCGATTGTGATTGTATAGGTCTGCTCAGGAATGTGGGTATGGTGACTGGTCATGGGTGCGGTGTCTGGTCACATAGGCACACAGCTTTGAGGAGATGCCTACAGTTTTGAGGAGACACCTACCCTTCTTCCTCTAACAAAGGGGCTATTTATAAAAAGAATGAGAAAAGGATGAGAGATATTCCAATGCTATCTAGAGGGAGGGAGTGCTAAGTCTCCTTGCTGGAGAAGATCGGATGGTCACAAGAACATGAATCACCTACAAACCTGCAAGACCACCACATTCCAGGCAAAGGACTGATAAGCTAATTAACATAGGAAGCGAGAGTAAGCGGGTTTAGGTAACGAATATCTATAGGCGTTAATTGAATATTCATTTGTTTTATTGTATAAATGTGAGATGGTTGGTCACTTCCGGCATGCACGCTTGTGGAGGAGCGATCCCCCGTGCATCTGCGCGCAATAAACATACCTACTTTATAACTTTCGAGTTATAGAGTCTAATTCCGCACGTCAGTACTCTACAAGGTCCATGTAGAGGTAGAAGAGTTAAACCCTCCGGTGATGTCTTTTCTTAGCAGCAGCTCGCAGAGAAGCCCCCAAAATATGTGCTAGATCCCCAGTTGTAGAAAAAAGTATAAGGCTTCTCATCTGTTTTGAGCTTTGTTTTCCTTATGATGGGGTCATAGACCAGGCCCACTGCTGGAGAGTCGACAGCTGGAGCTTTGTTGTGGGAGCTAATAAGATGGTTCATGCATTCCACTAACATGGAGGGGGATGGATAACAGCCTTTCTGCAAAGTATACTGCGATGTCTTGCCCTGCAGCGCTGTTTCAAAGATGGTTTCTTCATTGATGTTGTTCCAGCTGTGTGCATTTCCAACACCCCATCTCCCACTTCCCAGGTAGCTCCAGGAGTCTCACCAGATGTATGGTGAAGTTCAAGCTGGTGTTCTGTGGGAAGATTTTGGTGCTAGCATTGCTGGGCAGTATGATGTGGAAACCTCCATCTACCATTCTCCTTTTTCCCCCTGCTCCACTTCCAGTCACTTGATGTCTTGGACTTGGGAGACTTCTATCCAACAGCTAAATTTCTGGGGCCAGCCACGGCACTTCACCAGAAGCTGTTTCTTTCTTCTATTCCCTTCTGCAGAAATGACCTTCTTAATTTTGTAGATCGTGTCCTTGTCAGCATTCACTTTTTGAAGTTCTTCAGGGTAATGTGTCCCCTCAATTGCTTTGTAACCGTAGTCTATTAAGTGGTGCACAGGTATCTGTCCCCTTCTCACAGTTTCAGCTACTATGAAAATTCCATCTGTGAACCTCTGCTTATAACCTTTCTCAAGTCTCTCTTTTGTTCTAGACACCCTGATGTGATCTCCTTTCTTGAGCAGAGGTGCAGATTCTTTAATTTTAAGCACACCTGCATATACAGTTTTCCAAACCCTTGCAGAGTTTGAAGTGTTCACATCCACATGCCTGTCTGACAGTTCTGTGGAATCTACTCTGATAACACATCAATGTAGTGAAAAGTGTTGTGTGCTGTAAAACATCTCCACATCTTGGGTTTGAGTGTTCTGCTAAAACACTCTATGATGAAGGCTTTTACTTCACTGTTAGTTGTTGATGCAGAAGGTTCAGACACAACTTATACGACCAATGTGATCAAGATAGTGCCCCTTTATTAAGGGATACACAGTAATTTATACACTAGCACAAAGCACACACATTGATTCTAGATTGCTAATAGGCTAAAGCTGCTTTTCTATTCACTCTCCTGCACTCTATGATTGGTCACGGCGTGGTATCCATGCTCCTCACCTACATTCTGTTTTGACATTCTATTTTCTTATTTTTCAGTCCAACTCCTTTATCTCTTTCCCAGGTACAGTTCGTTAATAGTCCAACTTTCTTATCTCTCTGCCAGTACACAGTTTCTTTGTCTCTCTTGGCCTTGCATATGTCCTTCACAACAGCTGCCGCTTGTTACAGCTTCAGCCTGCTTGGCCTGCTATTACAACAAAGTTACTTGGTCTGGATTGCTCATAATATGCCCATTTTCTTCCAGCCACTCCACAGTTAGTAACAAAATGGTGAACATTAC
Source organism: Falco peregrinus (assembly GCF_023634155.1). Taxonomy (NCBI): domain Eukaryota; kingdom Metazoa; phylum Chordata; class Aves; order Falconiformes; family Falconidae; genus Falco; species Falco peregrinus. The sequence goes on along the minus strand of NC_073743.1, from coordinate 8,785,721 downwards.
ACTGCTTTAAAAGCTTGTTTAAAGGCTAGTTTAAAAATCCTTTTCCCCAGTCAGTCTATAATTTCTGAGGCTTGTGCCCCCTGCTAAAAATTACTTTTAAAACTCCAGCTATTTCAGAACCTGTTTTTTCTTTTAGACCAATTGCCCAAGCAGGCTTGGACAATATGTCTGTCACCATTAAGATGTACTTAACACCATCATTGTTTCTGGAAAACTGTTGCATAACCATCAAGTCTGCCTGCCATTGTACATCCACTTGTGCCACAATCACTCTGTATCTTTTAAAATGCTTTCTTGCAGCCTTGTGTAAGCTGTAAGCATCCTTGCTTGCAAGCCAGGTTGCCACTTGGCTTCTGTTCAGATTGGCAATTCACTTTTTAGCAGCTTCAAAAAGGGGATTTGTACCTGTAACAGTCATTTTCACAACCTATGAGGGTTACCCTATCCACAGGTGTGTAAAGATCATGACTGTGGGGCTCTCCAAATTCTGCAATACACAAGGATACAGAGTTCTGGGTTTCTAAGAATTTATTTATTACTAATTGCTATACAAAACTACTGTTAGTAAAAACATATATATATGCATATATACTGCAAGTCACTACAAAATTACCATTAGGAAAGCAAGTTTATAAATATAAATATAGATATAACAAGAGTAAAGGAAATATATGTATATTTCAAGATATTATAGAATTAAACTAGTGAAACAATTATATACTTATGAACCTTTACCTGTGTGTGCCTATAAATATTTTACATGAGGTGTTACTGGTAGGACACTCACCAAACCACTCCCAGAAGTGGGGCTAACGGACAACGGAAAAAGTCTCACTTCACAAAGACGATCCACTCACAGTCCCAAGTCAGCCAGGCATCCTCAGAGAGGGTCTGGTCTGTCTGGGAGATCTCATGCAGAGAGGCTTTTGCAGAGAAGCTCATTTGGAGTAGGCAGTGAGTTACTTTTTATACCTTTTAGTGTAGATACATAAGTGGGTATAGGACATCAGTTCTCAGAATAGTTGTTGCTGACTTCTGTTCTCCTGGAAGGTCAGTTCATCATCACAGTTTCTTTGTCCTGCCACCCATCAAGTTTTCTTTGTCCTGCCAAATACTCCCCATCAAGGAAGCTTCATGTGAACTTATCAGGGATGTCTCAGACTCTGGTTAAGGAGATATCCTTCTTTGTCAGTATGTTTACTGGTTCACTCCACCCCTTGGCCTATAGACACTTATGGGTCATTAGGAGTGAGACTACACTATATCTGGTGTGTGTCCCTTGCCTTCTAGTGTGTAAGGCAGAGACTTATATCCACATCAAGCCCAATGTTGTTGTAACTCCTGAGAGGGTTTATCAATTGAGACATGAGTATACAGTACCAGTTTAGTTAAAAGTGATACACACAGTGATTTCATACAAGATATAATACAAAAAAGCACAATTCCAACAGCTAAAATGAGAGCTAATATTAAGCTGAGCTGTGCCCGTGCTCCGAGGTCTGGTAGCCAAGACCTTCCACATGTTGCTTCAAAGAGGTGTTTGTAATATGCAAGGAAATCTTCCTTTTTGTAGACGATTAATAACCTGGACAGTCTGTCCAATAGATAATTGATGATTATTATTTACACTTGAAGTTGAAGTTGCACCATGGCTGCTATCAAAAGCTTTCCAGATTGGACTACCAGTCACAATCTGTTGGTTATTCAAAGCAGCAACTGCATAATTAAGGTGATGTTGCCATCCATGATATGAGGAGCTACTAGTTGAGGTTTTCTATTCACTGGTACAAGTGAGAATTTGTAGTCGAATGTTAATTAGTCCATTCCATCGTTCATTAATACCTATAGTCTGGTGATGATAAGGGATGCGGAAAATCCACCTAATCCCTCGGGCTTCTGACCATGTCTGTATATCTTTACTTTTACAATGTGATCCATTATCTGATTGAAATTTAGAGGATAGAGGTAGGTGTGTAAACCATTGTCCTAATCAAAAAGTTACATATTTCATACTAGCTTGAGGACATGGGTAGGCCATACCTAAAACCGCTGACAAATCTCTACCCTGGTTAAAATGTTTTCCCATTTATTTGGAGTTCAGGGTAGAGGTCCTAAAAAATCTATTTAATTACTTGCCACGAGGACCACAAGTATTTACCTTCCTTCAGATTGGTCCACTGTTGCCCAGCCAAAAATTTGGCTCAGGCTTCTGCACAGAAAGTGCAGCCAGCTACAAAGCCTAAGCACTGTACTTTAGAAATGGGTTAAATGGAGCTGTTGGCTCAGTTGGAGGCAGAGGTATTACACCTGCATCATTATCATCTGGTGGGTAAAGATCTGGCTCCCTGGGTTGAAAGGATCATCAGGCTTAGGATCGTTATGCAAAGACAGGCTGCTGTTCTTTATCTCCACTTGCTGTTGATGAGGCTGTCATGCTTTAATTCGGAAGTTTTGCCGCATTAACAGTCTGTAAGCAGCTAAGAGCTGAAAACACTTGCTGCCACGTTATCAGCAAACTCTTCCACTTTTCATCATTTTGCTGTCCCAATTCATCCCCGATATGTTTCCATATGGTGATATTCAGCGTGCCCTCTTTAAGGAACCAAGAACAATTGTCCTGAGCCTATGTCAAGAGGGTTACAAGGGATAGTTAAGACACACTCTCCCCATAAGTCTTTAAAATTTTCTGCAAAACATCCATATGATTTTTCTGTTCCCATGTTAATGATTGTCCCATGGTTCCCAGCTGCTCATCTACCGTCCTGTGGTGGTGATGAGAGCACTTGGGTATCCATCTTCCCTTTTTCCCTGGTTCAGCTGGGCTATGCCACTGGAGTTGCAGTTTTTATCCCTCAAGCCCCTGTTCAGGTGCCATTTGTGGCATATGAAGGCACAGACCCCAAGTCAGTGAAGAAGTGAGATCGTTTATTGCATACATAAGTGCTGGTTATATATAATCACTTATCTACCCACGTTCTGCCCTGGAATGTGCCTACGTGCAGCAGAGCACCTGGGAATTTGTCTATGTGTAGCAAAGCAGTTGCTCATTACGAGCTGTTCGCACGCTTGTGGTTTCACTGCCAAATTTGGCCGCTTATCTGTACACTAACAGCTCTGCCAATTCAGCCTTGTTTCTCTACAAGGTCAATTTATTTTTGTCCCTTACAAGGATGCTAAGGGCAAAATGAACAAAGAAATACCTGAGGAAATTCTGAATGCAGTGTTTCACATGATATGGGCCACCCAATGACGCCGAAGAGCTAAGAATGTAACTCCAGTTAAGGTAGAGCTGAAGCCTAATTCAAAACCAGTAAGAAAAAGCCAGTATCCTATAAAACTGCAAGTGACAATTGGTCTTGAACCCTTGATAAATAAATTTTTTTATGATATGGACTGTTATGTGAATGTAGTTTCAAATATAATACCCTAATTGTCCCATTGAAGAAGCGTTGTTTGCAGGAACACAGATTGGCTCAAGATTTACGAGTGATCAGCCAAATTGTTGTGGATGTACACCTGGCAGTTCCTAATCAGTGTACGTTGTTGTCTAATGTCTCTGAAAAGGATGTTTATTTTACAGTTTTTGATTTGAAAGATGCTTCTGTATCCCATTAGAAACTAAGAGCCAGGAGTTGTTTGCCTTTGAATGGGAAAGTCGGACTACTGGAAGATGCAGTTATGCTGGACTGTGTTGCCTCAGGGATTCAAGAATAGTCCGACCTTATTTGGTAATGCCTTAGCCAAAGGATTAGAATATTGGCAAGGTAAGAATCCCTCAATTACTTTGTTACAATATGTGGATGATCTACTCTTAGGAGCTGAAACTGAACAACAGTGTAAAGAAACAACCATGTTTGTTGAATTTCCTAGGACTTGCAGGCTATAGTGTGTCTCAAAGGCACAATTAGTAAAGCAAACAGTGATTTACCTTGGATTTTAAATTTCAAAAGGACAAAGATGGTTGGGAATTGAATGAAAAGAAGCTATTTGCCGGATAGCTCCCCCACAGACAAAAAGGGAACTCCAAAGTTTCCTGGGAATGGCTGGATGGTGCAGAATGTGGATTACAAATTATGAACTAATGGCTAAGCCTTAGTATTGTAAGAAATGGTCCAGCAATTCGTGTCAATAGAGGGGTTAAAAGGTAAACATTGAGACCTGGATCTAGGGGACAGGAGAACAAAGGAGTTTCAAAATGACTGTTAACTATTGCACTGGACACTACACAAGTCACTGACATCCAGCCAAGAGATTACCAAATAAGGAAGAAAAGGAAACTGAAGGACGACTGGAGGACAAAGCCTGGGAGGAAGACCCCAAACGACCCCCCAGAGGGACCATCGAGAACTGATACGCATGCGGCAGTGGAAGGGGTCGAATTCCGGAAACTAATTGTAATAACCCTGCCTTTCTTAGAAGTAGTGATGAATATGTATTAGCTTAGGAACATAAAAACCAGCCGCCTCATGTAACACGTGCGTGCGTGTTAGAGGACCCCTGACTCCCCTCGCACCCAGCGCTGTTTACTTGCCTTTTATTAACCCCATAAATAAAAAATATAAAACTAAAAATTGATTCGGAATTTATAACAGTATGAAGCTATAAAATGGCTGGGGAATGGACACCAGAATGTCATAAAGGCTTTGATTCTATTAAAGAGACTTTGATGAAGGCCCCAGCATTGGGATTGCCAGAACTTACTAAACCTTTCCTGTTATATGTCCATGAATAATGACACACAGCATTGGGAATGCTAACCAAAATGTTAGGACATTAGAAAAGACTAGTTGCCTACTTTGGATTCCAAACAATTGGATGAAGTAAGCAAGAGATGGCCTGCATGACTTTGAGCAGTGGCAGCAACAGTGCTGCTGATTCAGGAGGCTCAAAAATTGACCTTGGGACAAGTTATCACTGTATATGTTACTCATGCCATTCTAGCAGGTTTAGAACAAAAGGGGCATCATTGGTTGTCACCAAGTAGAATGATACTGTATCAGACAGTGTTAGCTGAACAAGATGATGTCTTGTTAAAAACTGTTTCCAGCTTAAATCCTGCTACATTGCTACCTAAGACTGATGAGGGTGATTTATTACATGACTCTATTCAAAACCACGACCGAGTATATTCTAGCAGACCAGACTTGAAGGACATGCCACTAGAGGACCCTGATTGGACTTTGTTTACCAATGGAATCAGTTTCTTTGCCAATGGAGAATGAAGAGTTGGGCACGCGATTGTGGCATTGGAAAAAGAGATCAAATCCAAGGTCCTGCCTCCTAACAATTCAGCGCAGAAGGCTGAATTGATATGTCTCATAAGAGCTCTAGAATTGTCTAAGAACAAACGGGTCAACATATACACTGATTCTAAGTATGTATTTGGTGTATTCCATGCTCATGGAACTATCTGAAAAGAAAGAGGACTTTTATCATCAGAGGGAACTCCAATTAAACAGGGAGGTGTATTCCCTCATCCTCTCCACAAGACAGCTCCCCCAGCAGAGTAAGGCCATCAATAGCAGGGCAAAGCACATAGCCATTGTTTGTACTAACATGTTCCCAAGCTCAGAAAAATAGAGATAAGCAGTGCAGCCAGCAAACTCCGTGATCTGCACAGAAGGTTGCCACTTAATAACAATTATAGCTATAGCATGCTCAATTCAAAACTGCTGTTGTCTTGGGCCCCACAAAGGACTATGGTGGGTTAAACTTAGCTGGACACCAGGCTCCCACCAAGTCGCTCTGTCACTCCCCCTTCCTCAGCAGGGGGGGGGAGGGGGGATAAGATGAAAAACTGGTGAATCAAGGACAGGGAGATCACTTATCAGTTACTCTCATTGGGGAAATTAATTTAATTTGTTGCCAATCAAATTAGATTAGGATAATTAAAAAGAAGAACAAGTCTTAAAACACCTTCCCCCACCCCTCCATTCTTCCTGGGCTCAACTTCTCTTCCAACTTCTCTACCTGTTCCTCCCTGAGCATCTCAGGGGAATGGGAAATGGGGGTTGCAGTCAGTTCGTAATGCATTATCTCTGCCATCTCTTCCTCCTCACACTCATCCCCTGCTCTAGCATGGTATCCCTCCCACAGAAGATAGTCCTTCGCAAGCTTCTTCAGCATGGGTCCTTTCCATCAGCTGCAGTTCTTCAAGAAAGGACTGCTCCAGCATGGATCCCCCATGGGGCCAAAAGTCCTGCCATCAAACCTGCTCTAGCATGGGTTCCTCTCCACAAGGCCAAAGTTCCTGGAAGGAGCTTGCTCCATTGGGGTCTCTCCATGAGGTCATAGCTTCTTTCAGATTACATCCACATGCTCTGGTCTGGGGTTCTCCACAGGCTGCAGGTGGATATCTGTTCAACTGTGGACCTCTATGGGCTGTAGGGGGACAACCTGCCTCACCATGGTCTTCACCACAGGCTGCAGGGGAATCTCTGCTCTGGTATTTGGATCATCTCTTCTCCCTCCTTTTTTTCTGACTTTATTGTCTGCTGAGTTGTTCCTCTCACATATTCTCACTCCTCTCTCCCAGTTGCTGTTGCACAGCAGTTTTTATCCTTTCTTAAATATGTTATTACAAGGGCCCTACCACTGTCACTGATTGGCTCAGCTTTGTTCAGCAGCGGGTCTATCTTGGAGCCAGCTGGGAGTGGCTTTTTCCAATATGGGTCAGCCTCTGACCTCTGCTCACAGAAGCCATCCCTGCAACCCCCTCTGCTACCAAAATCTAGCCATGTAAACCCAGTACATTAGCCAATGCTAATACCACCCCCCCCCACCCCCCCCCACCCCAAGTATATTCTCAAGACAACTCTCAGCAGGCTCCAGCCCCCTTCAGGGTATATCCATCTGCTCTGGCATGGGGTCCTCCATGGGCTGCAGTGTGGGTATCTGGTCCAACCTTGGTGTCTGCAGGGTTGTTTCTCTCACTTTTCTTTTTCTCACTTCTCCCTTTCAACAGCTGTGAAGGTTTTTTTACCCCTTCTTAAATATATTATTACAGAGGTTCTACCAGCATCTCTGATTCTCTCAGCTTTGGCTCCATCCAGTGCCGGGGCTGCCCCTGACCTCTTCTCTCAGAGACCACCTCTGTAGCCCTCCCCCCACTACCAAAACTTTGCCACTTAAATCCAATACAATTTTTAGATAAATTACATTAGAATGAAGAAAGACAACCAGGAAACTGTATCATGGTTTCACTTCCCAATTACTGGCAGTTAATTTTCCTTCAACTTTTTTTTTTTTCTTACAACATTTAAAAAAAAATTCAGAAGACAAGAAACCACCTCTTGTCTGGTATTACAGAAAGATAGTCATATTAATTAATGTTTCAAAGATTATCCCCAAACTGTTGCATATTGTTGGGCCACACATTTTTACTTTTTAGCTGGCCATAGTAGACAATGGAAGGAGCAGTTCTTATAGACAGCTGGTGGTCTAGGGATTCAAAGACACAAAGCCAAAGTCTGTACTCAAAAATGAGACCATAATTGCTCAACTGCTTATTTAATTCAGATATAAAACCACCTCAATTGTATGTGTACAACAGGCCTTCATGCAGGCAGGATAAGAAAATAGGACTCTATAACAACTGAAACAACACTCTGTTGCCTGTGTCCTGCTCGTTACATACCACATTAATGAAGGGAGGCTTACCTCTACACAAAGTGCCTTTGGCTGAAGCAAATTTATCCATTCTGTCTTTACTCTGTCTTCTTCACCCTCTTCTTTTTTATATCACTTCATGAAAATCCTATCAAATCATACCAAACATTTATATTTCTGAATTATGACTCAATTTAAAACTTTCAATTGCAGCCAGTAACATACAAGTGATACAAATCTGTCTTGAGTAGACAGAGAGTTCTACCTGCTGGTTTTGGTGATTTCAAGTCTTAGAAATTATATGAGGAAAGGCTTAAGCGTATGGCAACTATAAGGATCTCTGGTTGTAATGCCTTTTAAATCAAACAACATTTTCATTAGCATCCAGGAAATAGAGCTGTCCTTTTACGTTGAACAATGTGTCACATACTGAATGAAAATTTATTAAGTCCCAGGTGAATTTTTTTTTCCCCCAATTATTTAGTTAGTTCTATATGCAGCTAAACATAGTAGGGTTAATGAGAGAAAAGTAAAAAATGCACATAATAACCATACATGCCAAAATTCACTAAGAGTCTCAAATTCTTTTATTCCATAGCTCTCAACAGGTCATTAATTATTCTCTAATTCAGTCTTTTTAGTGCATTCAAATCGCAATTCCAAAGCATTTGGCCTTATATCATTCCAGTATGCACTGTGGGAGCCTTTGCAAACCCAATATAAATAAAGAAAATCTGGGCATGGAACTGGTCATTCTGGAAACATTAATTAGATGGATGAGTTCATTGCTTTCTTTGCTCTTCTTTTGCACAGTAGTTAAGACAAAAATGTAACTTGCAGGGATCTGACTGTATTTCTTAGGCCTTTAGAGATATCTGTATGCAGTTTCAGTGGCCACATAGTAAATATTGGAATAAAACATGAAAATGCTGCTTAGCCCGCAATTCAAATTCAACTAAGTAGAGGACTTTCCAATAAAATGCAGACACTTGTGTCGTGGTTTAACCCTGGCTGGCAACCAAGCACCACACAGCCGCTCGCTCACTCCCCCCTCACCCAGAGGGATGGGGAGGAGAATCAGAAAGGAATGTAAAACTCAAGGGTTGAGATAGGAACAATTTAATAGGCAAAGCAAAAGCCACGCACACAAGCAAAGCAAAGCAAGGAATTCATTCACCACTTCCCATCGGCAGGCAGGTGTTCAGCCATCCCCAGGACAGCAGGGCTCCATCACACATAATGATTACTCAGGAAGACAAATGCCATAATGCCAAATGTCCCCCACCTTCCTTCTTCTTCCCTCAGTTTATATACTCAGCATGACGTCATATGGTATGGCTAGTTTGGTTCACCTGTGCTGGCTGTGTCCCCTCCCAATTTCTTGTGCCCCTCCAGCCCTCTTGCTGGCAGGACCCAAGGAACTGAAAAGTCTTTGACTTAGTATAAACATCACCCAGCAACAAACTAAAACCATCAGTGTCCTATCAACATTGTTCTTGCAGCAAATCCAAAACACAGCACTGCACCAGCTACTAAGAAGAAAACTAACTCTATCCCAGCTGATATCAGGACAACTTGGGAGATATGGACGTGGCAGTGGCTCAATAAAGTTGATTGAGTGCCCTTATGCCTTCTTAACTATTGGCTGGGAAGAAAAAAAGAAAGAGAGAAAACATAAAAGAAACCCCAAATGATATTAAAACATTAACTGTTATGTCACCAACTTTAATCTTGTGGAAATTATAAGCAAAGACATCACTAAATGTAGCAAATGAAAAACATATTAGACCAAAATAAAGTGGTTGATTGATTTGACATTGTGGTGATTTGATACTGTCTGAATGCCAGATGTCCACCAAAGTCACTCCATCACTCCCCCTCCTCAACCAGAAAGGGGAGACAAAATATAACAAAAGGCTGGTGTGTCAAGATAATTACAGGGAAATCACTCACCAAATACTGTCATGGGCAAAACAGATTCAGCTTGTGGAAAATGAATTTAATTTACTACCAGTCAAATCAGAGTAGGATAATAAGAAACAAAACCTATATCTTAAAACACCTTCCCCCCCACCCCTCCCTTCTTCCCAGGCTTAACTTCACTCCTGATTTTCTACCTTCTCCTCCCCAAGTGGAACAGGGGGACAGGAAATGGGGGTTGCAGTTAGTTTGCCACACATTGTTTCAGCTGCTCCTTCCTCTTCAAGGGGAGGACTCCTCACACTCTTCCCCTGCTCCAGTGTGGCATCCCTCCCATGGGAGACAGCTCTCCATGAACTTTCCAAAGTGAGTCCTTCCCACAGGCTAAAGTTCTTCATGAACTGCTCCAGCATGGCTCCCTTCCACGGGGTGCAGTCCTTCAGAAATGGACTGCTCCAGTGTGGGTCACCCACAGGGTCACAAGTCCTGCCAGCAAACCTGCTCCAGCATGGGCTCCTCTTTCCATGGGTTTACAGGGCCTGCCATGAGCCTGCTCCAGCATGGGCTTCCCACAGGATCACAGTCTCCTTTGAGTGCATCTACCTGCTCTGGCATAGGGTCCTCCACAGGCTGCAGGTGGGTATCTGCTCCATCATGGACCTCCATGGGCTGCAGGGGGTCCGCCTGCCTCACCATGGTCTTCACCATGGGCTGCAGGGGAATCTCTGCTGTGGCACCTGGAGCACCTCCCCCCCACTCCATCTTCACCGACCTTGGTATCTACAGAGTTGTTTCTCTCGCATATCCTCACTTGTCTCTCTGGCTGCAATTGCATTGCGCAGGTTTTTTCCCCCCTTCTTAAATATGCTATCACAGAGGGACTACCACTGTCGCTGATTGGCTGATTGGACATAGAGGAAGCTTCTAGCAGCTTTTCAGAGAAGCCACCCCTGTAGCCCCCTGCTGCCAAAACCTTCCCACACAAACCCAATCAAAAGACACAGACAAAAAGTGTGCCTGGAGGGTGCAAGAGTGAATCAGGAGAAGACACCAGGCTCTGTGAACAGGACTGAATGAGAAGAATTACCATCAGGAAATCAAGTGACCTATAGAGACTATAAAATCCGGTAACAATTGACAGGTGGAGTGCCTCTTCAGAGGAACCCAGCTCAAGCTGTAACTAGTATTGCACATTAAACATAGTAGAAGAAGGAAGCTCTGATTATTTTATTAAAGCAGAACTTAGGAACGAGCCTTGTTGGGGTGGCATCCGCATAATTCCTACCATAGTCTGGATGGCAGCTGCATAATTACTACAACACATCCTTATTGCCAATCTCATCCTCTCACGTCCCAACGCCTGCCACTTGTCCCTCTACCTAACATTGTGCCCCTCTGAGTAAAGCCCATCTCTGTCTTCTCAATAATACCTTCATAAGCACTGGGGGCTGCTGTTAGGTTCCTTCAGAGCTGCCCCTTCTCCATGGTGAACCAGGCCCTCAACCTCTCTTCACAGGGTGAGAGCTCCAGCCCTGAGTATCTCAGTGGCCTCTGCTGAATTCACTCCATAAAACCCCTCCCTAAACTATGTCATCCCTCTAATCACTGTTGTCCTCCTAATTATTTCTGGGAATGATATTTCACTGAAAAAAAATTAAATATTTTAATTAATGGTGCATTTTCCCTGGGTCAGCATGAGTATGATACATTAATAAATATCCCCTCACCACATACACTTTGGATATGCTTATAAAAACCTGTACATAAACATTTGTGTTCTAGAAATAACTTTTTGAATACTGTTATCAGTTTTTAGAAAGGAAAAGAGGTTAACAGTTAACACTGTGTACACAAAATAGACAGGTTGAGTTCCAAATGATGCAACAAGCTTTATATACACTTGGGAAAATCAATGTTCATTCCTTTATGATCAATATTATTCTCAACAATGCGACGTACTTGGCATATATCAATGTACAAGTAGGGAGAGATGTAAGGGGGATTTTTGTTCTCCCATAAGTGCCAGCTCGTGCTCATGTGACCAGGTTGCACATAGTGCATGGCTGAGTGACACCTAGTCAGCTAATATTTGCAGGTTGTTCATTTAATACGGTGAGAGGAACCTACTATTTCTCCCCTGCATCTCACACCTCAAAAGCATGTTATACAATATTTCTTAGCAGTATTTGACCCACACAGGTATTTGAAAAATGGAAGAAAAAGTCTTCTCTTCTTTTCTTTCAATTGTTTCTGACCCTCTCCTAGAAAGGAATGAAGTCAGCTGTTTGAGCCAAGTGTTTAATCTAATAAAAATAGAAACCAAACAAAAAGATCCTGAAATTAAACAGAACTGAAAATACATAGAAATATTTTTCAAAAATGTACAAACCCAAGCATATCATGCTTCTGGGTTTAACAAAAATATCAGTAACTATCAGATGATTATTAGCTGACCTTTTTTTCTAAATTTAATTCTTGCAAACCATATTGAGCCACAATGTAATAATTCCTGGTAAATCACAGAAGGTTTGAGGTTGGAAAGGAAAGTTCTCAGCTGTGCAGAAAAGGAGCTGGGGGTCCTGGTGGACACACAGGTTGAACACATGCCCTTGATGTGCCCTTGCTGCAAAGAAGGCTAAAGGTATTCTGGTAGGAGTGTTGCCAGCAGGTCGAGGGAGGTGATGCTCCTTCTCTACTCAGCACTGGCAAGATGACATCTGGTGTCCTGTGTCCAGTTCTGGGCTCCCCAGTACAGGAGAGACATGGACATATTGGAGAGAGTTCAATGAAGGGCCACAAAGCTGATTAAAGGGTCTGGAGCATCTCTCCTATAAAGAAAGCCTGAGAGAGCTGGGACTGCTCAGCCTAGAGAAGAGAAGGCTGGGGGGGAGGATCTTATCAATGTATGTAAATTTCTGAAGGGAGGGTACAAAAGAAGACTGAGTCAGGTTCTTTTCAGTGGTGCCCAGTGACAGGACAAGAGGCAATGGACAATATCTGAAACACATGAGGTTCCGTCTAAACATCAGGAAACACTTTTTCACTGTGAGGGTGACTGAGCCCTGGAACAGGTTGCCCAGGGAGGTTGTGGAGTCTCTCACCTTGGAGATATTTAAAAGTGGTCTGGACATGGTCCTGGGCAACTAGCTCTAGGTGGCCCTGCTTGAGCAGGGGAATTGGTCCAGGTGACCTCCAGAGGTCCCTTCCAACTTCAACCATTTTTTAATTCTGTGAATCTGTGTTATTTGAGAACTAAGAGTGTAGGCGCATTTTAAGCTGTTAATTTGTTACCAAGTAATTATAAGTTGCTAGGCTTGGTGATCATCTTTGGTCCCTCAGGTCTAAACAATATAACCTTTTTTTAACTTTCCTGCAACAGCAGGTGCAAACATCCTTTTACACACCATTCTGGTTAATGTCTGTCAGGATTACTACAGCAACCAGTTGTGTATGACAGGAAGCAGACATTTTTCCACATCTACTTTTTTCCACAATACAAACTGAAGCTTGTAAAGTGACCCTGGATTCTGAGTCTTATTTTCAAACGTAACTGAAGTATGTAGATTATAAAGATCTTGAAGCATGTCTTCATTATCAATTTTATGCAGAACTATCTTGAGTATTTCACATAAGTATTGAAATCTGAATTATCTCCTTATAAAGGACATGTGAAAAGCTCAGCAACAATTGCTTTGCCTCAATGTTTTGGTTCAGCTACTGCAAGAAAATTGCTATTATGAACACAGCTATTGACTTGAGATGAGAGCTATATTCCTTCATGTTCAAGCTATTTCTAAAAGCTAATTTAAAGGCTTTGGAAAATGTTACCCCAAGGAGATGACAGACAGCTTTTCTGCACATACTCACAAAGGAAGATGACCATAGAGGGAAAAAAACCCACCCTTGGTTTGAGGATTATGTATGCATCCTTAACATTTTTTGCACTTCCAGGGAGCAGTTACCAAACATTGAAGCTCTTTCTGTATGGATGTCGTGGATCTATAGAAGTATGCACTTCTCAGAAGCTCTGAGTCTAGTTGTCCTGATTCTAGTGCAGAAACAGCGGGAAAAATACACAAACTACATCACTGCAAGAAATGCTATGCACTGTAAGACAAAATAGCAGTAAGATCAGTCTGTCCTCTGCAAAACATGTTGAGTGGCACCAATGTTCTCATCAGAAGGATTTATGTCATACACAGCACCAAATATGTGGCCAAAATAAAAGCTATTTCTTAGCTCCAGGAAATTCCAGTGAGCAGTTATGTGTGTGTGTACACTTGTGTACACATACCTATATATTATGCTTTTTGAAAATGGCATTCTTACCCTGCTTATAACACAGCACATGAGTGTTGCGACGGAGGGAAGACACAGTCACTCAATATGAGTGATCAGCAGACTTCGTTTATTGTACCTTACAGTCACCTTTTATGCCTTCTTATAATTAGCTCATACATATTACAAAAGTTAAGCTCATTATTGGTTAGTTGCCTAAATACCAAGCCCGCCCCTAGTTTCTCTTCTGTAGTTTTCTGTTCCCACCTGCAACATTCTTTTCCCACCAAAATCTTCCTGTTACTGTGTAACAAGGACAGCCAAAGACAGTGTATTTTGCTTTACTTCAGATAAGCTGAGAGCGATGTGCATTTTTGTCCAGCCAGCTGGACTATGTCTATGTGACCCTTTTCAGCTAGCCAGTTATCCACACATGAGCATGCTGGATATGTTCTAGATTTCCTTCCTTCCTGGGGTTTCCTTAACCCCTTAACCCCTTCCTTCCTTAAACTTAACCTCAAACATGCCTGCCAAATACTGCTTCTGAGTTTGTCTGCTTCTTGGATTGCTCTCTGCAGAGACTCATTTGTCCCTGTCACTAGTTTCCTGTGCTCCAGAGAAGCATTCAAAACACATTGTATATCCTGGGCTGGTGCCAGAAGGATCCATCTGCTCTGTTTGTTGACAGAATAAATATCTCTGCATCTTTCAAAGAGTCCCTAAAGCTTGACCACAGAGTCACCAAAGAAAATAGCTTGCAACAATACATGCAATGTATAGGTGCCATTGCCTTGTTTATGAGGTGCTACAAGGTATTTGTTGGTACACTAATGTGCCCCCACTGACAGAATGGGGCTGGGGAGCTGTCATGGCTTAACCTTGGTGGGCAGATAGGCACCACGCAACCACTTGCTCACTCCCCCCCATTGGGATTGGGAAGAGAATTGGAAGTGTAAAAGCGTAAAAACTCATGGGTTGAGATATAGACAGTTTAATACTCAAAGCAAAAGCTGCGTGCACAAGCAATGCAAAATAAAGAATTAATTCACTGCTTCCCATCGGCAGGCAGGTGTTTAGCAATCTAAAGCAGGGCTTCATCATGTGTAATGGTTACACAGAAGCAGCATGTGTTTTCTTTCATATTCAAGGTGTGTGTTTGCTGTTTTAAGGCCTTTTCATCTCAGTGGTAGTGTTTGCTGGCTCAGATTTGCCTAGGGATCAGATGCCTTGCTTTCTATCACATGGCACCTTCATCTAAATCACTGTCCACTTCCAAACTCTCCTCCTGTATCTGCCTGTGCTCTAGCCTAGTTAGATACCAGTCATCTAAGACGGCAGATAAGTTACTCAGATATTTTACATAATAGAGTGCAAACAGAGCTGCGACTTAGATATAGAGATTACTTCTCAATATACTAGATATTGTCCTTCAGATGTACTGTAGCAGTAACTGCTGAGCAAACAATAATACCAAACTGGAAAAGCTGTGTGCAGCCTCAGCTTCTGGTTTTGGTAGCTTTTGTGGAGGACTAAAATGGATGAGGCAACACTAAAATTGTGGTTGCAGGCTAAATTTGGGTTTGTTTACTTTTGATATACCTGAGAAAAAATTATGTAGGTAAGTGTCCTAGTTTTGGCTGGGATAGAGTTAAGGTTTTTTCTTAGTAGCTGGTACAGTGCTGTTTTGTATTTAGTATGAGAATAATGTTGATAACACACTGATGTTTTGTTTGTTGCTAAGTAGTGCTTACTTTAAATCAAGGACTTTTCAAGTTTCCCATGCTCTGCCAGTGAGCAGGTGCACAAGAAGCTGGGAGGGAGTATAACAAGGACAGCTGACCCGGACTAGTCAAAGGGGCATTCTGTACTATAGAATGTCATGCTCAGTATATAAAGCTGGGGGAAGAAGAAGTAAAAGGGGGTGTTGTGGTTTAACTCCAGCCAGTAACTAAGTACCATGCAGCCTCTCGCTCACTCATCCTCCCACTCCCCAGAGGGATAGGGAGGAGAATCAGGAAGGAATGTAAAACTTGAGGGTTGAGATAAGAGAGATTTAATAATAATAATAAAAAAAAGGGTGGGGGGATAATAATTGTAACAATAATAATAACATCAGCAGTTCTTATGAAAAGGTGGGAGAAGGGGAGAGGAATAAAATCCAAAGGGAAGAGAGGAATAAAACCCAAGTGATGCACAATACAGTTACTCACCACCCACTGACCAATGCCCAGTCAGTCCCCAAGCAATGATCAGTAGACCTCAGCCAACTCTCCCCAGTTTATAAACTCAGCATGACATTCTGTGATATGGAATACCCCTTTGGCTAGTTTGGGTCAGCTGTCCTAGTTGTGTCCCCTCCCAGTTACTTGTGCCACCCCAGCCTTCTTCCTGGCAGGGCCTGAGAAACTGAAAAGTCCTTGACTTTATATGAACATTGATTGGAAACAGCCAAAAACATCTTTTATCAACATTATTCTCATAGTAAATCCAAAACAGCACTGTACCAGCTACTAAGAAGAAAACTAACCCTATCCCAGCTGAAAACCGGACAGGGGGTCATTCAGTTAATGGCATTTATCTTCCCAAGTAACCATCATGTGTAATGGAGCCCTGCTTTCCTGGAGATGTCTGAACACCTGTCTGCCAATGGGAAGCAGTGAATTAATTCCTTAGTTTGATTTGCTTGCATGCACGGCTTTTGCTTTACCTATTAAGCTGCCTTTATCTCCACCCATGAGTTTTATCTTTTTCCTGATTCTCCTCCCTATCCACAGCATTCTCCTGGAGAAGCTGGCTGCTCATGGCTTAGACGGGTGTACTCTTTGCTGGCTGAAAAGCTGTCTGGACAGCTGAGCCCAAAGAGTGGTAGTAAATGGAGTTACATCCAGCTGGTGACCAGTCACAAGTGGTGTTCCTCAGGGCTCAGTATTGGGCCCAGTCCTGTTTAATACCTTTATCGACAATCTGGAAGAGGGGATTGAGTGCACTCTCAGTAAGTTTGCAGACAACACCAAGATGGGATGGAGCGTTGTTCTGCTTGAGGGTAGGAAGGCTCTGCAGAGGGATCTGGACAGGCTGGACCCATGGGCTGAGGCCAGTTGAATGAGGTTCAACAAGGAGAGAAGTGCCAGGTCCTGCACTTGGGTCATAACAACCCCATGCAACGCTACAGGCTTGGGGAAGAGTAGCTGGAAAGCTGCCCAGTGGGAAAGGACCTGGGGGTGCTGGTTGACAGCCGGTTGAAAGTGAGCCAGCAGTGTGCCCAGGTGGCCCAGATGGCCAATAGCATCCTGGCTTATATCCGAAACAGTGTGGCCAGCAGGACAAGGGAAGTGATTTTTCCCCTGTACTCGGCACTGGTGAGGCCACACCTCAAAT
This sequence comes from Falco peregrinus, assembly GCF_023634155.1. Lineage (NCBI taxonomy): Eukaryota > Metazoa > Chordata > Aves > Falconiformes > Falconidae > Falco > Falco peregrinus. The sequence continues at coordinate 8,768,537 of NC_073743.1, read as the reverse complement.
ACTGTGTTCAGTTTTGGACCCCTCATTTCAAGAGGGACATAGAGGTGCTGGAGCATGTCCAGAGAAGGACAATGAAGCTGGTGAAGGGTCTAGAGCACAAGTCTTATGAGAAGCAGCTGAGGGATCTGGGGTTGTTTAGTCTGGAGAAGGAGACTCAGGGAGGATCTTATTGCCCTCTACAACTACCTGAATGGAGGTTGTAGGGAAGGTGGGGCTAGGTCTCCGCTCCCAGATAACAATTGATAAGACAAAAGGAAATGGCCTCAAGTTGCACCAGGTGAGGTTTAGATAGATTGGATATGAGGAAAAATTTCTTCACTGGAAGGGTAGTCAAGCATTGGAAAGGGCTGCCCAGGGAGGTGGTGGAATCACCATCCCTGGAGGTGATTTAAAAATGTGTAGATGTGGTGCTTAGGGACATGGTCTAGTGATGGACTTGGAAGTCCTGGGTTAACGGTTGGACTTGATCTCAAAGGTCTTTTCCAACCTAAATGATTCTATGATTCTATGATTTTTATTGTCTTTTAGTGCATTAGCCAGATTAAGTTGTAATTAGGCTTTTGCCCTTCTAATTTTCTCCCTGCATAACCTCATGACATCTTTGTAGTCCTCCTGAGTTGCCTGCCCCTTCTTCCAAAGGAGGTAAACTTTTTTTTTCCTGAGTTCCAGCCAAAGCTCTCTGTTTGGGAAAGCCGGTCCTCTTCCCTGCAGGCTCATCTTTTGGCACATGGGGACAGCCTGCTCCTGTGCCTTTAAGATTTTCTTCTTGAAGAATGTCCAGACTTCCTGGACTCCTTTGCCCTTCAGGACTCTGTCATCCAGGCTCCTAAAAAGGCCAAAGTCTGCCCTCTAGAAGTCCAAGATAGCAGTTCTGCTAGCCACTCTCCTTCTCCAAGAATTTAAAACTCTATCATCATGATAGCTGTGCTGAAGACAACCTCCAACCATCACATCACCCACCAGTCTCTGTTCACAAACAGCAGGTCCAGCAGGGTGCCTTCCCTAGTTGGCTCACTCACCAGCTGTGTCAGGAAATTATCTTCCACATACTCCAGGAACCTCCTAGACTGTTTCCTCTCCGCTGTATCATATTTCCAGCAGACATCTGGTAAGATGAAGTCCCCCATGAGAACAAGGGCTTGCAATTGTGAGACATCTCCCAGCTGCTTGTAGAATATTTAATCTGCCTCTTCATCCTGGTTGGGTGGTCTATAACAGACTCCCACCATGATATCTGCTTTGTTGGCCTTCCTCCTGATTCTTACCTATAAACACTTAACCCCACTGTCACCATCATCAAGTTCTAGACAGTCAAAACACTCCCTAACATACAGAGCTACCCCACCACCTCTCCTTCCTTGCCTATCCCTTCTGAAGATTTTACAGCCATCCATTGCAGCACTCCAGTTGTGAAAGTCATTCCACCATGTTTCTATGATTGGAACTATATCATAGTTTTCCAGCTGCACAGTGGCTTCCAACTCATCCTGTTTGTTGTCCATGCTGCATGCATTGGTGTAGCTGCACTTCAGTTGGGCCGTTGATCCTGCCACCTTTTTGGGGGGAGAAGGGGAGAAGCCCTAATTCCTACATGACTATTCTCTGGCGCTTCTGTGGTTTCTAACATCAACAGCCCTTGCGTCTTTGCTGCTGCATGGACCTCCATCCCCTACCTCCATTGAAATGGCAGACTGAAGGACCTCAGTAGCACACTGTCCCTCAAACATTGGTGTGCGGCCCCCAATCTTGTCTCTAGCAAATCTGGTTTTATCCCTTTCCCCCTCCAAATCTAGTTTAAAGCTCTTTCAATGAGCCCTGCTAACTCCTGTGCGAAGATCCTTGAAAAATATTCAGGATGGCAGGGTGAACTAAAATGGATACCAAAGCATTGCCCCTAAGGACTTGCTTTTTTTCAGAATTGCAGATGTGCAAGGTGACAACCTTGTAAATTAACATAAAAAAAAGGATTTGCTTCAAAGTATAAAATTTCTTCATATGTGTGACTGATCAACAAAAACCTACAATGAAGAAGGCTTTCATGAAGCTCAGAGAAGAATATAGGGAGCGACCACAGCTACTGGAAAGAAAGCTGAATTTAACACAAAGGGGACTGCTTGGTGGCCTTTGATTTAGTTAAATGGCTGTGTGAGTTGAGTGGATCAACTGTTGTGTAAATGGCCTTCCCTGGCCAGATGACCACCCAGCCACTGTATCACTCTCTTTCAACAGGACAGGGAAAGAAAATAAGATGAAAAAGCTTGTGGGTCAAGATAACGACAGAGAGATCACTCTACCAGTTACTATCACAGGCAAATAGAGTAGGATGGTGAGAAACGAAGACAACACTAAAGTAACAAGTTCCCCCTACCTCCCACTTCTTCCCAAGCTCCACTTCACTCTACTCCTGACTCTTCTACCTCCTCCACCCACGAGTGGCATAGTAGGGATGGAGAATGGGGGTTGCAGTCAGTTGATAACTATTTCTGTTGCTCCTTCCTCCTCACACTCTTCCCCTGCTCCAGCGTGGGTCCCTCCCATGGGATACAGTCCTTCAGGAACAGACTGCTCCAGTGAGATCCCCCATGGGCCACAGTTCCTGCCAGAAAACCTCCTGCATGAGCTCTCCACTGAGTCATAGCTTCCTTCAGGGCATCACCATCTGCTCCTGCATGGGGTCCTCCACACACTGCAGGGCGGATACATGCTCCAACATGGTCCTTCATGGGCTACACGGGAATCTTTGCTCTGGTGCCTAGAGCACCTCCTCCCCTTGTTCACTCACCTTGGTGTCTGCAGGGTTGTTTCTCTCACACTTTTTTCCCCTCACTCCTCTCTCACAGCTGCTTTAGCACAGCATTTTGTATCAGATTGTTTTGATTGGGATATAAACCAATAAAAGTTGGTAATTTTAATTACATTTCTGTCTATGCTAGACTGTTGGCCTTCTCAGGCCCTGCCAGCGAGAAGGCTGGAAGGGCACAAGAAATTTGGAGGGGATACTGCCAGGACAGCTGACCTGAACTAGCCAAAGAGATATTCCATACAATAGAATCTCATGCTGAATATATAAGGGATGGGGGTGGGGGGGTTGGCTGGGGCATGTGTATTGCTGCTCAGGGACTGGCTGGGCATAGGTCAGCAGGTGGTAAACAGTTGTATTGTGAATCACTTGGGTTTTTTTCCTTTTGGATTTTATTCCTATCTCCCTCTCCCTCATTTTCATTGCAATTGTTGTTATTTTTGTTATTATTATACTTTATTTCAATTATTAAATTGTTCTTATCTCAACCCATGAGTTTTACATTCCTTTCCAATTCTCCTCCCCATCCCTCTGGGTGAGGGGGGAGTGAGCGAGTGGCTGCGTGGTACTTAATTACTATCTAGGGTTAAACCACAACAGTCCTTTTTGGCGCCCAACGTGGGGCTCAAAGGGTTTAGATAATGACAGGTCTAATCAGACTGTGTTAGAACAAAATTGTTGATGGTATTAATTGTATTGGAATAATAATAATTTGCTACAATTCTGGTTCTTCTGCTCTTGAATTTGCTTCCCATGGTCTCAGGGTTGCGTTATTTAATTTATTTACAGTATGTGTTCCCTGTTGTGCTGTTTGTTTTTCTTGGGACCTGGGCTGAAGTTATCATTGTGTTGTACTATATAGTACTGGTTTATGATATGATGGACTTGCTGATTATAAAATTAATCTGGTTTGTGTATTTGGTGGTGGTGTCGCCCCTGTGTATTGGGTGGCCCCTGGTAGGGAATGCAAACAACTGCACCTTGGGCTTTGCTTTCCCAGAGAGTCAGCCTATGGGTGGGATCCACACCTCTCCCTTCTCCTCAGGGCTAATTAATGAAACATCTAGAATTTTAGGAAATTTTGAATATCTTTGGTCTCTTGGAAGCACCATAGTGCAGGTCCTTACCCTACTGCTAGAACTACTGAATGTGGTTTTCACTTCCTGGACCTGGTGGAGATTTAAGCGACTAATTATAGCTACTCTATCCTCAGTGGCAGAAACAACAGCTGTTCCAACTCCTGCAGCCTCTCCAGACCCTTTGGCAGGCGCTGTAGCTACTCCAGCCCCTGTGGCGGGCACTGCAGCTACTCCAGCCTCTGTGGTGGGCTTTGCAGCTACCTCAGCCCCTGAATCGAGTGATGCAGAAGACCAATCAGTGTCAGTGGCCCCTATACAGAACAAGAAATGGAAACAGAAAGCAGCTAGTTTGGTAAAGGAGGACGATGAAGTAGGGCCATCAGAGGAACAAGATGAACATGAACAAGTGGTAACCTCTCGATCCCTATCTGTGCATGAATTGTGGGATATGCAGCAAGATTATGCCCGTCAATCAAGTGAACACATTATCACCTGGTTTCTTTGAGGCTGGGATAATGGGGCTAATAGTATAGAATTGGAGGGTAAGGAAGCCAAGCAGCTGGGATCACTTTCTAAAGAAAGGGGACATTGACAAGGCAATTGGAAAAGGAACACAAGCCATCAGCCTCTGGAGGCGACTCCTGTCAAGCATTAAGGAAAGGTATCCCCTACTTAGACACTCCGGTTTATCCATTTCAGCCTGGAGATCAAGCATACATCTGGACATGGAGGGAAGAACCCTTGAAGGAGAACTGGAAAGGACCTTACATGGTGTTATTGGTAACTAATACTGTGGTTAAGGTTTCAGGGATTGATTCATGGACACATTACACTCAAGCGAAAAGAAGTCCAGACATTAATTGGTCTGTTGAAGAAACCCTTTAAAATTGAAACTGAAAAAGGTTTCATGAATTGCACATGGTCTGAATTTGAATCATACCTAGAGATCAGTTGTATCCCAGGAGAAGTGACATTGTATTTAATATTGATAATCACAATAACTTTTTTAATAAGACTCTTGTGTAAAAATGGGTGGTATAATGATTGATCTTTTTCTATTACACGGTATAATAAGTTCAAATCAAGAACTCTGGAATCACAATCTGCATCTAAAACTGTCGCGACGGAGGGAAGACACAGTCACTCAATATGAGTGATCAGCAGACTTCGTTTATTGTCTCTTACAGTCACCTTTTATGCCTTCTTATAATTAGCTCATACATATTACAAAAGTTAAGCTCATTATTGGTTAGTTGCCTAAATACCAAGCCCGCCCCTTGTTTCTCTTCTGTAGTTATCTGTTCCCACCTGCAACATTCTTTTCCCACCAAAATCTTCCTGTTATTGTGTAACAAGGACAGCCAAAGACAGTGTATTTTGCTTTACTTCAGATAAGCTGAGAGCGATGTGCATTTTTGTCCAGCCAGCTGGACTATGTCTATGTGACCCTTTTCAGCTAGCCAGTTATCCACAATTCCCCCGTTTTTATTTTGGGCGACATAGGCTTGGTTGACCATTTTCAATAACAGCGTTTTAACACAGGAAAATACACAGCCAACTTATAAAATCTCAGTTCAGAAGTATAATTCCAGAAATACTTGAAAAATAAAGTTAGCTTGAAGCTTTAATTTAGATGCTCTTTCTGTTCCAGTGATATAAAAAGTTTAAAAAATTCAAAGGTAATTTTAAAGTTCTGAACATGGACTAATGCAAGCTCAAAACCCAAAAAGAAACCAAATTGATGTTTGACTAGGAATATTTGCAAATATTTTAGTGGAAAATCCCTGACCATTAACAATTTTCTGTCCAAATAACAACTGCCCTTATGCAACCAACCAGTCCATACATTTTCTGAAAAATACCTCATTGATATCAAAGAATTAACAAAGGGGAAAAATTAGTTCTAAGCTATATACATTCATAAGTGGATTTTTCAATAGTTACATACAGATTTACACACTAAGCCATAATGGCTTGTAGGTGATACGCACAAGAAGAGTACGTTGCTTATCTGTCTGAATGTCTATGCTAAATTTGACAACTATGCCACAAGCCAAGCCTACATGGGTGCTGTGTGTTATGCACGTTCCTTAACAAACAGAAGTATAATAGACAAATTCCCAAGATCTAGTCCCCAACCTAATTATATCATTTTGTAGCCAATTAAGGAAAATAACACAAATGTGCATATCTACATGTGCACACACCTTTTAGTTCAGAACCAATCTGTGATAAAAGGCCTTAGCCTTATGGCATCATCGAATCTTAACGAGTACGGTAATTAAAAATGCAGTCTTACTGTAAGGGCGATTTATGCTGACATTCCCTCAAATGCTACACGTGAGTATTTCTCACTCAACTGCCTCGTTAAAATAGTAGTATTTGTTAATATGTATTAAAAAAAAATCATTAATTCTCTACAATAGCAGTTGACTTCCATAACACTATGTAAGCAAAAGAGGCTTAAGATGGGTTTTCTGAATACTAACAATTTATTTTAGACTGTCTAAACTCAGGGCTTGAAAGATTTCACTCTGCCAGACATAGAAACACTGTTGCACTCCAGTTGTGATATCCCTTTTCCCAAGTTGTCACATGCACATCTCGCTCAAGCAACAGTATTGTTAAAGTTTCTCTCTGCTACGTAAAAGCATATTGCACTTGTAGATATAAAAGACAGCACCCTTACTTAGATTATTATCTTATTACCTCATAACTCTTAGTATACCTTGTATCTCTGATTTCATCACTTCAAAAATTCACCAGAAGCAGATAAAACCACAGCCTCAGACCAAACTACACCTTAACTGCTGATTCAAATAAAGGCATTCTCTTCAGATATGCCTAATGCTTACAAATAATTTTGGCTGGTTTTGATCAAGAAACTTATTACAATAATGATCAAAAATAATAATCCCATTTGCAAAATGCCTTTAAGCCAGCCTCCTAGTCCCAACCAATTTCCACATTCAGAATACAGCATAAATACAGAATACAGAATAAATTATCTCCATCAAGGCAAAAAGGCTTCTCTTTAAGCACAGAGATGTTTGCTAGGTCAAGGCAGAAACCCATTTCTTGTAGGTGACATCTGAAGCACTTTTTTTTTTTTTTTTTTTTTTTTTTTTTTTTGGTGGGTTTGTAATCAAGTCCGTATTTTTCCTTGAGAAGCTTAAGCTGTTCCTCTTGTTTCAGGAGTGTTTCCAACTCTGATTTGTCGAATAGGTCCGTATTTCCCAAAGATATCATACATTTCCTCCGCTGTGATTTTATACGGCAGGTTCCGAATATAAAGGATCCGATTGACCTCTGGGGGCAGCCAGATGTTAGCTCGCTTGGCCGCTTGCATCGCCATGGCGCCGATCGGAGGGGGGGGGATGGTGCCGCCTTGGAGAGAAACCGCGGCCGGGAAGGGGCCTGCCGGGCTGCGCGCCGCCGCTCGCCGCTGCCGCGGGGGACCCGGATGCTATCCCATACGCTAATAACCCGGGTAATTCCTTTTTACAATCTATGTCCTGAACGCTCCGCTTCTCTAAAAAGCATATGAGCGAATCGTACGTCGCTTGTCTCTCCATACCTTCGTCAGCGCTGTTGCAGCCTTTGCGAGACTTCGGCGACGCGTGGCCGGCGGGACCCTCTGTAGGTGCTCCCGGGCGCGGGGACTGTGCCCTTCCGCCTCCTGCGCTGCTTTCAGGACCGGTACCCGAATCTCCGTCGAACCGTGGCTCGCAGGTTCAGCCCTCTCTAGGGTCCCTGTTCGGGCGCCATTTGTCGCGACGGAGGGAAGACACAGTCACTCAATATGAGTGATCAGCAGACTTCGTTTATTGTCTCTTACAGTCACCTTTTATGCCTTCTTATAATTAGCTCATACATATTACAAAAGTTAAGCTCATTATTGGTTAGTTGCCTAAATACCAAGCCCGCCCCTTGTTTCTCTTCTGTAGTTATCTGTTCCCACCTGCAACATTCTTTTCCCACCAAAATCTTCCTGTTATTGTGTAACAAGGACAGCCAAAGACAGTGTATTTTTGCTTTACTTCAGATAAGCTGAGAGCGATGTGCATTTTTGTCCAGCCAGCTGGACTATGTCTATGTGACCCTTTTCAGCTAGCCAGTTATCCACATAAAACTAATCCAAAGAACAGCTCAAATTGCTAATAGATAAAATTGTTGGATCTGTACACAATTCCGTGAACATTCACAACAAAGATTGTCTCTGCTAGCAGTACCGTTGCCTGGAAATGCAGGTTGGACTCCTACATTCTCAGATAATAGTGCATGTATTTACCCAAAGACAGATGAAAGACAAATTTGGGATATAGAAATTAGTAACCCAAATATAATAAAATATGGGAGATGCATTCAAAGATGTATTAATTCCAGACCCAGTCCTTTTGGACATGATCTAATCTGTAAATATGCAGTCAAAATTGGAAATTATCCATATTGCACTACTATAGTAAAAGTAGGAGATGCAGTTTGTAACAGGAGACGTATTGGATGGAAAGCCCCCTATGGGAAAGGATGGTATTTGGTATGCAGAAATCAAGCTAGAAAGATCTTGCCTTCAAATTGGGTTGGTACCTGTACTCTGGGAGCTTTAATTCCTAACATTACCATACTAAGTCAACCACAATCCAGCGGATGGATTCACTCATATATGCGAAGACAAAAACAAACAAACCCCTTAATTGAGATACCTGCAGCATTCTATTAATTCATAAGGTGGTTTATTCCCTGGTTAGGGGTTAGTGAATTAGAAAAAACCAATAGTGAATATCTCAGCCATAGTAGAAACTATTGGGAATGAAACTTATGATGGTATACAAGCTATGCAAGAAGAAATTTCTGATTTGGCTAAAATTACACTACAAAATAGAATGGCATTGGATATGATGTTAGCCTCACAAGGAGGGGTGCATACAGTTCTTAACTCTAGCTGTTTTGTGTACATAGATCAAAGCAGTTGTGTTGCCACTGATTTAAAAGAAATTTGGAAGCAAACAAAACCTTTACATGAAATACAGGACGACACCACATATGGATTTCAAGAAATTTGGTCATGGTTAACTTCCTGGTTTCCTGATTTGAAATTATGGGTAAGAAAAATTATTACTCTATGCCTTTTGGGATTAATAACATTTGTTTGCATTTATGTTCTAATACAATGCAGTGTAAAAGGATGTTCATTATTAGCTAGTTTCAGCTGGGATGGAGTTAACTTTCTTCTTAGTAGCTAGTACAGTGCTGTGTTTTGGCTCTGATGTGAGAACAATGTTAATAATGCACTGATGTTTTTAGTTGTTGCTGGGTAATGTTTATGCTGTGTCAAGGATTTTTCAGTTTCTTGGGCCCTGCCAGCCAGAATGCTGGAGGGGCACAAGAGATTGGGAAGGGACACAGCCAGGTCAGCTGACCTGAACCAGCCAAAGAGGTATTCCATACCATGGGATGTCATGCTTGGTATATAAACTTGGAGGGTTAGCTGGGGGGGGATCATTGCTCAGGGACTGGCTGGGCATTGGTCAGCAGGTGGTAAGCAGTTGTACTGTGCATCGCTTATTTCCCTTTCTCCCTTTTCCTTTGGATTTTATCCTTTTCCCCACCTTTCCATTATAACTCTTGTTATTATTATTATTGCTATTGTTGTTGTTCTTACCTGGTTGTCTAATTCTGTTTAAATTATTGAATTGTTCTTATCTCAACCCTCGAGTTTTACATTCCTTTCTGATTCTCCTCCCCACCCCTCCAAGTGGGGGGAGTGAAGAAGTGGCTGCATGGTGCTTGGTTGCTGGCTGAGGTTAAATCATGACATCCACCTGTAAACCAGTGTGGTGGGTTGACCTTGGCTAGCTGCCAGGTGCCCACCAAGCCACTCTATCAGTCCCCCTCCTTCTTCACTGACCTTGGTGACTGCATAGTTGCTTCTCTCACAATTTTGTCACTCCTCTCTCTCACAGCTGCTGCACCATGTTTTTTATCCTTTCTTAAATATGCTATCACAGAGGTGCTACCACCTTTGATGATTGGCTCAGCTTTGACCAGCGTTGGGACCATCTTGGAACCAGCTGGAACTGGCTCTGTCAGACATGGGGGCAGCTTCTGGCATCTTCTCACAGAAACTACCCCTGCAGCACACACACCCCACCACCACCGCCCTTCCCCCCTTGCCACATAAGCCAAATACAACCAGATACTAGAACAAACTTTGGTATCCTTTTGTAAATCAGATGGGGGTGGTGCATTTTGCATGGGTGAGGGCAGCATGTCAAGGGATGGCTTGGCACTCCCTGACCATTGGATATTGTACTCTGTCAATTTCCCTGTAAGTCCTGTTCTCCCCTCGACTCAATTGTGATGTGCTATGTACATTACCATCTTCTGGATTGTACTGGAGTGTGCAATTCCTTGGGGAATGGGAACAGACTCTGATTCTTTTGAGGATGGGGAACAGGGTCCATATTTCTAAGGGTGCATCTAATGTGATGGGTTCTGTATCTAATAGGACTACATAAGTAGCCAGCAGCAATTTTTCCCAGGGTGAATACCATGATGGTGAACCTTGCCATCCCTTTGACCCAAATCATATGAGAGTCAATTGGGCCTTCTTGGGAGCTCGTTGCCACAATCTCCATTGATATCTTTTGTCTGTGAGTCCTATATGTAGTCTAAAGGGGAGCTCTGGTATTAATTGGTCCATAGCCTGATTTTCTAAACCATTGCATATTAATAAACAGTGTGCCTTTTTATGAGTAACTGTCCATTCCCAGGTAGTACGCTTCTTCAACAGATCGTTTAAGGATCAAGCAATTGTACTAAACCTTGGAATATGGGCTCACCAGAACCCTAAAGTTCCTAGGACTTGTCAGAGCTCCTTCTTATTGGAGGGTGAGCTCAACTCAGATATTTGCTGCAAAGTATCAGAGGGAATACATTGCCTGCCACTTTGACAAGTTATGCCTAAGAATCAAACCGTTTGGCTAGGCCCCTGTCGTTTATCTTCAGGGATAGTAATTCCCTTATTTTCCAGATGGACCAGGGTGCGATCACGCATTCTTTGGACATTATTGAGGGAATCCCCTCCAATTAAAATGTCATCTATATATTGATACACTATCACCCCTGGTTCCTGTGGGACTTGTTCTATTTCCCAAGCTAAAGCCTGATGTGACAATGTAGGGCTATGTTTGAATCCTTGGGGTAATCGGGTAAATGTGTACTGTGTTCCGCACTGAGTGAAAATGAATCTCTCTTGACACTCAGGTTGTAATGGGACCATGAAAAGTGTATCCTTTACATCCAGGACTGCCATCCAAGGATGGGCTGCTTACTCTACAGTGAAAACAAGATCTGTGATAGATGGGACGGCAGCACGTAAGGGTCCAGTATTTTCATTCATTTTATGATAATCTACTGTCAAACACCAGGTGCCATTAAGCTTCTGGACAGGCCACGTAGGGTAGTTATATGGGGAATGAGTTTTCTGAATTGTTGTTCTAAATCCTGAATAAGAGTAGTTATGCCTAGTGCAGCTTCGGAGCTAATATGGTATTGTTGTACATGAGTCAAGGCACATTTAAGTAATTTAGGTGCGGCCTGTAATAAAAAGGCACTAGACCCCTCGGTTGGTATTTTATCTATAGAGACTGTAGAGTTTTGAATCCAAGGGTTTGGCACTCAAGTGCCTAATGGTTTGGAATTTTAATTTAAATATATCCAGGGTTTCTCACACTCTTCCCCTACTCCAGCGTGGGGTCCCTCCCATGGGAGAGAGTTCTCCATGAACTATTCCAATGTGAGTCCTTCCCATGGACTGCTCCAGCATGGGTCCCTTCCACAAAGTCACAAGTCCTGCCAGCAAACCTCTTTCAGCATGGGTTCCTTTCTCCACAGGTCCACAGCTTCTTTGGGCATCCACCTGCTTCAGCATGGGGTCCTCCACAGGCTGAAAGTGGATATCTGCTCCACTGTGGACCAACATGGGCTGCAGGGGAACAGCCTGCCTCACCATGGTCTTTACCATGGGCTGCAGGGGAACCTCTGCTCCGGCGCCTGGAACACCTCCTCCTCCTCCTTCTTCACTGACCTTGGTGTCTGCAGAGTTATTGTTCTCACATATTCTCACTCCTGTCCTCCACTGCAATTTGTTTCACAGGTTGGGTTTTTTCTCCTTCTTAAAGACGTTATCACAGAGGTACTACCATGTTGCTGATTGTGATGCCAAAACGGCATAGAGTAACTGCTCAGAGACGAATTTTGTCTTTAAATAGCAAAGGTATTTATTTCATGCAATGTTGGGGAGGCTAGCCAGTTGCACTGGACAAACTAGCTCTGAAGTTTTCAGTGAAAAGTCAGGTAATTTATATAGTTTTCATGAGAGGTTACAACATCTTTACATATGTATTCATTTAATTTCAACATCTAATCATCATATTCATAATAGGCGAGGTTTAGGCAGAGCTTGAAGTGGAGTCTTCTAGAATCGTCTTTTGGGGAGACTTTTGGGTGGTCGTTCCATTCTTCGGCCTCACTTTTGGGGGTCACTCAATGTTCCTCCTTGCTTGAACTTTTCAACTTTCTTTGTTCAACGTCCTAGTTTCTGGAGCTTGCAAAACCTCCTGACTCTTCGGCTGGAGCTTGCAAAACCTCCTGACTCATGGCCTTCTCATCTCCTTCAAATGCCCACCTTATCTTTATTTACAACTGCTAGATCGCTCAGAGTACATTCCTCCTATCTCTTACTTTAGTACCGTCAGCGGAACAGAACAGGCCGTGCTGTCTCTGTTATATCTCAACATAAACAGAGCATCACCCAGAGCATGGTACCAAATCCATCCTTATTAATCCTTTAAGACCTTGCTCTGTTTCAATTGGCTCGGCCTTGACCAACAGTGGGTCCATCTTTGAGCCGGCTGGCATTGGCTCCATGAGACATAGGGGAAGCTTCTAGCAGCTTCTCACAGAAGCCACCCCTGTAGCCCCCCTGCTACCAAAACCTTGCCATGCAAACCCACTACACACTTCTATATCTGTTCTCCTTTCTTTAGCTGCTGCAGGCTCAGACAAGAATGCAGACAAGTCATGGCACACTTCTGACTGCTCCCCCTCAGTCAGTCAGCTGCAGCTTTTTGAAATGTTCACCACTCCATAATTTTCTGGTGGTAGAAGAGGTCCCACATAACTTTTATTTCCAGCAATGCTAAAATAACCTTTGCAGTCCTCGATACCCAAAGGTTGGGGAAGGCAGGAGTCTAGTTTCATGGGTACAAACTTTAAAGGGTCTATGACATATACTCAGGCAGGGTACTTCTATGCTATGCACATGATGTGACAGGAAGTGATCACAAAATCAGGAGAGGCTGGGAAAACAAGGAGGGGGAGTTGCCCTTTATGTGAGAGAACAGCTGGAATGTATGAAGCTCTGCCTGGGGATGGATGAGGAGCCAACTGAGAGCTTATGGGTAAGGATTAAAGAGCAGACCAGTATGGGTGATGCTGTAGTGGGTGTCTGCTATAGGCTGCCTGACAAGGAAAAACAAGTGGATGAGGCCTTCTACAGACAGCTAGAAGCAGCCTCATGCTCACGGGCTCTGGTCCTCACGGAGGACTTCAACCACCCTGATATCTGCTGGAGGAACAACACCATGGTGCATAAGCAATCCAGGAGGTTCCTGTAGAGCATCAATGACAACTTCCTGACCCAAGTGATAGAGGAGCCGACGAGGAGGGGTGCTCTACTGAAACTCATACTCCCATACAAGGAAGGGATCGTTGGGGATATGAAGGTCAAAGGCAGCCGTGGCTGCAGTGACAATGAGATGATGGAGATGAGGACCCTGAGAGGAGGGAGCAGGGCAAAATGCAATCTCACAGCCCTGAACTTCAGGAGAAAATATTTTGGCCACTTCGAGGATCTGCTTCATAAAGTCCGAGGGGATAAGGGCCTGGAAGGAAGAGGGGCCCAAGAAAGCCAGTTAATATTCAAGCATTACCTCCTACAGGCTTGTCCTGGTTTCAGCTGGGATAGAGTTCATTTGCTTCTTAGTAGCTGGTGCAGTGCTGTGTTTTGGATTTGCTGCAAGAACAATGTTGATAGGACACTGATGGTTTTAGTTATTGCTGGGTAATGTTTATACTAAATCAAGGACTTTTCAGTTCCTTGGGCCCTGCCAGCGAGAGGGCTGGAGTGGCACAAGAAATTGAGAGGGGACACACCCAGGACAGCTGACCTCAACTGACCAAAGGGATATTCCATACCATATGATGCCATGCTGAGTATATAAACTGGAGGAAGAAGGAAGGCAGGGACATTCGGCATTATGGCATTTGTCTGCCTGAGTAACCATTACATGTGATGGAGCCCTGCTTTCCTGGAGATGGCTGAACACCTGCCTGCCGATGGGAAGTAGCGAATGAATTCCTTGTTTTGCTTTGCTTGTGTGCGCATGGCTTTTGCTTTAACTATTAAACTGTCTTTATCTCAACCCATGAGTTTCTTTCCCACTTTTACTCTTCTGATTCCCTCCCCCATCCCACTGGGGTGGAGTGAGCAAGTGGCAGCTTAGTTGCTGGCTGGGATTAAACCAAGACACTGGCCAAGCTCAAACACAAAAAGGAAGTATAAAGAGGGTGGAAGCAAGGACAGGTAACCTGGGAGGAATACAGAGGCATTGTCTGAGCATGCAGGGATGGGGTTACGGAAGACAAAGCTCAAATGGAATTGAATCTGGCAATGGTTGTTAAAGGTGACAAGAAAGGCTTCTCTAAGTACACAGGTGACAAAAGGAAGGCTAGGGAAAATGTGCCCCCCCTGCTGAATGGGACATGGTAACATGGGACATGGAAAAGGCTGAGGTACTGAATGCCGCCTTTGCCTCAGTCTTTACTAGCAAGACTGGCCTTCAGGAATCCCAGATCTCAGAGACCAGGGGGAAAGTCTGGAGCAAGGAAGATGTACCTTTGGTGGAAGAGGATCAGGTCAAGGAAGCAAATTGGACCCTGATGGGATGCACCCTGGAGGGCTGAGGGAGCTGGCAGATGTCATTGCAAGGCCATTCTCAATAATCTTTGAACAATCATAGCGACTGGGAGAGGTGCCTGGGGAATGGAGGAAAACAAATATCGCTCCTACCTTCAAGAAGGGCAAGAAGAAGAACCCAGGGAGCTACAGGCTGGTCAGCCTCACCTCAGTCCCTGGGAAGGTGATGGAGCAGCTAAACCTGGAAACCATTTCCAGGGACATGAAGGACAAGAAGGTGATTGGGAGTAATCAGCATGGCTTCACCAAGGGGAAGTGATGATTGGATGAGTAATTGCAAGCCCATTTTTTTCCTTCAGAAGCTGACTAAAAAACAAAGTAACCATCATAGCCTTTGGCATTATGTGCTAGGAAAGTGTAGTCCTAAACCTTTGTGTCATTAAACAACCGAATAAAGTTCATGAGACATGTGTCCCCTTTAAACTCCCATTCTCCTTCAAATTTCTTTTCTGCCCTTTCTTCATCCCAAGAGGCATCCAGAGCAAACTCCATGGCAGAAATGTAGTTCTGGATACGTGTTCTGGTTTTCTGCATACATTCCATGTCATAGATAATAGAGCCCTGTCCTGCTTCTGCATTTTTGATTATGGGCATGAAACAATGGTGCTGGCTTACATTACAGACCTTTTTATAGCACATTCTGCACTTCCAGCCTTTACATTCATGATGTTTTTCTACATAGGCCTTACACCTCTCAGCCAAACAATTAATTTGTTTTTTTAATAGCCTGGGCCTTGTGCTTCTGTAAACTTTCCCCAAACTTGCACAACAGCCTTCAGATGGGACACCTTATCCTTGTCCCCAAGTTAAATGCACAGTCATGAGACAAGCAGAACAGGCAATAATATTTACAGCTATGGCCATGGTTATACAATGTATGACAAAGCTCACAAAAGTTTCTTGTCCCAAATACCTTCCTCACATTCTTAACCCCATAATGTTCATCATGTAAATGGAGGAAACGGGTCTTGGGATATCTAAGACTGTCATTTGGCTTAAAGATCCCCCAAGCTTTTTTCCCCTCAGAAAGGAGGATGATGCATATATTAACATGTAGCAGATCCTCAAACAAGGGGATGTCACTCAGCATGACCTTCCTGTGCACAGACCACCCCAATTTGTCATGTAGCTCTTTTGCTCTGCTTAACAGTTCTGCATCTGTCAGATCCTTCACTCCTGTATGTGCTGTGAGACTCCCAGCAAAACTGAGATTATTGTTGCTGCTATTTAGATCAATTAAATAGTGATGCTTTTTGTCTGTAGTTTTGTAATGGGGGATTATAGGCTGCAGGGCTCTGCATAGCCCACCCCCAATGGCTTTTACAATAGTGATAGCCAGTCTGATCAAAACACAGTGCACTCTTACTTTGCAGGAGAGTACTGACCCAGTATAAAGACTTTGCAGCATTCATATTGTTTAAATTAATGGTGGGAGAATATAGAGTCATGCATGTTGGCAGCTTCAAGATGGAGCTGAGCCTAATCAGCAGGTTCAAACGGTTGACGTAAATGGTCAGATATTTGCTCTACACCTCAAACAAATGTTTCAAAAGCTTCATGTAGTGGTACCTGATCTAAATTAACAAAACTGTATTCTTCTATGTACCACCTAGCTCTGAATCTCTGGATCAGCCAGTCCCACTGCGGAACATGCACCATGGAAGCCAAGGGGTGGTCTGCTGTCTGCTATCGCCTCTGCTACATTTGAGGGTGGGGGTAAAGTTGGTCTTTTCAATGCCCTCTCAGGCATTGGGAGTGCAGCAGGTGGCCCCCTAGGAAACATCTTCATTGTGTTCAACAGCCTCTTGCTCTGCAGGGGGATGCAGTAACCAGGAAGTCCCTTCCAGGGTGTCATCTTCTACCCCAGTGGGAGACATGTTCACTGGCCCACCATGTTCAGAAAAACAGTTTCCATTTAAGGGCCCTTGTGGTCCCCATAGCCCCTTGCCAGCAAGACATTTTCAGCAACACAAAATTAATTTAGCTTTCCTAATTAGCAGTCTTTTTAACAGCTTTTTCTGTTTTGCTAGCCTGTAAGCCAAGGCCTCAAAACTAACAGACTCAACAGCCTTTTTATCACAACCATCCGTCCTGCTAGTTCTTTGTGCCTGAAAATGATCATGGTCTTTCAGCTCTGCAGCACCCCATTGCTCGTACTGATCTGCTTGCTCTTTCTGTGGTAGCTGTGATCTCTAAGAGCGTAGGGCTGTGGTCTGTGTCCCAAAGTCTGGATCTTGCTGCTTTTCCAGTAATCACTGTCTAACAGGACTGCCTTGATTGCATGCTCGGTCTCCTGCCTCTTCTTTGCCCTAAGGATCAGGAAACACATATAGCACCAGTATGCACTCCATAATGGTCTTACGGGTAGCTGTAAGGTCCACCATAATCATGGGCAAAGGGAGCTCACAACCACCACCTGCCCTCTCTGCTTGACACTTACCTCGAAATCGAGTTTGAGATTCACAGATTCACGGGCCCATTGGCCATTTCTTCCGGTTTGCATGGCCATTTTTGTGAACCCCTTATGGTCTTTTTTTTATTTTCCCTGCACACATGTTCTTCCAAAGTCGGCATCTGGTTCTGGTTTTCCACTATTGCAGATAGTGCTGTCTGTATTTTGCAGCACTGTGCAAAGCCCAAACTGCCCTAGTAATCCTGCACAGCCATGCATGTTGAACTGGGTCTGGATGCAGGGGCCTCAGTCCAACTCACAGGTTTAGTCTTTTATTTGCCTCTGACAGCGTTTGAGCAGGGGGCCCCTTGGTGTGCCTCCTGGGAAGGATCTGTAGCCTTCAGGCATGTTCCAACTTGTCTGTGCCCTTCCCCCCCACACACCTTTGGCACCCCTTCACCTTCTCAAATTTCCCCCACCCCGCCCCAGACATGTTAGGGCTTGTTCTCTTGTTCTGCAGCCTGGTAAAGTGGGGGACCTCAACCCTGCCTTTTACTCTTGCTTAATTATATTCTATTCCCATTTTATCTTTAAATATTTTTTCCATTAAATTTATTAAATGTTTTATCAATTTCATACCTATGTTTTTTTATATAAATATATAGAGAAATATATATATGAGAGTGTATCTATCTGTAAATAAAAATATATCTATGCATACATATTTGTACACCTCTTTATATATATAGCCCTATGTATGAATATCTTGTATATAAATATGTATATTTTTATATCTGAGCACTTCCTGATCCAAAGGAAGCAGGCAGCCTGAGAACACATGGGTATGAGTGTATCAAGAAATAGCTGTCAGCCAATCACAATGCAGTATGAAAACACGTGGGGAATAACACTGTCAAAAGTGGGAGCTTCCCTGTATGTAATGACAGGGTGCTTCCATTTCTGACATGCTTCCGGGTACACTGGTTGTGGAGGCTAGTCCTGCCATCCAATTACAGGGCAGTATGAAAACACATGGAGCATGACATTGTTGAAAATGGTGGCTAACAGCCACAAACTGTTGGCTGAAACAACTTGACAGACCCTGCATAATTAGAGGGAAGGTTTCTTCTGCTCTGATATCATTCTGGGATAAACAGGAAGGGGTGGATGGTCCTGCCAGTCAATCACAGCACTCCCTGAGAACACGTGGGCATGACAGTGTCAAGAAATGGCCATCAGCCAATCACAGAGCAGTATGAAAACATGCAGGTTATGACGTATAACAATATAGCAGCTCCCTTCCATAAAATGGTGGCACCCAGTTGTCATGTTAAGAAGGGGGTTTTCCTCAAACCCTTTATACTCGATCAGCTTGTGAGTTCCCCAAGAAAGATGAGACCCTTGTGTCTGACCAGCCTGTCTGCTACCTGCGTTTTGACAGCCCACTGTATAGGAGGGTGATTTGACTAACCTATTCAGGGACCCCCACTGACAGCGTCTCTGAGTCAAATCCCTTATCACAAATACTCAAATCTCCGGAGACTTATACAAAATGAACTTCAGCTGAAGAGTTTTATTATACAAAATGCAAGTTTGTGACAGACTAAGGTTTGAAGACTGTCAGTGATAATACACTGACTGCAAAACAAGCTTAAAACAATACACTTAATAAGAGCTAGCATAAGTTAGCCGTAGAAAAAAGTTCTTACCCAATAGGCATCCTTATGGGGGAGAAGACAGGTTCAGCCCATCGACTGATCCCAGAAGTTATGATGGAGTCTTCCCTAACTTCTCCCCTCATCTGTCCACTTTTTATACTCCATAGTACATTGCATATTCATTCATCATAGACAGGATTGGTTACAAGTTTCTCACTTCTAATGCAAATTAGCACACATCCTCAGATAGCACTGCTGAAGTTCTTTACTAACTACACATGCTCCTCAAGTGGAGCTTTGCCCTCTTTTGGGGGAGCTATTTGAATCGGACGTCACCATCTCCCACTACCACAATTATCTTTGTCCTATTTTCAACTAATTTTCTGTTGCTGTCAATGGATTGCAACACCTTGTCATCCTGTTTCCTTTTGCAGCCAGAATTTTCCTCACTTGAAGGCCTCTTTCTGCACAACTTCGATAATGATGTTCTTTTCACTCTCTGTTCTGTGTTTCTCATCCTCCCCAAGGCTGGCTACCTTGATTAGAAGTCCCTTCATTCCTAACGACTTCAGAGAGTGGGTCAGCTTGACCTAACTTTGTGCACAGATTTTTATATAGTTAAACACTAAATCAGAGTGTGGTAATTTGGGAGTTTAGACAACAATTTCCCCCCCCTCTGGACTTATTTCAGTCCAGGACCAGTCCATTTTCTTTACATTTAGGTGGAGCTTGAGTGACTCTAGTCATACAGATTGTTGTCACTGATTGGTATCATGTGCCCAGTGAGGTGCAGTAGTACCTTGGAGGCAGGTTACTTTGGGATGGAGGTGTGCATTGGTGGATGTCCCATCTTTGGAAGTGTTGAAGGTGAGTTTGGACTGTGCTTTGAGCAGCCTGGTCTGTTGAAAAGTGTCCCTGCCCATGGGAGGGGGTTTGGACTAGATGATCTTCAAAGGTACCTTCAAACCCAAACCATGCTATGAATATAAATATCAACTTTTTCAATTTTGTCTTTGAAATCCGATTATTTAAAAGTGCTGCTTTCCATACATCTCACTAGCAAAGCTGAGTGTGTGTGTGTGTATATATATATACATATATATATAAATATACACCACACTCCAAAACCCTCGGAGAATGAAATATTAAGGTTGTAAAATCTAGTACTTAAAAATCAGGACTGCTGGGGCAGCCTTGTTTCAGGGTCCTTGAGTTTATGCATTATAATACAGGCATTAATTATATTGTTGCATACATTTTTTCTACTCAAAATTTTGCCTAGGCTGCAATAATGCCAATGTTGATGAACTTTTCTGTGTTTGACATTGCAGTATTTTTGCTAGCATCAGAATTTTCTTTTGTTGTGGAGGAAAGAGACAATGGGAGGATGCAATTTCCTGATGTGGTGGGTTGACCCTGGCTGGATGCCAGGTGTCCACCAAGCTGCTCTATCACTCCCCCTCTTCAGCTGGACAGTGGCGAGAAAATATAATGAAAAGACTGTGGATTGAGATAAGGACAGGGAGAGATCATTCACCAATAACTGTCACCAGCAAAACAGACTCAACTTGGGGATATCAGTTTATTACCAAACAAAATCAGAGTAGAAAAATGAGAAATAAAATTGAATCTTAAAAACACCTTCCCCCCACCCCTGCCTTCTTCCTGGGCTGAACTTCACTCCTGATTTCTCTGCCTTCTCCCTCTGAGCAGTGCAGGGGGACAGGGAATGGGGGTTTCAGGCAGTTCATCACACATAGTCTCTGCTGCTCCTTCCTCCTCACACGCTTTTCTTGCTCCAGCATGAGGTCCTTCCCATGGGCTGCAGTCCTTCACAAACTGCTCCAGTGTGGGTCCTTTCCATGGGGTGCAGTCCTTCAGGAACAGACTGCTCTAGCATGGGACCCCACAAGGTCACAAGTCCTGCCAGGAGCCTGCTGCAGCATGGGCTCTCCATGGGTTCACAGTCTCCTTCAGGTGCATCCACCTGCTCTGGCGTGGAGTCCTCCATGGGCTGTGGGTGGATATCTGCTCCACCATTAACCTCCATGGGCTGCAGGAGGACAACCTTCCTCACCATGGTCTTCACCATGGGCTGCATGGGAATCTCTGCTCCGGCACCTGGAGCACCTCCTCCCCCTCCTTCTTCACTGACCTTGGTGTCTGCAAAGTTGTTTCACATATTCTTACTCCTCTTGCTGTAGTGCAGCAGTTTTTTTCCCTTTCTTAAATACGTTATCACAGAGGCACTATCACCATTGCTGATTGGCTCATTTTTGGGCAGCAGCGGGTCTGTCTTGGAGCAGGCTGTCATTGGCTCGGTCGGACACAGGGGAAGCTTCTTACAGCTTCTCACAGAAGCCACCCCTGTAGCTCCTTTGCCATGCAAACCCAATAGAAAATCTTAATGTAAGTCATTCTTTAAGCTGAAAAAATAATCTTGTTCAGATTTCCTGACCATCTTCTGTACGTGTCCTAAACAGACATAAGGAATCAGGACACTGTTTTCATCTAATTGAGCTAAATAAAATAACTGATAGCAGTAGAAGTCCAAGTGGTTTAAGTTTCATGAAGTGATAAATAGTAAGCCAAAGATATTTAAAGTAGACTGGATTTTAGACCTTATTTCCTATATGACATATAATGTTCTCTCCTTTCCCAGTTTGGGAGAGAGAATATAGACATGAAGATGTTTCAAAAAGAATAGTTTCCAGGTGTATATTAGTGGATTAGTTTCAATTCTTTCTGTGAACTAATACAGCCTTTGTTCTCATAACAGCTAATCACCTGTTGTGGGGTTTTTTTTTGATGGCAATTGCATTAAGCCTTTTCCCAGGTTCCTTAGTGCTCCCTGAGGAATGCTGTCTTGAGCATCTCCTATAAGAAGCTAAATACTTGCACTTTTCAGGAGCTGCTGTACTTCTCAGAATAACCAGACCATTTAGTAAATGACAAAGTATTTTTCTAATGAAAAAACAAAATTGTTGGAGGTGAAAATGTATTAATATTTAAACAAAGACCTGGAGTCAGCCTAAGACACTATTATTAAAGAAAGGCAGGCGTTTTAAAAGACTCAGAAGAACAATAAGAGCATATTTTAAAAATAAAAAAATACAGATTTCAGCTCTACAATTTATAATTAAAACCATAAACTTCTGTTGGTATTTAATTAAAAAAATCCAGGAATCCTTATGGAAATCACTATTTGACCTTCTTAGCGCACCATTGAAAGAGAGAAGAAAGCCCCAGTGTCATGAGTTGTTCCATATTGGAAAATGCCTTTACTGATCAAGAGCTCCACTGATTTTTGGGTAACATTCTGAACTGAGAGATCCAGCAGCTTTGGGGAACCTCAGTGTTTGGCTTGGTCTCTGCTTTATAGTTTTACCAACATATACTTATGTTGGTTAGGGATGTTTTATGATTATGATGACATTGCTAGAGTGAGTCTGACAAGCCAAGAAAATGAGGTGCCTGCACAGCAAATGTGAGGTAGCCCAGTGCCTGCATAGTGCCATAGTACTGCATCTGATCATTGTGTTAATCCACCAAGCATGTCATGCAACAGGACTACCTTAGTTTTCTCCATGTATGCATGGAAGTAAGGAGTGACACAGAACCATAAATCAAAGCCCAAAGGTTACTACATATCCAGAGGGAACAGCCTCTTGAATGATATGCCATGGATAACACTAACTTCATTTACCCAAACTGATAAACAAGCACAACAGCGTCCTGTGTCTGAATGAAACACAGCCAATGTCAGTGCTGCTGACCATGGGCATAAGGACCCATTCCTATACAGTCCCTTGCAGCACTGAGGCCTAATAGTGTACAAGGAGATCATGTCAAACTGTGAGTGCCTGCAGACATCCTCAAGCACTTGATACCAGTTTATCATTGATAAGGATCTAGCTCTTTGTATGTCAAAATTATATATAAGAGATTTGCTATGAAAAGTGTCCTCTTTGATCATGATAACTTTAATAATTACTTCTTTAGTCTTTTCATTTTTGAAAATGCATAGACAGACATTGTCTCAGAAGAGAGACACCAAGAGCAAAATATTTCCAGTGAAAGGAGTTTTATTTTTTTCTCTTTCTTACCATGAAAGAATTCATTGTTCCACCTCCACAGGTGGTTGCTGGCTGTGGAGAAAATTACTGAGTGCAGGCAGAGAAGAAAAATGGTATTGAAATGAGTTGAACAGAGCTTTTCATCACAACAAGAACAGGCCAGATGATAAGAAATCAATTGATTTGTGTCAGATGGCTGATGTATTTTAATATTCCAGTGGTGACCATGTTCTGTCTGATGCCTTTCAAAACTGTTTGTACTGTAATTTAATCTTGAATTAGAGCTTTCAAATGATTTGATTAGCCCCCAGAGGAACAGTTACTTGTCAGCTGTGATCAGGTTTAATTAGTGCAAATTGGAAATTTGCCATTTTCCCCCTTAATCCTAGCTCGTTGAGTTCTATTGAGTCTTTTGGGAGGTTAAAAAAAGAAAAAAAAGTATTACTTTTTGATTCTCTGAGTTCTGAGTCATATTGTACTACCATATGCTTGGTATGAAATTTTATAGCAATTAATTTTAACACAGAAAAATATATACCAAA
The DNA here is from genome assembly GCF_023634155.1 of Falco peregrinus. Classification (NCBI taxonomy): domain Eukaryota; kingdom Metazoa; phylum Chordata; class Aves; order Falconiformes; family Falconidae; genus Falco; species Falco peregrinus. The sequence goes on along the minus strand of NC_073743.1, from coordinate 8,744,949 downwards.
TAACATTAAAACCCCCTTCTGCATTATACAGAGGATAAAATTATTTTCCTTCCTCTATATGCAAATATGGAAGTGAAGAAATGTGGCTAAAAAAATCAAGGTGTATTTGTATTGTTTCTTCTAGTAATTTTGATAACACTTTCCAGATAGGAAATTTACCAGTAGAACTATATTGATCTAATTATAATGCTATAATTATGCTGGAATAAATTCCCATGTTAGTAATTATCTGTGTAGATAAAATACTTTGCACAAATGGTTAGCTGAGAAACCCAGATCCAATACGCAGTGAGCCTTGGAGTCATCCACAAAGGGGTGCTGAAGAATGACTCAGCTACTGACCCTTTTGTTTCATTTCTCTGTCGAATCTTCTGCTGAGCTTTAACCATTAAATCTTTTCAGCATCATCCTGGAAAGCTCCTCATCAGTGAAACAGCACGGATACTTCATGATATGTTGTCAAATACAGTATATTTTTTCCTCGCTGCGTATATGGCATTCACTGAGCAAAAACAAATTGGGAAACATCTCATTTTAGTCTGGAGAAAAGGAGTGGACATTTTCAGGGATGTCTGTAGGCCAGGGACATTACCAGTGGCACAAGAAACATGCATTGGATGTAAATTGGTTAAAAATCTGTGGGCAGTGCTGCTGTAGGCTGGATAGATACTATGAAAGTACGTACAAATAGTGTGATGGCTGATTTATGTGCAGTGTCATGATTAATTTCAGGTGAGTTTGTAGGGCTGCATTTACATTTGACCTCCTTTTCTAAAAATACCCCTCTTAAATTTCACAAGAACTACTTTGTGACAGAAGTTAATTTTTATTAACTCTTAATAAATACTGTCAATGCCTCTATTACTCCCAGAACAATTATGCACTAAATGAAGCTATTGTGTTGTCCTTACTGAACCAGATACCCAGGTTCCCCTTCCTTGACCTCATTATTGTGCTCCATCTTTGGCAACTGTAGATGAGACAGAGGAACCTGTGATTCTGGCTTGCAACCAGCTTGCATTGATCAGCATCACATCGAATATATACACATTGTGTGTGCATGCGTCTTCCTGACTATCAGACTGAAGCACAAATTGCCTCTACAGTGGTCTGTCAGGACAGCTCATGGTTATTCACTGGCACTAGCCATTTGTCCTGGTTTCAGCTGGGATAGAGTTAATTTGCTTCTTAGTAGCTGGTGCAGTGTTGTGTTTTGGCTCTGATGTGAGAACGATGTTGATAGGACACTGAAATTTTTAGTTGTTGCTGGGTAATGTTTATACTAAGTAAAATACTTTTCAGTTTCTTGAGCCCTGCCAGCAAGAATGCTGGAGTGGCACAGGAAATTGGGAGGAGACACAGCCAGGACAGGTGACCCAAGCTAGCCAAAGAGGTATTCCATACCATATGACATCATGCTGATTATGTAAGCTGGGGAAGAAGAAGGACAGGGGGGGTATCTGGTATTATGGCATTTATCTTCCCAAGTAACCATTATGTGTGATGGAGCCCTGCTGTCCTGGAGATGGCTGAACATCTGCCTGCCCATGGGAAGTAGTGAGTGAATTCCTTGTTTTGCTTTGCTTGCATGGGTGGCTTTTGCTTTACCTATTGAATTATTCTTATCTCAACCCTCCAGTTTTACATTCCTTTCCAATTCTCCTCCCCATCTCTCTGGGTGAGGGTGGAGTGAGTGAGCAGCTGCATGGTGCTTGGTTGCTGTCTGGGGTCAAACCACGACGCCATTCAAAAGAATCAGATTATGAGACAACAGGAGAACTTTCAAGGATTTTTCATATGTTATCCTGAGGTGGTGCACAGCAGTTTTTGACTGCTTCATGGCCCACATCCTACCATGCACTGCTAGAAAAATGCCATAGTGAACGGACACCAGAAATGGTATAAAGAAGTACAGGCATCAGAAGGCACCTTCCTTGTATGAAAACACTAACTCACTGTAAAGCCATTGGGATGCAGCCACTATGTGCTCATTCAGATGATACACTTAAAATGAAGTACATCATCTTTATGTAACCCCAAGAGTGGAGACAAGCTCTAAATCTTTTTCTACACTAGCTTGTGATGATGACACTGAAATAAATAGGTTTGCACAGTTGAGCTGTATTTATTCATTGCAATCGCTCTAGACTGCTTTTTCCAAAGGTGTAAAATAGATTGATGTGATCTCAAGGTGATGGGCTCAAATAATTTTGTCCATGACATTAGAACTGAAATTCTCTTTAGCAAATAAAAATATATATGCATTCAGCAGTCTGGGAATACTGTTGCCTTTTTGCACCAAGGCTCCAGCTATAAGACGGCAGCAATTATGATAACATTATTTCATTACTACAATAACTGGGAAAAGCTACCTAGAATTACCTACTAATCACAGACTGATTATGTTAAATGAAAGTTTTATTGTCCTCCTAGTTCTATTGCAAGTTATGTCTTATCTACACAATTGCAAGATTTGTGTGTTGCCATAAAATGCCCCAGGCCAGAGTTATGTCCATGTCAAAGTATGAGGCTGAGCTGCAAGGCCTGCTGAATACCATCACTGCGCTCAGTGATGTTGCCTAGCAAGGGAACTACAAATTCTGTTAACACTAATTCAAAAAGCCTGCCTGCAAATGGCTGGGAAATGCAGGGCATTTATCTCACTGCTTCATTATTGTTGTACAAATGTCAGAATTCTTTTCCCTCAGTGGATCTGAGAAGAAAGTGTAATTTAAGTGCATGAAAATAAAATTAGGCTGCCATTTTGAACACAATTTAATTGTCTTCATTTTGTTGTCCAGCTTTCTTTTTAATACAAAACCAAAATTTAACAGAGAAGCCCACATTTGCTGAGTTTGACTACTGTGACATAAAATTACTTTTTCTCTTTGTCCTCCAGTTAGCTCCTGCTTACTTCATTATACAAGGGCCATAATTTCAATCCCTTCTTAAATGCAATAAAGATTATGTGTGTATTTAAACTGCCTCTTGTCTGTGTTTGAGGAGAACATGCTAAACACATCATCATAATTACCCGAATGCAAATGAATATTAACACAATATGTAGTAATTTGTTTTACGTGTGTCACAGTCTGTTTGCATCTCTCAAATTTACAGGACAACATACTCTGTGAATTAAACTTTATTTCATGAGCAGTGCTGTGTTTTGGATTTGCTGCAAGAACAATGTTCATGGCACACTGACTTTTTTAGTTGTTGCTGGGTAATGTTTATACTAAGTCAAGGACTTTTCAGTTTCTCAGGCCTTGCCAGTGAGAAGACTGGAGGGGCACAAGAAATTGGGAGGGGACACAGCCAGCACAGGTGAACCAAACTAGCCAAAGAGGTATTCCATACCATATGACATCATGCTGAGTGTATAAGCTGGAGGAAGAAGAAGGAAGGGAGGGATGTTCAGAGAGATGGCTTTGTCTTCCTGAGTAATTGTTATGTGTGATGGAGCCCTGCTTTCCTGGAGATGGCTGAACACCTGCCTGACCATGGGAAGTAGTGAATAAATTCCTTGCTTTGCTTTGCTTGCATGCATGGCTTTTGCTTTACCTATTAAACTGTCTTTATCTCAACCCATGAGTTTACTCACTTATATCCTCCTGAATCCCCTCCCCATTCCTCGGAGGGGGGGGGGGGGGGGGGAATTAGTAGGTGTAGGTGGGAGGGAGTGAGCAGCTGCGTGGTACTTAGTTGCCAGCTGGGGTTAAACCATGACAGGGGCATATGAAGATTTCAATTAAATCAAATGCTGAAGTCACTTCAGGGAAAATGATACAGCCACACAAGCACTTCAAATTTCTATGCCATTGTCCCTTTTGTAGTGGGAGGAGTGGAGGTAGGAAGGTAGGCAGTGAATACAAGTACTTTACATTGTTTCTCTAGATTCTGGTCTTTTAAAACAGGCTTCTGGCATACTGAGCTATTGGTATGTTTTACAACTGGATATTTATTGCAGCAGCTGAAGCTTGAGTCTGAAGAATAGAATGAAATTATAATAGAAATATATATTATATAGAAAGGCTACATTAAGAAGCTATTTGTGTACTTGCAACATATAAATGCCCAGGGACAAACATGACATTTTAAGAACCCATCAGAATCATCCAGCTGCAGAATTCTTTCAATTTCCATTACAGGAAGGTTTAAACAGCAAAGGGTGCCACAAGCAAAAAAAACCAAAACACCAGTTTCGAGTCAGGGAATTTTGCTTAATTTAATTTATGGCAAATTAACAGATTCTGGTATTGAAAAATAAAAACAAACACTTAGGGAAAACACCTCAGCTTCCCTCCAGACACCTCTCCTCCCCTCTTCCTGGTCTCCAATCCCCTCATTGCATGTTATACTCAGGCCCTTTGGTGAGGCACAGGAGATTTGGGTCAGTGCATTATGGTTCCTTTTATCACTCCTTGTTTCTTACTCAGCTGCTCTGGCATGGGTTCCTTCACTGGTCAGCAGTCCCTTTAGAATCATACCTCTTCCAGAGTCTCCTCTCTGTCCCTGCTTAGGTGGTTCTTTTGTTCCTTCAGTGTTTTTCTCCTACTCTACTGTTTCTCCTGGCGTCTTGCTTGTTTCTCCCTTGCTCCTGCTTAGCCATCTCTCCTGTCCTGTTGTGTCTCATGTCTCCTGCTGTGTCTTTTGTCCAGCAGTTACCACCCTTTCTTAAATACGTTTTCACAGAAGTGCCCCATAAACTCAACTGATCCATTCAGTTTTGGCGTGTAGTGTCATAACATCCACAACAAAAGCTTCAGAGGTTATTTTCAACCAGTGTAAGTAGCCCTTTTAGATCTGCTCAACTCCAAAGCTTTTCTACTGAATATGAGAAAAGGGTAGCATCCCTTTAAAACACTGTTATGAGTCATCAACAGCATTCAATATTTGGTAGGAACTACTTGCCATCTTCAACTAATCAGACTAGCTAATTTTCCTATTTACACTGATTTGGTGAAAGTGATTATCTCAACCATGTGTAAACTTGTCTGATCTTTAAAGCTAAGCAATCCAAAGCCATGTGCAATGTTTAGGAGGAATACAAAGTCAAGTAGGCTCAAACCAAGAAACTGAGTAGCAAGAAAATATTGAAATAAAATTTTAAAAGTATTATTCAGTCTGGAAAATGTCTGAGGATAAAAGTTTTGCAAAAAAATCTGATTTTCATAAAATCATAGAATGGTTTGGGTTGGAAGGAAACTTTAAAGATAATCTAGTCCAACACCCCTGCCATTAGCAGGGACCCCCTGCCATTTTGTTGAAACCCAAAAATATTTTGGAAGACTATGTTGGTTGTGAAGACTATAAAATGAAATATCATCAGGATTCTGTTCAAAAAAAGTCTGATTTTCTTCCAGCTCACATAAAATCATAAAATATCTCAAGTTGGAAGGGACCCATAAGGATCATCAAGTCCAACTCCCTGCTCCTTGCAGGACTACGTAACACTAAACCATATGACTAAGAGTGTCATCCAGATGCTCCTTGAACTCTGACAGGCTTGGTGCTGTGACCACTTCCCTGGGGAGCCTGTTCCAGTGACTGACCACCCTCACAGTGAAGAACCTTTTCCTAATGTCCATTCTGAACTTCCCCTGATGCAGCTTCATTCCATTTCTTTGTGTCCTATTGCTGATCACCAGGGAGAGGAGATGAGCACCTCCCCCTCCACTGCCCCTCTTGAGGAAGTTGCAGACTGTGATGAGGTCACCCCTCAGCCTTCTCTTCTCCAAGCTGAACAAACCAAGTGACCTCAGCCGCTCCTCATAAGCCTTGCCCTCGAGGCCCTTCACAATATTGGTTGCCCTCCTCTGGACATGTCCTTCTTATATTGAGGCACCCAAAACTGCACACAGTACTTGAGGTGGGGCCGCACCAGTGCAGTGTAGAGTAGGACAATCACCTCCCTTGACCGGCTAGCTATGCTGTGCTTGATGTACCCTGTTGTTGCAGCACAAACTAGTAGGCTGCAACAAGGCTTTTACCACCATTGGTCAGATTCTACTGTCTGTGCTGTTTCTCCTTCCTCCAAAGGTCAGACCACACTGCTCCTCCTCCATCTGACCACCCCTCCCACAATCCTTAGGGCTATTTAACTATTTAGCAGGAACAAGCTACAGCTGCACATTATTCATATCAATCAACCCACTGCCTCTAAGGCAAGGCCACAGCTGCATATTATCAATGCTACTCAACCCACTGCCTTCATTCCTCTACAGCACCCCAGGACACAGTTGGTCCTTTTGGCTTCCAGGGCACACTGTTGATTCATATTCAATTTTCCATCAACCTAAAGCCCCAGATCTCTTTCTGTGGGGCTACCCTCCAGCCTTTTATCCCCCAATTTGTATGTATAACCAGGATTGCCCTGTCCCAAATGCAGGACCCAGCACTTGCTCTTGTTAAATTTCATATGGTTGGTGATTGCCCAGCTCTCTAGCCTATCCAGATCTCTCTGTAAGGCCTCTCTACCCTTGAGGAAGTCCACAGCTCCTCCTAGTTTAGTATCATCAGCAAACTTACTTAATGTACATTTGCATCCTGCATCCAGATCATTTATAAAAACATTAAAGAGCACTGACCTTAAAACTGAGCCTTGGGGAACCTCACTAGGGACTGGTCACCAGTCTGCTGTAACCCCGTTTACTATAACCCTTTGAGTCTCACTCATCATTCAATTGTTCACCCATGATAAAATGCTGGAAAACCTGTGGTATTCTTGCATGCAGGTGGTCCAAGGGCTGAGGACCCGAAGGCACTGGACAACCATTTCCTCAACATTGGTCTAGAATCATGGACACTAGTCAAGGACAGTCTCTTGCCTTAACCAAGTGCAAGGAATCAGCAGGAAGAAGGAAGGAAAGTACTTTTCTGAAACCAGATTCTGGCAACTCTCAGAACTTAGAAACTCTCTGCAAAAGAAATGGAATCCCTGGGTGTTGTGTCTCTGGATGCACCCTCCAATGCTTGAATTGCAGGTATAATTTTGAGGTTTTCAAAAGTTTTAGACTCCTAATGCATCTATAGCTACTACAATTTATAAGAATTTGGCCCCTTTTGACTTGTATATGGCTGACAGGGAGAGGAAAGAAATCAGAAATATTGTATCAGAAGCAGTGTGGCCAGCAGGACTAGGGAAGCGATCATCCCCCTGTACTCGGCACTGGTGAGGCTGCACCTCAAATACTGTGTTCAGTTTTGGGCCCCTCATTACAAGAAAGATATTGAGGTGCTGGAGCATGTCCAAAGAAGGAAAATAAAGCTGGTGAAGGGTCTAGAGAACAAGTCTTATGAGGAGCAGTTGAGGGAACTGGGGTTGTTTAGTCTGGAGAAAAGGAGGCCCAGGGGAAACCTTATCACTCTCTACAACTACCTGAAAGGAGGTTGTAGGGAGGTGGGTGTCGGTCTCTTTTCCCAAGTAGCAAGTGATAGAATGAGAGGAAATGGCCTGAAGTTGCACCAGGGGAGGTTTAGACTAGATATTAGGAAAAATGTCTTCACCAAAATGGTTCTCAAGCATTGGAACAGGCTCCTCAGGGGAGTGGTTTAACTCCAGCTAGCAACTAAGTACCCTGCACCTGCTCGCTCACTCTCACCTTCTTCCTCGCACCCCCAGTGGGATGGGGAGGAGAATCAGAAAAAGGTAAAACCTTTGGGTTGAGATAAGAACAGTTTAATAATTGAAATAAAATATAATACAATAACACATTCTAATGAAGGGGGGGGAATTAAACCCAAGAAAAATGGGTGATGCACAATACAATTGCTCACTGCCTGCTCATCCCTCAATCAGGAGGCTATCTATATATTGTATCTCTTCCTTGATGGCCTGAGGTGTCATGGGCCGACAGAACTATGAATAATTCACCCCTATGTTGCCAATCCAGATCCACCTGAGCCACTTCAATCCTAGCAGCCTGATCTACTTGCTGGTTGTTCTAATGTTCTTCCTTGGCCTGACTCTTGGGTACATCTACATGATCTACCTTCACAACTAGGTTCTCCACCCAGGCAGCAATATCTTGCAACAATGCGGCAGCTCAGATGGGATAACCTCTGTGCCGCCAGTTACCCTGCTTCTATCACTGCAACCACCCCCACAAAGCACTGGCCACCTTCCATGAGTCAATGCAGAGCTAAAGTATTGGTCATTTTTCTCATTCAGCAATGTCTAAAGCCAGCTGGATAGCTTTCATCTCTGCAAATTGACTCAATTCACCTTCTCCTTCAGCAGTTTCTGCAACTTCTCGTAGGGGACTCCATACAGCTGCCTTCCACCTCCAATGCTTTCCTCCAATATGGCAGGACCCATCAGTCAACAAGGCATATTTCTTCTCATGTTCTGGCAGTTTATTATACAGTGGGGCCTCTTCAGCACTTGTATCGTCCTCCTCTAGAGATATTCCAAAACCTTTGCCTTCTGGCCAATCCACAATCACTTCCAAGACTCCTGGATGATGGGGACTTCTTATTTGAGCACATTGTGTGATCAATGTGATCCAGTTACTCCATGTAGCATCAGTTCCATAATATGTAGAGGAGATCCTCCCCTTGAACATGCAGCCCAGCACTGGTAATCAGGGTACCAGGAGGAGCTGTGCTGCAGTACCAAACACTTCCAAAGCAGCTCAAACCCCTTCATAAGCTGACAATATCTCTTTTTCAGTTGGAGTATAGTAGGCCTCTGATCCTCTCTATCCCAGACTCCAAAAGCCCAAAGGTTGACCTTGAGTCTCCCCTGGTGCTTTCTGCCAGATGCTCCAGGTAGGGCCATTCTCCCTGGCTGTGGTGCAAAGCACGTTTTTTTACATCTTGCCTAGTCCGGACTGGCCCAAGGGATACTGCTTGAATGATCTCTTGTTCAATTTGTTCAAAGGCTTGTCATTGCTTGGGACCCCATTTGAAATCATTCTTCTTTCAGGTCACTTGATAGGAGACAGCTTACAATCATACTGTAATTGGAACATGCATTCTCCAAAAACCCACAATGCCTAAGAAAGCCCGAGTTTCTTTCTTATTAGTTGGTAGACACATAACTTATTTTGTTGATCACATGCATTGGGATCTCATGATATCCATCTTGCCATTTTATTCCCCAAACCTGAATTTCTTGTGCAGGTCCCTTGACCTTACTTTGTTTTCTGGCAAGACCACCTTTCAGAAGGATTTGAACTATTTTCTTCCCTCTTTCAAAAACTTCTTCTGTTGTATTGCCCCACACAATGATGTCATCAATGTATTGCAGATGTTCTGGAGCTCCACCCTGTTCTAGTGTGGCCTAGATCACTCCATGGCAGATGGTAGGGCTGTGTTTCCACCCCTGGTGCAGTCAATTCCAGGTATACCAGATGCCCCTCCAAGTGAAAGTTGTCTGCACTCTGTTTCCAAAGGGACTGAGAAGAATGCATTAGTGATATCAGTGGTGGCATACCACTTGGCTGTCTTTGATTCCAGTTCATATTGAAGTTCTAGCATGTCCAGCACAGCAGCACTCAACGGTGGTATGACTTCATTCAGGCCATGATAGTCCACTGTTAGTCTCCATTCTCTATTAGACTTTAGCACTGGACATAGGGGGCTATTGAAGGGTGAGCAAGTCTTGCTGATCACTCCTTGGCACTCCAGTCGACGAATCAGCTTATGGATGGCAATAAGGGAGTTTCAGTTGGTGCAATATTGCCACTGATGCACTGCTGTAGTAGTGACCAGCACCTGTTCTTTGACCTTCAGCAACCTCACAACAGAAGGCCCTCTGAGAGACCAGGCAAGGTAGACAGGTGTTTGATTTCTTCCATCTCCAAGGCAGCTATACTGAAAGCCCACCAGTACCCTTTTGGTTCCTTGAATTACCTTCTCCTGAGACAATCTATGCCAAGGATGCACGGAGCCTCTTGGCCAGTCACAATGGGCTAGTTTTGCCACTCATTCCCAGTCAAGCTTATTTCAGCCTCTAATACAGTTAGCTGTTGGGATCTCCCTGTCACTCCAGAAATACAAATGGGTTGTGCCCCTGGGTCGCGGCACTCTCTAAACTATCAAGCTGCAACAAGATCTTTTACCATCTCATATCAACATACTCTTCATGCCAGTCCCTCTGCTGCCCTGCCCTGCCCTGCCCTGCCCTGCCCTGCCCTGCCCTGCCCTGCCCTCACCTCACCTCACCTCACCTCACCTCACCTCACCTCACCTCACCTCACCTCACCTCACCTCACCTCACCTCACCTCACCTCACCTCACCTCACCTCACCTCACCTCACCTCACCTCACCTCACCTCACCTCACCTCACCTCACCTCACCTCACCTCACCTCACCTCACCTCACCTCACCTCGGGCCCACTCTCTCTTCTCTTACTTCTTCCTCTCTCTGCTTCTTCCTTGGCTGTTCTCTCTTCAATGGCTCTCAACCACTTAACAGAACCAGCCACAGCTGCACCTTATCTACATCGGCCAACCCACCACCCCTGAAGCCAACCCACAGTTGTATATTATCAATGCTAATTAACCCAGCTTCATTCCTCTACAATTCTCCCCCCCTTGTTTTTTAACATTTCATACCTTATGTTTTTAACAATCATTACAACCTTTTTACAAATAAATTTATCATACAGTCCTCTAATTCCTCTACAATTTCCCCTTTTTTTTTTTCTTTTTTTTTTTCCTTTTTATCATTTCATACCTTAGGTATTTAACAATCATCATAACCTTTTTACAAATAAACTTTTCATACAGTCCAGACAACTTGTCCCTGAATTTCTTCTTCACTTTTATCTTGGGCTTTTCAGCTTCTACAGGTTGATCACCTTTCTTCTTATCTGCTTTCTTAGCTTCCAGGATTTTGTTTTCTTTAGAGGGGGGTTCTGATGAACTTATAGTGCCTTGTCCTTTCACCTCTTGGGTCACGCTGGACAGTAACCTGAGTGAGCTTTCAGAAGCAGTAGATCTAGAATACAGCACTAACACATCTTTGTGTCCTGAAAAACTTCTTAACATCCTTGTGGTGGCCCATTTCTTCTTTAACTGGAGACACCTTCAATGAGCACATAAACACCGGCAAGAATACCACCAGGCCGAGCAGCAGCAGCAACGGTGGGAGCTGCCCATGGCACCGCGCTGCTCCCGCGCCTTCCCCCAGCACAGCCATCACCACTGTCGAGCTGGACCTGCTCTGGACCCACCACTGCTGCGGGCTGCTGCCACGTCTGGCCATGTACTCTGCCATTATCGCCTGTTACCCTCAGTCTCTTAACTCCACAGCAGTCAGGCTTCCTTCTCTTTGATCCCAGCGGCTCACCTTTACCAGTGTCTGATCCAGATCCCCAGGCTCTTCCCGCCTATCTCAACGTGATCTCGATCGCAGGCTATCCCCACCTGTCTCCGCTACGTTGGGCACCACCATCACTGTTCAAAACTTCAAACATCCCCCAACACAGCCATCACCTCTGTCATCACTCATTACACTCAGTCTCATAATCTGAAGGGCCTCACACGGGGCACAAATTGTCGCAGCACTCTCCAAGCTATCATACAGTCCTCTATAATTCCTCTACACCCCTGTATAGCTTTATGGCATTAGGGTACACTGTGCACTGGTGTATACTAGAGCCTTATACTTCTGTGGTTCTGACGTGCCAGGCCATCTGATCCACATCGTCCAGTAAGCCCTGTTGTCCCTCTCCTCCACCTGGCTGGAGCCAGAGCCCCTCTAGTCCTGGTCATAGGATTCTCCACTTACTTCTTTTAAAAACAGATTAGAATTCCTTTCCATAGGATCAGGAGTAAGATCAGCCCTTCCACTCTTTCTGGGAAACTGCCCACTGGAGACTGGAGCAACAAACTTCCTGGAAGAACCCACATTGGTTTTCCTTGCAAGTCATGTATCTTTGCCTCTAGGGTTGATGTAGGTTTTCCATCCCACCTCCTCATGTCCTCTCCATAGTCCCACAGATAAATCCAATGGGTATCCTGTGGTGTGTGTCTCCTATATACTCCCTCTCAAGCAGAAGGGTGTTTACTGTTAATAGCTGAGATACGGATCTGTATAGGTGGGGAGTAGGATCTATCCTTATCAAGTTGCTGGACCACTTTCTCCACAGCCAAGATGATGGAGGAAGAGGGACGTGAGATTGTCTTCATATTCTTGGAGTTGGTGAGCCACTTCATCCACGTCACTTTGTCTCTCCAGCTCATTGCTGCCGATGAGTTGGCAATGATGGTGTGCTCCGTACAAATTTCTGCCACATGGGCCATGTGGATTGGACTTCATCTGGATCTGTGGGTAACTTCATGTTGTTTGGGTCATAATAAATCACCTCTAGCACGGCTAAATCCCTCAGGTACTGGATACCTCTCTCTATTGCACTCCACTTGCCTGGGTGACATATAACATCTTCCTTGAATGGATACCTTTCCTTCATGCTTGACAGTAGTCACCTCCAGAGGCTGAGGACTTGTGTCCCTCTTCCAATTGCCTTGTCAGTGCCCCCTTCTCTAGAATGTGATCCGAGCTGCTTGGCTTCCTTACACTCTAATTCCAAACTATTAGCCCTGTTATCCCAGCATCAAAGCAACCAGGTGATAATGTGCTCACCTGGTCAACTCAGCTCACTCAGGGATAGGTATCGAGGGGTTACCTCTTGTTCTGCCTCTTCCTCCTGATCCTGTGGTGGCCTTGCTTCATCCTCCTTTACTAAACAAGCTGACTTTCATATCCATTTCTTTGTGTGTATAAGGGCAAATGATACTGGCACAGGTTGATCCTCTGGTTCATATGGATCAAACATCACCAGCGTCTGAGTAGTTGTAGTGCCTGTCACTGGAGTTTGAGTAGCCACAGTGCCTGTTACAGGGATTGGAGTAGCCCCAGATAGTTGCTTAGCCCTAAATAAGATCTGAACCACATTCAACATTCCTAGTAACAGGACCAGGACCAGAAATAGGCTGGTCTCAACATCCCAAGGACATTTAAAGTTTTCAAAATTCTCAAACGCTTTTGTAATTGACCTGGAGAAAAAGGGGAAGATGTCAGAAAGAAGGAAGGAAGATGTCTCCCCTATAGGTTGTTTCTCTGAGGAGAAAAGTCAAAAGGTGCAATTATTAATAGTTCCCACTAAACAGCTCCCGAAGTACAGAGGTGATGACAATGCTGAGTACACATACCAGGTTAGTTTCAACACCAGTGATTCTATCATATCATAAAGTAAAACACAATTAAAACCTTAGCCCAGGCCCCAAGGATGATAAACACCACCAAAGGGAACACATACTGCAAGGTATTACATAATGCAACCCTGAGATCACACGCAGCAACTCTGAGAGCAAATAAGTAAACATAGTGACCAGCGACTATTAAACTAATATAATGAATACTTATAACACATTTGTTTTAACATGCTCTGATTTGATCTGTCATTATCTCAATCCTTCATGCCCCACGTTGGGTGCCAAAAAGGACTGTCGTGGTTTAACCCCAGCCAGCAACTAAAGTACCACCCATCCCCTTGCTCTCTCCCACCACCCATACACATGCTCAGATAGGGAGTGCTGGAAAAAGGTAAAACCTGTGGGTTGAGATAAGAACAGTTCAATAATTGAAATGAAGTAAAAATAATAATAATAACAAGAGCAACAGTAACAATAATTGTAATGAAGAGGAGAGGAAGGAATAAAACCCAAAGGAAGAAAAACAAGTGATGCACAATACAGTTGCTCACCGCCTGATGCTTAGCCAGTCCCTGAGCAGTGATCATCAGCTCCTGGCCAACTCCCCCCAGTTTATATACTCAGCATGACATTCTATGCTTTGCATTATCCCTTTGGCTAGTTCGGGTCAGCTGTTCCAGCTATGCTCCCTCCCAGCTTCTTGTGCACCTGCTCGCTGGCAGAGCATGGGAAACTTGAAAAGTCCTTATAGTAAGCACTACTTAGAAACAACTAAAACATCAGTGTGTTATCAACATTATTCTCATACTAAATCCAAAACACAGCACTGTAGCAGTTACTAAGAAGAAAATTAACTCTATCACAGCTGAAACCAGGACAGGTTGCCATCCCTGGAGGTATTTAAAAGATGTGTAGTTGTGGCACTTAAGGACATGATTTATTGGTGGACTTGGTAGTGTTAGGTTAACGGTTGGACTCGATGATCTTAAAGGTCTTTTCCAAACTAAATGATTCTTTAATTCTATGAAAGACAACAGATTTCAGGGCCCACAGCTGCTAGGATCCTTAGGGTTGTTTCAGTTGTTTTGAAACAATATTATATAAGTGGGGATATTTTCCTGCCAGAGGAAATATAAAAGCATTCTATTAACCTGCTGTGCCATTTCCTCACACTGTTAAATGAAAAAACACTGTATTTTTAAAATTGTGAGTGCAAGGGTCTATATCCAGTTGTAGCTCATGACTGATAATGGTTCTAGGCAAGGGATTTAGGTCTTGCCTATGACACTTCCAAATATATGACTGGGGGAGGGGGGTATTGTATATGTGGCTTAGTTCAGTAACTACAGAGGTGGATGATTCAACTGCACAATGAACATGGATGAGTACAGCCACACAACATCATTTGACATTTGTGGGTATAAACATCAGAAAGTGCAAACTGAGATGGCATTGTGAGCACAGAGTGTCATCAAGGCCTTTTGTTCTATGAACTTAGCACAAAAAGCAGTGGGGAGAAATTCAGGACTCCTGCGGTATAGATACTAGGCCCATACTATCCAATTTTTGCACAGTTTTCCGGATCATACTTTAGTTTCTTTGGATGGTGAAGTTACTGTGACACAAGTGAACAGAAGAATTAAAAATAAATATCAGAATTAATTTACTGAGCTTCAGTATTTGAATTATCAGTGCCCTCTATGACAATATTTTCCACTTAATCTATTAGGGCACACTGACTAAGTCGATACATATGCTTAATGACAAGTACTTTCAGACTGTCTGCAAGCAAAGATGAGTAATGCAAATATGATACATTCATAATACTTCATAAAGAGTAATATCTCTGACATCAAATGATTAATAGAATGATTAATAAAATCAAACGTATTGTTAGAAGTTTGACTTTAAGACAGTTGAAACAAATGAGTTGTTAATTAATTCAAGATATAAGTATTTTTCTATATTCTGCCAAGTGCTTCGTTAAGCACTGATAAATCCTTTGTCCAGAAGAATAACTTCAAAAGGAAGCACCCTCACAAGACAGATGAGCTAACTGGAAGTCCACCATGAGGAATGAGCTCAGCAGAAACTAGGGGAAAGTTAATTCTGGCAGGGGGAGATTGCAACCACCAACTCATTGACCACAGACTCAAGAAATCCCTCAGACCCCAAAAAAAGTTGAGACTGAGCATGCGAACTAATTAACATGAGAAATGAGAGAATTATTTGACAAATAGGAAACTGAATACTAAGTAATTAAGGAATTAGGTAACTTGTAACCAATAAAGGCTGATGTCTTTGTATGCTAAACTGTGTAAACATTTTGACAGTCGGGGATCTAGGCATTTCTGGGTTATCACTTAGCTCCCTACTTTGCTCAAACAAGAATAAAGGAATAGAAATCCCTCAACTTAGTGTGTGAATTGGTGCTGTGCACTGGGTAACAAGCCTGCCTATGGGATAACATCTCCATCTGGTGCACACACACTGTGTCATGTTAACCTAGCTAATAATAAGTTTATACCTTATCATATTCCTCCTGGAGCAGCCCAATGAATTATCCTGCATCATACAAATTAACCTGTTATTTCCCTAATATTCATATCATCCCTTGAAATAACAATAACAAAGTTCCAATCTTGTGATAAGTGTTATTTTGTAATTGATGCTGATGAACTAGATCACTGTCATAATCAGCTTCTTTTTTCATGATTGGCTCTATTGCTTTTGCTGTACTGAAACTCTTGCAAGTTGCTATTCAGATACACTCAAATGATATTTCACAAAAAAATAACAGTTCAAATAGAAAAATGTAATTTTGACATTTCTTCCTGAAAAAATAGGCATTAATATTTTTTATTAGGAAAATGTATTTTTAATTGAATTTACATATTTTATCTGGAAAAATTTCAGCTGGAAATTTGAACCAGATGTTCAAATGGCAAAATTATTATTTTCCTCCTTCCCTTCTATTAAGGAATGGACATCAGACAGCATTTATTTTCTTATATAAGTACAAGAGTAAAGGAAAGAAGGCTCTCCAGCTATAGGAAGATTTGTGCGAAAAGGTGGTTTTGCACTGATCTAAACTCAAAAACTATCCTTACTTCATTTGGCAATTAGGTGCAGTCTTAGTTCTCCTCCTGTTAAAATTATGTCTTCTGGGTCATGATTTTTCCTGCATGAATGTTTTGCACCAGGAGGTACTGGTTTGTGGTGACGCAAGTTGAGGCGGACTGAAAAAAAACACTATGTCTGCGTGGCTGGGTTCGGACAAAATGGCCTTTATTGTTTATACAAACTATTTATATATCTTAGACAGTGCAGGTGTTAGACCCTGATAGGTTTTTGTTTCCTTCTACTTGCTTGCTATTTGCTGTTGCTGTAGGTGCCCGTATACTGCGATTCTAAGTTCTGGTTCTTCACATCCTGTTTACATACCTGACAAATTGTGGCTGTCTTAAAGGTACACGGCTAAGTCTTTGAGGTCAACTAACTTATCTGCAGACCCGCTGCAGACCCCAACAATTCCCCCTTTTTGTTTTTTGAACAGCTAGTACCAGGTTTGCCATGTTCTGCAGGGCCCTTGCAAACATGGCGGCAACCAAGGCAATAGCAAACAAACAGTACTGCCAATTGAGTGAATGGATGCCAAAATGGCTGACATTTTCTCAGATTTCGGTAACATGTTGCTGCAATGGGGCGCCTAAAATCCATGCAGCACATACCATCAAAATCCTCACAGCCATTTTCTTGAGCCAACAACAAAAAGCCAATAGTTGCTCTGTTTTGTATGTAATAGTGGCAAATTTGACTCACATTCTTAACTGCCTAACAAACAAGGTATCGACATTCAAAGTGCAAACAATATTGACTTCTTTTGGGTTAACATTATACAGAGGTAATCAATTTTCCCAAATATCAAGACTTTCAGTAAGATTCTTCATTCCCTGCATACATTCACTTTTTTGCAACAATGTCTGCAAGTCAGTTTCAAGGAAGTTGCACACCAAACAAGGACTGGTTCAGTAAGGAGGCCACACATTAGTTGTTGGGTTGACTGGTGGCAGCAGCGCTCCCACGATCCGGCACGCTAAGCTCAGGCCACACACAGCGAGCAGGTATCCATCGCGGACCTTCATCTGTAGAAACACAAGCACAACCTCTCCCCCAAGTTAACAATTCATGCGGTCCCGACCAATGCCGGGTACGAGGGCCTTTCATGCGTACTAAGACACCTTCATGCTTTTGCTGCTTGTCACCAATTGACACAAAATGTTGCAGAATGGGAGGCACCGTATAGCCGGCAGAGATTTTCAGAAAGTTCAAAACATAACATGCTTTCTCTAATCGTGCCTCTGGGGTCATTCCCTTCATTCCCCCTTTTTTGTTTTTTTTTTTGGTTTTTGGTTTTTGGTTTTTGGTTTTTTTTTAAGTTAGTGCCACTTTATTAATAGACTCACACCAATTTATACCCCCTGCTAAAAATACACATGCTATGCAGACTTTGTTATTTAAAAGGTGATATGTTAAAACTACTCGTTCACAGGCTTCCATCTCATCCTAGTTTCTACTCATACTCCCTTAAAATTATTTAAATCTTTGCTGCAGGATCTCAGCTGCACATCATTGAAAGCAAGGCCAAACCTGCACATTATCAATGTCAAAACAACGCACTGTCTCTGTTCTGTACAATTCTACAATTCCTTATTCCTTTTTTTTTTAACAGAAAAATACATTTCAACAACTGTAATACAGTAGATTATAGACAGCTTTTCCGCGTGAACAGAACACAGTCACCCTGTACTGCAAAACAGTTTTTTGCAAGTCCTGCACTACTTTTCAAGCAAATGGTGTATGAACATTAGAATTACCATCAGTAGCATCTCGCATTACAATAGGATATGCATCCGGTGCAGCGGTGGAAGGAGTAGTAAGATCAAGGAGTGGTCCGCCTATCAGTTCTACTAAATCCCAGTTTCCCTCTTTTAATGCCCCATCTCTTACAGCTTGCCAAAATCGGCGAGGGTTGCACATCATTACCGTACCACTGGAAACTGGATTTTTACCACCTCCATCTTCTTCATTGACTTATAATGTTGTCGTAGCTGGACCCGAATCCGGGTTTTCGGCATTTCCATCCTGCATCGGCAGGGGAGGAGCAGAGGGGGCAGGCAGGAGGGAAGAGCAGCTGGGGGAGGAAAGAGTGTGGGCTGGCACAAATGTTGAGGGGAGTCAGGGGGGCTGGGATCGGTCCGCTGATGTTTCTGCTTGTCCTCATCCTCGATATCGAGTATAGGTTGATGCTGTTGGAGAAATTTAGGGGATTCGGGCATTGGGGAGTGGCGTCTGGTAAGGAGCACAGACTCTCCCCCTCCCCCACCCACTCATCCTCTTGTCTGTATTCTGGAGGGGGATACAGGGGAGGTTTGAACGATGTACCCTTATTCGCATTTTGCTGACTTTTGAAGCTCCCACTTGCGTCTTGCAGACTTTGCAAGCCCTCACTTGCATTTTACTGATTTTGCAAGCTCCCACTTGCTTTTTGCAGAATTTGCAAGCCCCCAATGACATCTTGCTGACTTTGTAAGCCCCCACTCGCACCTTGATGATTTTGCAAGCCCCCTACAGCATGTCTAAGCAGTCCCCATGTAGGCAAAAGCTCCGACACCTCTTTGTACCCTTTCTCCACAGCTTCTGACAGTGTTGATTCTAAATTGTCCCAGGTCGACACACTAAGAGCAGTCGTGAGGGACGTTTCTACTCCATGTGTTTTGGCCCACAATAAAATATTTTTTAACCGAAGCCCATCTAAAATAATTCCACGCTTCTCTAATACTAATTTCCACATTGATAGCACCATGGTATCTTCTTTAGATAACTTACTTCCCATGTTGTCCCTGGTGGCTCACCTTACCAGCGTCACGGTCTCCGGGGATCTTGCAGCTGCCCACTGTGCTATTCCACTTCACTAGGCTCCGCCTCCCCAGCAACCTGCTGGTCACAGTCTCAGGATCTGCTCCTGACACCCCTTACCAGGGTCACATCGGCACAGTCTCAGGGTCTCTTTTTGATACCCTTTACTGGGATCACATCGGCATGTCGGGGTCATCAAATGTGGAGATGCAGGTCGAGGCGGACTGAAAAACACTGTCTGCGTGGCTGGGTTCGGACAAAATGGCAAAATGGCATTTATTGTTTTTACAAATTGCTTATATATCTTAGATAGTACATGTGTCAGACCCTGATAGGCTTTCTGTGTTCTTCTTGCTTGCTATTTGCTGTTCCTGTAGGTGCCCATATGCTGCTAAATTCCGGTTCTTCACATCCTGTTTACATACCTGACAATTTGTGGCTGTCTTAAAGGTACATGAGTAAATCTTTGAAGTCAATTAACTCATCTGCAGACCCACTGCAGACCCCAACAATTCACCCTTGCAGCCCCCCTGCTACCAAAAACCTGCCATGCAAACCTTCTAAATAGGTTGAGATAAAGACAGTTTAAAGGGAAAGCATAAGCCACGCACACAAGCAAAGCAAAATAAGGAATTAATTCACTACTTCTCATCAGCAAGCAGCTGTTCATTTGTCTCCAGGAAAGCAGGGCTCCACCACACATAATGGTGACTTGGGAAGACAAGCGTCATAACTCCAAATGTTACAGATCTGCTAATAAGTTAGAATTAATTGACTTTATTTGATTTTATAAAATCATTTTAATAGAAATATAGAGGAAAAAGAAATATATTTTAATGAAACTTGTAGTTGCACAGTAAAAGCTGCTATGAAATCCTTTGTACAGCCCTGTACCAAGGCCAGAAGAATGGGCTACAATCATTGTTTAAAACTTAGATAACAAATTTGGGATGTTACAGATTTCTTTGTATTTGACTAGTCTTCTGTATGTAGAAAGTGTATTGAAATGTCAGAATATAGAATTAATGGGAACTGGGGAGAGTCGACTGGAACAACTTGTAGTTACCTGCCAAGAAACTGTGAACTTTAGTAAAAGTTAATTCCGGCAGGGGGAGATCATGACCACCGACTCATATACCACCTACCCAAATCGTACCCCAGACCCATTTCTAGACTTTTCTAACCTTTACTGTGCAGAATCGGATATGGGAGGAGGGTATGTTAATGATTTTCACGAAATATTATGATTATGCATGAATACTTAATGAATATGTATAAATTCTATATATGGTGTATGATTTTGAAGCTTGGTGTGCATTGATCATGAGAGGACTCTCTCACGCACCCGGCCATCAATAAAGAAGTATCTGCTTCTCTACATCACATCGGTGTTGATAAGTTCTTCATTCCGAGATTTCGGTAACACAAACATCCCCCTCTTCCTTCTACTTCCCTCAGCTTTTATTGCTGAGCATGACATCATATGGTCTGGAATATCCCTTTGGTCAGTTGGGGTCAGCTGTCCTGGCTGTGTCTACTCCCAGCTTCTTGTGTACCCCCAGCCTACTCACTGGCAAGGCAGTGTGAGAAGCTGAAAAGGCCTTGACTCTGTGTAAGCACTGCTCATCAATAATGAAAGCATCCCTGTATTATCAACACTGTTTTCATCACAAATCGAAAACATAGCCCCATACAAACTACTATGAAGAAATTTAACTCTATCCTGGCCAAAATGAGAACAGATATGGGTAGCAGTTGTTGCTCTGGCTTATCAGTCGGTCCCCCAGAATAACATCCAGCTAGCTGAAAATAGAAGCCAGTGGGTAATTCATGAGACCCATGTCCTTACTGCCTCCAAGGTTTGTGTTGTCTAAACTCCCAAATTCTTGAACTCTGATTTAGTGTTTAACTATATGTTAAACAAATATGTGCACAGAGTTTAGGTCAAGCTGACCCTCTAGAGTTGTTGAGAATGATGAATGAAGGGACTTCTAATCAAGAGAGTCAGTTTTGGGAGAGATAAAACAAAGAACAGCCTATCTTCATGATGTAAACCATACGTACTTAGATGATCTTGTTCATGTTAAACTCTGATTAGTTAGCTCTTATGGTCTTTAGCCTTGCCCTAGAAGTGAACTATCCTCATTAATCACACCCCCTAAGGGAGAGATCCAGGCCCACTAAAAGACCCTTCCTCAGAGAGCATGTGTGGTAGTAAAATAAGTTAGGTAATGGATATGCAAATGTGTAGCAAATCATCTATATGTACTTGACCTCTGGGCAGGGAAAGTGCGATAAGATATTGTATATAATATTTGTAACTTTGTACTGTGGTATGCTATCTTTGTTTGCTAGCATGCAGACTTGCACAACTCTGTAATAAAACAATATCTCATCTCAGTGTGTAAGACTGGTTTATTGCACACTGGGAATGGACTCACATTTTAGAGACAACAGTTGGACCTGTCAGCTTTTACAGTCTTGCAGAAAAACTACAGCAGGGTGTTGTTTAGCTCTCTGAAATCTTCCCTGTTCTCAGCTATGAAAAAGTCCAAAGGTGTAGACTCTGAAATCGTGGAAAGTAGAGGCATCTTGATTAACAGGCTTTTCTCAATGCTGATCTGTGTTGGAGACGCTTCAAACAAATCCAGTTCTGTTTTTGTACATTCTTCTGAGCAGTCATGAAAGCAAGCCAGCCCTTTAAAAATATATTTCCTTTTCTAGCAGCAGAACAGAACCTCTTTTTCTGGGTTTTCCATTTCTTTTGGACCATTCAGCCTGGCTTGTTCTTTTTATTTTTCTTGTCCTGGCCAGAATGCTCACTGGCGCCACCCTTCCTTCTTCTTTTAAGGTGCTGGGGAGAACTTTCCCTCTAGGGGCATGACATGGTTCTCTTTCTTTTAAGGCTTTTTCTTTGAATATAAACAAGTCCTGACACTCCTGATTTGACAATGTTTCCAACTGGCCCATGGCAACCTTGGAAACATGTCTAAACATGTTTTTTGTAATATCTTGAGTGGTGCTTTTAATGTGTGGCTTAACAATTTCCAAACCTCGTTTCACAAGTGGGATGGCCTTTCTAAACAGCATGTGGAGTATATCCCCTATGCCTGCACCATATATCACAGGAATGTCTTGAAAACCCAGAAGACCATTGCTTTGTCATGGATGGAGTGACACACTTCACTAGTAAGAAAGAAGCAGCAGTATGTTTATTGGTATAAAACAGCGATTTAACAAAGTTTGATAGTAAATGCAACAGTGTTTTAACAAGACTCAATGGAAAGGTACGCTTAATGATTTACTGCATAGAGGACAGGGTCACTAACAGGGACACCCTCCCATTGAGTCATGAGGTTCAGAAAGGACCCCTTTATGTCACCAAAATCGGGAATATGAAACTCCTTAACATCAATGTAGCATTAAGAAGCAGGCATTCTTTATTGCAGCGCTGGATGCATGGGGGATCGCTCCACCTAATGTGCATGGCTTCCTTCTCTCGGGTAGCTCTTTTTATGCAGTACATGTATACCTCAACCCTTCTGTAACATTTCCCCCCTTTGAGACTTAATAAATTTCTTATGTGTCATTTATTTAAGTCAGATTTTCAAAGTGATTCTCTTTGCAAGTCTCACCTAAATTGCCTAATTCTGATCTACAAAATGTGGACCCTGACCAGAGGACATTCCTATCAGTACCCCAAACCTTGGTATTATTTCTTTGAGTGATACCTTAGTTACTTCTCTAGCTTTGTTGGTGTGACAGGGGAAAGCTTCCAGCCATCCCGAGAAGGTATCAATCAATACTAAGATACACCTATACCCATTCTGTCCTGGTAGTTCAGAAAAATCAACTTGTCAGTAATCTCCAGGTGAATTTCCCTGTTTAGTGGTCCCTGGGGGTGGTCTTTTCCTATTCACAGGATTATTTTTAAACTAATGGGACACTTTGCTATTACACACTTTCACACTTTACTATTCCAGTCATTCCTACACATATAATCAAATTTTGAAGACTAGAGTTCATAGCCTCACTACCCCAATATGTTTCTTCATGTCTCTTTTCTATAATCCCAGTCATTATTTGCGACGGAACAATGACTTGTTTTGTGGGGGTTATTAACCAACCCTCTCTGTTTATGGTTCCTTTTAACAGAGATGCCAATTGTTGATCTGCCTCACTATAATTTGGCCTCAGAACTGGAAGCTGTACCTGCTTTGCTGGCACTAACGCAAGGATGCTTTGTTCAGCCACCTCCGTAGCAGTTTTATCAGCCAATCAATTACCCACATTTACTGCAGTTTTTCCAAATCAATGTGCTTTACAATGCATTATTAAGAATTTCTTCCTTGTATTTAATAGGAGATCTTGGCCTGAAAACAGTCCTCTTTCCTTCCAGATAGCCCCATGTGCATGGACTATCCCAAATGCATATTTGGTGACATATTGATGGGTAGAGTCTCGGCCTTTATCACCTGTGTAATTGTAACCACTGCATATCCAGCCATCTGTCTTCTATCTCATACAAAGCTATTATAATCAGTAAAGAATTCCAAATCAGGATCAGTTAATGTTTTATCTCTCAGATCCTGTCTGCTTGAGTATACATGCTCAATAGTTTGTAAGCAATCATGATACGGGGATATGAAGTCCTTTGCTTCCGAATTCAAAAACATTGCTGGGTTAACCACTGTGGTGGTTTTAAGTTCCACATCATCCTGTTCCAACAAGATAACTTGATATTTTAGCATGCAGCTTGGAGACAACCAATGCCCCCCCTTTTGTTCTAAAACGGAAACCACCATATGCGGAACATATGCTATAATTCTCTGTCCCATTGTTAATTCTCTTACTTCTTGAATTAAGAGAACAGTTGTGGCCACAGCACGCAAGCATCCTGGCCATCCTTTACTAGCATTATCTATTTGGAGAAATATCCCACAGCTCTTCTCCATGTTCCCAGTCTTTGAGTCAGCATGCCCAAGGCCATTCATATACAAATAGCTCAAAAGGCTTAGACAAATCAGGTAGTCCCAATGCAGGTGCTGAATTCAGAGCCCTTTTTAAGTCCTTAATAAGGCTACTTGGCATTCGGGGGTCCCTAGTAAGTGGTTCTCTTTTGACCCCTTCAGGGTTTCATAAAGGGGTTTTACCGGTAGTCCATAGTTGAGGATCCACAGTCTGCACCATCCGACCATGCCCAGGAATGCTCTCATCTCCCGCACAGTTCTTGGTTCTGGAGTTTGGCAGACTGCTTCTTTCCTGTTGGTTCTCAGTTTCCATTGTCCTTGGGAAATCTCAAATCCTAGACAGAGCACAGTTTCTTTTCCTACTTGGGCTTTGACCTTTGATCCTCCTTGTCCTAAGAAATTTAACAAGCTATAGTCATGTGTAAGCATTCTCCTTGGGTTTCTGCAGCCAATAAAATATCCACATACTGAAATACTATTCCTTCTGGATTTTCCTTTTTCCACAATTCCAATTCCTTTGCCAGCTGATTGCTAAATATTGCTGGATTATTTTTGAAACCTTGCGTCAATACTGTCCAAGTAAGTTGAGTTTGCGTCCGGTGGTGGGGCTTTCCCATTCAAAGGCAAATATCACCTGACTAATTTTGTCTAGAGGTATGCAGAAGAAGGCGTCCTTAAGATCTAGTATCTTTCCTTTAAGGATGTCAGCAAGGTATATGGGTTAGTTACCACGGGGTGAATGTCTTGGACAATCTGATTTATAGCTCTTAAATCCTGAATTAATCTATACTCCCAATTCAGTTTCTTTACTGGCAATATTGGAGTGTCACATTCTGCTAACAATCCATAATTTAAAAATTTCACTATTAACTCTTCCAATCCCTTCCTAGCCTCCCACTTAAGGGGATACTGGTTTTGTCTTACCAGTTTGGTTTTGGACTTTAAAATGATTCTTACTGGCTTGGCCAACTTGGATCGACCTGGGTTTCCACTAGCCTATACCAAAGAGGTTACTGTGTCTTCTACTTCTTAAGGGATTTCTTCCTTTGATCTCTGTGTATTCTGTAACATAAAAATCTTTGCCTCCACAGCATTTGATTCAGGTATTAACAATTGTGCTTCTCCATTAGTAAAGACTACCTGCGCATCCAGCTTACTCAATAAATCCCTTCCTGTCAAAGGCATCGCATTCAGGCATATATAAAAATTGGTGAGTTACACATTGCTTTCCTAACTTAATTTTTAAGGATCGCAGGAAGGGTCAATTCTTGCTTCTCCTTGTGGCACCAACATTTACAGTCTCTCGACTAAGACCACCTTTACAAGTACTGAGTACAGAGCCTGCATCTACCAAAAATTCTATCTTGTTGTTCCCCAGCTTCAATATAACCAGGGGTTCACCTGGGAATGACTTCCCCGGTCCCCTTCAAGATTCATCATTTAATGTCATCAACTTAATGGTCTGCAAAGCATGATCCAAGTTAGGGCATTCCCTCTTCCAGTGTCCCTTTTTACTTTTCTCAATTATTAAAACAGCCCACGCTACTTCCAGTATTTTTTACAGATCCCTTAAATCCACCCCTTCTAATTTTTGAATTTTTTTCTTATATCTGGGGATGATTGCCCCATAAAAATAGAGGCCAATTGAATAGCTTCTTCTGGGTTTTCTGGATCTAAATTAGTATATATATTTTTAGCAGTTCTTTTTAACCTTTCCATAAAAGCCAATAGTGGTTCGTTCAGCTCTTGTTTCTTTTCATACAATTTGGACCAATTGATCACCTTTGGCATAGCATGTTAATGAGAGTTCATCCCATTTTCCCTCTCGTCAACAAGATAACATCAATTGCAATATGGTATTGTATCTTAAAATTCCATTCTTTGGTCATCTTTCTTGGTCTTGGAAACACCCCCATAATATTTTACCACTACCATTTTTGTGGGGTTTCTTAAAACATCAGAGGCTTCTGAGGCCAAAGATGTAATCACCTTCCCAAAGTAAAATGAGCCATGCTTGCTCTTGTCACTTTTTCAGTGATCATTGTGTTGATATGCTGGCAGTTAACCAGCATGTTAGTGCAGCTTATTATATGTCAGTTTTGCAATTTTGCATTTCACGGTGTTTTTCTTAATATGTTAAGGCTGCAAAATGATGTATTCTTTCTGTCTGTAATCTTCATCATATTTAGCTTTTTTGTCATTATCTGTGCACCAGACTGGACAGCCTGAATCTTCCCGTTTCTGGAGGAGGTAGAGTTTCATATAATCTGAGAAAAAACTGCTACCTCTCTGTTCAAAATGCTAAACCTCATAGATTTCACAAACTCTGTAGCCCTTTTTGAAAGCCTTGTTCAGTTCTGGGGAACACCAGGTACCCACAAGGGCTCACTCTTCATCACTGTGGGTGCAGAGGGTCTAGCAGGTTTCAGCACAAGTATGTCACAGAGGAAACAATAGCTTGCCATTTACCCTCACAGGAAGCACAGGGAAAAAGAGCCCATGAAGTAGGTACACCTTTCCTTTGACCAGCCCGAATTAGGCTGTCAGGGTGTCACAATTCTCAAAAAATACCCTTCAAAGTTATTGTTTTGTTTTGTTGATAAAGGGATAGAGGCTAGTAAAATCATAGTCATGTACATTTTCATCAGGGGCTGCTTTGTAATGGAGGCAAATGGCATTTGTCTTGCCACCAAAAAGAGCATCTCTGGGGGACAGAGGTGTGAACAGTTTGGTCCCACCTAAGAACTCTGCAAGCTCCCCATCAGATTTTGTCATAGTGACCCACTCATGCTCTCATATAGATCTGATGTTGAAACCCGCTCTCCTTAGATGGTCCATCTTTTGTTGTATTGTGTAAAGCAAATGTCCAAAGGTGGTCCTACCAGAGGGTTCCAGACATTTTCATTGTAGCATTTGATACAGCCATGGAAAAAAGCACACATTAAATTCAAAAGCTCTTGGCACTCCATCAATGACCATCCAAGAACTAGGTTCCTACTTCATATTTGCCAGCTTGTAATGCATGATTGATTTGAATATTTTCCTTTTCAGCCACATAGAGAAGCCATTGAACAGAGAGAGCTGAATTTCTCTTTTTCCTCAGTTGATAACCATCTGGAGGAAGGAGCACAACCATGTTAGGTTTAAGGAACATAAACTGGACATGCAAATAAAGGCCAGCATACTATATTGAAAAGGGTCTCTACAGTGATAAACCTTCACCTTTTTACTGTCCTCTTCCTCACAGAATGTGTGCCCTGGTTTTGGCTGGGATAGACTTAATTTTCTTCTTAGTAGTTAGTACAGTGCTGTGTTTTGGCTATGATGTGAGAACAATGTTGATAGGACACTGATGTTTTCAGTTGTTGCTGGGTGATGTTTATACTAAATCAAGGATTTTTGGTTTCTTGGGTCCTGCCAGTGAGAGGGCTGGAGGGGCACAGGACATGGGGAGGGGACACGGCCAGGACAGCTGACCCAAGCCAGCCAAAGAGGTATTCCGTACCATATCATCATGCTGAGTATATAAACTGGGGGAAGAAGAAGGAAGGGGGGGAGACATCTGGCATTATGGCGTTTGTCTTCTGAAGTAACCGTTGTGCATGATGGAGACCTGCTGTCCTGGGGATGGCTGAACACCTGCCTGCCGATGGGAAGTGGTGAATGAATTCCTTGCTTTGTTTTGCTTGTGTGCACAGCTTTTGCTTTACCTATTAAATTGTTCTTATCTGAACCCTTGAGTTTTACATTCCTTTCCGATCCTCCTTCCCATCCCTCTGGGTGGGTGGGGAGTGAGCAAGCAGCTGCATGGTACTTGGTTGCCGGCCAGGGTTAAACCAAAACAGTCCTTTTTGGCACCCAACGTGGTGCACGAAGGGTTCGAGATAATAACAGATTGGCTTGGAATGTGCTAGTTTGAATTTATAGCTGTTATTGCTGTTTAGCTATGAAGGGGCAGGTTTCTGTGCTTACCATGGGGCTTGCTTGCCTTACTGTATATTAGAGTCTACTGCTTGTTAGTGGCTGCTTCTTGCTTTCACTGCTTGCTGTACTGCTTATCATCTTACTGTGCTGTGCCCAGGAACATTCTGATAACAGCAATGGCGATGCGCTGGAGCTGGCAGATGGCAAGGGCATTGCTGCTGTTTCTGTGCTGCTGTACTGGACAGGTTGGAACTCTAGTGTGAACTCGAGTCAAAGGGACTGTGACCTGTGGATGAGTCCATGTAGGAGCAGTACACCCCAAAGCATCTGTAGTTGTGACTAAGTCCATGCCTGAGTAGGTATATCTCGGAGCATCTGTGGCCATGGTTGTGTCTGTGCTGCAGCAGGTATGTCTCTGAAGGAATTGTGGCCCAAGGACAAGTCCATGATGGAGAAGGTACACCTCAAAGCATCTGTGGCTGTGGATAAGTCCACACTGCAGTAGGTAGAACTTGAAGCATCGGTGGCTGTGCATGAGGTCATGCTGGAGCACCTCAAAGTGTGTGGCCATGAAGAAGCCCATGACAGAGCATGTACAGCCTTGGAGGCAGCCAGGGATAAGGCCATGCTGGAGCTGATTTACTTATGAAGGGACTGTGGCTGTGGGTAAGCCCATGTTGGAGCAGGTCTATGGTGATGGCCCATGGATAAGGCCATGTTGGAGCAGGTGCACCTCGAAGTGACTATGGCTGTGGATGAGTCTATGCTGCAGCAGGTATACCCCTGGAGAGACTGTGGATCTTAGCTGAGGATCCACGTGGAGCAGGTTGCAGTCTGTGGATACGTCCAAGCCGGAGCAGGGGCAAGGGGAGGAGTTCATTTAAACCCTACAGGCTGGTCTGAAGGGACCAGGGGTGGAGATTGCAATGGATATACCTTTAAATTGTTGTAACCCATGATTTGAGTTTCATGTTATAGGAATGACTATTGCAGCAACCACCTGAACCATTGGAGGAGAAGCCTTACAAGAAGCAGTGCAAGTGCAGCAGTGACCTGACCTGAGCTAGCTTTGATGCCTGATTACCCCATACAACACACAACCTGTCTTCTCCTGAGTGACTACCATAAGAGATCGTGTTCATGGACTAAATGAACTCAGTGGACATTTTGTGGACATTTTATAGACATTTTGTTGACATTTTTACAGGGGTGGTGCATAGACTAGAGGAATGATGTCTGTGTATTATATCAAAGGATGGGAAGGGTGATAGTGGTTAATGAGGTTGTATTGGAAAGTGTGGCATGACGTAAATGGTATGGAATAAGGGATGGATACTGTCCTAGTTTTGGCTGGGATAGAGTTAATTTTCTTCTTAGTAGCTGGTGCATTGCTATGTTTTGGCTCTGATGAGAGAATAATGTTGATAGGACACTGATGTTTTTAGTTGATGCTGGGTGATGTTTATACTAAGTCAAGGACTTTTCAGTTTCTCAGGCCCTGCCAGCAAGAGGGCTGGAGAGGCACGGGAAATTGGGAGGGGATATGTCCAGGACAGCTGACCCAAACCAGCCAAAGAGGTATTCCATACCATATGATGTCATGCTGAGTATATAAACTGGGGGAAGAAGAACGAAGGGGGGGACATCTGGCATTATGGTTTTTGTCTTTCCAAGTAACCGTTACACATGATGGTGAAAAGGAATAAGGACTAAAAACCTAAAGATCCACCTGAGAAGAGTCTCAGGTCTGTAAAAACCCCATTGTGCCTTGCAAAATTACTCAACTTGTTTACTGAGGAACCATAGCATGTAGTGCTGAACTGCCCTGTTGTTGCTCACTGTACCCAGGCCTAAGCAATTGTTGGAAATTTCTGTACCAGGTACGAGAAATCATAAATTAGGTAAAGTTAGACACATCAATAGAAGAAAATGGTAGCAAGACAAGATTTATGTAAAAGATCCTGGCAGGGTCACTTATGAACGAAAGTTGAAAAGTGCAACTCTGAGGAAGACCACCTGAGCGGGGCCAAAGGCCGAAACGACCCTCTCAGAATTGATGCCAAGAGAAGAATCCGTCTAAACTCTGCCCAGGCTCCACCTAGACTCCACCTATCATTAATATGCAATGAGATGTTGCAATTACATGAATAATATATGAAGAGATGTTGCAATCATGTATGTCAAATGTATAAATTAGCCTGTTTAACACTTATGCTTCGGAGCGAGTTTCTGTGGTGTGAACTACCTCCTCCCCTGCACAGATAATAAATAACTTGCTGCTAAAAGTACAAAAAGTCTCTTAGCAGTTTTCTTCATTCCAAGGCTTTTTGTCATCAGTGGAGACTTGCTTTCCTGGGGATGGCTGAACACCTGCCTGCCCATGGAAAGTAGTAAATGAATTCCTTGCTTTGCTTTGCTTGCATGTGCAGTTTTTGCTTTACTTATTAAATTGTTCTTATCTCAACTCTTGAGTTTTACATTCCTTTCCGATCCTCCTTCCCATCCCTCTGGGTGGGGGGGGAGTGAGCAAGCGGATGCGTGGTACTTGGTTGCCGGCTGGGGTTAAACCATGACAATGTGCAACAGGTTATCACCATAATCTCATTCCTGTATGATTGGCAGCCCTCCCTCAAAATTTTTACATTGTTGGTAATAGTAACTTAGCTATTTTCGAAAGTCAAAGGTAAAAATTTAAAGAAACTATGAAACATATACTCAGACTGTGTACTTGAGTATTACCCACATGAGTTTACCCCCTTAGGTGATTAATTGCACGTTCTTTTTTTCCTTCAGAAGCTGACTAACAACAAAATAGCCATCATAACCTTTGGCATTATGTGCTAGGAAAGTATAGCCCTGAAACTTTGTGTCGAGAAACAACTGAATAAAGTCCACAAGATATGTGGCCCCTTTAAACTCCCATTCTCCTTCAGTTTTCCTTTCTGCCCCATCTTCTTCATCCCAAGGGGCATCTGGTGCTAACTTCATGGAAAAGATGTAGTTTGAGATATGTGTTCTGGTTTTCTGCATGCATTCTATGTCATAGCTAATATAGCCCCGCCCTTCTTGTGGATTTTTTGATCACAGGCATGAAACACTGGTGCTGGTTTACATTACAGATCTGGTCATATAGCATATTCTGCACTTCCAGCCTTTGCTTTGCCAGTGCTGTGTTTTCTAGATAGGCCTTACACTTTTCACAGAAAATCATAGCCAAACAATTTCTTTCTTGGTAGCCAGGGCCCTGTGCCTCTGTAAGCATTCCCCAAACCTGCACAGCAGCTGGCAGCTAGGGTACCTTATCCTTGTCCCCAAGTTAAATGCACAGTCAGGAGACAAGCAGAATCAGCAATAATATTTACAGCTATGGTCATGGTTATACAATGTCTGACAAAGCTCACAAAAGTTTCTCACCAAAACACCTTCCTGACTTCCTTAACATCATAATAATGTTCATCATGTTAAAGGAGGAAACAGGTCTCGGGATATCTAAGACTGTCGTTTGGCTTAAAAATCCCCCAACCCTTTTTCCCCTCAAATAGGAGTATGATGTGTATTTTAAAGTGCAGCAGATCCTCAAGGAAAAGGATGTCACTCAGCATGACCTTCCTGTGTATAGGCCACCCCAGTTGGTCATGTAGCTCTTTTGCTGAGGGAAGAGGTTAAAGAAATTTTAGTAGATCTAATTGCTTAACAATTACCTAGATTGTTGTTGATAAATAATGCTTTGTTTTACTAACCATTGTGTAAATTAACTGAAGCAAGGAGTCTGCAGTTCCTCCTGAAGGACAGTTCCTGATGAGAACTAGCTAAAACCAACTACAGTTTGGACAAAGACCAAGGAACAACTGAGTCTGCACAAAGAGAGAAGGTAAAAAGTTCAGATCAAGGGAGACTACCAAGCCTTCATCCCCACGACCCCCACGACCACCACCAAGAGGCACCATGCAAGCGCAGTTGGGAGGGACTTATGGAAATGACTTCTTGGAACTAATTTTAATATGAAGCAGGGATAGGTCATGAATATGTATAGGTGTATTTGGAAACCTTATGTATATGCAACATTTGATTGTATAAATTGAGGCAAGTTGTTGCATGGCTTTGGTGGGACTACCCCCAGTGCTGCCCAGCGCTGAATAAACATACCTACTTAACAATCTGATAGATTGTGGAGTCTGATTCCCCAAGTCAGCTCTGCTTAACAGTGCTGCATCTGTCAGGTCCCTCACAGCTGTAAGCACTGTGAGACTCTCAGCAAAACAGATATTATTGTCACTTTTTTTTAGATCAATTAAATAACACTGCTCTTTGTCTATAATTTTGGAATGGGGGAGAGACTGCAAGTTTCTGCATACCCCATCCTCAACAGCTTTTACAATAATGACACCCAGGTAGAAAGACTGATCAAATCACAGCACAGGAGAGTACTGACCCAAGTCTGAAAATTTTGCAGTACTCATATTGTTCAAAGAGTCATGCATGCTGACAGCTTCAAGATGTAGCTGATTTTAATCACCAGGGTCAAACAGTTGGCATAAATGATCGGAAATTTGCTCTACATGTCAAGCGTTTCATAAGCTTTGTGTAGTGATACCTGATCTAAATTAACAAATCTGTGTTCTTCTACATATTGTTTAGCTCTGAACCTCTGGGTCAGCCAGTTCCACTGCCTAACACGCTCTACAGAAGCCACAGGGTGGTCTGCTGCCTGCTCCACCACACCTGCTACATTTGAGGGTAGGAGGCTTTCAAATTCTCCTTCAGGCCTTTCAAGTGCAGCAGACAGCCTCCCCTGGGAAACATCCTCATTGTGTTCGACAGCCTTTTGCTCTGCAGGAGGCTACAGCAACTGGGAAGTCACTTCCAGGGCATCATCTTCTACCCTTGTGGGAGATGTGGTCACTGGCCCACCATGTTTGCATTTAAGGGCCCTTGTGATCCTCTAAGCCCCTTGCCAATAAGGTGATTGCAGCAACACAAAACTCATGTAGATTTCCAAATTAACATGCTTCATTTTAGCAGGTTTTTTTCTGTTCTGCTAACCTGTAAGTCAAAGCCTCAGAACTAACAGCCCCACCAGCACTTTCATCCTGCCTGCTACTCATCTGTGCTCAAAAAATCATCACAGTCTTTGAATGCTAAAACCATTTGCTTACTATTGCACCCTGTGAAAAACTGGCTTAGCTGTACTAATTAGCGTCCTTGATTGCGTTTTGCTTTGATGTCCTGTGAATAGTAGCCACAGCCTTATCAGCACAGCTAGCACTTGTATGACTACCCCCCTGACTTCCGACAGCCTGTCATAGCACTACTGCCTGCCCTTTTCTCACCAGCATCCTGCTGGCTACTCCTCTGTACCACATGACAATCATGGCCTTTTAGCTCTGCATTGTTCCCATTGCTCTTACTGATCTGCAGCAGCTGTGGTCTCCAAAAGCATGGGGCTGCAGTCTGCCCCCCAAAGCCTGGGTCTGGCTGCTTTTGCAGTAATCAGGACAGTCTAACAGGACAGTCTTGATTGCATACTCAGTCTTCTTATTTGAAGCATCAACCTATAGACAAGGAAACACATATAGCACAAACCTGCACCCCAGAATGGTCTTACAGGTAGCTGCAAGATCCCCCACAACCATGGGGAAAGGGAGCTCCTCCACCACCACTGGCCCTCTCTGTGTGACACAGATCAAAATCCAGTTTGCAGTTCATGGGCCCATTGACTGGTTCTTCTGGTTCACGTGGTACTTTTTGGGATCCCCTTAGGATCTTTTCCTTATTGTCCCCACACACATGTTCTTTTGGAGTTGGCATTTTCTTCTGGTTTTCCATTTTCGCAGACATTGTCGGCTGTATCTTGCAGCAGCACGCAAAGCCTGATGTATGTCCCAGTGATACCGCATGGTCATCCTGTTGGGCTAGTCATGGATACAGGGGATTTTATCCAACTCTTAGTAATGATTAATTTAACTCACATAGTATCCACAGTTTCTCATATTCCTTTCCCTTAAAAGTGCTGCAAAGCGACCCAGTGTTTTCTGAGTGATAGGTGTTGAATTCTCACTTGACCTCCTGGACATCACAAGCTTCTGGGCTTCCTTCCCTTCTAATTCCTCACTGTTGGCTCCCAGTATACTAGCATCAGAGCAAACAGGCAGCAAACCTTTTGCCTGGCTGGCGGCCATAATCTTTCTGCATGTCTTGAAGTTCACACAGGGTTAGGGACCAGGTAGTTTTGCCCTCTTGGGTGATTTGTCTTGCTTCTTCCTCCTGTTTTCTTGCTGAAGGACTAACTAGCTTCCTGATCAGACCCCTCCTCCACCTCTCTTACTGATCGATGGTACAGACCTGTCAACCTCAGCATCCAGAGTTTCTTTTTCATCTGCTGAGATGACTACTGTAGTTAGGGCTTGGATTCCTGTCTCAACCATGGTCTTGTGATGGTGCTGAACGGAGGCTTGATAGGCAATAGCCAAGCACCAAAACAGTGCTAAGAGCTGCTGGGTCTCATTGGGGTAGGGAAGGCACCCTTCCATCAAGTGGCACACCTATTCAATGGGATTACATGGCTGTTCAGGCATAAAATCCCAGCCTATGGGAGGTGATAACCACCCTAGGAACCTTCCCAAATCCTTCCACACACCCTGCCACCCACAGATCAACCACCTCAGGACGTTTTTTTGTCACTTTACTAACAAGTTGTTTCCTCTTATGCCAAGATGAAACCAAGTTCCACACACCCAATAAAAAGCCAACAATGTTAGATAACAGATTCAAAAAGTTTACATAAGGATGTACAAGAACCTTGTGAGCCCACTTAACAAAACTAGACACATCAAGCCCAAAGAAGTGGGAGGTGTAATCCCTCATTCTCTCCACAAGATGCCTCATCCAGCAAAGGAATGGCATCAATGCCAGGGGAAAGCGCATGGCTAGTTCTTTTATCAAAATGTTCCCAGGCACAGTGAAACAGACTCATAAGCAGCACAGTTGTATTGGGTTTGCATGGCAAGGTTTTGATAGCAGGGGGGCTACAGGGGTGGCTTCTATGAGAAGCTGCTAGAAGCTTCCCCTATGTCTGATAGAGCCAACGACAGCTGTCTCCAAGACAGATCCACTGCTGGCCAAGGCTGAGCCAATCAGCAGCAGTGGTAGCGACTCTGTGATAACATATTTAATAAGAGGGGGTGGGGGTGGGGTGGGGTAAGCCCTAAATTATTATCAGCAAACTCTCAGCCTTGTCTGAGGTATTTTTGTTCTATATTTTATTTTTACAATTCTTATAGACATTAGTGCTCTGCTAAATAAAGGAATGTAGCACAGTAAATACATCACAACAAAATGGATGGCAACTCCTCCTCAACCCAAACTCACACACACACACACCCCCAAATGAAACCTTTGCAGTTCCATTACAGAGAAAGGGTCAAAGACCTCTGACAAAAAACATCAGAGGAATTACATTCAGATGTGCACACTCACATTCTAGGCTCATTTACACAGAGACAGAGATCACCAAGTTCAGTGTTTCCAATACTTTATAATAATTCCCATTCAACCTTTTTACAGAACAATAATACAAGAGAGTTTAGGCACTGCACAAAATATGTGCAAGAGATCTCATGCACATTGCCATCTTCAGAAACTGAATTCATTTAGAAAATTAAGGAAAAAACCACACAAAACAAAACAAATCTGGAAATTCCAATCAAATCTCAAATCAAAACAAGATTCAGAACAACTGGGGAAACTTGCTAATAAAACCAAGAAGAATGTTTCATCCTTAATGTAACTATTGAAGCATTAATAAGAATATAGTAAATAGTGAAGAGGGAAAAAACTTTTCAGACCTTTATACAGAAGAAAGAATGCAAAATGGCAGTTTATTCTTTTGAATCCATGAAGAATTCACACATCTAATCTAATAAACTACTGCACTACTATAGAAAACTGTTAACTCTTCCTTTACAGCTCATTTTTCTTGCAACTATCTTTACTTTTGCAAACTAAAACTGTGGGATTGTTTACAAGACTTATCTGGAGTGCACACTGGAAACTTCCCAGTGTAGAAATTTAATACACATATTACAATTACTTGGAACAATGAAGATTCTTTACTAGACTCCAATCCTATAAGCATTCACATGCTTAGCTTTAAGCATCTGTTTACCATGAAGTCAACAGGTTAGGTACTTTGGTGCTTATAACTAGGTGTAAGCTTAATTACAGGAAAACAGCCTTGTTTTTAATTATTCATTTTTTTGTGTGCTTAGGTTTTCTTCATCTCCCATTGAAGTCAATGGGAAAACCCCTCAACATGAGTTGGACAGAACCATAAAAACAAGTGAAGTTGAGGGTGTAAAACACAGCAGGAATCAGAAGTGTGATAACTGTCTTCAAGACTGAGTTTCCTCAGGCAACATGGAAAGGCTGCACTGTATATAACCTACTAAACAATATATGTTTATATATAATATTTAGATATATTACTATATTTATAAGAAGTTATGAAAATTTTCAAATTATCTCCATAATCCAGATATCTACAATTAAAAATTCTAATCACAAGTCATTCACAATCTATTTACATCAGTCTGATAGCAGAGGTAAATACTAACCTGGAATACTAACACCATTTGCTTGCAAAATCTGCTATTCCAGAGATCAAGATTGAATTATGCAACAAGAACTGCAGTAAATCAAGTCATTGATTTTCAAACTAAAATGTATTCATTAGTACAATAGCTTATGCTCTGTTCTATTATCTCCCTTACTGCCTGTTGAAATATAAAGCTTATTTTCTCTTTCTCTCTGTTCATCCCATGTATGTCCATGGTTTCTGAAAGGCAACAATAAACCTCTGACCACAGATGGAAACCAAGTGCTCAGGTAAAAACAGAGTTTTCATGGATCTCATCAACAGAAGTGTGCATGTGTATACACATATAAACAAAATCTCTGGAATAAAGTCCAGGTATCATTACTAGTTTCCAAACACAATGCACTCCGCAGTCCATTCCACAGTAACTGAGAAACTAATGGCTATAAGCATCACACCATTTTCAAGCTAAAAGGATGGGATTTTTTTTTCCCTATATGTGTTCTGATCTTGTTTTTAATCACACCGAGCCTTTATATCAAAATAAGACAAGGCAGAAACTGTTGCTTTCAGAAAATACAGTGCATCAGCCTGGTCTAAATATATGGTTCAAATTCAGTGTAAACAGCAGTATGCAGTACAGACAAAATGTAGCTACACAAAATAGAATGTTTTCTTATTGAGGAAAAAGAGCCATCAGCTGCTTTATTATTTTAGTGGTTTTCCCCTTTTTCCCTGATATAAGTTATAGACCAATCAAATCCTGCATTTCATACATCTCTACATTTCTTCATAAAAATCCATGTAATACTCACACATTCTCTGTCATATGGAAAACCAAAACACAAATTAACTTACATAGCAAAATAAATAAATTTATTCCTACCTTACGTTTACTTCTCCCATTTATCTGTCTAAACAAATGCCATTAAAACTAGATGTCTTTCAACAAAAAATACTTTTAAACTGGCTCAGTGTAACAAAATTACTTAGTGTGCAGAACTATTATTTTCAAGCTTCATAAATATCAATCACAATTTAAAAATGTCAGTATACACAAGCACACAGTTGTGTGTACCAAATCTGTAATTAAGAACTTAGAATGTATAGCTTCTCAGAAAACCCCCTCAATATTACTCTTGCTGGATATCTAGAGATCACTCACCTCCTGCCTCATTTAACCTCTGAAATGAGCATATAAAAGACATTGCATTTGAAAAAAAAGTATTTCGAAGATTAGAAAAATAGGGAACCCAACTGCAAAAAATCACATATCCTGAATTATTTGCCAAAACATGTCAAAACTGCATTATCTATACCAATTCATGGAGCACCTTTTGGGGTTCTACTATACTGAAGGATAGAAACTAAAAGGTGTGCATTTGAACAATTGGTTTTATGACAGCATCAGTTACTCATTCTTCATAGACATGTAAGTCATCTTTTTGTGAATTTTACCATGGACACTGCTGCTGTTGCTATTTACCCTGTGTGTGGAGTTGCATAAAGCTTTATTTGTATAGAGATGCAACCAAAAAGTCTCATGGCTATATTTTCCCTCCTCCTCTATACACAGCAAATGTTGGGGAGAGAGAGAAATGTATCTGTGGATACAAATGCAGAACTAGAAACAGAAGTAGTAATGAGGAAAACTATCCTTCATGCATATTGTGAAGGTGAGATGTCAGCTTTAGATATAAACTGGTTGCTCTTGCGCAGTTAACAGTCTGTACATAGCAGCTGGCATGGTCTTCATATGAATCTAGAAGGTAATAAGATGTGTTAATCAATACTCCTATTAGGCATGCTACCAAAACCATGAGTGTTCAATAGCCTAGGCCCTAGGGAGTACTAGGGAAGAAACTAGATGAGGTAACACAGGACAGAAGGGAAAGGGAAAGCCTGATAATTTTCATATCCATACTAAGGTCTAGAGAAAAAGGATTATCTAAGGTGTTGAGTATCTACCAATCATCTCAATTT
Organism: Falco peregrinus; assembly: GCF_023634155.1. NCBI lineage: Eukaryota > Metazoa > Chordata > Aves > Falconiformes > Falconidae > Falco > Falco peregrinus. The sequence continues at coordinate 8,706,395 of NC_073743.1, read as the reverse complement.
TATCTGAAGTTGTAGGCACTTCAATAATAAGAAAACCCTTGGTGGTTCTCACTCTCACTTCTAGTATTTATGTTTGAACAGTAACAACCCAAAAGAGGCAATGATGACGCAATATGCAATACTGTCTAGGCACACTTCTTGCTCCTACCTCACCAACAGCATTTGAGAGAACGTGAACAATTTTTTCATGAGGTGTTGCTACAACACTCTGCCCATTGATTTCAATGATACGATGGCCAACTCGTACTCCTCCTCGCTCTGCTATACCTCCTCTCATAAGGCTACAGATCTGGAAGGGAAAGGACAAAATCATCAGTTTTGATATGGAACAGAGACTTTTGACCACAAATGATAATTCAGTACTTACATACATGTGTTTGCAGGGAAGTCTAAAATGTAGTGGTTCACTGATTCAAAGTAACATTTATTAGCATATTAATAATGTGTACTACACATTCTCTTCCAAAAGTAAAAGAAACCATCCACCAAAAGCTATCTGTATAATACTTGTTACTTCATGGTTTGAAAATTTAAGAGTGTATGAAGAAGCATAGTTTACAAAAACTTCAAAGTGCATAAGCCTTGCACTAAAAGACAGTCAAAGACAGACTCTTTCTTTTGAGACCATATACAATGGTTTGGTCAGAGACACAAATGATGCAGACTGAAAGCAGCCTTCTCCATACACTTTTGTTTCTTTAACCTAAACCAGCCTTTTTACTCCTGATTGATTCTAAAGCTATGAAATAAAGTTTCTTTCCCTGCTTTTGACTTGGAAAAAAGTCAGATGAATAACTTTGACCAGTTCAGCTTTTGTGTCTTAGACTTAAAATGTATACTGAGCCCCTGCTGCAGTGAGGGAAAAAACACAATTCATTGCATATGTAAACCTTAACATATGTAAAAGCATCACCAGAAGGTCTGGAAGCTACTTACAATCCCATTCTGTACACTGAAGCCTAACTGGTATCTGAGGTCAGGTCTCCTGATCAAGACTGTGGTTACCGGAGGACATCTAACTACATTCAGTTTAACTTGGGCTTGGTTTTTCAAACCCTGAAAAAAATAACCATCACCATGAAAAATGCTGACAAAAATGGGGTGAAACAATTTAACATAAGCACTCGGAAAAACAATGCTTAGAATGTTAACATGGGAATAGCCCTGAATAAGCAGTTCTTTGAATGTATCATTATGAAACAGGATTCCTGAATACCAGACAGAAGCAAAAGGATGCTCAGTGAATTGAATGATGCAGTATAAACCTCTTCTTGTCAATAAGCTGATGTGGTTGTTTTAAGATATCTAGCTTCCTGTTGGAAATTTCTTCGTTTGAGAACACGAATTATTGTTCTAAAGAAGCAAAGGAAATAAAAAGCAGGTCTATGCAGTTGACCAGAAAATTGACAAACATTCTGGCTGGGAAATGAAATTTAAAATATGCAGCTAAGATAGACAGATACAAATAAGTGGCTTTCCTGGTGCAGTTATATTCATTTCTGTAATGCAAACATCAAGTCCATGTATAAGCAATACTCACATTTACATTACCCCTCCCTTCTAAACTGGATTTATCACATTCACCTTTATATCTTTGCTACCAGAAGAACTAAATGAAGAAGGAAAACCCAAACATAAAATTGGAGATAATTGTAGAGTCTGACCGTTACACATATTCAGGCATTCAGAGCTGTTTCTTGTAGATAAAACCAACTCCAATGTTAGATTACTTTTTTATATATAACTGAATACACATTACTCTTAAATGTTGCATTTACACATGTTTAGCCTTCAATACATAGAACCCATATGGGAAAGAGATGCTATGTAGAGAATATGGCAGCTTCAAGCTTCAATCATGTTAACATTTATTCCAATTCCAACAGCTGCTTTTGACTTTCATATGCACGAAGTCAAATATGGGTCCCATTGAAAACAGTGGGTTGCTTGCCACTGACTTCAACAAGATTAGGATTTCATTCAGGAAAATAACTCCTATTACAGCTAAGGTAATAGACTGATGTCTCTACATGCAGTTTACTGCTGCTGATTTTGCTGAGCCTAACTCTAGACTTGAGACTAACATTCTGCTGGGATGAAAAATCAATGCTTCTAACTGCCTGGATATGATGGTTGCAGAGTCCCTGAATCTGTTTCTGATAGTAGTTAGCATCAGATGCTTCTGAAAAAGATGGAAGTAGCATAATATAATTAGGGAATAACCAACACATATAGAAAGTTTCTTCCTAGATCTGTCAGTTTGTAAATGGTTTATAGTCAATTAGTAACAAGGCTTACATCTCTAATTTAAAAATAACCGTATGTGAAGTACTTGCAAGATATTCTTCTCATCTATATAAAATGCTTATCTTTTCATAGGAGTCCTTATAGAATACTAAAAAATACTAAAAAAGTTTACAAAAAGGATACTTCTGCAACATTGAAATATATACTTGGGTGACCGATGTTTCATTTGGGGGTTCATTTGTGTTACCCAAAAATGTTACATAAACAGTTCTAGATGTATGGCTATAAAGACCTGCAAATGCACCGACTACCTTCTTAACAGAAAGATAAATGGCTAGCAGTTCCTCTGGTAACAGCCTCATGAAAAAGGAGTGGAAAGGCCTCTAAAGGCAGGAGACAGCAAAGCTAGCTTTTTGATTGTTTTCATTTTGTGAAAGTGCTGAAGATTCTTAATGCATCACAGGAAAAGTCCATCTGTATGAGAAAAGCATATATCAGTTTTAGAAATAAATCTGATATGGGATAGAAAATAAGTATGAGACAAAGCTGATAACATGAAGGGTGGTGAGCTTTGTTCTGCTGAATTTGGTGCAGAGGTACTTAAGGTTTTTTTCTGCTTCAGGAAAAAGAAAAAAAGAAAAGAAAAAAAAAAAGAGTGCTGTTACCAAGGTTTTAATATACTGCATTCACAAGATATCATTTGAATTAATGGAATCCAGAGTGGTTGTTCTCAGAGACTTAAATATCTATTACTTGTTAGGGCACGGTGTTTACATTTTCAGAAACCAGAATATCAGGTTTTTATAGTGAATTTTTTAGTTCAAGCATTAAGAAAGGAATTCATGGGCAACAAAGACATACTTATTTTGTGAATTACTAAACAAACATTTTTTTACTGCAGAACACCACTACCCAGCAGGGACACGGAAGGATTTCTATAGTCATATACAGCATTACATTGCATGTCTACATGCTACAATATGCAGCAGTCCTGTGGTGTTTGACTATTTCAATAGGTAACCCAGAAGACAATTTAGCTGAATTTCCAACATTCTCAAAAATTGCATCTTTCGCCCTCCTAAAACTTTGATGTTTAATTACTCACTCTTGCATGTTTCATCTACCCCAGAGGCTCTTAATTTCCAGTTGACTAGCCTGCTTTTTGCATTTACATGCTCTCATGTCAATTAAAAAAAAGTTCTTCCAATTAAAAACTCCCACCATTTAGCCAAATTCAAAGAAACATTATACTTTCCAATGCGCTCAAGTTGTTCCTACAGAAAATAAATAGGTTTAATTTTTTTTTTTATTCAAAGTTCAGAAAAATGTTAAAATATGTTTTAAAAACCCAATCTTTTGAAAAAAAATACTCACTTCTCTAGAAACTAGATCACAGGAATAATTTAAATGGCTAAAATTGCACCATTGTAGATTTTAGACACCTATGTCTCAGACTGCCCTATGAAGTTTAGGTGCCTCCAGACAGTAACAAACATCTTCCTTTTGGTCCCAAATATTCCCTTGGGGCCTGAAGTCCTGCACCATGACTTGATCTAAGCAGCTAAATGCATAGTTCCCTTCTTAGGGCTCAGAAAACAGGTAAATCAGAATTTGCCCTCTACTTTAAAGTCATCAAAAGGAAACTGCTATAAAATGCACAAGATCAGAGTTAGACAACAAATAGTTCTATACTTTTTGCTCTCCCACGACTCCAATAAAGGTTTAAAAACATGCAATATCCAGGAATATTCTTTGTACCTTTATAATGCTCTGGCATGTTGAAAGTGGTAAGCCAACCAAACTGGTCCCATTAATTGACATGATCTGATCCCCTATATTTACTTTCCCAGACTTCTCTGCTGGTCCTCCATGCATCATGTTGGCTATGATAACTGTAGGCAAAATGGATCCCCAGCCAGATTCCACGATCACTATACCTAGAATTTCTCCCTTTTGCTTTTCAATGTAAACCTGAATCATAAGAAAGAGAGTTTCAAACAAAAACTTTTTTTCTCATCTATAGAACTGATGATCCCACCCCCCATATGTTTCCATATAAACAAACACAGGCTTCTTATTTGCAAAATGCCTTTCTTATTCAAAGGCAAAACACAATAGGGTATATAGTTTAATATAGTTTAAATGCCTTCAACCACCAAATAACATTAAAACTAGAGATTTTGTTTAATTCAAAATCCCCCCCAAATAGAACTCATCAGTTCATATGGCTGGAGGGAGCTGGTATAGAAGAAAACCTGGCATGATGGACTCTGGTGGACAGAACTAAGTCAGGGAGGGATTTAACGTACTTGTGACTGTGTTTTTGGAAACAACTACCCGTGTGTTGCAGTGTTACACTACTTCATCTTTATTAATAAAACCAGCAGCAAATATATAGACTTCTAAAATCTGGGGTCAGCCACTCTTATCAACCTCAGTGCCTCCAAAAATTTTATACTGTCCACTGTATATTCACTTCACTGACATCTAATGTCTCAAATGAGAAAATTGTTTGGTAAAAACCACACAGAGACAGTAATCATTCAACTATTGATAAATTTAGGATTCACTGCTTGCTTTTAAAACAGAATTGCCCACAGGATAAACCTACTGGGAAAAATAGAAATTACCTCAGTGAGGTTATTTATTGGAAGCACTAATAGCTTTCTGATTGTTGCCAGTGAAAACCTGAACTCAGGATACATGAGCTTAGTGGTGTTATGGAAAAAAAGCAGAGACATACATCTTTGCAGTTTTCAGATTTGGAAAAATGAATCAGGTCATCATTGTACATGTCCTGGGTATTGAGCAAGTCACTATATTCCTTCTGGCTTAGGTCTTCTGGATTGATTCCATTTGCCCTCAGAAATTCCTGGTAGGCCACGTTAAATGCTTGACCTATAGACTGTGCAATCAGCTGTGCCTGTAGTAATTCCCAAAGAAGAAAAGAACATCAAACATTCCAATGCTTTCATTCACTGATACTTTCTCTGTTATAAACACACTACAAAATGGATCATGCCTACAAGTTAAGGAAATGTAATAAATGTTTTTAAAAATTAACCTAAAGTAATAATTAAAAAAGCAGAACAGTATATCAACATAGTCATCCATGCAGTGAACCCAATGAAACAAGTAACTATACATAAGAAACACAAGTAAAGCCTTCCATTCACAGCTAACTACTGCTAACATAAAGGTATACCCATTGCATTACTTGAAATTGAGACTCCAGAGGGAGAACTTGAGCTCTCACCTGTGCTAGTTTTCACTTTCACAAAGGCAAGCCATGAATAAAAAAACCCACCACCTTCTAGGAAACACACAACAGTGTTTTAAAAGATAATGAGAAGGCCTTTAAAAGAAGGTAAAAGTATTTTATTATAAAAGGTCTTTATTAGGAGTGTTCACAGCAGGTCAAGGGAGGTGATCCTTCCTCTCTACTCAGCACTGGTGAGGCCACACCTGGAGTCCTGTGTCCAGTTCTGGGCTCCCCAGTACAAGAGAGACATGGACATACTGGAGTCCAGAGAAGGGCCACAAAGATGGTTCAGGGACTGGAACATCTGACATATGTGAAGAGGCTAAGAGAGCTGGGGCTGTTCATCCTAGAGAAGAGAAAGATCAGGGGGATCTTACAGATAAACACAAATACCTGATGGAAGAATGTAAAGAAGATGGAGTCAGGCTCTTTTGAGTGGTGCCCAGTGACAAGACAAGAGGCAACGGGCACAAACAGAAACACAGAAAATTCCACTTAAACCTAGAACACACTTTTTTTACCATGAGGGTGTGACTCTATATTGGAATGGGTTACCCAGAGAGGTTTTGGAGTCTCCATCCTTAGAGATATTCAAAACCCAACTGGACACAGTCCTGGGCAACTTGTTCTAGTGGACCTTGCTTGAGCAGGGGGTATTCAACTAGACAATCTCTAGAGGTGCTGTCCCACCTTAGCTATGCTATGATACATATATGGTATTTCCTACTCTTCCTTCTTACCAATGCTTTCCTTTAAAAATCTCACAATCATATTTGAAGTTACTGCCAGATAAAGTATGGAAAGGGTGGAAACCACTGGCCAATTGAGCAGATTCAGTCCTTAATGTGACTGGAAGCGGTCCATGATCACAGAATCATTCAGGTTGGAAGGGACCTCAGAGGATCTCTAGCCCAACCTCCTGTTCAAAGCAATCATCTACGAGGTCAGACCAGGTTATTCAGAGTTTTTAGTTAGGTATTGAAAATCTTGAGACAGACTATATAACCTCTCTGGGCAACCTATTCCAATGCTTGACAGTCCTTGTGGTGAAAAAGTTTTTCCTTGTATCCAGTCTGAACCTTTCTTGTTTCAACATATGCTGGTTAGCTCTCATACTCCCACCATGCATCACTGTGAGGAGCCTGGCTCTGTCTTCTTGATGATCTCCTCATGGCTACTGGCAAGCTGCTGTTAGAGCCCCCTGAAGCCTTCTCTTCTCCAGGCTGAACAAGCCCTGTACTCTCAGCCTCTCCTCATAGGGCAAGTGCTCCAGCCCCCTGACCATCTGATGGCCTTCTGCTGAACTCACTCCAGTTTGTCAATGCTTTTCTTGTATTGGGGTGGGGGGTGGGGGGGTGAGGTGGGGGGGGGGGTGGCAAAACTGGATATGGTATTCTAGAGGTGGTCTAATGAGTGTTGACTAGAGAGGAAGAATCATTCCCTGAAATTTACTGCTTATGCTCTTTTTAATCCTGCCCAGGATGCTGTTGTCCATCTTTGCTTGCCAGGGCATACTGCTGGCTCATGTTCAGCATTGCTGTCTTCCAAGACCCCCCCCAGGGCCTTTTCAGCAGAGCTGCTCTCCAGCTAGTCTGTTCCCAGCCTGTTTTGTTGCCAGGGTTTCTTCCTCCTTAGGTGCAGGACTTGTCATTGGTCCTTGTTGAATTTCATGAATGAAGTTCAGTGGATTTCCAGCCCACTCTGCCTAGTCTATATGGCTCACTCCTATGCCTATAGCTTGCTCTTGGCTGCTCTGCTCCTAAAGCTACTGGATGATCCATAGCTTTCACTCACTGCTGCATTACTCCCTGTGAGCTGTTCTAGTGACTGAGGAAAAGGGAATATTGCGCCCATTTTTAAAAAAATGTAATAAGAGGGACTCCAGGAACAACCAATCAGTCAGCCTCACCTCCATGCCTGGTAAGATCATGGAACAGATCCTCCTGGAACTTATGTAGAAATATATGGAAGATAGGGAGGTGATTAGAGACAGCCAATATGGTTTAACCTAGGGCAAATCATGCCTGACTAATCTAGTGGCCTTCTATGATGGAGTGACTGCTTCAGTAGACAAGGGAAGAGCTATGGATGCCATTTACCTGGACTTCTGTAAGGCTTTGGTGCTGTCTCCCACAACATTCTTGCTACTAAATTGGAGAGATATGGGTTTGACAGATGGACTGTTAGATGGATAATGAATTGGCTGGATAGCCATGTCCAAAGAGTTACAGTCAATGGCTCAGTGTGGAAACCAGTAACAAGTGGTATCCCTCAAGAGTCTGTACTGAGACCAATAATGTTTAATATCTTCATTAATGACATAGATAGTGGGATTGAGTGTATCTTCAGCAAGTTTGCAGATGACACCAAGCTGAGTGGTGCAGTTGATAAACTAGAGGGAAGGGATGCCATCCATAGGGACCTTGACAGGCTTGAGGAGTGGGCCCATGCAAACCTCATGAAGTTCAACAAGGCCAAGTGCAAGGTCCTGCACCTCAGTTGGGGCAACCCCCAGTATCAGTACAGACTGGCTGCTGAATTGATTGAGAGCAAGCCCTGTGGAGAAGGACTTGGGGATATCAGTGGATGAAAAATTGGACATGAGCCAGCAATGCATGCTTGCAGCCCATAAAGCCAATCGTATCCTGGGCTGCATCAAAAGAAGCATGGCCAGCAGGTCATTCTGCCCCTCTACTCTGCTCTGGCGAGAGCTCACCTGGAGTACTGTATTCAGCTCTGGGGTCCTCAGTACAAGACAAACATGGACCTGTTAGAGCGGGTCCAGAGGAGGTCCACAAAAATTATTAGAAGGCTGGAAAACTCCTATGAAGAAAGGCTGAGACAGTTGGGGTTGTTCAGCCTGGAGAAGATAAGGTTCTTGGGAGACCTTATTGTGGACTTTCAATATAGAAAAGGGGCTTATAAGAAAGATGGAGAGAGACTTTTTACCAAGGCCTGTAGTGACATGACAGGGGACAAAAGTTTTAAAGTGAGAGAGAGTAGATTTAGATTAGATATAAGGAAGAAAATTTTTTACAGTGAGGGTGGTAAGGCACTGGAACAGGTTGCCCAGAGAAGTTGCAGATGTCTGTGATCCAAATGGTAATGGAGTCTGACAATGTGTTGTAAAACAAAGCTTTACTGAGGCAGTAGGAAAGATGAGCAACAACACGTCCATACTAATATAATTAAGATATAAAGAATCACTAACAGAGGCTGAAATTAAAGCAATGATTAATTCGACCTATTGAATAAGCTCACTAAGATGTAGCTAGCTTTCTGAGACACCTGGGATATAACAATAGACAAGAGAAGTGGGGTAATGGAGCACTGCAGTCAAAACCATATAGTGCAGAGAACAAATTAAGTTACATAAGAACAAGTAGTACGCATGTTCCCCAAGAAAGTTCAGCTGAAGTTCACCGACTTGTCGACCACCAGGGGTCTCAAAATATCCCAAGGAAGACCCCCAGGAGCGAAGTGTGCATACCCAAGTGCCTTACACATATGTAAATCATTTTGGGGAAGTAGTTATAATATGTATTAGATTTCAGGGAAATATGATGAATATGTATGTTTTGTTGTAATAAATTGAGGAACGCTGGTCAGATAGGTGCGCATGATTTGAGATGCTAATCTCCATGCTCCCAGCGCTGCAATAAAGAATGCCTGCCTTCTAAACTTACAAAATGAAGTCTAGAGGGTTTTCTTTTTGCCGGTTTTTCAGTATCAATATGGCAACTCACCTGATCGCCAATAGCAAACACAGGATCATAAGTGATGCCATGGCTCTGGTGGCCTGCCAGGGACACTTGGTGTCCAGGTCATCTGGCAGCAACAGCCAATTGTGCAAATGCCTTTTGAATGTGGGTAAGAGTCGTGCCACCCCATGGCTCCACCAATGGTACTGTGATTTGAGAGAATTATACCATACTTGAATAATGTGGGTGGCATCCTGCCTATGCTGCCGATGTCAGTCAGGAGGCAGGGTGTTGGCAGTCTGTCTATGCTGTTGATATTGGTCAAGGGCATGGTGTTGGCAGTCTGTCTACACCACTGATACTGGTCAAGGGGCAGGGTGTCAATATCCCATCATTGGAAGTGTTCAAAGTCAGGTTGAAAGGGGCTTTGAGCAACCTGATCTAGTGAAAGATGTCCCTGTCCATGGCAAGAGGTTGGACTAGATGATGTTTAAAAGTCCCTTCCAACCCAAACCATTCTATGATTCTAGCTCCTACCACCTGCTACTGGTAATAGTAGAAAAACAAAGGCATGTAAAAGGAAAGCTCTAATCTCTGTGACATGCAAGGAAGCAGCTGAAAAGAGCAGGCTAGTGGAATCCTTTATTGTGAGGTGATCAAGGTAAATTTAGAATGATATACATATTGTTTACAAGCGGAAAGCAACATGGCATGAGCACAGAGCTGATGAGAGCAGTGCAGGAAACAGTGTGGAACAGTGCTGTGCATAACCAGACTGTTGGGTGCAGGAAGCACTGTGGAGTGTAGGGGTGCTGGTCACAGTGTGGAATGAAACTGCCCTCTGGTGTGTATTTCTGGTTAGAGGGAAGAGGGGGGAAAGAGGACAGGAGGACTCCATAGCCTATGGTGTGGGGGTGTGCTGGGGATGTAGGAACACAGCTAAACTGTTTTTACATACAGTCCAATTCAGGACCCAGTGAGGAAAAGGTTCCCAATCCCCAAATAAAAACTGTTTGTATCTTACATCTACTCAAGCTAGCTCTAAACATGTAGATGACAAAACCATGATCGCTGGCACTGAAAAGGTCAACAGCACACAGAGTTTGGACTTCCACTATTTTGCAAACTTTCAAATAAAAACAATTTGATGGCAAGAACAATATGGCAAGAAGTTGAGTGCACTGCAACTCATTAGTTCAGCGCACTATCTGCAAGAGAGGAGATAAATATGGACTTGTACATTCAGGTGCATATACCAACATGGACATCCAAGAAGAGATCAGCTGCCATTTAGACAACCAGAATTTGGCCATGTTTTAGGAGCTGAGCTGTTCTGAATATCCAGTACCAACTATACTTGGAAAATCTGTTGTTGTTGCATTTTTTTTTAAGATAAAGACAGTTCCAAGCAGGGACACATTTTGACCATCACCCATCTGAAAGCTTAAGAAGGATCGTAGTCAGCTTAACTAGATAAAGTCTTCTAGATACCCAACTGTCCCAGAAGAAGAAAAGATGACAGAGAAATATGTGAAATTTATATATAAAAGAGGCTTTACTACTCCATTTGATTTACAAGCTCTTTAGTGTAGAAATCTCTTTGCTGCTAACAGATATATTTCTATCTTAGCTCTTTCTGAGTTATATTTTTTCCTACTCGTTTGGATTTTTTACAATGTTTATAAGCTATTTTTAATTTTTTCTATGACTGTGGAATGCTCATGTCCTGAAAATCCTCAGAATATGTTCAGACTATTAAGTTATCAATTCTTTTTTTAGACCTAAAGACATGTCGTACTTTCCAGAATAATATTTTCTGGCACAGAAAGGATCATGATTGACACAAATATCAGAGAATCATAGAGTCATTTAAGTTGGAAAAGAGCTTTAAGATCATCAAGTCCAACAGTTAACCCAGGACTGCCAAATCCATGACTAAATCATGTCCCTAAGCACCACATCTATGCATTTTCTAAATACCTCCAGGGATGGTGACTCAATCACTTCCCTGGGCAGCCTGTTCTAATGCTTGACACCTCTTTCGGTGAAGAAATGTTTCCTAATATCCAGCTTAAACCTTCCCTGGCACAACTTGAGGTCGTTTCATCTTGTCCTATCACTTGTTACCTGGGAGGAAAAAGACTAACACCTACCTCCCAACAATCTCCCATTAAAGAAAATGTATTTTGAATTAAGAAATTTAAAGTGCTGAAGCTACTAAATGGCAGAACCAGGCCTCATCTCTTCTATAGCCCTAATCCAAGGCTGGTTTAAAACCCAGTCAAGTTAACCAGTGGGAGAATAGAAAAACAATAGATGATCAATTTGTGTGCACAGGTGCTCTCAGAAACACAGGTGCTTTTAGAAAAAAAATCAGTATATGTGAATAGGAATTGCTTGTTCAAAGACTAAGTGTGCTTGAAGGATTGTGTGAGTTAAAGCAGGCAGAAAGATCATGATCTGAGGAGGACCTTGGAACCAAGGCAGACACTGGAACTGAATAGATGAATCAACTGGGACAGAGTCAGATGATAGATTCACAGAACTGACAAGACCAAAGGAAACTTCTAAAAACTTTGGACACTGACTAATGATTTGATAAGTGTATATAAGCTGTGCTGCATCCCTTTGTTCTCTGCCACTTACTGAGGTGGTGGCCCAACTCCGAGTTGTGATTAAAGCAAGCCTAGTGGTGCCCACATCTGTGTGAAATTTCCCTTTAACACTCCTTTCAGGTAGTTGTAGAGAGCAATAAGGTCTCCCCTCAGCCTCCTTTTCCCCAGGCTAAACAACCCCAGTTCCCTCAGCTGCTCCTCGTAAGACTCGTTCTCTAGCTCCTTCACCAGCTTTGTTTCCCTTCTCTGGGCACTCTCCAGCACCTCAATATCTTCCCTGTAGTGAGGGGCCCAACACTGAACACAGTATCTAAGGTGTGGCCTCATCAGCACCAAGTACAGGGGTACGATCACTTCCCTAGTCCTGCTGGCCACAATATTTTGGATACAGGACAGGATGCTGTTGGCCTTCTTGGCCACCTGGGCACACGGATGGCTCATGTTTGGCCAGCTGTCGACCAACACCCCCAGGTCCTTTTCTGCCAGGCAGCTTTCCAGCCACTCTTCCCCAAGCCTTTAGCATTGTGTGGGGTTGTTGTGACCCTAGTGCAAGACCTGGCACTTCTTCTTGTTGAACCTCATACAGTTGGCCTCTGCCTATCGACCCAGCCTGTCTAGATCCCTCTGAAGAGCCTTCCTGCCCTCAAGCAGATCAACACTCTCCATGCAACTTGCTATCATCTGCAAACTTACTGAGGGTGCATTCAATTTCTTCATCCAGATCATTGATAAAATTTTTAAACAGGATTGTGCCGTATACTGAGCCCTGAGGAACGCCATTTGTGACAGTCCACCAACTGTTTTTTTCAAGAAAAATAAACTATATAAAATCAGCAAGTTATGTGCATTGATATTTCTTTCTCAAAATGTTTGGGTTTTAATTAGTGAGGACAGGACATCAGGTTTGATAACAGACAACTCAGCCCTCTGTGGGGGTGCTCATGCACCCACACTTGGTAAAATGGTCTGGGTAAGAACAGATGATAAGATGCTAGTGTGAGTGGGTGTTTTGGGTCTGGCTGGCATGGAGTTAACTTTCTCCACAGCAGCCCTCAGTGCTGGGCTTTGTATTTTTAGCTAGAACAGTGTAGATAACACATCAGTGCTTTAGCTACTGCTGAACAGTGCTGGCACAACATCAAGGTTGTCTCTCCAACCCTCCCTGCCCCCAAAGGCCAGTAGGCTGAGGGTGGGCAAGAGGTTGGGAAGGGACATAGCCAGGACAGGTGACCCAAACTGACCAAAGGGCTATTCCATATCATATGATGTCTTGCTCAGCAAGAAAAGCTGAGAGAAAGGAGGAGAGGGGAGGTATTCATTATTCAGGCATTTGTCTCCCGAAGCAACCGCTACGCATACTGAGGCCCTACTTCCCAAGAAGTGGCTGGACATTGCCTGCTGATGGGAAGTAGAGAATAAATCTTTTTGCTTTGATTTGATTCTGCACGCAACCTTTGCTTTTCTTCACTAAACTGCCATTCTCTTGACCCACAAGCTTTTAATCTTATATTCTCCCCCTGTCCCGCCAAGGAGGGAGAGTGAGACAGTGGGTTGGTGTAGAAGAATGGCTGCAGAAGCATGGCCTTAGAATCTCTGAAGATCTGCACAATCCAGGCCTGGTATTAGAATAGGCCTGTAATCAGAATTGTGCTGAAGTTGCTGTGCTGAAGTTAACAAGAAAGGTAGCCTTGAGCTATTCTTGAATCCTGAGACCAAGTAATTATGTTGTGCCAACAGGCCGTGGCTGTAACAAGATACAGCTGCTGGGAAAGCAGGTGCAGGGCCAAGAAAGATAGGGACCAGTATGGGAAAATAGGGAGTAACAAACTACAAGGCTGAAGCACAGCAACACAATTAGCTACATGGATAGAATGCTTATTTTAGTCATGATAATTAGGAGCGTGAGAACCACGCGTGTTTAGAGACTACTAACCAATTATATTTCTGCTTTACGAATATGCATGTGTATCGGTTCTATATAAGTAATGTTAGAAACTAATAAAGTTGAGCAAGATGCATAACTCATATTGAGCGTCTTCTTGACTCCGGCGAACCCTTCTTCCAACAGGTTGGTGGGCACCTAGCAGCAAGCCAAGGCCAACCCACCACAGTGGGTGAGTGTAATAGTGGGTGTGAATGGGACATCCACAACTGTCTGAGAGGGCATTTTTCCCAAATTGATAACAATGAAGAGGAAGATGACCATCACCTGATTTAAACAGCAACTGAGGAATTATAAAGAGACTTTGTAATTACAAAGGATACTCTACTGGAATTCCCAACATTATACACCGGGCTTTTTTTTGGAAAGGGAATAATTTCAGCTACTCCTTCTGAACTCCATCATCATATCAAAAGGAAAACCAACCAAACAAAAAAAGCCCAAAACAATTGTTTATGGCATATATCAGCGATCCTCGTGGCAATACTAGGGAATAGAAGCTCCCTATGAAAATGAGCTTCAGGAGGTAAACGAAGGGTTGGCATGGCATTGCCTGAGGGTGGCAATGCTAGTGGGAACATTTGCACTGCTCCTGGGAGCATGAAGGTCTCAGGAGCATATCTGAAATGCTTGTACACCAATGCACGCAGTATGAGAAAAAAAACAGGATGAGCTGGAAGCATTGGTCAGCTCCTAGAGCTATGATACTATTGGTATTAGTGAGACTTGGTGGAATAAGTCCAATTATTGGAGTGCTGGGATGGAGGGCTACAGGCTGTAGAGAAGGGATAGGCAGGGCAGGAGAAGTGGAGGTGTCCCACTATACATAAGGGAGTGGTTTGATTATACAGCCCTTACAGTTAGGGAAGATGTGACTGAGAACCTCTGGGTGAGGATTAGGGAAAACAAAAGAGGTGGTGTAGTGGGTGTCTACTACTGATCATCCAGCCAGCATATAAGCAGTGATGAGTTATTCTATAGGCAATGAGGAGAAAATTCAGGATTGGTAGCCCTTGTCCTTATGGGAGATTTCAACTCCCGGACATCAACTGGGAATATAATACCGCTGTGACAAGCAGGTCCTGGAAATTCTTGAAGTTTGTAGGAGATAGCTTCTTGTCATAAATACTCAGTGAGCCAACTAGGAAAAGATGCCCTCCTAGACTTGTGAATAGAGAAGGACTCATGGGGGATGTGATGGTAGATGGCTGTCTTAGCCACAGCGATCATGAAATGGTTGAGTTTAAATTTTTTGGTGGAAGGAGAAAAAAGGACAGCAGAGTTGCTACCCTGGACTTCAAGAGAGCAAATTTTAAGCTATTTAGGGAGCTATTTAGCAGAGTATCTTGGAATCTGCTTTTGAGGTCTTAGGAGTCCACAAGTGCTGGTCACTCTTTAAGAACCACCTTTTAGAAGCACAGGAGCAGGCAATCCCATTGTGTCACAAATCAGGCAAGTGGGGCAGAAGACCAGCTTGGCTGAACAGGGAACTCCTCTTGGAACTCAGGCAGAAAAAGAAACTATGATCTCTGGAAACGAGGTCAGGCTTTGCAGGAAGATTACAGAACCATGGTTCATATTTGCAGGGAGAAGACATGAAAGGCCAAAGCTCAACTAGAATTGAAACTGGCCAGGGTTGTGTCAGACAACAAGAAAGGCTTTTTAAAATATGTTAATAGCAAGAGGAGGTCTAAAGAAAACATTGGACTGATACTTGTTGAAGATGTCATCTGACTAATAGGGATGAAGAACAAGCAGAGGTATTCAATGTTTGGGTTTTTTTGCCTCAGTCTTTAATAATACTGACAGACCTTGGGCTGCCCAGGCCCCTAAGTCGAAGGACCATGAATGTGGGAGCCATGACTTTCCATTTGTGGACACTGAAATTGTAAGGGACCAGTTGTATCAGCTCATAAGTCCATAGGGCCTAATGGGATTCATCCCTGAGTACTGAAGGACTTGCAGATGCCATAGCAGGACCCCCTCACAATCATCCACCAAAGGTCTTGGGAATCCGAGGAGGTGCCCACTGACTGGAAGCTAGCCAAAGTTATTCCAATTTACAAGAAGGGCATGAGGGAAGACCCAGGAAACCACAGACCTGATAGTCTAACCTCAGTACCTGCATAAATTATGGAGAAGATCATACTGGGTGCTACTGAAAGGCATTTAAAGAACAACACACTCACCAGGCACAGTCAACATGGGGTCACAAAGGGAAAGTCCTGTCTAACTAATTTGATATCCTTATACATTAAGGTCACCAGCTTAGTGGATGATAATACCAAACTGGGAGGTGCTGTAGATTCTCTCAAGTGACAAGAGGCCTTGAAGAGGGATCTGGATAGATTGGAGTATTGGGCAATCATCAATGGCATGAAATTTAACAAGACCAAATGCTGGGTTCTGCACCTGGGACAGAGTGTAGATTGGGAGACTAGTGGCTGGAGAGCAGCCCTGCAGAAAGGGATCTGGGGGTGCTGGTAGACAGGAGGCGCAATATGAGTCAGCAGTTGTTGCAGCACTCTCCAAACTAGCCAGCTGCAACAAGGTCTTTTTACCATCTCATACCAACATACTCTTCATGCCAGTCCCTCTGCTGCCTTCTCCTAGTCTCTCCTCACTCAGGGCACTCTCTCTCCTCCTTGGCTTCTCTCTCTTCATTGGCTGCCCAACTTCTTAACTTAACCAGCCACAGCTGCACCTTATCTACATCAGCCGTCCCACTGCCCCTGAAGCCAGCCCACAGTTGTATATTATCAATGCTAATTAACCCAGTTTCATTCCTCTACAGGCAGTGTGCCCTGGCAGCCAAAAGGGCAAACCGCATTCTGGGATGCATTAAACACAGCATAACCAGCTGGTCAAGAGAGGTGATTATCCCTCTGTATTCAGCACCAGTGTGGCCCCACCTTGAGTGTTGTGTGCAGTTCTGGGCCCCACAATTTAAAAAACATGTTAAGGTCCTTGAATGCATCCAGAGGAGGGCAACAAAGCTGGTGGAAGGGGATGGAAAGCATGTCCTATGAGGAGCGGCTGACGACACTGGGTTTGTCTAGTTTGGGGAAAAGGAGGCTGAGGGGTGATCTCATTGCTCTCTACAGCTTCCTGAGGAGGGGAAGTGGAGAGGGAGGTGCTGATCTCTTCTCCCTGGTATCCAGTGACAGGATGTGTGGGAATGGTTTAAAGCTGTACCAGGGGAGGTTTAGGCTGGTCATTAGGAAGCATTTCTTTGCCAAGAGGGTGGTCAAACACTGGCAAAGGCTTCCTAGAGAGGTAGCTGATCCTCTATGACTGTCCACGTTTAAGAGGCATTTGGACATTGTCCTTCACAACATGCTTTAACTTTTGGTCAGCCCTGAAATGATCAGGCAGTTGGACTAAATGATCATTGTGTGTTCCTTCCAACTTGAACTATTTATTCTGTTTTAATTTTTAGTTTTAAGTTTATAAAGGTCTTTTTTTTAATGGCCTCCTTAAAAGAAGCTTTGTGTCCTGGACAAGAATCATAAAATAATCACAAATCACATAATCACAGAATGCTTGAGGTTAGAAGGGACCTCTGTAGGTTATCTAGTCCATGCCCTCTGCTTCAAGTAGGGTCCACTAGACCGGGTTGCCCACAACTGTGTCCAGTTGGGTTTTTGAATATCCACAAGGATAGAGATTCCACAACCTTTCTGAGCAACCTGTTCTGGTATTTGACCACACCCTCTCAGTAAAAAAGTGTGTTTTATGGTTTCAGTGGAATTTTCTGTGTTTCCATTTGTGCCCATTGCTTCTTGTCCTGTCACTGGGCACCACTGGATCATACTGAGTGTGGGAAATAATTTCAGCTACTCCTTCTGAACTCCATCATCATATCAAAAGGAAGACCAAATAAACAAAAAAAAAACCCCAGAACACCCCTTTATGTCATATATCAGCAATTCTTGTGGCAACACTAGGGAATGGAAGCTCCCTATGAAAATAAGCTGCTTTCATGGATGCTCACTCTCACAGATCCTGAGCTGGTATATATAAGCTGTGGCAACAGTGTTCTTTTAGAATCCGCTCCTCATTGTCTCTAGGAAAGTATTACATTTAGTTTTTTTAAAAAAAGGAGTTTATAAATACTGAATTTACAAGTAAAACATTGGGTTCCATTATGCAAAGAGAAAGCAAGTTCTGCTACTTAGATGAAATATTCCTATGCAATTAACAAACAAGCCAAACAGGGCCATTTAGTATAGACTTTCAAGCCTGTCAAGATGTGCTCACATTTTTTCTCCTAGAAAAATCACAAGATAAAAAAATCCTTACATCCTCAGACTCGAAGACATGGCAAATCATTTTGTATTGCCTTTTTCCATCTTGGGAGGGGTGAGATGCTTCCACATTATCCTGGGAATTTGATCGTGGCATTCGTCTACGAGCCATCAGAACAACTATATTCCCTATATCTGCAATGTAAGAAATGGTCCTTAGAGGATGATCCATCATAGTTTCCTGGAGGATAGGAAAAATGGCATCAGATGCTATTTTAAACAAATTCTTATTGCACTTTTGGTGTTTTATAAAGAGATTAATGACAGTATGACACCTTTATTAAGTAAATGTATTCAAAAAGGACAAAAGTCTCCCGTATGAAAGGAAGTACCGAGGATCCAACAGACTCACTTTCAGAAAAAGCAAACCAAAAAAAGCACATTTTGAAAATGAAAGTTACTGTGGAAAAGAACACAAAGACTTTGGTATCTTGGCCTGAACACGCACAACATGCTGAGGACTAAGGCCTTCAAATTAGTTATCACAACCAAATATTTCAGGCTTGTCTGGGGACAATTGGCACTTGTCATGTTATGGTACTAGACTGCCTAGAATGCTGTATAATGTGAAGAAAGCTTCTTGTCTTTTGGGCTGACTGCAATTAGCATACCTGCCAAATCAGTCAGATAACTATGGTTAATTCCATGTGTGACGTGGTTCTTGAGCATAGATTTCTGACCAGGAAGTCTTAGAGGGAACTATAAGAGACAGCACCCCCTGAAAGTCAAATTTTGGCAGGTAGATGAAGGTTTATTTCAAAGGACTATTATTATAACACTGACAAGGTCTGACTTGGCAAAGGTGCTTCTTTGTCCATACCTGTGTGTCTGCATTCAATACTTTTATTCTCTGTGTAGAAATTAAGAGGTCCACTTCAGTCACGGGTTGAGATTCACCTTCTGGAGCCTGCAAATAAATGGAATAGAGTCAATAACATTAGGTAAAAGCCTTAATAATGATGATATTAGATCACAAACAAGACACAGTCACCAGAACAGCAATTAAAAATAAAGTATTACATTGCAGAAGCTAAAGATAAACAAAAAGATCTGGAAACCCTGTATTAGATAGGAAAGTGGATTAGATGCAATTTGTAAAATTTTAAATCCCATAAAAAACACTCTGACCTCCCTTCCCATACAAGGGCTTAAGAACAGTGGCTGCTCAGAAAAATAGAAAAATGTGGACCACAGGTGCAGTTTAAAATAACTTATAGTGCAGTTCTGGCAAGAGTCTTCACAGTCAGACAACATACTATTAACCTGCTAACTCCCTCCAGAAGTCGTACCCTTGTGAACAAAAAGCAAATGCTTGTAATTTTAAATGCCTTTTAAAAAAATCTGATAACTATTTAAGAACTCCATAATCATATTACTAAAATATGAGTCAGCATATAATTGAGTGTCTATACTTTTTCTGTTATTTGACACAGCTGTGAATCAATCTATATAGAGGAATAAAAAAGCATTTTCTTTTTATTTTACCAGTTTACAGAATAAAACCTATGACACATCAGTGCTATTTCTTTGGTATGCATTTTCGGTACTACCTGTATCCCTTTGATAAATCCAACCTTTACACTATTTCTAACACAAAATGCCTAATGATAAGCAATGACTAATGATAACAAACAAGGCAATTGATTTCTGAGAAATGTTAACAGGTATGGTAGTTCAGAAATAAAACTAAAAAAGCCTTGCTGGATGCAGAAAAGCAAAGCACAAAATAAAAAGGCAAAAAAACCCAACAAAGCAAACAAAAGAACAGACATAACATCAAGCCGATGGTAGTTGTATTGCACCTTCTTCCTGCCTTTGGCTAATTTCTGGGCCATCTGTTTAGCATGTAATAAACAGAGATGGAAAATAGTTAGAGAAGAACTTGCAAAGACTCTTAAGTCAAACAGGAATCTATACACTAATGACAGGGTTCAATTTATTAGTAGTTATGGATTAATCTCTGCTTACATTAATTTCCTCCTTTGCTTTTTGGCTTAAGGAAAAAAAAGAAATTTCACGTTTAACAGTTTTTAATAAATGAAGAGAGATCTGCACCAGAAGAGTATATAAAAGGATTTTTCCCCCCCATTTAAACATTACTCTGAAGAAACAGTTTCCTCCCCCACTCTCCAAAAGCCTTTCCTCATTTACAGCAGTACAAATTGAGAGTGTCTCCTCCAAGGCAAAGTCAGTATAAGATGCAAGAAAAGAAACCCACCCATTATTATTCCAACTTTCTCAGATTTAAAGAATTTAAATACAAATTGCTTAATGGTCTCACACACATGGAATCATAAACCCCAAAGCATGCAATCTTTAATCCCAAATACAAAAATATGTTAAATTTTCCTGTAAAGAAAATAGAAGTTATATATGACTGAGCCCTTCTTCCCCCAACTACACCTCCTCCTATGTGAATACACCCATACATTTGGAGACCAGAATTTTCTGTGATACCTTCATAAAGATATTTCTATACCATTTCATTCTTCCAAGAATGGGGGAGATAATATACTTCATAAACACCTGATATTGTCTTTTATCATGAAGCAGTATTACTGTAACTCTGCAGGAGTGGGCCTGGAAATTAGGACCATGTGTGGCAATCAGTTAGCTGAGGGGAATGTGCTCCAGCTTGTAGGTCACAAACCCTGGGAGGACAAGGAGTGTGAATAGATAACAATTAACAGGATGAGTCATGCTGAGAGAGGAAGGGATGGCCCAAGAAGAGGTAACACCTTGCTGTTAATTGATGACTGTAAACACTTAAAGTGTCCTTTGCAGTTAACCACCAATCAGGGATTGCCTAGTTTGTAATGCTTAGCTTAAAGAACCAATCTGTTTGAAGCGCGCAGCTTCTGAAAACATATATAAACTCGTGATTGTGTACAATAAATTGACATCTTGCTTGCATCAAGCAGTGTCCTGTCTCTCATTGTGGCATAGCTCTAACTGCTTTATACCCAAATATATTTCATCCCAATCCCATGAAAACCTCTTATGTACTATTACTGTGACAACAATTGAAAATAAGTATCATTACCATTCTATTGCTTTGCAGTCGGTTTAAAGATAAACCCAGGGACTCTAAAGACTTGATCTTATGGACCTGTTTGTTGAAGAAATGCAAGAATCACCCTGCTGGAAGATATCCTTTTTACTTCCAAGATGAACATCTCTTCTTAGATAATTAACAGGTGTTCTGCGAGGGGGCAAGGGCCTATTATGCTCAAAATCTTGTTTACAGTAAAAAAGGAAGCACACTTTTTTTAAAAAATATATATATTCAAAAATTTATTGTTCATATAATTTAAGTCTTAACAGTCTAACCATTATTAGTCCAGATCTAATTGTTACAGAAAAAGAAAGAATAATAGTAAAGTTTAAGGAATGGGTGTATAACAATTTAGTTTCTAGCCCTGTTCCTGATGGTGTGTTCATCCTTCCACTGCTCCTCTTGTGCCTAAAGTTAGTGGTTTCAGTCTGGGGGTGGTGGTGGGAGTGCTACAGCAAGTTGTCAGCATCTGGAGTCCTTCACCAGGAAGAACATGGTGTTCATGTTGGTGGCTGCTTCTTGACTACAGGATCCATTCAGGGTAATTTGTATATGTTTGCTAACATGCTTTTACAATCTTTGATCTTTCTTCATTGGTCTACAGCTCCCGGTTACATCCAAATGTACTATATATGGTGGCTTTTTACAGATGCTAGGTACTATTTCAATATTATCTGTTATCCCTAAAATCAGTTTTGTTGAGCTCCAGGTCTGCATTTCTTTAACTGACCACTGGTGAGTTTATAGCCATGGGCCTGTGCATGACTCATCTCTTATCATCTCATGCCTGTACTCCTCTACACTGCATCCTGTCTCCAGTTCTCAAGGCCCCAGCTATCATACCAGGCCTGTATTTCTCTACACTACATTATTATGTTAGAATCATAAAACCATGGTGGCACCATGCAAAGATAAACAAAAGAAATTTATATTATTCATAGACACCTCATCAATTATAAAAATTGCTGTTACAGCTAAACCAAGTTAAAACAAAGCTATGGGCAGATCAAGAAAAGTTCAGACAGAGCAATCCTGACAAACTTCAGTCCTGAGGCCTTGCAAACTCAACACAAAGCTACCCATAGAAATACAGTATTACAGGAATACAGGGTAACACTTTAGAGGTAAAGATTTATGACTAATTAGTATTAGGAATTGGAGAAAGCAAGCCTGAATCATGGACACACTCAGCATTTCATGTTTATGCTCACAACTTAAGTCTACCAGATTTAAACTAGTGTGAAAGCGGCCAGTGAAACATTAGATTCTGTTACTTATTTACAAACAAAACCAAACATTTTCACATTTCTAATAATCTTTTTTAGACAGAGAAATATGCTGTAGTTTGCTATTACCAGGCTATTGCAAAAGCAATCGGAACTGGCTCATACTGAAGGCTCTCTATTAAATTAATTGACACTGACATTAAGAAATAGCACACATATCCTGAACAACAGCTTCTGCACACACTGGTGTTGTGGTTTAACCCCTGCTGTCAACCAAGCACCACACAACCATTTCCTCACTCCCCCCTCACCTAGACGGATGGGGAGGAGAATTGGAAACGAATGTAAAACTTGAGGGTTGAGATAAGAACAATTTAATAGGTAAAGCAAAAGCCATACGCATGCAAGCAAAACAAAACAAGGAATTAATTCACTACTTTCCATTGGGCAGGCAGGTGTTCAGCCGTCTCCAGGAAAGCAGGGCTCCATCACGCATAACGGTTACTTGGGAAGACAAACGCCATAATGCTGGATGTCCCCCCCTTCCTTCTTCTTCCCCCGGTTTATATACTCAGCATGACATCATATGTTATTGAATACCTCTTTGGCTAGTTCAGGTCACCTGTCCTGGCTGTGTCCCCTCCACGTTTCCTGTGCCCCTCCAGCCCTCTTGCTGGCAGGGCCTGAGAAACTGAAAAGTCCTTGACTTAGTATAAATATCACCCAGCAACAACTAAAAACATCAGTGTCCTATCAACGTTGTTCTCACATCAGAGCCAAAACACAGCACTGTACTAGCTACAGATACTACAAAGGAAACTTACTCTATCCCAGCTGAAACCAGGACAACTGGTAGGATTTATTTTTAGGTTTTTTAACTACCCAGATAAACAATTGTAAATGTTCCCCAAAATCAGATTCTTTTCCAGACAAAACTAGAAACTATACACAATGATGGATCTCACACATGAAAAAAAACACCAAACACATGTCAAAAACAGAAAGGAAAGAAATCTTGAGTCAGAACTCCACAGTGCAAACACTATGTCAAAGGTGACGCAAAATACCCTATTATGCACTTCATTCAGAACTCTGCTTTCAAATTCAATGGGAACAGCATCAGACTGCAGATTTACTTCAGCTTCTCAGTAAATGATTTTCTAATATTTCATAAAACTAATCACAGAATGGTCAAAGTTCGTAGGGATCTCTGGAGATCATCTAGTCCAACCTCCTGCTAAAGCAAGTTCACCTAGAGCAGGTCGCACAGGATCGCGTCCAGGTGGGGTTTGAATGTGTCCAGAGAAAGAGACTCCACAACCTCTCTGGGCAGCCTGTTCCAGTGCTCTGTCACCCTCAAAGTAAAGAAATGCTTCCTCATATTCAGATGGAACTTTCTGTATTTCAGTTTGTACCCGTTGCCCTGTCCTGTCACTAGGCACTACTGAAAAGAGCCTGGCTCCATCCTCTTGACACCCACCCTTAAGAT
This sequence comes from Falco peregrinus, assembly GCF_023634155.1. Classification (NCBI taxonomy): domain Eukaryota; kingdom Metazoa; phylum Chordata; class Aves; order Falconiformes; family Falconidae; genus Falco; species Falco peregrinus. The sequence goes on along the minus strand of NC_073743.1, from coordinate 8,682,551 downwards.
ATTTGTATGCATTGATAAGATCCCCTCTCAGTCTTTTCTTCTCCAGACTAAACAGACCCAGCTCTGTCAGCCTGTCCTCATAAGGGAGATGTTCCAGTCCCCTAATCATCTTCATAGCCCTCTGCTAGACCCTCTGCAGCAGTTCCCTGTCTCTCTTGAACTGGGGAGCCCAGAACTGGACACAGCACTCCAAATGTGGCCTCACCAAGGCAGGGTAGAGGGGGAGGATAACCTCCCTCCACCTGCTGGCCATGCTCCTCCTAATGCACCCCAGGATACCATTGGCTTTCTCTGCCACAGGGGCAGACTGCTGGCTCATGGGCAACTAGTTGTCCACCAGGACTCCCAGGTCCTTCTCCACAGATCTGCCCTCCAGAAGGTCAGCCCCTAGCCTGTACTGGTGCACGGGGATGTTCCTCCCTAGGTGCAGGACTCTACACTTGCCTTTGTTGAACTTCGTTAGGTTCCTCTCTGCCCAACTCTCTGGCCTGTCTAGGTCTCGCTGAATGGCAGCGCAGCCTTCTGGTGTATCAGCCACTCCTCCCAGTTTTGTATCATCTGCAAACTTGCTGAGGGCACACTCTGTCCCTTCATCCAGGTCAGTAATGAATAAGTTGAACAGGACTGGACCCAGTATTTACCCCTGGGGAACACCGCTAGCTACAGGCCTCCAGCTAGACTCTGTGCCGCTGATCACAACCCTCTGAACTCTGCCATTCAGCCAGTCCTCAGTCCACCTCACTGTCTGCTCATCTAACCCACACTTCCTGAGCTTACCTATGAGGATGTTATGGGAGATGGTGTCAAAAGCCTCACTGAAGCCAAGGTAGACAACATCCACAAGTTGAACTTTTTTCCACAGTAAATCCATTAGGTTAAAATAAGTTTACATCATTGTGGAATGTTCAGACAATGTTTGCAGCTACAAGACAAAAGAACTGTTCTTTTTCTTTGTTTCATGTATTCTATTAAAGTAAGAACAAAGGGAACAAACACCCTGTATGAAATTTATGGAAGAGAATAGGGTAAGCACTAAGACAGTGGGAAATGATACTGACAACTGACCTAATTTTAAACTAATCCAATCTGACATTTGCATTTTCAGAAAGTACTGTACAACATATAACAGTTTGATAAGCTAACAGACCAAGTACAGACACTGAAAACAGATCTGCTAAGCTTCCACCAAATACTTGGCACCATATTTGCAGGAGGTGAAAGTTACCAAGAGTGGCTTTTGTCCAAAACAAATTCATTTACATCAGTTTTTAGATTAACTAAGCCGCTTATTATTGGTGAAGTATTCAAATATGTCTTTTGGTTTTAGAAAACAAGCACAACCTCAGTCTCTTACCACTCTAAATAGGGATGTTTGCACAACTGTCAGAGCAATGATTTGAAATAAGCTTACAAGAATGATATAGCCATAAGATGGTGGAAACCAAATGTTCTAAAGGTTCTGACCTAGTTTTAAATTATGAGCAAACCTGAGTTAATTCAGAAGCTACTTCATCTAGAGCAGGTACTCCCAAACTGCAACCTGCAGACTCTTACCTTTTGTATACAGCCCATGAAAAATGTTTTTATTATTTCTGATCACATTACAGACTGTTTAAAAACAAAGCTCCATTGTGCTATCCCATGCATTAAGTGAAATTTCACAAGTAAAATCTGAAGAAACATAATCCATAAATGTGGCCTCAGAATCTGTCACTTATTTAAAAGTGATATTTTAGAGCATTACTTACAAACTGCAGTGCATGGAGGAGGTTAGATAACAGATAAAGCTGGTTTTATGACATCACAATATTTCTAAACTAAAGGCTTGAAAAGTATTCTGTTGGTTCAAAGGCTGATGAGGTCCCGTTTGCTCCAAAATGGCAGCAATTTAGGATTTTGCAGAGGCACTTTACAAAGGTATACAAACCTCCCTAGCGTTCGTTATGCTCAGCTGTATGGCATGGCAGTTTTAAGTAAATGCAAAAATATGCCATAGGATTTTTCATGTCAGTGTAGAAGTCACTCCTAAAAAGCATTCACCAGTGTTGCAGGAAACAAATTATCCTTGGGGGACTGAAGGATGAAAAACATTCCAAAGGGACTTAAGGAATTCAGAGTGGATGGTCTACTTGACCTAAACCATGATCTCCAGTATGCAACCCTATAACCCTATTTCTTTTCCAAGTGCCCTCCTGTATTTTGGCAGGTATATATTTAAATGATATAGCTAAAAGCACAATTACTGTTTGAATACTTTAAAAAATTGTACACAAGAAACATTCCACAAAGCAGCTAGGCAACAGGAATATTGGTGCTGGAGAAATGAACTGATAATTTCATGAAATTCAACAAAGACAAAAGCAAATCCTGCACCTGGGGAGGAATAACCCCATTCAACAGGACAGGTTGGAGCCAACTGGCTAGAAAGCAACTTTGCAGAAAAGAACCGGGGAGTCCTGGCAGACAAGTGGATGATGAGGCTGAGGGTGCACAACAAGTTGGGAGGGGACACAGTTGAGAGCTGACCCCATCTGATCAAAGGGATATTCCACACCATATGACATCATGCGCAGCATATAAAGCGGGGGAATAAGGAGGAAGGGAGGGATGGTGTTTGTCTTCCCAAGTAACCGTTACACGTGATGGAGCCCTGCTTTCCTGGAGATGGCTGAACACCTGCCTGCCAATGGGAAGTAGTGAATGAATTCCTTGTTTTGCTTTGCTTGTGCACGCAGCTTTTGCTTTACTTATTAAACTATCTTTATCTCAACCCACAACTTTTCTCACTTTTACCTTTCTGATTCTCTCTGCCTTACTGGAGAGTCTAAGGCCCAGGGCTTTATAAGTAAGTTTCATGAATTTCACCTAGAAGCAATAAAGAAGTAACTGTCAAACAAATGTGTAGTGGCACTATATGCCCCACAGTTCATTCCAATAAAGAAGTCATCTTCTGAAATTCACTCATGGATTCAGAAAGCTCCTATGTACATCCTAGGGTTTTACCAAGACAGAAATGCAATTACATGGACCTCAATTCCAAAATAAATTTGCTACAGCCGTGCGCATGGCTACTCATTTATTAGGATGCACACAGTAGAAATTTAATTTGTGAAATGAGTATGGTGGGTTGACCTTGGCCAGCAACCAGGTGCCCACCAGACTTCTCTCTCACTCCTCCTCCTCAGCGGGACAGGGGGGAGAATAGAAGATGAAAAACTTGTGAGTCGAGATAAAGGCAGTTTAATGAAGAAAAGCAAAGGCCATGTTAGTAACTACTATGAGGTAAGGCACTCCTAGATATGTGATGGTTACACTAGTTTTCTGAAAACCTGTTTTCACACAATGAACCACCAAGGCATTGCCAAGATTACACATTCAGAGATGAATTTTTGTAAATACTGTGAAAACAGCTGCTGCTGTTGTATAATCAAGGGACCTAGTAAAACTGGCTAGCAGGCAGAGCTCTGCCTCTTTGAGCTATTGCCTGCTAGGGCCTTTGAATTCTAAGGTTTTGTCTCTTGTACTGGGCCTGTCCTGAAAACTAGCTTAAAGATCTTGAAGAGACCCTCCCCACTGGGAATACCAGGTCTGATCCCCAAGCCCCTGCAGGTGTGTCTGCAGAGGATGCTGTTAAAGCTCTGAGGTGTTGCATGGAACAGATGCAACAGCTCAAGTCACAGTATTCACATGAACTGAGATGGTTACCAGGTGAGATACGGGAGTGTGGTGGTTCGATCTTGGCTGGATGCTCGGTGCCCACCAAAGCTCCTCTATCACTCCCCTCCTCAACCAGACAGGGGAGAGAAAATATAACAAAAAGCTCATGGTTCTAGATAAAAACAGGGAGATCACTCAGCAATTACCATCATGGGCAAAACAGACTTGACTTGAGCAAATTAGTTTAATTTATTACCATTCAAATCAGAGTTGGATAATGAGAAATAAAACCAAAACTTAAAAACATCTTCCCCCCACCCCTCCCTTCTTCCCAGGCTTAACTGCACTCAAATTCAATGCCTCCTCCCCCTGAGCCGCACAGGGGGACAGGGAATAGGGGTTATGGTCAGTTCATCACAAGTTGTCTCTGCTGCTCTGATATGGAGAAACAGTGTGAAATAGGGACAATGGACATTGATCGTGATTCTATATGTCTGCTCAAGGAATGTGGGTATGGTGACTGATCATGGGTGTGGTGTCTGGTCACATAGTCACACAGCTTTGAGGAGACACCTACCCTTCTTCCTCTAACAAAGGGGCTATTTATAAAAAGGATGAGAAAAGGATGAGAGACATTCCAATGTTATCTAGAGGAAGGGAGTGCTAAGTCTTCTTGCTGGAGAAGATCAGATGGCCACAAGGACATGAATCACCTACAAACCTGCAAGACCACCACATTCCAGGCAAAGAACAGATAAGCTAATTAACATAGGAAGCGAGAGTAAGCGGGTTTAGGTAACGAATATGTATAGGCGTTAATTGAATATTCATTTGTTTTATTGTATAAATGTGAGATGGTTCATCACTTTGGGCATGCACGCTTGTGGAGGAGTCATCCCCCGTGCATCTGCGCGCAATAAACATACCTACTTTATAACTTTTGAGTTATAGAGTCTAATTCCGTACGTCAGATCTTCATCTTTACACTCTTCCTCTGCTCTAGCATGAGGTCCTTCCCATGAGACAGTTCTCTGCTAACTTCTCCAACATGAGTCCTTCCTGCGGTGAATGAAGAGACGGGGCACAGCTTGATGCAAGCAAGATGTCGATTTATTGTACACAAACACGAGTTTCTATATGTTTTCAGAAGCTGCGCGCTTTAAACAGATTGGTTCTTTAAGCTAAGCATTACATACTAGGCAATCCCTGATTGGTTAACTAGAAACAAAGGACACTTTAAGTAAGTTTTTACAGTCATCAATTAACAGCAAGGCGTTACTTCTCCTTGGCCCCTCTGTTCCTCATTCCCTTATCTTCTCTCAGCATGACTCATCCTGTTGATTGTTATCTATTCACATTACAGGGTTTGTGGCCTACAAGCTCGAGCACATTCCTTTCAGCTAACTGATTGTTACTTATGGTCCTGATTTCCAGGCCCCCTCCTGCATCTCCCCCTTCTTGTCTTTGAGCAATCCAAATCTCATTTGTTTTAAACATGGGTTCTCCTTGTAAGCACTGAAACAAACAAGGAACACATAATACTAAACCCAACAATACTGTCAATACCATCAATGCTCCTTTGATTATATTTTGTAACCAGCCCCCTAACCCAAGGCTTGAAAGGCTTGAAAGCCAGTCCGTTAACACATTCTCAATCTTTATGGCCTGTATATTTTTTCTTAAGTCAGCAAGCTGCTTATGAATAGAGTTTGAGTGATCAGTCAAATTCATAAAACACTTTCCTTAGTGCTGTTCACTATAGGCTATTCTCTACTGTTCATGCTGTTTCCTTATCTTCTAGAGATGAGATCACATTCCTCCTTCGTTTCTGTATCATCCTAGTTTCTTCTCATACTCCCTCAAAGTTATTTACCTCTTTGCTGCAGGATCGCAGCAGCACATCGTCAAAGCAAGGCCAAAGCTGCACATTATCAATGTCAAAACAACCCACTGTCTCTGTTCCGTACAATTTTACAATTTCCCCTTCTTGTTTTTGAACAGCTAGTACCAGGTTTGTCATGTTCTGCAGGGCCCTTGCAAACATGACAGCAACCAAGGCAATAGCAAACAAACAATACTGCCAATTGAGTGAATGGATGCCAAAAAAAGGCTGAAATTTTCTCAGATTTTGATAACATGTTGCTGCAATGGGGCGCCTAAAATCCACGCAGCACATACCATCCAAATCCTCACAGCCATGTCCTTGAACCAACAACAAAAAGCAGTGGCAATTTTGACTCACATTCTTAACTGCCTACCAAACAAGGTGATTTAATTCTTTAATGCTTTCCCTTCTGTTACACCGGATACGAGAAGAACCGCTGCAATACATTCCCATCATAGCCTCCTACTACATTAGCATCTGCAGAAAGACAATTATCGACATTCAAAGTGCAAACAATATTGACTTCTTTTGGATTAACATTATACAGAGGTAATCAATTATCCCAAATATCAAGGCTTTCAGTAAGATTCTTAATTCCCCACATGCATTCACATTTTTGCAACAATGTCTGCAAGACAGTTTCAAGGAAGGGCACACCAAACAAGAACTGGTTCAGTCAAAAAGTTCAAAACATAGCATGCTTTCTCTGAACGTGCCTCTGGGGTCATTCCCTTCATTCCCTCTTTTTTTTTATTTTTTTAAAATATATATATGCAGCAGAGACACTTTACCGTAACAGAGAAGCCCATATTTGCATCTCTGAGCCTGGACACGAACCGCAGCTGTATGCACCACCAGGCTCAGGGCAGAAATCATTCATGCAGTTACATAGCTATGACATACGGAATTAAACTCTATAACTCGAAAGTTATAAAGTAGGTATGTTTATTGCGCGCAGATGCACGGGGGATCGCTCCTCCACAAGCGTGCATACCCGAAGTGATGAACCATCTCACATTTATACAATAAAACAAATGAATATTCAGTTGACGCCTATACATATTCGTTACCTAAACCCGCTTACTCTCGCTTCCTATGTTAATTAGCTTATCTGTTCTTTGCCTGGAATGTGGTGGTCTTGCAGGTTTGTAGGTGATTCATGTCCTTGTGGCCATCTGATCTTCTCCAGCAAGAAGACTTAGCACTCCCTTCCTCTAGATAACATTGGAATGTCTCTCATCCTTTTCTCATCCTTTTTATAAATAGCCCCTTTGATAGAGGAAGAAGGGTAGGTGTCTCCTCAAAGCTGTGTGACTATGTGACCATACACCACACCCATGACCAGTCACCATGCCCACATTCCTTGAGCAGACATATAGAATCACGATCAATGTCCATTGTCCCTATTTCACACTATTTCTCCATATCAATCCCCCCTTTTCTATCAAACTAAGTAAATTCTTTTACTTAAGCAGTCTTCCCAAATGATATAAAGCATCATACATAAGCGTTACCCTTTTAAACATTCTTCAAACCCACAAATAGAACATAATGGTTAGTATTAAGGAAATTCCTAAACTGGTCAATAAGATCACAATGGGGTGTACCATAGCGTTAAGAATTCCTGTTGCAGAAGGTGACCAGCCAAAGAGAGTATCCCACCAATTATGGTTTCCGTCGGGAAATCATTTACATATTCATTACAATTCCGGGAATTCATTTACATATTTCGCTCCTGTGCAATGTCCTTGTGGAGAGGTCGTCTGGGGGTCTTCAGGATGAAGATCAGGGGTCTTCCTCCAGTGAACCTTTTTTGCCTTCTTGTTTCTGCGCAGACTCTGTTCCTCGATAGACTAATGAGCATGACTCAAATTCCTTGTTTAGGTAGCGTTATATACACAACAGAAACTTAGGACCAGATGGCCCTTATAAAGATAACGGATCCAAGGACCTTGTGTCTAGTACATCCGTGGTGCTGACACTAAGGGTCTTGGTGTATTCATCATGTTGACAATAAGGGTCCTTGAACACCTCCCAACTTTGGATAATTATATATAAGCACATCATTTTCTAAAAAAGTAGTATACCATTCATCACTCATTGTACGTAGCTCATTATTCAATCCCCTGTTCTAAAAACTATCATTATGCTCTCTGATCATTATGCTTTCTGATCATTCTTCGACAGCACCAAACAGAACATTGAAGTAATAAGGAGTATGTAATTGCCAATCTATTCCCAATACTGTACTCACTTGTTGTACTATTTTGGCACAAAAGTGTGAGTCTCTATTGGAAGAGATTGTTGCCGGAAGCCCAAAGCGGGGGATAATTTCATTTAACAATCCCTTCGTTACCTCTCTTGCTTTATTTGTTTGACAAGGAAAGGTTTTTGGCCAACGTGAAAACATATCAGACATAACTAATAAATATTGGTACCCCCCTTTTTCTTGGGAGTTCGGAAAATCAGCTTGCCACTGTTGTCCTGGATAATTTCCTCTACTAATGTTCGCTAGTTTTATTTTATTTGCTGTATTGGAATTATTGCATAAACACATTTCACATTGCTGAGTCACCTGTTTTATTACAGCATACAAGTTTCACCCTATCAATTTCTGATTTAGACTTTTATATAAAGTATCAGCTCCCCAATGCGTCTTATTATGTTCTGTTAGGGCTGTGGTCCATATTAAATTGGATGGTACCACTATACGACCATCCCTTAAATAAGTCCACTTATTTATTTTTATTTTATCATTCATGTCCTGAATTACCTTTAAGTTTTCTTTAGAATAGTTTGGCTCCTGATCTGTACTTACAGTTTGGATTTTATCGTCTGGTGTTAAGGATAATTCCTCCTTTCCTACCTCCTCTGTTACTCGTCTGGCCTCATGGTCGGCCAGGCAGTTTCCAATTTCCAAATCAGTGCCTCAATGGGCCATCTTATGTTCTTTCTTTTATGTTCTTTCTTCCTGGATGACCCTCTTATAACAGAGGGGGCCATTCCTCACATCAAGGTCTGGCATGGCATATGTCCCCACCACTCAACGCCTACTGGGTTGCATCCAACAGCGGAGCTCAAGATTCTTCTTGATGGCAAACACAGAGGCCAACCCAGTCTTGCCCTTGACTATGGTAGGAGGCACCTGACCAACCTTATTCCTTGTACTTCGTTGTCAATGCAGAGTTTCATCTGCACATCCCATAACAAGTCACTGTCATGGCAAAACACACAGTTTTACATTAGTAGAACTACTAGAGAGTGTATTTTATTTTAGTTTTTCTGCCAATATCCCCCACAGCCTTGCTGACCAAGGGATATTGTTTTATCTGAACTGGGCAAGCCTCCCCCTTATCATTTTTACTGTAACAGGGAAAGCATTTTTCACCTTTCCTGGAATTTATTTTCAGATGCACCTGGTTAAAAAATTCTTTTACTTCAGGGAGGTCCTCTTTTCCTCTTTTCTGTTGAACTAAAGATAAGCTCAATATTTCAATTACTTGATCATTTTTAACTTTTAGTTTCATTTCTCCTTCTTTAAACGTCTAGATGTTCTAATAAATCTCATCCCAACAAAGATTTTGGTGAATTTGGCATTCTTATTTGTTTTCTTAGTTTGTACTTTAAAGGTTTCAGGATGTTTTCCTGGTGGCCAGCAGCTACCACAACTGTAACAATTTTTATTTTTTTTTACTGAAGTTTAACAAATAAGTTGGTTTTGTATTCACTAAAATTCCACCTCATTTTTCCTAGTCCCTAGTTCACCAGAACCCCTTGATGGTTCTTTAGCTTAGGGCAATCTTGCTTCCAGTGTCCGCTTTCCCTACAATATGCACAGTGATCCGATCCCATAGGAGAGGGATTCACTCTTTCACTTCTGCCTGACATTCCTCCTGTCTCTGCCTCATCTCCTCTACCAATTTAGCACGACCCAGCTCTTCTTCTCTTACCTTCTGTACACGTTCCCTGTTCCTTCTATCAACTTTTCTATATCACGCTTACCTAGTAACTCGAACCTTTATCTAGTCCTATTAGATCATCCTGACAAATCTTTCATAACCAACTTTCAAGCATCTAAATTTCCCATCAAAGTTTCACCTTTATTCTCGTCAGACCCGTTGCCTACTAAAGGGGCCGTTACCGGTCCTGTTGTACTGCAAATGCTGCAGCAATTGGGGTGACATTGTCAGGTCCTTCTGCTCAATTGTCAGCAATAGCAACCCCCTCCTCCTCACCATCAGAAGGGTTCGGGGCAGGAGATGCTCTTCCTGCTCTGCAGGTTACACAAGCCTGCCTCTGCAACAGCACTTCTGTTTTAACTCTTTCTTACCCTGAATGCAAATCTGCTACTTGTTGCTTTAAGTCTGTGTTCTTACATATCATGCCTTCGCAGGCAAATAGCAAACACCCTGCCATGCATCCCAGCATGATTCAGTCGCACCTTCGAGGGGGTACGGGGGTTTGTACAAACTCACCCCAATACTTTAACACTTTCACAAGGTCTTTGATTCTCCACCCCTCCCACCCCCACCCCCACCCCCGCCTCAGGTTTTACATACATTAGTACAAGTTTTTATCTTACAACGTGTTTCATTCTGGTTGCTCCACAGAAGGAACCACAACCTGAGCTTTTTAACACAAACATTTCAACAAGAACATCTTTCTAGTTTAGGTCTCAGGTTTTTTTTCCTGTCCTTTTCTAGAGCCATAATCAAAGATCAGGTGATGTTAATCCCGCACTCTTTCTAGTGCTAGTACCATAGGATCCCGAGGGGGTACTAATCCACAGTACTTTTGCCACTCAGGTTTGTCCTGGAGGACAAAGAACATGTCTGCATACGATACTTCGTCCCATTTTCCTTCTCTTCTCAGAAACAACATTAATTGCAGGAGAGTGTTATAATCTAACATTCCTCCCTCCTGAGGCCATTTCGCATCACTCCAATTTATACAAAGGCCACCACTGATTACAATATTTAATCAATTTCCTTCTATTTTCGGTACCACCCTGTCCTACGATATCCCTCCAATGTTTCAATATACAACCTAAGGGCGGTTTTTCACAGGGCTTACTCCTTCCATTTCCTATTTCGCAATTTTAATTACTTTGTTTTTCTCTGACCGCCTTAGCCACCCAAGGTCGGAAACGCGGATAGAGCTCCTTACTCGTTTTGCACTCAAACGCGCGTCTCAAGCACTCTTTCACTCACACTCAGTCAAAATAATTAAGCTATACACGGAAAATCAAAATGCGCATCTCAACCACACCATTCACACTCTCCGGGCAGCCCTCAGTCACACAAGCAGTATGTTATACGGTACCGTGCACTTATGTACAACTTTTAGGAACACTGACAGTTCACAAAGTATGCATTTCAATGAGCAATTGCCAAAAAACAAACAACAAAAAAAACCCCAAATTTTTCCTGGTCTTAAGCAGAGTGTTAAGTTTTCCGCTATTTGCCTAGAATTACCAGAATATTATTATTTTTCAGCATACATTTCATAACTCCAAGTTTTGAACATGTAACAAGACAACACATAGAACAAACAAGACACAGAGAGCTATTTCAGTTGTTACATTCTAGGAATTCCCCAATTCTTAAGACAACCTAAAGGAAGTTTTAGCTTCCCAGATCTTTATGAAGTATTTAAGATTTTGTTACTCCCATGTTTTCCTTTTATTTATTTTTTTTTTCCGGCGCAAAAGTTTCCCTCTTACTTTTGCTATGAGGTCCCTCTTAACTTGTTACTGTGAGATTCCGCCTTATTACGTCCCGCCCCGCGCTTTCCATCACGAGGCCTCCGGGCTTTTAGGAATGGCAGTAACCTCGGGTTTGCTCGATCTGCCCTCAAGATCGCTAGCGGCCACCCCTTGGTCAGCAAACCCCCTCCCAAGGTACCTTTCCTCCTGGGGACTACGCTGCGCGCTGGACGTCTCCGTGCGTCTCACCAGCCGCCCCGTTTCTAAACATACCGTTTTATCTGTGGATCCAGGGGTTTCTCTTCTGCTCCCGGGTGAACAGCTGAGAAGAGGAGGCTCCTCCGAGGAAAACTCCCGGGGCGCGCCTAGGAGCGTCCGCTCCGCAGCTGGTCCCTCAGCCGAGCAGAAATCCTCCTGCCTGGCTCGCCAAACTGACGTACGGAATTAGACTCTATAACTCGAAAGTTATAAAGTAGGTATGTTTATTGTGCGCAGATGCACGGGGGATCGCTCCTCCACAAGCGTGCATGCCCAAAGTGATGAACCATCTCACATTTATACAATAAAACAAATGAATATTCAATTAACGCCTATACATATCCGTTACCTAAACCCGCTTACTCTCACTTCGTATGTTAATTAGCTTATCAGTCCTTTGTCTGGAATGTGGTGGTCTTGCAGGTTTGTAGGTGATTCATGTCCTTGTGACCATCTGATCTTCTCCAGCAAGGAGACTTAGCACTCCCTCCCTCTAGATAACATTGGAATGTCTCTCATCCTTTTCTCATCCTTTTTATAAATAGCCCCTTTGTTAGAGGACGAAGGGTAGGTGTCTCCTCAAAGCTGTGTGACTATGTGACCAGACACCACACCCATGACCAGTCACCATACCCACATTCCTTGAGCAGACCTATGCAATCACAATCGATGTCCATTGTCCCTATTTCACACTATTTCTCCATATCAGCTATATATCACTACAAGCATGCAGACACCTATTAAACACTAGATAGCCATGTTCATCTTTCCTATTCTCCTTCACAATACCTAGCTGTTCTCTCATCTCTTGTTAGGTCAAATATTCTCCATCTTTCTCTCCTATATCTCTCTTCAGACATTCTCTGTCCTCCTCTTTTTTGCTTGTTAATTGCGAAGAGGCAAAGGTTGTGTGTAGGTGCGTGACCATGACCTGATTTATGTTACAATCAACTAAACACTGAATCCAGGAAAAAAGGCATGGGAGACATAAGGCAAACATCAATAAGGTGGTTAAAGTAATTATAATAAATCCTGTAATAATTTTGATCCACAGCCCAAAGTTTCCCAGCCATGAGAACAGACCAAAGGCATCCCACCCCTGGTACTGTTGCAGATCTTTGTTTTAAGGCTTGTAAGTTTTGTATGCTTTTGTGAATTAATTCAGAGTGGTCACTCAGATTCACATAAGGCATCCTATCAAAGTCTTCCCACTTGTGTCCCTGTGCTAATAATAAAAATCAATAGCAACTCGGTTCTGTAGCAACATATGATGGACAGAATCATCATCTGTTAATAAGCCAGAAAAAAATAATAATTTTTGTAGTTTTACTTTGTTTAGCAAGCTAGCAGCCTAATTCACTAAGCAAATTAAGAGCGCGTACTATTCTTACAGAAGAGATTAGAGAAGCAAAAAAATGTGTTACGGTGCATTCCAGAACTCAGCCTGAGAGTTACAGTCTGCTGTGAGTTCTGCGTTACAATTATTTGACAGGTGTAGGGGTTGCAATTGTGAAAGTTGCCCGTTTACAATTTTCATTGGCATTATCATAGCTAATTGTTTTAAAAGCAACCCTTGAGCTTCCTCATGCTCCACTTGTTATTGCAAAATATTCTGAAGCCAATCAATAAAGTTAGTATTAAAGTTAGTGACTCTCTAGGACCCTGCAAGACTGTGGCAAGACTCCCGCATCTGGACTGTCTTAATAGCCATATCCTTCATTTGCAAAGAGTTGTTCCTGGGATACCTTGCCTGAGTCACAGAATCGGCACAGTTAATTTTCTCCAGCCAACTGCTCATAGTTAACAGCAATTCCCCGATTAAGGTTTTCAATCAAAGCTGTTATTGATTTGTTAATAAGTTAAGACTGAGTGACTTTATTTGATTAATTAATTGATTTTATAAAATCATTTTATAAAATTAAAATATAGAAGATAAGAAATATTTTATAATGAAACTTATAGTTGCACAGTAAAAGCTGCTATGAGATCTTCTGTACATCCTGTACCAAGGCTAGAAGAAGGGGCTAGAACCATTGTTAAAACTTAGGTAATAACTTTAGGGTTTGAAAGGTTTCTTTGCATTTGACCAGTCTTCTGTATGTAGAAGTGTATTGAAATGTCAGAATATGAGATTAATGGAAACCGGGGAGAGTCGACTGGAACAGCTTGTAGTTACCTGCCAAGAAATCGTGAACTTTAGTAAGAGGTAATTCCGGCAGGGGAAGATCGCGACCACAGACTCATATACCACCTACCCAAATCGTACCCCAGACCCATTTCTAGACCTTTCTAAGCTTTACTGCGCAGAATCGGATATAGGAGGAGAATATGTTAATGATTTACGGGAAGTATCATGGTTATGCATTAATACTTAATGAATATGTATGAATAAGTTCTATATATGGTGTCTGATTGTGAGACCTGGCGTGCGTTGATCGTGAGAGGACTCGCTCACGCACCCGGCTGTTAATAAAGAAGTGTCTGCTTATCTACATCAAATTGGTGTTGATAAGTTCTTCATTCCGAGATTTCGGTAACAGTAGCACCTCTGTGATAACACATTTCAGAAGGAAAAAAAAAGAAATCTGCTCAACAAACTGCAGAGGAAGAGAGAAGTGAGAATGTGTGCAGAGAGAAGTGAGAACAACTGCAGACAGCAAGGCCAGTGAAGAAGGAGACGGAGCAGGTGCTCCAGGTGCCAAAGCAGAGATTTCCCTGCAGCCCGTGGTAAAGACCATAGTGAGGCAGGCTGTCCCCCTGCAGCCCATGGAGGTTAATGGTGGAGCAGATATCCACCTGCAGCCCATGGAAGACCCCACGGCAGAGCAGGTGGATGCCCGAAGGAGGCTATGACCTCTGGGAAGCCCACAGTGAAGCAAGTTTGCTGGCAGGACTTGTGGACCTGTGGAGAAAGAAGCCTACGCTGAAACAGGTTTTCTAGCAGAACTTGTGACCCTGCGGGGGACCCATGCTGGAGCAGTCCATTCCTGAAGGACTGCGCCCCATGGAAGGGACCGATGCTGCAGCAGTTTGTGAAGGGCTGCAGTCTGTAGGAAGGTGCAGGAGGGGGCTGGAAATCATGACCATAAGTAACAATCAGCTGAAAGGAATGTGCTCGAGCTTGTAGGCCACAAACCCTGGGAGGACAAGGAATGTGAATAGATAACAATCAACAGGATGAGTCATGCTGAGAGAAGATAAGGGAATGAGGAACAGAGGGGCCAAGGAGAAGTAACGCCTTGCTGTTAATTGATGACTGTAAAAACTTACTTAAAGTGTCCTTTGTTTCTAGTTAACCAATCAGGGATTGCCTAGTATGTAATGCTTAGCTTAAAGAACCAATCTGTTTAAAGCGCGCAGCTTCTGAAAACATATAGAAACTCGTGTTTGTGTACAATAAATCGACATCTTGCTTGCATCAAGCTGTGCCCTGTCTCTTCATTCGCCGGAAACTGGTGACCCCGACGTGATCCGCTTAAGGATCCGACGTGAAGGGCTCTCGAATCGTCTGAGCAACTTGCAGCGAATCCCACAGAACTTTGAATGGACCGCTGAAAGGAAGCGGGAGCCGGCCGGCCTTAAATCCCTCCTGAGTTGAGAGGTGAGCTGTGGAAATTCCGTAATTGGGAATCAGGCTTTGTCCCCAGAAAGAGACGTATATGGACTCATAAAGGGTCTTCTAGTCAGATCCGGGAGTCCGTGCCTCAGTCTCCTCAAATGGTGACCCCTATGGTGGTGTTCCGAAGCCTTGGAAGAATAAGAACGGAACTGGTCGATAAAAAAGACAGCTCGTGGAAGAGGGCTGCGTTCCGGAGGACACGTCTTGGCTGGCTGGACCAGGCAGACAACCTAAACCCCGAGGATAACACCTGTATGCATCGAGACAGGTGAGCAGCCAAGAAACTTTAGAGATTTTAAATATTTGAAGAAATTTTAAGAAGCTTTAGAAACCTGTACTCATTGAGACAGGCGAGCAGTCAAGAAACTTTAGAGACTTTGAAAGAAATGAAAGTGATCAGCAGACAATTGTATGATGCTGCCGTGGAGGGGGACTCTGCGTCGGGAATGCATTTAGCACCTTGGTGGCAAATTCTGACTACTCTTCACCAAGTGTTGACTAATTCTACTAACGGTGCTAAACCAGAGGAAGCTGTAAATTCCACCAACACACTGTCAACAACGGTGATTCCATCCACACCTCCTCTGCCCCCAAAGCTTCTGTCACTGATTGCAGCGACCCTCACAACACAGGACCAAGAATGGGAACAGGACAACTCGGACAATGATTCCATTGACATTGATAAACCTTTTGATCCAGGTCCTATTAATCTGGAATAGGAGCTAGACCTTCCCCACCCCTCCCCCCACCCCCCTCCGCCTCCCCCAATGCATTGACTGTATTTTCGGGGAGGGTGAAAGGGGGTCTGCGGCGAATGAAGAGACGGGACGCAGCTTGATGCAAGCAAGTTGTCCATTTATTAGTGATTTTCTTACAATTATATACGTTTCTACCTTCTACATATTACACACTGATTGGTTAAATCTTAAGCGTAAAAAACACTGATTGGTTGATATTTAAGGCACACCGTTACAACAATAGGAACTTACTAGTTTATCTTGACATAGCAATAATTTCTATTCCAAGGTTAGGGAGTTTCTTTCTACGCGGCTTTCTTGATTACATATTGGCGCCATCCGTTCCCTTATCTGGCTACTTGTTTCTCTGTCCGTCTGGTTGCCTCCTCAACTGTGACGGCTCAGGGGTCTGCAGTTAGCTTGTTCCTTTGCTCCCAGGGCTTGTGCCCTACAAGTTCTAACAAGTCTCTATTCATCAGGCTATCAGTACTTGGACTCTTGTCCTTGAGGCCTTGTCCTACAGGGGTCTGAGGGATTGGTGGCAGGAATGCAAGTGGGAAGCGCTTAAGCGAAGGGATTTGGGAGTTGCTATGGCATGTTCAGTATTTTGTCAGACAAATCAACCTCGAGAGTGGCAGCCTGTGCAATACGAGGCTGTTAAAGAGTTAAGCAAAGCAGTGCGGGAAGGGAGGATTCATAATATATTTGCTATGTCCCTTCTTAAAGTGATGGCAGAGCCTTATACTCTCACACTGCATGATTGGAAGTCATTGCTTTGTATATTACTAACTCTGACGCAGTATATGATGTGGTTTTTTGATTTTTGTGAGCTATGTGTAGTGGCCTTGTTACCGAAATCTCGGAATGAGGAACTTATCAACACCAATTTGATGTAGATAAGCAGACACTTCTTTATTAACGGCCGGGTGCGTGAGCGAGTCCTCTCATGATCAACGCACGCCAGGTCTCAAAATCAGACACCATATATAGAACTTATTCATACATATTCATTAAGTATTAATGCATAACCATGATACTTCCCATAAATCATTAACATATTCTCCTCCTATATCCGATTCTGCGCAGTAAAGCTTAGAAAGGTCTAGAAATGGGTCTGGGGTACGATTTGGGTAGGTGGTATATGAGTCGGTGGTCGTGATCTTCCCCTGCCGGAATTACCTCTTACTAAAGTTCACGATTTCTTGGCAGGTAACTACAAGCTGTTCCAGTCGACTCTCCCCGGTTTCCATTAATCTCATATTCTGACATTTCAATACACTTCTACATACAGAAGACTGGTCAAATGCAAAGAAACCTTTCAAACCCTAAAGTTATTACCTAAGTTTTAACAATGGTTCTAGCCCCTTCTTCTAGCCTTGGTACAGGATGTACAGGAGATCTCATAGCAGCTTTTACTGTGCAACTATAAGTTTCATTTAAAATATTTCTTATCCTTCTATATTTTAATTTTATAAAATGATTTTATAAAATCAATTAATTAATCAAATAAAGTCAAATAATCTTAACTTATTAACAAATCGATAACATTTCCCCCCTTTGAAAGTGTTGAAAATCATTATTTCGATACTTTCACATTATTCATATATCTTTCGTTTCAACATATTTTGGTGATGGATCATGTCTTGGTAAAATAGTTGGTACTTCTCTCATAATCATACGATTTACTGCAATTCTATTGGTAAACTGTTTCTTCAAACATGCATATACTAGCATGCTCATCAAAAAGACAATTAGTAACAGAAACAAAATGTTAATTATAGATTGTATCCAAGAGCTCAAATTCCATCCCAGTTTGTTAAAAATTTTCCCAAGCCAATCTTCTGACATATCCTTTTGAATTGTTTCAGTTTTATTTTCAATTTTTCCTAATAGGTCTATATCATGTTCCACATCCTGAGTGACATTTGGAATGTGGATCCAACAGTGGTCCAATTTATCCTTGAGATATCCACATACTCCATGTTCTTTAAGTAGGAGCATATCTAGTGACATTCTATTTTGTAAAGTTATTCTGGAAGTTGCCTGTAATTGTATATTCAATTCCTTAAACCCCTTTTTGGTAACGTTTGCTAATTTTTCCGCTTGACCAGTTAAATGATAGAGCCATGCTCTGTTTCTATATGAAGCTATAGGATTTAAAAGTGATTCAAGTGCCCAACCAGTTTTCACTCCTGTAAATGGTTCATTCCAATTATCATCATTTGTCTCAGATCTCTTTATTTGTTTCAATTCTAAATTCTCTAAGGATCCTCTAAATGGTGATTTCTTCCAAATTGGACACAATGTTGGCATGCCTGAAGTAATTTGTTTCACCTTACCATCTAATGGTAAATGTGTGGTCCAGGTTCCATCACTTAATGCCCAAACTAAACGTCCTGGACTTCGAATAGTAGTTTTTCTACAACTAAACAAAGTTCCTTTTCTAACTGTAAAAGTGCTGGTTAAATTGAGAGTGTTCTTAAGACCTCGACAAAAACAACCATATTTTAAAACAGCGGCCAACGGAGGAATTCTTTAGATTACTAAGTCTGCATTACTGCAATCATACACTTTTTCACATTTCCACCACAGCACTATTTTATTTTCCTTCTCTCCCGATGAAATTGATCTATCATTGACCCAGGGTAATACTGAAAAAAACTTTTCCATCCCAGGTAAAACACCAAGAAGTTCTTGCCATATACTGAAAATGGGAAAATATGGACATAGACCATATAGAGTCCCATTGTTCTACTAATTGGGTACCTTGGCCAGTTTTGTTACACTTCCATTTCATGATACTTCTGCTCACATTGGTTTTAAGTTGTTCATCATAAGAACACTATCCTAACTGGGGGTTTGGACCCCCAGGAAGAAGAACTCGAGCTATGGCACTAGGTCAGGATCCTGTTATAAAATCATAATTCAATAGTTTTTTACAATCTGTTTCTTTACCTGGCGACTTCCACTGTTTTCTAATAACCTTTACTTGTTCATACCATTGAGTTACTGGCCTTTGTTCACAATAGGTAGTCTCATTTTTATATTCCAGATTGGTCAGATTCATGGTTAAAATTCCCCATGGAATAGATTCACCTACTGCCCTCGGTATTGGCAAACAAGCAGTGATCTGCGTGACATTTTATAAATTGGCAAATTTTTAGTCAATCCTACCATCAAATTTTCCTCAGCCATTTGTTTGGGAATTTCAATCACTTGTTCTGTTTCTACTTGTCTTTTGTTCCTGTCCACCAAGCCAGCCCATGATCCCACCAACACTACCGATCAAAATAAAATCCAAAAAATAATCATAACCTGATATGAAAAATTAAACATGTTTCAAAGTCAATTTTAAAGTCTCTGGTTCACGATTAACAATCTTCCACAAAGTAGGTGCTTTCTTCACTCGAGTATAATGTATCCAAGCATCCGATTCTGCAATTTTGATAGCTGTAAAAGTGGCTAACAGTATCTGGAAAGGTCCTCTCCAGGGCTCCTGCAAAGGTTCGGAGGTCCAGGTCTTCACATAGACATAGACTCCTGGTTGGAAATCATGCACTGAATTTTCCTGGAATAAAGGTCTATTCCAAATTACTGCACTCCAAATTGCAGTCAAAGTTTTTCCTAGAGAAAGAAAATAGTTATATACATCCTGCTTTCCTTTCACATGTATGTTTGGATTTGGTTCTGGAGACTCATATGGTTTTCCATATAATAATTCATAAGGACTGACTGAGGTTCCACTCCTTGGCTGTACTCTGATTCGTAATAACGCCAATGGAAGTGCCTGAGGCCACTTTAGACTGGTTTCTTGACAAATTTTACTTATTTGTCTTTTTAAAGTTTGATTCATCCTTTCCACTTTCCCACTAGATTGTGGTCTCCAAGACGCATGTAAATCCCAATTAATACCCAATACTTTGCTAACACTTTGGACAACTTCAGCAACAAAGTGTGGACCTCTGTCAGAGGAAATTCCAATAGGAACTCCAAATCTCGGAATTATTTCTTGTAATAACCACTTTACAACCTCTTTTGCTTGTGTGGTGCGACAGGGAAGGGCTTCTGGCCATCCTGTAAAAGTATCAACCCCTACCAGGATGTACTGGTACCCATTTTGTCTAGGCAGCTCTGAAAAATCTACTTGCCAATAATCTCCAGGTTCTGTACCAGATTTCAGTCTACCCATTTGAACCTTTTTCTTAATCATTGGATTATTTTTCAAACATACTTCACACTTTGCAGTTACCATTTTAGCTATTCCCAACATCTTAACTGATATTACTTGTTTTCGTAAAGATGTTACTAAGGCTTCTGTCCCCCAGTGACATTCTTGATGTCTCGTTTGAATTATCTCTCTCATCAAAAGAGGTGGAATTACTACCTGTCCATTAGGAGTTATCCACCATCCAGCTAAGTTTTTCTTAGCATTTAATAACTGACCCAATTTGTCATCTTCCTCTGAATATCTCTGTTTTTCCCTAGGAAGGGTTACTGTTTTAGAAGGAATTATTGCCATTTGCGATGCTTGTTTCTTTGCTACTTTTTTTTTTTTCTGTTTTATTCAGCTAAATTATTCCCAGCTATTATTTTTGTATTCCCAATTTGATGTGCCTTACAGTGCATGATTGGTACTTGATCTGGCTTTTGAACTGTTTGCAATAATCGTAAAATTTCTGTTTGATGCTTAATGTTTGATCCTTGAGAGGACAATAGCTCTCTTTCTTTCCACAAAGCCCCATGGACATGCACTACCCCAAAGGCATATTTTGAATCTGTCCAGATATTTACTTTCTTGTCTTTACTTAATTCTAGGGCTTGAATCAAGACAATAAGTTCCACTTTCTGGGCTGATGTGGTACTCGCCAATGCTCCTGCTTCTATAACTGTAGTATCAGTTGTTACCGCATATCCGGCGTATCGGACTCCTTGTTCCATAAAGCTGCTTCCATCAGTATACAATTCCCAGTCTGGTCGCTCCAATGGTACATCCTTCAGATCTTCACAACTGGAATAAACATACTCGATGGTAGCCAAGCAATCATGTTCCAGTTGTCCTTCTTCCTGTATGGAACTTAAAAACACTGCAGGATTTACCAGGTTAGTTGTCTTTAGAATCACATCATCTTGTTCAGTCAATACCACCTGGTACTTCATCATTTGGCTCGGAGACAGCCAGTGTCCCCCCTTTTGTTCTAAAACAGTTATCCACATGTGTGGAACATAGACTGTTATTGTTCTTCCCAAAGTCAATTTCCGAGCTTCTTGTATGAGCATCACTGTTGCTGCTACTGCTCGAAGGCAGTTTGGCCACCCTCTACTCACTGTGTCCAGTTGTTTAAAGAAATATCCGACTGGTCGTTTCCAGCTTCCTATCCTCTGGGTTAACACGCCCAGTGCAAGGTGTTGTCTTTCATGTACAAACAGCTGGAAATCTTTGGTTAGATCTGGCAGTCCCAAGGCAGGTGCAGGCATTAAGGCACGTTTCAACTTTACAAAAGCCTTTTGTTGTTGTGGGCCCCATACAAAGGGAGAGTTCTTTTGGGCCTCGTACAGCGGTTTAGCTATTAGCCCATAGTTCATGATCCAGAGGCGACACCACCCTGTCATTCCTAAAAATGCTCTGAGTTCATGAATATTTCTCGGCTCAGGTATACCACAAATAGCTTCTTTGCGATTTTTTCCTAATTGTCGTTGTCCTTTTGAAATCTCAAAGCCCAGATATATCACAGTCTGACAGGCTATTTGGGCTTTCTTCCTGGATACCTTATACCCACTTAGTCCCAGGAAATTCAAGAGGTCAATAGTCACCTGTATACAAGTAAATCTTTCTTCTGTAGCAATCAGTATGTCATCCACATATTGTAAAAGTAAATGCCCAGGTCTTGATTTATCCTGTTTCCAGATTTCAAGTTCCTTTGCTAATTGATTTCCAAAAATAGTTGGACTGTTTTTAAATCCTTGGGGTAATCTAGTCCATGTCAACTGCATCTTTCGCCCGGTTTGAGGATTTTCTCATTCAAAAGCAAACAGTTTTCTCCTTCCCTTTTCCAAAGGTATACAAAAGAAAGCATCTTTTAAATCAAGTACTGTAAACCACTGATAAGTCTCCCTTAATGCTGTTAACAGTGTATAAGGGTTTGCTACTACAGGATAAATATCCTTAACTATTTAATTTACTGCTCTCAAGTCTTGCACCAGCCTATATTCACCCGAGGGTTTTCTGACTGGTAAAATAGGAGTATTATACTCAGATTCACATTCTTCCAAAATTTTATACTCCAAAAATTTATCAATCAATTTCTTCAATTCCTGTCTCACTTCTGATTTGATTGGATATTGTTTAATTCTCACTGTTCCTGCGCCTTCCTTCAAATCTATTTTAACAGGTTCTGCTAGTTTCAATTTACCAGGAATATTTGTTTCCCATACAGTAGGGATCACTGCCAAATCCACCTCCAGTGGAATTTCTTGTTCCTTTACTTTTTCTTGTATCATCAGGATTTCTCCCGTTTTTGACTCAGGTATTTTCAAGAAAAGTTCTCCTTTGTCAAAAACAATTTGTGCATTTAATTTGGATAACAAATCTCTTCCTAAGAAGGGTATCGGACATTCTGGTACATACAAAAATCCATGTGTAATTATCTTATTTCCAAATTTCAAATCCAGGGGTTGCAGGAATGGCCTGTTTTTGTTCCAATTTTTCCTTTACAGGTATTTAATAAAAAAAATGTCGCTCCTGTATCCACTCCCAATCTCACAATTTGAACAACATTTTTTTTCCACTTTCTTATCAGAAGTTATAGCCATTACAAAATTATCTCTAATAGTTAGCTTACATTCATCCTGCCAATCCTTTCTTTGTCTTAAGTAAAAGAACAAATCCACATCTGGCATTTTATTCCATTTCCCTTCTCTTTTACAATACAGCATTAACTGCAAAATAGTGTTATAATTCAGTGTCCCATTCATGGGCCACTTTTCCTGATCATCCAATATATACAAAGGCCACCAATTATTACAATACTCAAATTATTACAATACTCAATCATCTGGCTCTTTCGCAGATCATCATGTAAATTTCCTCAATGTGCCAATAAACATCCCAACAAAGAATTTTTCCAGAGTTTGTCATTTACAGGAAGATTACCCATGCTTTTACTTTTAAACAACCGAGTTAACTTAGATGCCATGGTATAATCACTCACAATACAATACACAATTATTCAACTCTGTCACTCCGATCCGCGGATCCACACTCCACACTCGCTTTCGTGCTCAATTGCATGTCTCACCCTTACAGCCACACTCACACTTTCCCACAGTTACTTTAAACAAACATATAACACAATATTGTACCTCTTAATTTTCTTCTTAATACACAAACTCACAAAAACAACAAAAAAAACCAAAAACCCTGTTGCAGAATGGCTGTGTGATCACATGGGCCATGACTCCCTTAAAGATCTTTGTGAAACAAAGTTAGCGTAAGTTAGCTGAAGCAGGCCTTGCAGCTGTGCTGAGGCATGCTGATAAGGAAGCTGAGAAAAACACTGACCTTGTGCCTAATGTTGTAAATAACTTTGAGGAATTCGCGTAGACAAGAGAGGAAAAAAAATATGTAGCTAGCTATCTGCAGAAACCGCAAGTAGGAGGACGTATGAAAATGTAACCCTTTAGAGCTTAGCCAATCAGCAGATGACTAGTAGGCATAATTAACTGGAACTGTATATAAGACATAATCGCGCCGTAATAAATCGAAGCTTGCTTTATCACTCATATTGAGTTTGCCTGCTTGCCTACACTTGCCTGGTTCTGCTCCGGCATTGGGTTCCCGCTCTCCTGGCAGCCCTCTCTGCTTGGCAGAGGGGGCGGAGCCAGTGCCATGCTGCCAGTGCCGGAGCTGGGGCCCATGTTGCCATGCCCCAAGTCCACCCTACCACCCCTAGTCCTGATGCTCGCAGCAAGGTAGTGGGTAGAACCGATGCAAGTCGGGGCAGGGTTTGCCCAGGCCCCTTCTCCCCCTACTAAGGACTCAGCAGAGGAGACAGTTGGTTTGGCTACCTTTGGGGACAGTTGGGATTTTCTACCCTTTTCTGAATCACTCCCTTCAGCGCCTACCATTGTGGACTCAGGAAACTGACGGAAAACCCTCCACGGGGGTGGGGGCAGAGTTGTCCCACAGAGTAGCGCAACCCGCTTCTGCAGCTCGCTGTTGCCCCAGGATTTGGGAGTTTATTTATTGTTCTGTCCTCTCTATGCCCTTTTAGCCAATCATCCTGGGAATGCCTTGGTTAGTCCAGCATGAGCTGAGGGTTTGTTGGGCACAGAGATGGATTTACCTTCCTGCCATTGAGGCAGGTGCTGCTGCTGCTCTCCTCCCGCCGCAGCAGGTGTCTGGTGGCAGTAGTTGTCCAGGGTTCCAGGAAGGCACTAGTGCCTGCCAGGTGTCCCATACCAGCAGCATCAATTTCCCCAAGCCATCTGCTGGCCTATTGGGGGCACTGCCGCCAGATTTTAGGGATTTTTGGATGCCTGTGAGCAAAAGCAAGTAGCAACCTGACCCTCCGCCTCCCGATCGGGTGTATGATTGTTCTATCGTGCTGCTACCAGACGGTTCTCTCCCCTTGGGTTGTATCTATCCTGTGTCATGGTGTCCTGGTTTCAGCTGGGATAGAGTTAATTTTCTTCTTAGTAGTTAGTACAGTGCTGTGTTTTGGCTTTGATGTGAGAACAATGTTGATAGGACACTGATGTTTTTAGTTGTTGCTGGGTGATGTTTATACTAAGTCAAGGACTTTTCAGTTTCTCAGGCCCTGCCAGCAAGAGGGCTGGAGGGGCACAGGAAACGTGGAGGGGACACAGCCAGGACAGGTGATCGGAACTAGCCAAAGAGGTATTCAATAACATATGATGTCATGCTGAGTATATAAACCGGGGAAGAAGAAGGAAGGTGGGGACATCTGGCATTATGGCATTTGTCTTCCCGAGTAACCGTTATGCGTGATGGAGCCCTGCTTTCCTGGATATGGCTGAGCACCTGCCTGCCCATGGGAAGTAGTGAATGAATTCCTTGCTTTGCTTTGCTTGCGTGCGCAGCTTTTGCATTACCTATTAAATTGTTCTTATCTCAACCCTTGAGTTTTACATTTGTTTCCAATTCTCCTCCCCATCCCTCTGGGTGAGGGGGTGTGGAGTGGCTGGAGGACAACGGATATATTATGAGCAATCCAGACCAAGTAACTTTGGCCGAGCAGGCCAAAGCTGTAACAAGCTGCAGCTGTTGTGAAGGACATATTCAAGGCCAAGGGAGACAAAGAAACTGTTTATTCGCAGAGAGATAAGAGAGTTGGACAGAAAGATGAGAAAAAACAGGATGCCTGCATAAGGGGGGAGCAGCGTGTGGGCACCACACCGGGACCAATCATAGGAGAGGTGGAAGCGTGTGAACAAGTAGTTTTAACCTATCACCTTTTACATAACAAAGCCTGCGTAGCATGTGTATTTTTAACTGGGGCTATAAATTGCGGTGAGTCTATTAATAAAGTGGCACTAACTTGATCACATTGGTTGTATAAATTGTGTCCAAGCCTTCTGCCTCAGCAAGGGGGAGTGAGCAAGCGGCTGCGTGGTACTTGGTTGTCAGCCAGGGTTAAACCATGAGACATGGCCAGCGGTGGTGGCTTTGAAGGCTTATAGTGAGAATGGCTTAGCCCAGGGTTTTATTCAATACTCCACCCCTTGGTGCCCCCATATTTTTTGTAAAGAAGAAGGATGGAGACTTGAGGCCATACTGGGGATGGAGTAGAAACTGTAATGGATATATCTTTAAATTGTTGTAACCCATACCACCACCTGAAACACCATCCTGAGCCTTGAAATGCATGGTCTGTGGCAGCACAGCACCCGAGAAAGAATCATGTCAGACAACAGGACTCATTTTCCTAAACTACCTCATAGACACCTGGGCAAAGGAACATGGTATTGATTGGGTGCATCACATCTGCTATCACACACCAGCCTCTGGAAAGACTGAACGATACAATGAACTATTAAAACCTATACTGAGAGCCATGAGTGCTGGGACATTCAATCACTGGGATACAAATTTAGCAGAAGCCATGTGGCTGGTTAACACTAGAGGATCTTCTAACTGACCTGGCCCTGTGCAAATGAAACCCCTACCTACTGCAAAAGGAGATAAGGTCCTCATATTGCACATAAGGAACTGGCTGGGAAAGACAGCATGGGTTACTCCTTTTGCTCAGGGACTCAAATACACTTGGTAGATAATGTGGAAGGATGGGGAAATCCAGTGTGTACCTCAAGGATATTTAACCTTGGGGGAAAATAACCCATGACTTGAATTGTATGATGCCATAGCTGTATGAAGGATGGAGACTTGAGGCCATGTGTGGACTACTAGGGACTGAATAATATTAACATCAAGAACTGGTAGCCCTTGCCTCTCATTCCTGAGCTGTTTTGCAACTGGAATGTTGCAGTGCACACCACTGGTTTACTAAACTGGGTCTGAGAGGGGCTTATAATCTTATTTGTGTTTGTCGGGGTGATGAGTGGAAAAATGCCTTTGTTTGCAAGTACGGCCATTTTGAGTACCATGTGATGCCTGTTGGCCTGTGTAGTGCCCCTGCCACCTTTCAGCACTTCATGAATGATGTCTTCTGTGATTTGTTGGACAGTTATGTCATTGCATATCTGGATGACATTTTAGTTTACTTGACCACATAGGAGGAACATGTTGTTCATGTTTGGGACGTTCTCTCCCACCTTTAGCACCAATGCCTTTATGCCAAGCTGGAGAAGCATGCCTTCTTCCAACAGTGTATAGATGTCTCAGGATACTCAATCGATCCTGAGGCATGAGCATGGACATGAAGATCAACACTGTTCTTCATTGGCATGCTCCATCAATGATGTGCAGCGCTTTTTGAGCTTTGCCAATTTTTATCAGTGTTTTATTCAGAATTTTGCTCAAAAGGTTGCTCTACTCACAGCACTGACTCGTAAGCCTGTCCCTTTTTAGTGGATGCCTGAGGTTCAGGGGGCCTTTGAAGAGTTGAAGCAGCCATTTACGACAGCCCAGGTTTTGACCCACCCAGATACCAGTCATGCTTTTGCATTGGAGGCAGATGCTTCTTCCCCTGCCATTGGGGTGGCACTTTCTCAGCGTGGTCCATCAAATGGACAGCTTCATCCTTGTGCCTATTTCTTCTGACAGTTGACTGCTGCAGAGAGGAATTATGATATCTGGGAGAGTTGTTGGCCATCCATGAGGTGTTTGTTGAGTGGAGGCACTTTCTTGTGGGTCCTGCCGAGTCTACTTTGGTACTGACTGACTATCGAAATCTGGAATATTTTAGGAACCTCAAGTGCCTCTCCCCAGTTGACTTGTTGGGCAACTTTTCTCTCTGTTTCTGTTTAATATCACCTACAAATTGGGCAAACAGAATGGTAGGGTGGATAATCTCTCATGAGCTGCTGAGACAGATCCACCTCCCTGTAATTTTTTCTCTCTGCAGAATTTTGTTGCATCCATGCTGGCTCATGCTTTTTTAAGTTCTGCGCTTTGGGCAATGGTTGGTGATTCTTTGGTCATGCAGTTTCAGGCAGGAGATACTTCACAGAATCTGCAGGAGAAGGATGGTTGACTGTATCATGATGAGCAGCCATATATCCCTGCTGGACCACTGCATGCACAGTTCCTTCAGTACTGTCATCACATGCTGACAGCAGGGCATGATGGTCATTGGAAGACTCTGCATCAAGTCACACAGATATACCGGTGGCCTATTGTGCATGCAGATGTCACAAGCTATGTTTTTGCTTATAACATCAATGCCCAGGCCAAGAAACCGACAGAGGCTGCAGGGTCTACTACATCCCTTACCAACTCCTGAGTGACCATGGAAAATTATTTCAATGGATTTTATTGTGAACTTGCCTGTGTCTCAGGGGCAGGCAGAGGTGCTTGTGGTGGTGGACTTGTTTACGAAGGCTGCTTTTTTTGTTCTACTAAAGAAACTGCCCACAGCCCCTCAGACTGTGTGTTTGTTTTTGCAGCATGTGCCTTGCTGCCATGGCCTGCCGGATAGCATGGCGATGGATCAAGGGGCCCAGTTCACTGCCTAGTTCTGGAGGCAGCTTATGGCCCTGCTGGGGGTGCAACTCTGTCTTTCCTACCTGTATCACCTACAATCTAATGGTCATATGGAGTGGGTCAACTGGATCCTGCAGCAGTATCTCCATTATTATATTAATTAACATCAGGATGACTGCAGCTCTGTCTTACCATTGGCAGAATTTGCCTATAACAGCAATGTCCACTCTTCTATGCAGCAGACTCCTTTTTATGTGAAGTATGGTTTTCATCCCCATGACCACCCCGCTACTCTGGAGGCTGTCCAGGGGGTTTCCCCTGTGAAAGGCAAGATGCTGACTTCCTTAGAAGTACGAACAGTACCTGAGACTATGAGCTTTTACCTCAGGGTCAACGTGACCTGAAGACCCAACCTAAGCTGGCTCTCACCGACTGACACCACTCCATACCCACAATAAAACAATAGATTTACTTTCCAAAAACCCCCAGGCATATAACCATGGCCAGAAATGCAGTTGACCAGAATCCAGTATACACACATGCACTCCTCTACACAGAACATTGGTTTAGAACAATTAACACACCACTGACACATATATCCATACCACCTGCATGGGACAAGCATGTACTGATCCTGCATGGGACAATTACATACTGATTACACAAGCAATAGTAACCGATTAGCCCACCCTGTAACAGAAGTAATTTGATTGGTCTACACAACTGTACTGTAACATATATAAAACCTGCTTTACACTGTATCAAGGTCCTCCATGCATTAGGCTGGGGCACCCCTGTGCGCATAGCAAAAGTAAGAGAATAAATTCCCTTGGTAATTCTATGCTAAGCATCTTTGTTTCCCTCCTCAGCCAGTGAACTGACTTTTATACCCCTGAGGACTCCCTTGAAGGGTCTTCTTTAAGTGGTTGTGGCATATACATTTGCTTCAAGAGCAGCTGGAAAAAGCAAAGGCTGCTTACAAAGACTGTGCAGATAGATGTTGGTGACCAGCATCAGACTTTGTGGTTGGGGACTATGTTTGGTTGTCTGGTGAACATGTTCATTTGGCGCAGTTTTTTTCTAATTTAGACTCGTTATCTTGGACTATATAAAATCACAGCCCAAGTTAGTCCGGTCACATTTTGTCTGCAGCTTCCACGTGCTCTCAAGATTCACCCTGTTGTTCACATCTCCCCATTAAAACCCATTCACTCAGATCCCTTCTAGTGGCAACCTTGACCTCTGCCCCCAATTATGGTCCAGGGCCAGAGAAAATATCACGTCTGGGCTATTTTGGATTTCAGGATATCCTGGGGTACCCTGCAGTATTTGATTGATTGGGCATGGTATGGCCCAGAGGACCATTCCTTGGAGCCTGCATCAGAGGTGCATACCCCAGCTGAGGTTCAGGCTTTTTGTGTCCATTATCCTGCTAAGCCAGGTCCACTGGAGGGTGTGGGGGGCACACCCTTGGTGAGGGTGGTGGTGGTGTCAGGTTTATGCTTGTATCTGTCCAAAGGAGATGATGTTTTATAAATAGTATGTCTACATCTGCCCTTGGTTTGTTATCAGGATAGCTAATAAATCTGGCTAGCAGACATTGCTCAGCCTCTTTGAGCTATTACTTACCTAGAGACTTTGAATCACATGTCTGTCTCTCATTTTGGGCCTGCCCTGACAATTACAGATTTTTGGCTAACAGAATAGAGCAGTAGTTGTACTGTACAAATTAGAATTATCTGGAACTGTTTTCCTTCACCCTTGTTCCAAAAGCAGCATTAAATAAGTGGTTTATCTTGCAAAAAGAAAGATTAGTCACTTAATGTTTCTGAAACCACAGATAATCCAACATGAGAAGACTTGAGTGTACAAAAAGTTCACATCTGCAGCTCTAAAACACCAACTTGAGAAAGAGCAAGAGTTGTCCCTCACCTTGATTCTGCTGACAGCCTCTTGTGCCTGCATCATTCTCACATTCTTGGAGGGAGTTTTGTCAGAAAGGAGTTGAGTGGAGCCAAGGTAATTGGCAGCAAAAATTATTCCATCAATCAAGTCTTCAGGATCACAAGGTCCAGGAACTACAAATACAGGAGCAAAAAAATCACATTAAACCATGGTAAAAAAAAAATATATTCTGATCACTTGAGCCTGTACCTAAGAGCTGTAAATGCTCCACTGAACTATTTCATTTTAGCATGATGGTATGACAAGCAATATTTTAATCAAGGAATACAAAACACCGAGCATGTCTTCCCAACATCTCTCCAGCAGAAACTATTTGCTAATGCAATTTCTCAGAATAGATCATTGTCCTATAAGGTAGGGTTCACTCCAGAGCAAAATAACCTCTTTAGTTTTGTTCTTACATAGAAACAAGAATACTTAAATTGTTCTCTCAGCACTTTGAATGGGTAGTGGAATCTCCTCAAGAATACTTTACAATTATGATACACACACCCCCCTCCATAATAGAGGAGTTTAATATTATCAAAATTGCACTCATTCCCAACAAGGGTATTGTGTTGGGGCAGGGGGGGAGGTGTTATACAAAAAGATTTTGATGGTAAATATACAGAGCAAGAGCACTTGCATTTTGAAAAAGCTACTGTCTTAGTCCTGCAAAATATTTAATGACTTCAGCTCTCATCACCTTCTGTGTAAAGTTAAAAGTCAAAGTAAAAATCATCTCACAAATCAGTACAAAGAAACATGTATAATACACAGGTTTTCAGGTGTTTGAGGATTATATCTGCTGAAGACAGGGCTTTTCTCTCTGTATGTTAAAATTCTCATGATCTGAGAAAAAGGAAGGTTTTTGGAAGAAGCTTCTTGTTTTGCTACAAGTAAGAAAAAAATCTGTTTAAGGCCACTGAAAAAGTACAGATAATCATCATTTGAGAGAATTTGTAGAATTGTCTATATTATATCAAGAAGTATAAACTGATTTTGCTCTCTGTTTTTCTAGGAACAAAACCTGATCCTTTTAGAACAGAGTCTTTAGTCAACTCAAGAGTTAGCCTGAGATTTAAGAGGTGCTAAAGCCTGAAGTTGAGCATAACACAAAAATGCCAATTTTCTTCTAATTCACCAAAGATGACATTAACAAGGACTGAGATCTTTACCCCCAAAATAATGTTATATATATGCAATATAAGTTAATAAAAAAAATTTACTAGCTAGAGCTAAATGTTAATCACACTCATAATATACACACAAATACGAGTACATATACAATCTTTACCATGAGGCTTTCCCAATAAGTAGATGAAAGCTTAAGACTACTGATTTAGATGTACCTTGAGTGTACTCAATCTATTCAGATACTACATAAATGGACACTGTCCTGGTTTCAGCTGGGATAGAGTTAATTTTCTTCTTAGTAGCTAGTACAGTGCTGTGTTTTGGCTGTGATGCAGAACAATGTTGATAGCACACTGATGATTTTAGTTGTTGCTGGGTAATGTTTATACTAAGTCAAGGACTTTTGGGTTTCTTGGGCCCTGCCAGTGAGAGGGCTGGAGAGGCATGGGAAATTGGGAGGGGACACGGCCAGGACAGGTGACCTGAACTAGCCAAAGAGGTATTCAATAACATATGATGTCATGCTGAGTATATAAACCGGGGGAAGAAGAAGGAAGGTGTGTGTGTGGGAGGGGCATCTGGCATTATGGCATTTGTCTTCCTGAGTAACTGTTATGCATGATGGAGACCTGCTTTCCTGGGGATGGCTGAACACCTGCCTGCCCATGGGAAGTAGTGAATTAATTCCTTGCTTTGCTTTGCTTGCATGCGCAGCTTTTGCTTTACCTATTAAATTGTTCTTATCTCAACCCTTGAGTTTTACATTCCTTTCTGATTCTCCTCCCCATCCCTCTGGGTGAGGGGGAGTGAGAAAGTGGCCGCATGGTTCTTGGTTGCCAGCCGGGGTTAAACCATGACAACACCCCAAAAATGAAAGTAATTATGATCACTAGTCATGTTCAAGAATGAAACCTAAAGGAATAGAATTTATATTGTTAGGGCTGCAGGGAAATGATTGGTCTGCTGATTAGGCTGTGGCCCAAGGTTCAGCTAGTTGAACAGGATGTGGAAAACTACTGGCCATGGCATGAGAAACTGCCAGATTTGACAGGTAACAGAGTGATAAGTTGCCAAAAGTTACAGGCAGCACCATGAGGGATGGCTGGATTGCATTGGTGGTTAAGGGGGAGCTACGTGTGACTTCAGAGATACGTGACAGGGAGCATTGGGGGCCTTTGGGGAAGTGGAACCTTGCAAGGCCAATGGTGCCTGGGTAACTGTAGCATATAATGCTGAGAGTGTCTCGGGACTGGCATCAGAAATACCAAATCTGGGCATGGATGTAGCAAAACAGACCAGTTGGCAAAGAGTAATTAGAGGCAGGGTTTTATATTTGAGAGGAGACCAGGGTGAAGAATGGGAGAGATCAAATTAGATGGAGGCGGAAGTACAAGCATGGGAAAATGGAGAAAAGGGGGGGTTAGAAGAGGCCAGTCACATGTAAGCAGGCTGCTAGTCAGTACACTTGTTTGACTGAGCATTGTGCCTTATCACTGAAGTCTGTCCTGTCTTCTTATTAAATCCTTTTACTCAATTATTTTTTCTGTGTGCTCTCACCCTCTATCCTATGTGAGCGTTGTAAGGTCTAAGTGCCAGCAACTGGAGAAGGGGCCACAAGTTACAGGGCCCATAGGTTTAGGTGCCAGCAAGTGGAGGAATTTATATTTCCCTAATGATTTTTAATACTCTGTGTGTGTGTGTGTGTGTGTATAATTTGCTAGCACACATCAAGCTGGACTAGCTGTCAAGTAGGAGACCTGCATCTCGAAAGACTCAAGGTGTGGGTGAGAGCACCAAGTCCAGGCATGGATATTAGAAAAGGAGATACAAAAAGAAGGGCCAAGCAGTGGGAAAAAGGATAATAAAGTATGTAAATCATGTGATCTGTGTTTTTTGTGGGTCCTCCCTGGGCAATCCTGTGCTTGATCAGTCACTGCAGTCTAAATCTGGACAATGAAGAAAACCTTCTGTTCTGACCATATGACATGTCAAACGTGCTTCCATGATCAGGATGACTGGGGGGGTTGAGGTGCTTTCCCTGGCTATCAGGGGAACACCCAAGTGGGATAAAGCATGCATTTGGATATCACTGTGTTGGTGCCTGTTCCAGACCTGACAGCATCAGCATCTTACCAACCACTTTCAAGCAACCACATAGCATCTAGACATGCTACATATTGGCATATTATTGCTCAAGCCCTGAAATTATACAGTATTTCAATTGCTGATATTTATTACTTTATGCATAAAGGCCTTATCAGCACTTCCATTACCAAACCCTTTATAGCACAGTTCTTGATCAAAACACAAAATCTTAAACATCTTTAAATCTTAAAATATTAAAAATCTTTCACCCTAGAAAGAGGTATGGATAAGACAGGAAGCATATTAAAAAGGAAAGAGGAACATGTTTTATTTTTATGAGATGTGAACACACTTGCAGAACAACAGTATTGTTCTTCATAAGCCCCCCTTCATACATTATGTTAGAGTATAGAATTATCTGTTGAATAAGTGTAGTATAGGTGAAAGTTTTTCTCAGACTATCAATTACCTGCATAAAAATAGTGTGTTCAATGTTTTAAGCAACTGCCCACTGGACCAATATCTCAAAGAATGTTAAGAAATTTTTTTCTTTGTTGGGGGGCAGGGACACACTTTAAGATGGTCTTGACAAAGAAAGGGCTGTCTACCAAAGAGAGATCCTTCATTGGTTTGAATTTCCAAACCTCAGCTAGTTTCAAAGCAATCCATGTAATGTACACCAGTTCATCTGGTCATGGGTTCTAAAATATACAACATGTACTTTTAAAGACTAAACCAATGTTAAAATTTACAGCACACTGTAAAACAACCAAGGAATTTAAAGATATTTTAAATTAAATATGACATCAGCTTTTTAAAATTTTTTTGGCCGTTCTATAAAGCATAAGGGTTATTTAATCAGAAGATAAGTACCTGAAAATCAGTGCAAGTTTACTCCTACTTGCCTGCTAATTAAATCTCAGTTTTGTGTAAATATTGACTGTTTTGTCTAACCTCTGTTCCTTATCAAGCAACAAATTACTCTCTACACACATTCACAAACATTAGGAATTCCACGGTTTGGGGTTTTTTAATCAGTGATTTAAATGATATCAATAACAACCCAGTTGAAAGGTGGCAAGAGCCATCAATAAAATGTTATAAAATAAGAGAGACATTTTACTCAGCTTCCAAAAAAGCCTACAAGGGTTTAATATAGTTCCAGGTTGGACACATTTTAATCTAAATCAGTTCATCTAACCTTAGCAAGTTTTATGTTCTGCACATAAAAATAAAATTATATACATTAAAAACTTTGGTGTTCATATAATGAAAAGAAAATTAAGTTATGAAATATATCTTACCTTCAACATATGTTGGGAATGAAACCAAGCTTTTTCTGGACTGTAATCAAGACAAATAGTATTTCAAACAGAACAAAATATGCTTAAATGCACATTAAAAATTCCTCCATAAAAATTAAATCACAGTAATAGTTATCAGCAAAAGATGGTGAGAGTTTATTAGGAAAATATTTACTTTTAAATAAAAAGTCTGACCAATTATTAGAGAGTTATTATCCCTAAATACGGTACATTCTATTAACATGTTCATTAAGCAGGCAACACACAACATTATTTTGAATTAGCTCTTGGTATTTGGCAACACACTTCCTGACTACTAATTAGTGCTGCGCTCTCTTTAACAAACAGAAATACAGGAAAAAAACATAATCTCTCAAAGACATTTTTCAAATAAATACATATGGAGATATTTAAAATGGACCAATACTATTATTCATGACAAAAAGCATTGACTTGACAAAATTTAATTACTTATTAGGATTGTTCTTGACAGACTATGTAGCCACCTATATCTGCTGGAGTAAATGCATTTAATAACAGTCCTACACTGATTCTGTAACAAGCACAAAAGCACATATAAACGTGCATGATTTAGACAATGAAAACTGCAAGAAAGGCATTTATTCCTTGTTTGTTTAATCAAGTAAAATCTCACTTTCATGAAAGGTGGACTTACAGAAAAAAAACAAGAACATCCATCCTACACTTGTAAATACACAGACTAAAATAATACCTCACTTCCAATTGTAATTTTATATGAAAGACTCTGTGGTAAAAATAAAAACATCTAGAAAAAATAACTTCAGGGACACTCACCATTTTGTTATATTCAACAATATATAGATATGGGAGAATTTACTAGACAACTTTGTATAAAAAACCCCATGGCAATAGGTATACTAAAGAATATGCTACTATTAAACCTTTATGAAATAAAACTTTTGGATAAGTCAAGCATTACAAGATGTTGACAAATCTGAACCTCATTCTACAATGCATTAAAATTGGAGCAACTGCTATATATATATAACAAAACAAGATCCATGTATGATCAGGATAAAGTCCAGTGTCTCAGAAGAGGTTCAGTTGCATTTACATATTCACATATATACCAAGTTGTTTTCCTTTATGATAGGCTGTTTAACAGCTTTTGTACGCTTGTGACAAATCAGTCACTTGGGAAGTACACACTTATGTGACAGGTAAATGACTAATCTGGTGAGCCTTTTCCATTTATTGTTACAAGGCTGCAAGGAATAAGTAATATTATTCATCCTACTAAACTGTCTTCACTGCAAAATAACTGGTGGTAGAAAAAAAAAGGTGCATAAAACAGAAAACAGAGCCTACAGAACCTTAAAATACTTGGCCTTTCCTCATGAAAGAGTTGCTGAGTTGTCCAGCAAAACCATGAAAGCTCTTGTGGTGGATTTGGCAGTGTTAGGTTTACAGTTGGACTTTTCCAACCTAAATGATTCTATGATTCTTCTCAGAGACAGTATCAGCAGAGAGAAATTTGTGACTAAGTAATGACCACCTGCTGTCAAAATGCTTAAGGGAAATCAAGTGCTGAGAGGACACAATATTTTATTTTCAAATCAGGATTTGCTGTTCTTTGGCTATTCAATCTGTTGTGATGACTTTATTTTTACTGTGCCACCTATACCCAATTCAATGCAGTTGCTGCTACTGTGATGCTAGCAGAGATTCAATTAGCTGGATTCTGACAGGCCTAGAGAACAAAACAACTGTACACTTCCAAAAAATCAGAGGCAGCTTATACACATAAGTATACTTTTCAAAGCATACATATAATTGTTTTTAAAAGACTCAAGGCCTCATTAAATTTTATGTATATAATTACAGGTTTGACAGATATCCAGTAATCTGACTAGCCAATAAAACTTCATTTCAGGATAAAGCTGTGTAAACTAATATAAAATTAATGTTTTTATTACAAGGGCTCTACACAGACAATTTTTTTCATTCAATATCCATGTCAAGAAACACTGATAAAACTAAAGTAATAACAAGGTATCAGATAATGTTACTGAAAAAGGGGAATCAATTTTTAATTATATATCCATGAGTAAAAAAAAATAGGACATTAATGTTGAATTACTGGGTTTGTCCATCAACTGAACACTGTAAAATTTATATTTTAAATAAAGATTTTATTAAGACCTATAAGTGTTTCACAAAAATGATGAGGCTTTGTCATTATAATTTTTGTAAGGAAGATACTAAACCATGCAGTGTTGCTTATTTGCATGGAAAAAAACCCAAAACCCCACAACACATCTGACTGAAATTACTCCGAAAGTTTATTACTTTAGAGTTGTCACCAGTCTTATGAGGAGTGGCTGAGGGAACTGGGGTTGTTTAGGCTGGAGAAAAGGAGGCTCAGGGGGGACCTTATTGCTCTTTACAACTACCTGAAATGAGGTTTGTAGACAGGTGGGGTCTCCGCTCCCAGATAACAAGCAATAGGACAAGAGGAAATGGCCTCAAGTTGCACCAGGGGAGGTTTAGATTGGATATTAGGAAAAAATTCCTTCACTAAAAGGTTGGTCACGCATTGGAACAGGCTGCCCAGGGAGGTGGTGGAATCACCATCCCTGGAGGTGTTTAAAAACCACATAGACATGGTGCTTAGGGACATGGTTTAGTGATGGACTTGGTAGTCCTGGGTTAACAGCTGGACTTGATCTCAAAAGTCTTTTCTGACCTAAGTGTTTCTATGATTCTAAAGCAACTACATCTGTAAACTGGATAAAGCCAGAGGCTTTAGCAAGCTCAAGAATATTGTAGATGAAATCATAATGACACAGTCCAATACTGATGAAGGCTTTGGTGCAGGATAAATTAAGGATAAAATTCCTAAGTCTTCTGAAAGCTTCCATCCCCTTCTAAATGCAAGCATAGATTTAAATTAAAATATACACAGGCTACAAGCTTTTTCCCCCCCTAGATGATAAAGAAGAAAAAAAAAAAAAAAAAAAGAATGGACTAAGTCTTAAATTTCAGCCAATACTTCTGGTTATAGTACACTGGTTTATTCATTTGTAGAAGATATCATGCTCTTAGCTGACTGCTAAGCACAAGTTATTTATCAGCAACTGTGTCTACTTGATTATAGATCTCTCTTAACAAATCTAACATTGAAGTTTGAAAAAAAAATTCTCATCTCTCATCTCAGCTCAACTATACCAGTGTGGAAACCTGCCTAGTACAGGCCTTGACAAAAAAAATGAAGTGTATAGCTTGCTTTCAAAGAGTCGAGTCAGGACTCCTAGACTGTAGTTCCAGTTCTGCTTGTGAATCATTGTCAGGCTATCAAGAAATCACTTACTTGTTCCTATGGCTCAGTTTGATAGATCAGATTGATAGGTCAGATTGATCAATAAGATAGTGGGCAGCATTAAATTACTACATTGGAAGGGCCTATTCACCTGGCTGAGAAATGTTGTTTTCTTTATGGCAAGATATTCTGCAGAGATAAGGAAGAGGGCTAGCTCCTCTTGCCCTGAATACAGAGGTCATGTTGGCAGTGTTCCTCAATAAATCAATACCCTCTAGCCTGTTAAACAAGTGCTGGTGCAGCCAAACACAGAGTAAGGAATGCCATCACAAATGGTCTTAGATACCCTGTGTTATGCATTCAGTCAGACAGAGAGGCAAGCACAAAGGAAAAATGTCAAACCAGTTTTTTCTTTTTGTTGCTGTTTTGGTAAAAGAGAGGAGATTATACATGTACAAAGAGGTAAAGAAAATAGAAAGGCATAAGTGATACAGACAAGACGGTGGCTTTTAACAAGATTGCACTACCTCTTTGTTAATGGAGGTCTCTGCTGTACTGCAGACATCCTGATGATGTTGCCTACTTGGTTCTGCACCCCAGGGTGGAGAGGAATCAGGAGATAGAGACTAGACATGGTAAGAAAATAAAGTTACATAATTTGAGTGACTGATGTAGAAATATCTCTGGTTTGGCAGTGGGAATAAGAAATGAGGAAAACACCAAAACATGACAAACACTTTCTGAAGTGTTATAGCCCTTCCTTTTCATTGCAGTGATCACACACAGTCTATTGGGATGTTGAGACTTATCTAAACAGCTAAATCATCAAAGAAAAACTTTTTTTCTTTGTCAATAAACTATTCAATTAAGCACGTTGAAATATTAATAGCTGCCCTCAGTGATAGACAACTGGTAGGTTGACCTCAGCCAGCTGCCACACACCCACCCAGCCACTCCCTCACTCCTGTTCCTCAACAGAACAGGGGAAGAAGATGGAAAAGCTCATAGGTCAAGATAAAGACAGGAAGATCACTTACCAATTACTGTCATGGGCAAAACAGACTTGACTTGAGGAAAATTCCTTTAATTTTTGACAATTAAAATAGCTTTGGATAGTGAGAAACAAAGACAAATTAAAACAACACCTTCTCCCCACACCCTTTTCCCAGGCTCAACTTCACTCCTTCATTCCTGACTACTTTATTTCCCCACACCCTGAACAACACCGGGAGGATGGGAAACAGAGGACTTAGGTTGGTCCATAACAGTTCCTTTCTGCTGCTCCTTCCTCACACTTTTCCCCTACTCCAGCAGAGGGCCTCTTCAGAAACTGCAGTTCCTATCAGGAAAAATCTGCTCTAGCATGGGCTTTCCACAGGCCTCAATTCCTTCAGGAAATATCCACCTGCTCTGGCATGGGGTCATCCACAGCCCCCGTGTAGATATCTGCTCTGGTGTGGTCTCTTCCACAGGCTGCAGGGGAATATCTGCTCTGGTGCCTGAAGAACCTCCTCCTGCTCCTTCTTCTCTGACCTTGATTTTTATATTATTGTTTCTAAATTCCCCCCCCCTCCTGCTCATCATCTGGCATTTTTGTCCTTTCTTAAATGTCTTCAAAGAAGCGCCACCAACTTCACTGACTGGCTTAGCTTCAGCCTGCTGTGGGTTCATCAACAAGTTGGCTGGAACCAGCTGTGTCTGGCACAGGGCAGCCCCATACCTATTACCACAGAGACCACATCTGCAGCCACCCCCGCTACCAAAACCTTAATTAAATCTTAATGGAGAAACCATCTTTCATACTATTTCCCCCACTCATTCACTATCATAAAGAATGTTCTTCTCTGTTCCAACTATAAAACCTCCATCAGATATCATATACTTGGGAAAGTCATATTAGAAAAATAAAGCAAACAGCACAGCAAACCAGTATCATGAATTTTCTATCTCTATGTGATCCACCAGCAAATACCTTGGTAAACTGCTGTAAGAAATGTTATTATACTAATAGGACACTCCTATGGAATGCTGCTAATATTAAAGAACTATAGCTAGGTATCTAAAGTCAAGAGTAGCAAGTACTTCAGTGCAAATATGATACAAAAATACAGCATGTAAAAGAGCATAAAGCTTTGACCCAGCAAGTATTTCAAAACCAAATTTTTAGGAGATGTGGCAGTGCAGATGTCATAAGGTGAACTCTCAGAGGAAGCTTTAGTTTCACACTGTTGGGTTGTTTTTAGCCCAGCAGCCCTGAAATTCTAGTCTCCTTCAACATAGAAATATTTGTCCTTGCTTTGCCAGATCAGTACAGTTTGTCACTAATAGTAAAACAGTCAAATACTATCCTTCTAACTTCATAAACAATTATTACATACCTTCTCTAAGGCAGCTAGTGTTATAACACTGCAATATGACTATATTTCTGCTTTGAGATGGCATCAGCAACAATCCAGAAGCAAATTCTTGGCTGCATACCCACCCCAGCTCAAATTTTGAGCTATATCAAATATGAAGCTATAAAATTTAATTTCTGCTGCTTTTTCTTCACAAACACACAGCAACAACAAACATCCACCCCTTCTTCCTTTTCCTCATTTCTTTAAAAGGCCTATCTTGTATATTTGCTAAAAATAAATTCCAGAATCACATTCAACTAATAGAGGCTACCAAAGAGTTAGAAAACAATTCTTTATACAGATGCATCCTAGGTAAACAGTAGCCCTTGCTTCTATTTTTTTATTGCTATTTTTCACAACTGTGGGGCAAAAAGAGACATACAGAAAAGGTGATTTTGTAAAATGGCACCTAGAATATGGGAATATACTTGTACTATGAAAATGCTGAAACATCTGTAACGCATAAGATCCCTGGCACTCTAACAAGTACTTTGAGAGAGTTATATGCTTCCTAACTTACCATGTGACACAAAATGTTACAGTTCTGTGCTGACTCAACTGCACAAGTAGCATTTCCTATTGTGGTGGGTTGACCCTAGCTGGATGCCAGGTGCCCACCAAAGCCACTCTATCACTCCCCTCCGCAGCTGGACAAGGGAGAGAATATATAATGAAAAGCTCATGGGTTGAGATAAGGACAGGGAAAGATCACTCACCAGTTACTGTCATGGGCAAAATGGACTCAATTTGGGGAACAATTAATTTAATTTATTGCCAATCAAATCAGAGTAGGATAATGAGAAATAAAACCAAATCTTAAAATACTCCCCCCCCCCCCCCCCCCCCTTCTTCCTGGGCTTAACTTTATTCCAGATTTTCTCTACCTCATCCCCCTGAGCAGCACAGGGGGATGGGAATGGAGGTCAAGGTCAGTTTACTACACATTGTTTCTGTCGCTCCTTCCTCCACAGAGGGAGGTCTCCTCATACTCTTCCCCTGCTCCAGTGTGGCAACCCTCCACAGGAGACATTCCTCCACAAACTTTTCCAGTGTGGGTTCTTCCCACGGGCTACAGTTCTTCACGAACTGCTACAGCATGGATCCCTTCCATGGAGTGCAGTCCTTCAGGAATGGACTGCTCCATCACGGGCTCCTCTCTCCATAGGTCCTTCCAGGAGCCTGCTCCAGTGTGGGCTTCTCACAGGGTCACAGCCTCCTTTGGGTGCATCCACCTGCTCCACCATGAACCTCCATGGGCTGCAGGGGGACAGCCTGCCTCACCGTGGTCTTCACCACAGGCTGCAGGGCAATCTCTGCCCTGGTGCCTGGAGCACCTTCTCTGCCTCCTTCTTCACTGACCTTGGTGTCTACAGAGTTGTTTCACATATTCTTGCTCCTCTCTCCAGATGCAGTTTCTATTGTGCAGATGGGTTTTTTTCCTCTTCTTAAATATGTTATCACAGAGGCACTACCAGTGGTGAGTCTGTCTTGGGAGCTGGCTGGCATTGGTTCTATCAGACATAGGGGAAGCTTCTAGCAGCTTCTCACAGAAGCCACCTTTGTAGCCCCCCTGCTACCAAAACCTTGCCATGCAAACCCAGTACACCTGTTCCCTTGGGAAAGCATTCCCATCACATTCCCATTCCCATTAGATACATAATGCTGTTTATATTACAGTTAAACATAAAAGGTGTGAGATACTGTCAATCTAACTGACATCATATACAGATATTGGAAGACTGAGCTTTAAACAGTAAGCAAGGACAAAAAAAATAAAGCATACAATCCTTCAACACCAAATGTATCCACAAAGAATTCTCTGAAAAGCCTGAAAGCTCTCATATTCATATGCAAAAATAATAATTAAAAAAGCTTTTACATAAACTAATCTAATTGCTGACATATAGAAATTCAGCACTGCTTAAATATGTTAATGGTTGTTCCAGTAGCATCACAAAAATCCTAAGCTAGTCTTGTCTACAGAATATTATTCTTATTGACCAATCAGAAAGATCATACAGCGGTCTTCTAGGAACTGTCTTTCCATGTTTGCTACAAAAGTTTCTGAAAGAACTATTGCAGCCTGACCAACCCCCACCCCCCCAAATCCAAATATCATACAATCTACAGTGTGCTACAAGACATGCAATTAGAGTTATTCTGAAAAATGCTTGTATGGCCAAGTTTTGTCTTTGAAGAATAATTGCCTGTTTGTTTTCCTCAGCAAAATGAAAATACAGAGGTACAATATGCAATATACACTACAGCCCACAAGTAGCTTTTATACCAATAGCTAGAAATATTTGAGAAATCATGGAGGACAGGCAATTTATGCAGCTACTTGAAACAGTATAATCTAATATCTAAAACAAATGTCCAATACTGCTTCTTTAAGAGTTAACAGAACTGCTTTAGAATCCTAACTAAAACTTTGTCAAGATACAAACAATAAATGAATGTCAGTCTTTCTATTATTACCATAGAAAACTTTGCTACGGACTTTTAAAGTGCTTTTTTCAAGGAGTCTTAATAATAATAAGCACCTGCAACCTTTTTTTTCCTCCTCCTTGAAGACCTACCTACATTTCACTTTTAGCCCAGTACATCCAAAAATTCTCCATCTTAGCTGCATTGCTTCAGTCTAACAATGTGATCCACTTCACCTGAGAGTACTTCACTGCCCTTTACAATGGGATTTAATAACAAAAATCAATAGGAAAGACAATAGAAATGTTGCATCCAACTTATCCTGCTCAACCCAGATGGTTAGAATGTCTTCTAATACTAAAATCTGCTTGTTTTAGAAGAGTGATGCTGTTTACCAAATTTTTGCAGCAGTATATCTCAAGACCTATGATTTGTGCGCTGCATACATCTTCTATTTGTACCTTTAAATGCCTCCTTCCCATACTTAACTAAGAGCATTCACAACATACAGTTTCTGGGTGGAGATATCACTTGCACATCATTCTTCCCTAGGAGACTACTTTGAAGATACAGGGCCCTTCTCTTCCAGAGGGATGAGAGCATATACCTAGGAGAACCATGGCTTTTTCTAAAGCAGGGGTCCTCAAACTTTTTAAACAGGGGGCCGGCGCGTGGATTAAGTGGCAGGAGGTCATCTGCAGCTGCTTGGTTTCCCCCCCCAACCCCTGTCGGAGGGGGGGTGGGTGGGGTTCTTAAATACTGGGGGCCGGATTGAGGACCCTGGGGGGCCATAGTTTGAGGACCCCTGTTCTAAAGGGAATGCCTCTATGCTGTTCTGCCTGATGTGTATGTGCCAAAAAATCCATACCAGTCCATCATGAGGGCATGAACTGCACTTCTCCAGTTCTATGCACAGAATATCTAATCTAACTGCATCTGCATAGCCTTTTTGATACAGTGTCAGTTTCTCGATATCATAACTCTTGCTGCTGTGAAAAATGAACTGATATTATATTTTAAAACAGATTATACAAAACTGGGAGAAGTGGCTGATACTCCAGTCCAGAGGATTGTGCTGCCATCCAGAAGGACATTGAGAAACTGAGAAATGGGTTGACAGGAACCTCATGAAGTTCAGCAAAGGGAAATGCCAAGTCCTGCACCTGGGGAGGAAACATGCACCAATACATGCTGGGGGCCACCCAGCTGGAAAGCAGCTTGGCAGAAAATGACCTGGGGATCCTGATGGACACCAAGTTGAACATGAGTCAGCAATGTGCCTACACAACAAAGGCAGCCAGCAGCATCCTGGGATGCATTAGGAAGAGTGTCACCAGCAGGCTGAGGGAGGTGATCCTTCTCCTCTAGTCAGCACTGGTGAGGCCAACCTGGAGTCCTGTGTCAAGTTCTGGGGTCCCCAGTACAAGAAAGACATGGAGATACAGGAGCCAGTCAAGCAAAGGGCCATGAAGTTGATTAAGGGACTGGAGCATCTCTCATGCAAGGAGGGGATGAGAGAGCTGGGAAAGTTCATCCTGGAGAAGAGAAGGATTGGTGGGGCCTTAACAATCTATATAAAAAGCTGATGGGAAAGTGTAAAGATGACAGAGCGAGACTCCTCTCAGTGGTGCCCAGTGACAGGACAAGTGGCAATGGGCACAAACTGAAACACAGGATATTCCACACTTCTTTTTTTTTTTTTTTAAATACACCATAAGGGTCATTGGAAACTGGAACAGATGGTGGAGTCTGCATCCTACAAGATATTAAAAACCTGACTGGGCAATATCCTGGGCAACCCACTCAAGCAGCCCCTGTTTTGAGCAGGGGGCCTGAATGAGACAATCTCCAGTGGCCCCTTCCAAAATCTGATACTAACCCTCACAGTATCCTTCTGAACAAATCATCCAACTGTGAGTTGAGTGGGTTTATGGTGGACTGAGTGATGAACTGGCTGAAGGGCAGGGCTCAAAGGGTTGTAGTGAATAGGGCTACATTTGGCTGGCAAGTGGTCACCAGCAGTGTTCCTCAAGGTTCAATTCTAGGGCCAATTTTGCTCAATATTTTTATCAATGATCTGGATGCAGGAGCTGAATGCACCCTTAGTAGGTTTGCTGATGATATTAAACTGGGAGGTGCTGTTGACTCTCTCAAGTGACAAGAGGCCTTGAAGAGGGATCTGGATAGATTGGAGTATTGGGCAATCATCAATGGCATGAAATTTAACAAGACCAAATGCTGGATTCTGCACCTGGGACAGAGTAATGCCTGAAACAAGTGTAGATTGGGAGACTAGTGGCTGGAGAGCAGCCCTGCAGAAAGGGATCTGGGGGTGCTGGTGGACAGGAGGCACAAT
The DNA here is from genome assembly GCF_023634155.1 of Falco peregrinus. Lineage (NCBI taxonomy): Eukaryota > Metazoa > Chordata > Aves > Falconiformes > Falconidae > Falco > Falco peregrinus. The sequence goes on along the minus strand of NC_073743.1, from coordinate 8,637,617 downwards.
ATGAGTCAGCAGTGTGCCCTGGCAGCCAAGAGGGCAAACCGCATTCTGGGATGCATTAAACACAGCATAACCAGCTGGTCAAGAGAGGTGATTATTCCTCTGTATTCAGCACCAGTGTGGCCCCACCTTGAGTGTTGTGTGCAGTTCTGGGCCCCACAATTTAAAAAACATGTTAAGGTCCTTGAATGCGTCCAGAGGAGGGCAACAAAGCTGGTGGAAGGGGATGGAAAGCATGTCCTATGAGGAGCGGCTGACGACACTGGGTTTGTCTAGTTTGGGGAAAAGGAGGCTGAGGGGTGATCTCATTGCTCTCTACAGCTTCCTGAGGAGGGGAAGTGGAGAGGGAGGTGCTGATCTCTTCTCCCTGGTATCCAGTGACAGGATGTGTGGGAATGGTTCAAAGCTGTACCAGGCGAGGTTCAGAGTTGACATTAGGAAGCATTTCTTTACCAAGAGAGTGGTCAAACACTGGCAAAGGCTTCCTAGAGAGGTAGTTGATCCTCTATGACCGTCCGTGTTTAAGAGGCATTTGGACATTGTCCTTCACAACATGCTTTAACTTTTGGTCAGCCCTGAAATGATCAGGCAGTTGGACTAGATGACTGTTGTAGGTCCTTTCCAAATGAACTATCATATCATATCATATCATATCATATCATATCATATCATATCATATCATATCATTCAATATATTATATTGTAATGTAATATTTTAATATAATTTAATATAATGTGATATGATGTGAAAAGATATATTATATGATATAATATAATATGATATGATATATTATATAATATTAATTAATATAATACAGTGCATGAGGATTCATAGAAAACCTCTAGAGACTGCAAGCAGATTAGGAATCTGAATCTTTTCATATCTGTATCTGTAATATTACATTTATGTTAATAGTAAATAATATTAATAAGTTTTTCATAGAAACTTTTAGCATTATTATCTGACAGAAATCAAAACTGTCAAGCCCACAATTAATAGAAACACCAAGGTTCTATACTGTAATGTAAATTATTTCATAGTTATTCTAATTATCCAGTGGATATTTGGTAAAAAATGTAGCAGCACTTGTTTCAGAAAGAGTCAATAGAGCTTTGTGTCAAATTAATCTCTAGTACAACTCTAATGAAGACAGCAGCATTTCAGGAAAATTTGGTGCACTGATAACATATATCTATTCTCCTTATGCCTTTTTTTGAATAAAAATGTAAAATAGGTACAGAATTACATAATTTATTGAGGAATAAAATGACTCACAGAACAGTGTAACCCTCTCAGTTCCACTGTAATGTGTTGTCCTGGTTTCAGCTGGGACAGAGTTAAGTTTCTTCTTAGTAGCTAGCACAGTGCTGTGTTTTGGCTCTGATGTGAGAACAATGTTGATAGGACACTGATGTTTTTAGTTGTTGCTGGGTGATGTTTATACTAAGTCAAGGACTTTTGGGTTTCTTAGGCCCTGCCAGTGAGAGGGCTGGAGGGGCACAGAAAATTGGGAGAGGACACAGCCAGGACAGGTGACCCAAGCTAGCCAAAGAGGTATTCCATACCATATGACGTCATGCTGAGTATATAAAGGTGGGGGAAGAAGGAGGAAGGTCTGTGGGGGGGAGGAGCATCTCGCATTATGACATTTTTACATTTTTCTTCCTGAGTAACCTTTACGTGTGATGGAGCCCTGCTTTCCTGGAGATGGCTGAACACCTGCCTGCCCATGGGAAGTAGTGAATGAATTCTATGACTTGCTTTGCTTGTGTGCACAGCTTTTGCTTTACCTACTAAATTGTTTTTATCTCAACTACTGAGTTTTACATTCCTTTCCGATTCTCTTCCCCATCCCTCTGGGTGGGAGAGGGGAGTGAGCAAGTGGGTGCGTAGTGCTTGGCTGCCGGCTGGGGTTAAACCATGATGGTCCTTTCTGGTGCCCAACATGGGGAACGAAGGGTTCAAGATAACAGATTTGATTAGAATGTGCTAGTTCGAATTTATAGCTGTTATTGCTGTTTAGCTATTAAGGGGTAGGTTTCTGTGCTTACCATGGGGCTTGCTTACCTTCCTGTATATTAGAGTCTACTGCTTGTTATTGGCTGCTTCTTGCTTTCACTGCTTGCTGTACTGCTTATCATCTTACTGTGCTGTGCCTGGGAACATTCTGATAACAGCAATGGCGATGAGCCTGGGCTGGCAGATGGCCAGGGCATTGCTGCTGTTTCTGTGCTGCTGTACTGGACAGTCTGGAACTCTAGTGTGAACTCAGATCAAAGGGACTCTGACCTGTGGATGAGTCCATGTGGGATCAGGACACCCCCAAAGCATCTGTAGCCGTGAACAAGTCCATGCCCGAGCAGGTATATCTCAGAGCATCTGTGGCCATGGTTATGTCTGTGCTGCAGCAGATATGCCTCTGAAAGAATTGTGGCCCAAGGACAAGTCCATGTTGGAGAAGGTACACCTTGAAGCATCAGTGGCTGTGCATGAGGTCATGCTGGAGCACCTCAAAGTGTTTGGTCATGGATAAGACCACGACAGAGCAGGTACAGCCCTGGAATGATAGTGGCCAGGGATAAGGCCATGCTGGAGCTGATTTACTTCTGAAGGGACTGTGGCTGTGGGTAAGCCCATGTTGGAGCAGGTCTATGGTGATGGCCCATGGATAAGACCATGTTGGAACAGGTGCACCTCAAAGTGACTATGGCTGTGGATGAGTCTATGCTGCAGCAGATATACCCCTGGAGAGACTGTGGCTCATTGCTGAGGCTCCACTTGGAGCAGGTACAATCGCTAAGGGACTGCAGTCTGTGGGTAAGTCCAAGCCGGAGCAGGGGCAAGGGGAGGAGTTCATTGCAATGTTAAACTCTACGGGCTGATCTGAAGGGACCGGGGTGGAGATTGTAATGGATATACATTTAAATTGTTATAACTCATGATTAGAGTTTCATGTTATAGGAATTACTATTGCAGCAACCACCTGAACCATTGGAGGAGAAGCCTTACAAGAAGCAGTGCAAGTGCAGCAGTGACCTGATCTGAGCTGGCTTCGATGCCCGATAACCCATACAACACACAACCTCTCTTCTCCTGAGTGACCACCATAAGAGATCGTGTTCATGTACTAAATGAACTCAATGGACATTTTGTGGACATTTTATAGATGTTTTTACAGGGATGGTGCATAGACTAGGGGAATGATGTCTGTGTATTATATCAAAGGATAGGAAGGGTGGTGGTGGTTAATGAGGTTGTATTGGAAAGTGTGGCATGACGTAAATGGTATGGAATAAATTGTGGATGCTGTCCTGGTTTCAGCTGGAATAGATTAATTTTCTTATTAGTAGCTGGTGCAGTGCTGTGTTTTGGCTATGATGTGAGAACAATGTTGATAGGACACTGATGGTTTTAGTTGTTGCTGGGTGATATTTATACTAAGTCAAGGACTTTTCAGTTTCTCAGGCCCTGCCAGCAAGAGGGCTGGGGAGGCACAGAAAATTGGGAGAGGACACAGCCAGGACAGGTGACCCCAAGCTAGCCAAAGAGATATTCCATACCATATGACGTCATGCTGAGTATATAAACTGGGGGAAGAAGAAGGAAGGTGGGGGCATCCAGCATTATGGTATTTGTCTTCCTGAGTAACCTTTACATGTGATGGAGCCCTGCTTTCCTGGAGATGGCTGAACACCTGCCTGCCCATGGGAAGTAGTGAATGAATTCCTTGTTTTGCTTTGCTTGCATGCATGGCTTTTGCTTTACCTATTAAATTGTTCTTATCTCAACCCTTGAGTTTTATATTCCTTTCCGATTCTCCTCCCCATCCCTCTGGGTGAGGGGGAGTGAGAAAGCGGCTGCGTGGTGCTTGGATGCTGCCCAGGGTTAAACCATATGTGTATTACATGGTCCCTGTTCCTTTATTTGTAACATGTGAGCCTATAGCTCTGCATACTTACGTATCCATCTAGTGGCCTCTGATCATTACAGTCCCTGGTTTGGCTAATGTCCTGCCTCATCACCCAAATAGGTTCTTTTGGTTCATCAGGGGTATAAGGAGAATGAAGAGTCCTTGTCTTTACTTCCTCAATAGCTTCTTTAATATCTTTGATGGCCAGTGATATTGCATCCCTTTTTTCCTTTTTGCACCTCTGTACTGACTCTCCTGAGTTGGCTGTGGCCCTAGAGCCAGCTGACAGTTGACCATTGCTTTCATGCTCCCTGCCAGGGAGAGCTTGAACATGCTCCAAGCTCTCCTCTGCCTCTAGCATGTCTTCAGCAGCCTTGTCCAAGCTCTGAGAGCTCATACTCTGTTTCACCTCTGCCACGATCTGATCAATATCTTCCGCTTGTTCATAGCTGTCCATTCTTGGATATGGAGCAAACTCTGCCTCTTTCTCAGGGCTGTCCGACTCTCCATCAGATCGTTCATCATAATGGTGAAGGGCGGGCACCAAGAGCTTCCTTGCGATAGTTGTCAGCTTCCTCCCTTTCCCACTCATAGAGGTGAAGCCCCTCCCTAACATCAAGGTCCAGCACATCCCCAATCTCCTCATACACATGCTCCTGCTGCCTATAGTCAGCATAGGGCTCAGCATACTGCTCATCCTCTCCTTGGCGGAGGGGCTGGTGAGTGTAGACATAACCTGAGTACACTGCATTCATGGTTTCTTCATGTTCAATGGAGTGGAAATGTACATGATCAGGCAGTGTTTGATTATGAACAGCCTCAGTGTGCTCTGCTTCAGCATTTTCTGTGTACTCCTCAGACTCAGGCCTGTACTGCACTGCATATATACTCTCATCCTCATTCTCCTGTACTATATCTACATCATAGCCATGCTCTGCTGTGGCTATAACATCCCTTTCTACCATGTCCATGTGATTGTGGAAATCACTCTCAGTGCTGGCTGATCGAGCTAGCATCCCTTCCTCTTCCTGCCCAAATGGTACCCCTTGGTTGCTGTTTCTGTGGCTTGAATAGCAGATCAGAGACTGTCCTTCCTCTTCTATCTGTGAGTGCTCCAAGTCAGCTTCCACTGATTCATTCATATCTTCATTTGCTGGCTCTTCATTCACCTCCACCTCAGATGGTTCATGGAAAGTTCTGGTGTGTAGGCCACTTATTCTATAGACATTTTGTCTACCAGGACTGGAAAGAAATTAAGAAAGTGATGGTATTAAAAAACCCCACCCAAACACAACCACAAACAAAACAGTCAAACAAAAAAGCCCCACAATATGGAGACAACAAACAACCCCAGAGTAACCAAAGGCACCCTTGCTTCTCCAACAAAGTTTTGGTTTCATCAGCTCTGAAGTCAGAGGACAACCAGCACAACAGCATGACCTTCCAATGCAAATTGTTTTCTACCGGCACCATTCAATCAGAGATGGGACCACAATTCCTTTGAGAATTGCAGTTTACAGTTTTATGGACAAATTCTCTGGGAAAGAATCCATTGTCTCAGACCAGTCCAAGAGGTGCTTCTATGGAATATCCAGACATCTAGACAATGTAGAAAAAATGCACATCAAAGCAACTAACTTTCACCAGGGGCTCAGTTGTGGTAGAGATATTGTGGTAGGATGTGGCAGTGTAAAATGACAGAGATTTTATCCCATTGCAGTAGTCTGCAATTGGTCAGATATATGATACCTTTGCAGACTAGACATTTCCAACATGATATCTTCAACCAAGATCCTCATTCTAGGTACCTTTCAGTCAATGGAGAGAAAAAAAGACTTTTAGGGTACAATGCAAAGTGCCTATTTCTCTTCCCTAGAGAAGCATAAGATAGCTAGCTCTAGTATAGACATCTTCATTAAATACATCTAAAATTATGCAAAAATACTTCTGCCCCAAACGTCTTTCCTAAAACAGTGAGACATTACAAATATTCATAACTGTGACCCTTGCTACATTGAGACTAGTGAGACATTTTAGTTTTATCAAATGTGTTCTGTTCAGAGTAAAAAAAAACTTAAATGATGACATAATTACAACAGAGGTCTGCCAACAATGATAATTATATACAGCATGGAAATAAGATAAACCTATAAGAATACAGCTTATCCTCTAGATGTTTCTCAAAGCAACCAAGTTTACCTAGCTCAGAGGGTATAGGTTTTACCTACAAATAGCAGCTATTCTGAACCTTGTCCAGTGTTTTAAAATGTAGTGTCAGAAAACCATATCATGTATTTCAAGTGTTATTGCATAGCCATGAGAGAAATATAATTTTAGCCTGTGGTTTACTACCAAATATAAGGGGGAGGGGGGAGAAATGCCTGTCAGAAGACTTATATTTTGTTATATAAAATGATGCTATAAAATATGTCAGATACCAATAATAATTAAAAATCAATTCAACACATAGAATAGAACTTGAACAAAATTTAGTGAATTCAGGCAGAGAGTCTTAAATTACACTGCTGCACTAAACAAGCTCTGTGCAAAGCCACAGAAATGGTTGTTGGGTTTTTAGTTTGGTTGTTGGGGGTTTTTTTGTGGTTTTTTTAATTATTTTTTATTCCTGCAGAGAAAAAGCAATAGTGATTTCATCTGCTGTTCGTCAGATGGGCAGGGGAGGGCAGCTAGGAGTTATTTGTGCTACATCTCTATAGGAACCCCCAGCAGGTGTAGCTTCCATTTCAGCAAGTGTTTCACCTTGTTGTGCCATACCCATTGTTTTAGTCTTTAAAACTAAGTCCTTAAAATAGAGGAAAAGGAAATCTTGGCCCAGGCTCCAGACAGACTTTTTTCATTTCCAGAAGTAACACAGACATAATTTGCACAAATCTAACATCCTATACTTAGCCTCTAATACATGCCTTTCCCACCTTCCTCAAAAAACAAACAAAAAACCCGAAAACAAACCTAGGGACTTAATTCATAATACATAGATACAAAATACTAATTAAGAAATCACATAAAAACATTATTGAACAGATAAACATACCATACACAAAACTAGGACTTCATGTAAACGAACAGCAAACAGAAGTAGCTCATTTATTTACACTTGCGTCAAAAATATTAGAAAATTGGGGTGGGGGTGGGGAGGTGTTCTTTTAACTGAAAAAGTGAAAGTGCCCTCCATTGACAGGGTAATGCCTTTTTCATCCAAGATTTCTAAGAACTGAGGAGAAATTGAAGATTTCTTACAACATGCATTATAAATAATGAGAACTCCCCAAACAGATTACTAGAGCTATATTGTTTAAAGAAACACTATAAAAACACTATAAAGAACAACAGCATTGAAGATTTTTAAATCTTAATCATAAATTAAACAAAAAGAAAAGTGAAGATAATAAGGAATATTAGGGTTTAGAAAAATCCATTCCAATAATTTATTTTTTGCATTGAAGTTTGTGGTAAAATTCCCATTGATTTACAAAGACAAATAATTGGGCCTAAACAGAATGTTATTCAAAAATCCTGCCTTCAATCAGTTGCACTCAAAGCACCAATGACATCTAGGTAAGAGCCAGTGGCTCACTCACAGAGAAAGGGTAGTAGTAGAGAGAAATGAAGTTACACACAGCCACACAGAATGACAAATTTTCTGAAATGTTTATAATTTATATCCTGCTACATATCTTTAACTGAACATCAAGTTATGGACTGTGGTGGGTTTACCTTGGCTGGCTGCCAGACCACTCTCTCACTCCCCTTCCTCAACAGGACAGGGGGAGAAAATAAGATGGAAAAGCTCATGGGTTAAGATAAAGACAGGAAGATCATTTACTAATGACTCATGGGCAAAACAGACTTGAGGAAAATTATTTTAATTTACTGCCAATTAAAAGAGATTTGGATGATGAGAAACATATTTAAACAACACCCCTTTTCTCAGGCTCAACTTCACCCCTTCATTCCTGACTCCTCTATATCCCCACATCCCAAGCAATGCAGGGGGAATGGAAACCAGGGGACTTAGGTCAGTCCATAACAGTTCCCTTCTGCTGCTCCTTCCTCCTCACGCTTTTCCCCTGCTCCAGGATCGGCTCTCTATGGGCTGCAGTTCCTTTAGGAAATATCCACCTGCTCCAGCATGGGGTCTTCCATGGGCTGCAGTGTGGATATTTGTTCTGGAGTGGTCTCCTTTTAAAGGCTGCAGGGAAATATCTGCTTCACTGTGATCTCTTCTAAAATTTCCACAGGATTCAGGGGAATCAGTGCCTGGAGCACCTCCTGCCCCTCCTTCTTCTCTGACCTTGGTGGTTCTCACACATTTTTCCTCACTTCTCACTCTGCTGTGCACCATTTTGCCCTTTCTTAAATATGTTTTCACAAAGGCACCATCAGCTTCATTGATTGGCTCAGCTTTGGCATTCAGTGGATCTGTTGCCAAGCCAGCTGAAACCAGCTGTGACCTTCACAGGGCAGCCTCTGGCCTCTTCTCACAAAAGTGTTAGGGAATTTTTATTGTAGCCCTTAAAGTGATTTAAACACATTTGTGCTTAAATATATAAAAAAATATTAATGAACAGTGCACTGCACAGAGTCCTACCACCATAAGTGGTTCTACAAGGAGTCTGCAAAGATGCATCATGAGCAGATTTCTTATATACACTTGCACCAGCTCAATCCCATGAGCCATTGCATGGGGCACCCCAGCCTGGCCCTGGGTCCATCCCCCAGCACCAGCTCTGCTGCCCAAAGGTGGACCCTGAGTGATCCCTGCATTCCAGGATGGCTAAAACACAATGCTGCAGCTGTTTATCTCACTCCCTTGGCAAGGAGTCATTCTATCTCTGGCATTTCTGCTTCCAGACCGTTTAACCCCCTTCTTACAGTTGGGCCTTCTTGCCCTCCATGCTAGATCATTCCTCGGTCACAAATTACTACTGCTGAGCAGTTATGACGTACGGAATTAGACTCTATAACTCGAAAGTTATAAAGTAGGCATGCTTATTGCGCGCAGATGCACGGGGGATCGCTCCTCCACAAGCGTGCATGCCCAAAGTGACGAACCATCTCACATTTATACAATAAACCAAATTAATATTCAATTAACACCTATACATATTCGTTACCTAAACCCGCTTACTCTCGCTTTGTATGTTAATTAGCTTATCAGTCCTTTGTCTGGAATGTGGTGGTCTTGCAGGTTTGTAGGTGATTCATGTCCTTGTGACCATCTGATCTTCTCCAACAAGAAGACTTAGCACTCCCTTCCTCTAGATAACATTGGAACGTCTCTCATCCTTTTCTCATCCTTTTTATAAATAGCCCCTTTGTTAGAGGAAGAAGGGTAGGTGTCTCCTCAAAGCTGTGTGACTATGTGACCATACACCACACCCATGACCAGTCACCATACCCACATTCCTTGAGCAGACATATACAATCACTATCATTCTCCCCATTTCACACTATTTCTCCATATCAGTTACAACTAGAATTTTCTCTTCATTGTCCTGAAAACCAGCTACTGGGAGGGACCAGAGTAAGGCAAGTGAGGGGCTAAGCACTGGCAGTTGGATCAGGAATGCCAGGCACAGCATACTGGTTGCTGGTACAGGCAGAATGTATCTTCTCCAAACCTGGTGTGTGGGGTGTGCATGCATATTTCCTAGCTAACTTTCAAGCTAGACTACATGGTTAGTAGGAAGCCCTGGGTCTGGACAGGGGTATCAGGCAGGCAAGGGTCCATGCTGGTATGCCCAGGGGGACTTGTGAATGTGGAGTGCATGCGGAATGAGTGTGTGAGAGTGCATACACTTTTACTAATGAGCATAAAGCTGGACTAGCCAGTGAGTAGTGATGCCACTGTATGAACACCACTGTATATACATTTATGTCAAAGTACTCTGTTAAGGGAAGGTTGCTGGCTCAGCAAAAGGCCTTAACCTTTTGATCTGTCATATAAGGGACAAAATGAATAAACTGCAGAATTAGCAAACTCTGATTTAGTGTTTAGCTATATGTTAAACAAATCCGTGCACAAAATTTAGGCCAAGATGACTCTCAAGTCATCAAAACTGAAGAATGAAAGGCCTTCCAATCAAGGGAGTTAACCTTGGGAAACAAAGACCAGATAATGATAAGAACACAGTTATATAAATTATGCAGAAAGAAGCCTCCAAGCGAGAAAGTTCTGGCAAAAGAGGAAACAAGTTGATAAGATGTTGCAATCCACAGAAAATTAGTTGAAAGTAGGACAAAGGTAATTGTGACATTGGGAGATCGTGACCTCTGACTCAAATAGCCTCCCCAATAGAGGGCAAACCCCTGCTTCAGGAGCATGCGTAGCTGATAAAACCTTCAGTAGTGCTATATGAGGATGCATACTAGTTTGCATTAGAAGTGAGAAACTTGTAACCAATCCTGTACATGAATGAAAATGAATATGTAATACACTATGAATGTGCAAGTACTCTACTGTATATAATGTGTACCCTCGAGTAACTTGTTAAGTATGCTTGGAGGAAACATTCCCCCGTGCTCCCAGCACTGTAATAAAGAATGCCTGCCTTCTAAAACTTCAAATCAAGTCTTAGAGGGTTTTTCTACATGACCAACTTTATAGTATCTTCTGGTGACCCAGGTGGGACTCTGCTATTGAGCATCAGCAGATCTGTGGGATCACAGGAATTCCAGCGGGCACTGAGGGATTCTTGGGGAAGACCTCTGATCCCCTGAACGAAGGCTGCAAAGCAAAGTTCCCTGGTAAGATGTAAGACATTCTTTCTGGTCTGGGATACCTGCCCATAAGTTGAGGTGAAAGCCCCACTGGGTTGGGTTATTGAGGGCTCCCCTGAAAACAATCTGTCTGGTAAAATTTCTGCCTGACATACTCGAGTGTGTATATATATATATTTCTGTCTGGTATAGTGCACTCTGAACATCTGAATATATTTATATACATGTCTATTATTATAAAATTTTAAGCACACTAAAAGAAAATGGGCACTGGTCAGTCTAAAGGGGGTATTTTAAAGAAATATCTGTTGGGATATTTGGGGCACTGGAAACAAATAGGGGGTGGTTCTGGGGGAAATGTAACTAAAAGCAACCAAGTTAAATACTGTAATCAGTGGTGGCCATTGTATAAACTGGATGATGGGGAAAAATGGCCAATGAACAGCACTTGGAATTATAATGCAATGTTACAGCTGATGTTGTTTTTAAGGTGAGAAAAGAAATGGGATGATATTTTATATGCTGATATTTTTTTCACTTTAAAGAACCATCCTGAATGGCAAAAAGTGTGGTATAAATTTACCTCCCAGTGATCCTTTTTTCTTGGCTTTGGAAAAGGATAAGAACAGGTCTTTGAAAAGGTGCTGCTCTGCTTGTAGTATAGGACAAAGATGTTTAAAATTATATGAACAAAAGGAAGAAGATGATTTGAGTGAATGGTTGCTCCCCAGCAGAGATTGGGAGACTTCTGACGATGATATTACTGATGTGACATGGGTAAGAGAAAATGGTCATAGGCAAGCTCGTAAGGCTGGTGGCAGGGAAAGTCACTATGAACAGCGAGAGCGATTTAGTGGGGCAGAAAGTTTTAGCCCAGTAGCAGGGCGGGCATGGGCCATACAAGGGGAAGTTATACAGGCTCCCCTGCACCAGGCTGTGGGAAATGAAAGACCCATTATGGTGAGGGTCCCATCTTCAATAACAGACTTGAATAATTGGAAAACAATGGCTGGGAATTACAGGAAAGACCCCAAGAAGGTGGCTAGTGCTTTTGAAATGATGGTTAAAATACAGGATGCAGACTGGAAGGATATAGAGGCAATAATGCAGGTTTTGTTTGATAGTAGAGAAGGAGACAATTTATTGAGTATCTAGAATACATGTGGAAGCTCAGGTTAACTCAGGAATTTTACAAGGAACTGTGGAGCATCATTTCCCCTCTGTTGATCCAAACTGGGACCCAAATATTAACGGACCCAGGCAACTGTTGACTCAATATCAGAAATGGATTTTGCTTGGAATTCAAAATGCTATGCCTAAGGCAATAAACATGTTTAAATTGTATGAGATTAGGCAAGATAGAAGAGTCCCCCACAGATTTCCTGAATAGAATGAAGGAGGTAGCCCACAAATATACAAATATTGACCCTGAATTGGAAAAGGGACAAAATCAATTAGCCCCTCTATTTGTGGGGCAGTCCTTGGATAATATTAGAAAAAAATTACAAGGAAATTATGTTTGAGATTGGGGAAAGTTGTTGGATGTTGCTTGGATTGCATATAGAAATAGAGCTAGTCAAAAGGAAAGAGTAAATATTAGATTGGTGGTGGTATTAGAGGAAAATACTAGGATCAGAGGAAGGGGCCAAGGATGGGGTGGACCCCTGAGAGGTGGTCTCCGGCCTGGGTTTCGGTTAGGTGATAATCCATGTGCATACTGCAAAAGGGATGTACACTGGAAACAAGAGTGCCACTTAAGAATTGGACCACCTCTGCACCCTTGCTCCCAGTAAGTGAGAAATGAGGGGGACTGGAGGAGTCTTTCCCAGCAGAACCTCTGGTTAAAGCGGAGCTGGGAAATGAAGTTGATGTTTTGGTAGATATTGGGGCTACTTACTCTGTTCTGAACACTTTAGAGGGGTAGCTAAGCAATAAGAATATAAGCATAGATGGTGCAACAGGGAACCCGTGAAAAACAAGAAAGAATTGAGAAACAGGGGATGTTAGTTAATCCTTACAAACAGTTAACAAAACATGGCCTTGGGAGAAGGAATAGACACCATAAATATGTCAAGCTGGGAAACAAGACAAGCTCAAGGAGAACCAAGTGGTTAATGAGACTAAACAGAAAATTATTAGAATTATGGGTAAACTATGCTAATTAGCATACTAAAAGATTCACCTTCGATCAAAGAAAGCCCCTCACTAACAAAGCCCCCTACCCACAGAACATAGGCAGTGAAAAAAAAGAATGCTGTACCTTTAAATGGAGACAAGGCTTGTAAGAATTAATGAGAATTAAGTGTGACTAAATGTAATTCTAAAGAATTGTTCAAAGTGTATAAAATGTTTTTCTATGTGTTGAGGTGTGTTAACTTTGTGGATTTGCCACTTAGCACCCATCTCTGGGCAGACATGCAATAAGCAAATATCTTGACTCTGTGTGTGGATTGGCTCTTGCACACCTGGTGAAGAACCCAGATTTGGGATAACAAATCAGGAAGGAGTCCTGAGCCAGAGTGGCTGAAGGGGATGCCTGTCTTAACATCCTTTAATACATTAAACCTATACTTATTGACTACTTGATACACAGCTAGTATACAGTCAACAATGAAGCCAGTCTAACAGATGCAGGGTAAAAAAGTCCCTTCATTGCCTGCCCACATCTCCCCCTCTATCTGAGGAGAAAGGAACTGAAAGGATCCTGCACCTGACATAGCCAAACTCCACAAGTTCCTTTATAATTAAAAAAAGTAACAGACCTAGAATTAAGTCACCCCCATTAATGTTCATCTTTTCTTCCAATTGGAAGTCCCAATATCCAATTTCTATTCTGTTTTGATCTAGGTTTAAGTTTTAAAAAACATGATTCAGGTGCAAATCTTCAATTCAGATACACCAGACCTCATCAATGTATACAAGTGAATGAGAACAAAATGACAGTCATCTCTTGTTGGGGTCTGCAGCGGGTCTGCAGACAAGTTAGTTGACTTCAAAGACTTAGTCACGTACCTTTAAGACAGCCACAAATTGTCAGATATGTAAACAGGATGTGAAGAATCGGAACTTAGAACCGCAGCATACGGGCACCTACAGCAACAGCAAATAGCAAGCAAGAAGAACACAAAAATCTATCAGGGTCTGACAAATGTACTGTCTAAGATATATAAATAATTTGTATAAACAATAAAGGCCATTTTGTCTGAACCCAACTACACAGACATAATGTTTTTTCAGTCTGCCTCGACCTGCATCACCACAATCTCTAGGACACAAGAGAGAGACAGAGAAAAAGAAAGAACATGTATGAGCAATCTCTGCTCAGGAAAGGAATAGGCCTTTCTTAGCAATAATGTCTTGCCAACAGAAGAAACAGAGCCAATGAACTCAAGAGGGATTTGATACCATCTATCTACCACCATAGAAAGGTTGCCCAATGTTATAACGCAAAGTACTAGCAAACCAAAAGCAGTGAAGACAAAAATCTTTGCAAGCCTCCACAGATGTCCATCTCTGTAACAATGGATTTCACATACAGACTGGATCAAAAATGATAAAAAAGACATCAACAAATCCTAAATAGCAAGTGGTACAGAGAATAAATGTGTTTGTTCTTGCCAAATGAAGTTACAGTTTAAGCATCATAGATGAAATTACTAGTATAAAAGTCTAAGCTAGGGAAATTTGATTTTCTTGTTTGGGTTTTACCACACAATTATTCACTGATAGCTTACTCTTTTTTTCTTTTTTTTTTTTTTTTTTTTTTTCCCCCCCTGGGTTTATTATAGCTTGTATCTTAAATTAGTTGCCAAGATAGCCTACAATTCTGACCACTGGAAATGCCACACTGGCATTTAAATCATAATTATTAAGAAGTCAGTTTCCAAAGAAAAAAGAGAAATTAGAATATCATTTAAGTGAATATCAATATTATAATGAGGCTAGCTTTAATCTTTATTAGAGAGATCATTCCCAATTAAGCTCCTTGGATAGAGTGCAGCAAGTTACAGAATGCTGTTCCAGATTGTTTCAAAGCAGAAAAAAGCATTAAAAGGCTAAAGTAATGGAATACAAAGCATATACAAGATTTGAAGTGCCTCTAGAACAGTTAAGCAATATTTTTTTTACTTCTTAAAGGCATTTATTACAAAGAAATAATTTTAGTATTTACCAAGACAGACTCTTGATCTAAAGACTTACTGCTTCTTAGACCAAACTTAAAGTCAAGAGCACAATATCAATCAAAAGTGTTGAAACTTCAGTAAATTTCCAGTTAGCTTCTGTCACACATTCAGTAAATAAATTCCTTTTGAGGAATTGGTTATACTTGAAAACTTCAAGCTAAGAGAATATTCCCTCATGGGAAGCCATCAGGATTCATACAATATAAAAGGAAGTGGGACCTGATTCTTCTTTGTCTCATTTTTGTCCGAGAGCAGCAAAGGCTGGCTGCTCTGCAATCAAGTGTGCCAGGATTGGAGCACAAGAATAAGGCAAGCAGGAGCAGTGACCTCACCAACAAGGAGCCATAATGTGGAGCAGTAAATCCAGGTCAGGATTAGGGCTAGAGACAGTAGGTGGGGTCAGAGGCAGTCCAGTGATCACCCAGCAAGTCTGTAGTGATGAGGTGAGGAAAGGGGTTAAAGAAATTTTAGTAGATCTAATTGCTTAACAATTACCTAGATTGTTGTTGATAAATAATGCTTTCTTTTACTAACCATTGTGTAAATTAACTGAAGCAAGGAGTCTGCAGTTCCTCCTGAAGGACAGTTCCTGATGAGAACTAGATAAAACCAACTCTATAGTTTGGACAAAGACCAAGGAACAACTGAGTCTGCACAAAGAGAGAAGGTAAAAAGCTCAGATCGAGGGAGACTACCAAGCCTTCATCCCCATGACCCCCACAAAGAGGCACCACACAAGCACAGTTGGGAGGGACTTATGGAAATGACTTCTTGGAACTAATTTTAATATGAAGCAGGAATAGGTCATGAATATGTATAGGTGTATTTGGAAACCTTATGTATATGCAACATTTGATTATATAAATTGAGGCAAATTGTTGCCCCAGGTGTGCACAGGTGAGACAACCTGACAACCTCCCCCCCCCCCCCCCCCCCCCCCCCCGAGCTGAATAAACATACCTACTTTACAATCTGATAGACTGTGGAGTCTGATTCTGCATGTCAGAGGCAGGTCCAAGGCCAAGCTAGGAAGGCAAGCCAGTAGGTCCAGGTCACAGTCAGAATCACAGAGATCCAAGACCAGACACAAACATAGCTGCTACACATCTGTGATATAGCAATGTAGCACAGGCAGGGGCCAGTGGTAATGCTTCACCTTAAAAGCAGCTCCCAGGGGAAAAGGAGGATCAGGCTCTCACTTCTAGCTTTCTTCACAACAGCTCTTATCAGTGAAGGAGCTGACCTTGGACTCAGCCAGCTAAACTCTTTTACTTAGCCAACTAAATTCCTAGAAGGGGGTTGTGCTCCAGGTCCTTACAATTTTATTCCACAAATGTCAATGTCACTTCTGACTTTGAGTGGAACAGCCAATGAATACTACATAATTTATTTACCTTTTATATTGTAATGTGCAGCTAAAATGTACCACTGCCTGAGAACCATATTTTTTAAAAAAAATAAATTAAAATAAAATAAAATAAAAAGTTTATAAATCCTTAAATTCTAGAGAAATAGAAGGTCCAAAACCTTTGTTTCAATTAGAGTTAGTACCCTAATATTATTTTTCTTTGGGGGGTGGGGGTGGTGTGTTAAAGACTTCTAGAAAGGCTTGAAAAGGACAACAACAAAGATGTGGGAATTATATGTACATCAGGGAGGAGATGAAGAGAACAGGTGAGTTGTGCGAGTATAAAAATTCAAGGTATTTAATGTGAGCACATCAGCTCATTCCCACTCCCTTCTCCCCCTGCAAAATCAAATTAATTCAAATTTTATTGCTGCCATATCCTACATTTCCTTCTCAAGGATCTGAAATATTCTTGGATTACATTACTGAGAAGCAGATTTTAAATATTCAATAGTTTGCCTCTCCTTTCTCGGAGCCAATGAACCTCAAAGGCTTCCATGCACAGAAATTAAATAGATAAGCAAGAGCATACAAGAGATGCAGATTTTTTTAACATTCACAAAGAATGGATGAAAATATAAAATTTAAGCTTCACAGTCTATTTATAGTCTAATATATTTGCAAATTAAATCTCTTTGTTAAAGTCCCAACTAAAATGAGATTCACATCTGCTAACACAATGAGTTTACCTGGAAAATCAGGGATGCAGCCTACTATTGGACTCTTAAGCATTATCCTTAGCTGTGCTGCCGATCTCACACTAATCTGGCATGTTCTGTCCCATCCACTGCCCCCCTCCCCCATATGATACATATAGATCACTCCTTGATCAATAAGGCATCCCAACAAGTTAACAGGTGATAAGAGAGGGGTGTTATTAACCCTGCCTACCCATTGGAGTGTTCAGGCCATAGCATCAGTGATCACCAACTTTTTGGGGTCCCTCCCCTCTTGCCTGTAGATACACTCCAGCAGCACGAGCAACTGTAGTTGATTACCCTCTTCTTAGTCCCTCCAGAGAGTTACCATATTCATGGACTCAACAGGATCGGCCTATTGCTAAACATATCCCTCCATCAGCCTAGCCCAAAGCCCACCTCCGTTGTGCAGGGGAACATTTACAAGTGGCATAGGCACCAAACTCCCCAGAAGCCTGCTCTCAAGCCATCAGCTATATCCTGTTGTCTCCAGTTTCCCAGCACATCTATAGCCACTGCAAGGGTGTCTCCTCATAGTAGTGGCTGTAAGTTTTCTATATATCCCTAATCTTGCTATGAGTAAAGGACACATGCTGTCTGGTCACATTATGGGGAATGGTATTTCATTTCTCATAGGTCTGCCTAATTGCTGTAACTGGGGCTTCTTGATAGGACTCTGCTTTTAATTCATCATCAGAGTCCTTAAATTCACCATTCCAGTTTCCCAAGTTTTGGGATCCCAGTCCATGGCAGTCACCTTTAACCTCACCGACTGTTCTCCTAGCAGCACAGAAAGCTTGGCACATAGCTTTTAATTTTGCCAGCTCAATGCTACTAGCTGGTAACTTCTGATCAAGCACCTCTCTTTGCACTGAGCACTCATTAATGCTTCCTTTGGCAAACCATTACTCCATTAGAAAACATCACCTCCATTTGTGACCTTTGTTAAGCATTCCAATCTTTTTTGAGCTCTACTTGAAACATACAATATGTACTGATACACCTCCACAGCAAATCAGCATCTCTCTCCCCTACTATTTTGTGTCTTATCCCTTCTGGCTAATTTCCTTGGATAATGCACTTGGAGACATCCCAGGTGTGACCCATGGCAAAAACACAGAAAGTTGACACTAAGAAGGGGAGAGTCAATAAGCAGCATAGTAGGTTGAGGTCATATGCATAAGAGTTTCTTCCTGCCACACTATTAGCATATCTGCTTTGGTGTTGGTCACCCACAGGTCACAATCCCTACAGGCCTGTACGTACTCCCCCCTTCTGGCACAGAGTCATCCCTCCAAGACAGTATCCAACCATCCATGCCTTCTGATTTCTTTCTTAAATATGTTTGAGCAGGGGGTCCATGTTGCTTCTCCAATTTGATAAAGTTTTGGGATGCAGTGGGTTTTCTTCCACTGTTGTTTACATCCCTGTCAGTACTTCTTCAAAGGAAGAAACTTCGGCAACAAAGCAGTCTGGGAACAGACTAGCTGGAGAGCAGCTCTGCTGAAAAGGCCCTGGGGGGGGTCTTGGAAGACAGCAATGCTGAACATGAGCCAGCAGTATGCCCTGGCAAGCAATGATGGACAACAGCATCCTGGTCAGGATTAAAAAGAGCATAAGCAGTAAATTTCAGGGAATGATTCTTCCTCTCTAGTCAACACTCATTAGACCACCTCTAGAACACCATATCCAGTTTTGCCACCCCCCCCCACCTCACTCCCCCCCCCCCCCAATACAAGAAAAGCATTGACAAACTGGAGTGAGTTCAGCAGAAGGCCATCAGATGGTCAGGGGGCTGGAGCACTTGCCCTATGAGGAGAGGCTGAGAGTACAGGGCTTGTTCAGCCTGGAGAAGAGAAGGCTTCAGGGGGCTCTAACAGCAGCTTGCCAGTAGCCATGAGGAGATCATCAAGAAGACAGAGCCAGGCTCCTCACAGTGATGCATGGTGGGAGTATGAGAGCTAACCAGCATATGTTGAAACAAGAAAGGTTCAGACTGGATACAAGGAAAAACTTTTTCACCACAAGGACTGTCAAGCATTGAAAAAGGTTGCCCAGAGAGGTTGTGGAGTTTTCATCCTTAGAGATATTAAAAACCCAACTGAACACAGTCCTGGGAAGCCTGATCTAGTTAGTCCTGCTTTGAGCAGGGAGGGTTGGACTAGATGAACTCCAGAGGTGCCTTCCAACCTCAAATAGTCTGTAACTATTATGGAGAAGACTTACCCAAAATCTCTGGGCTCCATCTACTCTGCTCTAACAGTTTAGGCATGCACAGGAAAGAAACAAAGCAGCACAGATAAACTCTTAATAACTTTACATCCTTAGAACACATTTAGGGCAGGACACCAGACAGCAACCCAGGTAAACAACTGCTAATTGGCCTTAGATATGGAGTAAGTCAAAGATTTTGGTGTGGGGTGATGCAACCACGGAGGCCAACAATAGCTTAGGCCAACCACATAAGTTCAAAAGCAATAAACAGTGAAGAGTATAGTCCCTTATGGGGAACATCAATACACAGATGTCCAACACCACACAGAAGTCTGAACACACAGTGTAACAGTAACACATAATGGCAGGGCCACTAACAAGGATCCAGACACATCAAGTAATCAGAATGGGTGTCTAGTTCCCCTAGAGTCCATGGTGCCTATCTAAACTGGACGAGAGAGGGAGCAGCCTAGACTGCTGCAAGTGTGAAGTACAAGCACGTCACAGAAGAGGAATCTTAGGATAGAAATCACTATCCCCCCCACTATACTCATCACACTTGATAAATTTCATGTCACTGAGTGATGTGGTTCTGTTCCTGCTGTTACCTTACCCCTAAATGCCTGAATTTTTAACCAAAGTATCAGTGGTATTGAATTCTCCTTTTTTAATGTTAGGCACCTTTGTTTTCAGGGAATTCTATAATTTTGCACACTGAATGCATTTGTGGGGATTTCTTTCTGTTGTGTATTGAGTGTACAACCCAAGCCTTTTCACATACTGTGTTTTGACAATCTGAGTAGGACCACAGCCCTTGGAATGCTTGTTTGAGACCCTGTCTATTCATAGGCTGAGTACAGGTATTTGCACAGAATTTTGTTTTCTTTGTGGTGAGGACATATAATAAGGAACAAGTGTTTGCATATGTGATGAAAATTTATTAAATTGATTAATGCTTATGAAAAAGCCTTTGTCTTTAATTAGAGATCACTTAACTTGGGCAGGGAGCTCAGGGAGCTCAAGGACAATTTTAATGAGCAGGTGGTGTTTGTCTTGAGACCCCTGAACAAGCAAGATATCAGCAGGACCATCTAGACAATAAATATTGTGTGCAGCTATGTCATGACAGTAACTCCACCACTCTCAGGCATATGGCCAATGTCCCTGGCGTGTGTGTGAGCCTTATGAATCATGAGATAGTGCATGCCTGCATTTAACCTAAATTTAAAAGTTTACATATATTAGGTGTGTAAACTATTTTTGTTTTTCACTGAGTATAAAGGTGGGCAAGCTCTGGGACTGGGCCAGAAGCCTCACCTACGAGTGGATGCACCATGTAGGAATTTTCCCAGTTACCAAGAGACTCCTGGCACCAGCTGCAATGGGGCTTCCCAGTCAAAGTGTGGGCCTGGATGATGTTAATGTGGTAACTGGTGATGTATCCTTTTCTTAGTCTCTGTAACACTTTGCAGTAATGATCTGATGCTTTGCTCCTATTGCTCTTTTATCATACTGTGCACAATAACTAGTACTGTTTCCTTTTATCATATTTCATGCTGTTTTTCTTTATTATAGTTTAATGTAATAAACTGCATTTATTCTTATACTTGGTTTGGAATTCATTTTTGCTTGGTATCCAGTCAATCAGCAAAACAGCATGGAACCCTGTAATATGTATGATTGTTTGTCAGGTGTATGTGGGGTCTGTGTGATGTGAGAGATATCAGTGTTTCCCAAAAAGAGTATAACCTCATACCATAGTCAGATGCAGAGTGCTGTAGCATTTGTAACCAAGCAATTGGGATTGCAAACCAGCTGGTTAAAACTAACACTTGTTTCAGGGTGCCAGGTGAACAGTATGCAGATATACTGCAATATCTGGCATCTTGTTTGTGAGTACAAGCCAAGGAGTACAAAAAGATGAGATGTTTGCAAATGAGTGCATGAGATCTGCTGGCCAGCACTGAGTCTGATTCACCAGAGAGTAAGAGGAAGATCAGGACATTTGTCTTGTCCATGTTTATATGTGTATGTAGTGGCTGTAAAAGCACTGTTCTTCCATCTTTGTTGATCTATTGATGGTTGACCATACCTGTGCCTATTGGGAATTTATGCTCAGACCTGGGAAAAGCAGAAGCCCTAGCAAACTGAAAGAGGTGAGATGACCCTAAAGCAAAGTCCACAGAACTTGGCTGCCCCTTAACAACTGTTGTAAGGAGGGAATGGCTGGTACAGAACCTCTAAATGAGGAAGGGACTGCTCCTTTTGCAAATGTGTCCAAATCATTAGAGTCTGAAACCAAAATGTGTAACATTCACTTGAAGGAGTATATTGAGGGTCTATTGAAAGCTAAAGAACACCACAATTATTGAGCCTTGCTATATTTGCCATAAAGCAGACAGAGACCCAGAGGCTGAGCTCTCTGCAAACTAGTCCCTGGAATGTGAGAAAATGTTATACAAGAAAAATAAACAATTGCAAAAGGATGTCTCCTCAACCTAAAGAGAGATTCAATTTATACAGAACTGAGCATTCAGACTCTGAGTTATAAAGGGAAAAAAAACAAACTATAAACCTTTGTAAAAGGTAAAGCATACAGAAATCAATTCCACTTTCCTATGAAGAAACACCTAATTCTTGTCTGTGTCTCACCTCCCTTTTTCCAGTAATCCCCTCCTCCCTTTTTGATTCATTTTGCTATAAAACACTGCTTAATCCTTTAAACCCTGTAAATAATGTACCTATTAAAAATATCTAACAACCCACGGCTTCCGTCACTAGACAAATACTTGCCACCCCTGCTAGTTAACAAGAAGTGGTTGAACAGAGCACACTGGGGCCTGATAGTCTGGTATAACTCTGCAAGCAGCATAGGAAATTTGTGTTGCAAGGATGCTTGGAGAAGGACCTTGAGCCAAGGGGTTCTTTAAGGCGAAAAGAAAAGAAAAGAAAAGAAAAGAAAAGAAAAGAAAAGAAAAGAAAAGAAAAGAAAAGAAAAGAAAAGAAAAGAAAAGAAAAGAAAAGAAAAGAAAAGAAAAGAAAAGAAAAGAAAAGAAAAGAAAAGAAAAGAAAAGAAAAGAAAAGAAAAGAAAAGAAAAGAAAAGAAAAGAAAAGAGCAGCAGCAGCAGCTAGGGACACCCTTCCTCCTTCCCATCCCCCAAGCCAGGAATCCTTAAAACTTATGCCCTTAGAAGAACCAAATAATAAGAATAATCTATTCCCTGACTTTTTAGAATAAAATGCTAGGCTGGGGAACTGGGTTATTCAACAGAAGAGAAAATGCGTGAAATCTGGATCCTTGCAAAACTACTTCCAAATCTAACCAATATGCAAAATTTAAATCATCAGTATTACCAAAACCCTCCCCTAAAGAACTCAAAACTGTGTGCAGTACATTGGGTACCTTTTAAACTGTTACATTTACCAGTATGACTACCCAATACCCTTAAAGGCAGAAAAAGGGGGGATGCAAAGCAAAACAAAATAGTAATTTAGAGATAAAAACTTAGTGCCAAATTGTAATTTCAATTTAATTAAAAATTAAATTTCAAATTTAAACTAATTGTAAGTTTGGTAACTTCAGGAGTTGATTAGGAAATAGAGTCCTTGTATTCTGCTGGATACTAACACATCCACTAAAGTATGAAGAGAAAAGAAGAAAAAGATGAACAGAAAAACTTAGAAATTGAAATAGATCCAATTTAAAGGTGTTACTCTCCAAAAAAGAGAAACCCTGTTTCTCTAAAGTGAGTATGGACATATTTCCTATTTTTTTCCTAGTGATCAATAACAAATCCCTGATATACAAGTGTAATGTCTATGCATGGTCTGTGTGTGCTCACACACGTATGTATTAATATCACGTTATGTGTTTACAAAACATACTGTGCACAATATTGGAAGGGACTGGAGGGGCTAGGGGAACTTCATAAAATAATAGATTCATAGAATTATCATAGAATGGTTTGGGTTGGAATGGACCTTAAAGATCATCAAGTTCCAACCCCCCTGCCATGGGCAGGGACACCTTCCACTAGACCAGGCTGCTCAAAGCCCCATCCAGACTGGCCCTGAACACTCCCAGGGATGGGGCATCCACAGCTTCTCTGGGCAACCTATTCCAGTGCCTTACCACCCTCACAGTAAAGAATTTCTTCCTAATGTCTAATCTACATCTACCCTCTTTTGGCTTAAAGCCATTACCCTCTGTCCTATCACTACATACCCTTGTAAAAAGTCCTTCTCCAGATTTCTTGTAGGCCCCTTTTAGGTACTGGAAGGCTGCTATAAGGTCTCCCCAGAGCCTTCTCTTCTCGAGGCTGAGCAACCCCACCTCTCTCAGCCTTTCTTCATAGGATAGGTGATCCAGCCCTCTGATCATCTTCATGGCCCTCCTCTGGACTCGGTCCAACAGGCCCATGTCCTCCTTAGGCTGGGTGCCCCAGAGCTGAATGCAGTACTCCAGGTGGGGGGTCTCATGAGAGTGGAGTAGAGGGGAAGAATTACCTCCCTCAACCTGTTTTCCATGCTTCTTTTGATGCAGCCCAGGATTTGGTTGGTTTTCTGGGCTGAAAGCACCATCCTCCATCCCTGGAAAGGTGATGGAACAGCTCATCCTGGAGGTCACCTCGAAGCATGTGGAGGAAAAGAAGGTTATCAGGAGTATTCAACATGGATTCACCAAAGGGAAATCATGCCTGACCTACCTGATAGCCTTCTATGATGGAATGACTGGATGGATAGACAAGGGGAGAGCAATGGATGTTGTCTACCGTGACTTCAGTGAGGCTTTTGACACCATCTCCCATAACATCCTCATAGGTAAGCTCAGGAAGTGTGGGTTAGATGAGTGCTCAGGAAGTGTGGGTTAGATGAGCAGACAGTGAGGTGGATTGACAACAGGCTGAACGGCAGAGCTCAGAGGGTTGTGTTCAGCGGTGCAGAGTCTAGCTGGAGGCCTGTAGCTAGCGGTGTTCCCCAGGGGTCAGTACTGGGTCCAGTCCTGTCCAACTTATTCATTATTGACCTGAATGAAGGGACAGTGTACCCTCAGCAAGGCTGATGATGATACAAAACTGGGAGGAGTGGCTGATCCGCCAGAAGGCTGTGCTGCCATTGAGCAAGACCTGAACAGGCTAGAGAGTTGGGCAGAGAGGAATTTAATGAAGTTCAACAAAGGCAAGTGTAGGGTCCTGCACCTAAGGAGGAACATCCCCGTGCACCAGTACAGGCTAGGGGATGACCTGCTGGGGGGAAGCTCTGCAGAGAAGGACCTGGGATTTCTAGTGGACAAGTTGCCCATGAGCCAGCAGTGTGCCCTTGTGGCCAGGTGGCCAATGGTATCCTGGGGTGCATTAGGAGGAGCATGGCCAGCAGGTTGAGGGAGGTTATCCTCCCCCTCTACTCTGCCTTGGTGAGGCTGCATCTAGAGTGTTGTGTCCAGTTCTGGGCTCCCCATTTCAAGAGAGACAGGGAACTACTGGAGAAGGTACAGTAGAGGGCTACGAAGATGATTAGGGGACTGGAACATCTCCCTTATGACGAAAGGCTGAGGGAGCTGGGCCTGTTTAGTCTAGAGAAGAGAAGACTCATAAAGATGAATTATTTATAGCTTGGTGGGCCCATGACACTTCAGGCCACCAAGGAAGAGATCCAATATATAGATGGGCCCAAGATCAAGGGGTGGACTTAACCATGGACACTATTGAACAGGTAATCCATGAATGTGAAATGTGTGCTGCAATTAAGCAAGCCAAGCGGTCAAAGCCTCTTTGGTATGGAAGACGATAGTTAAAATATAAATACGGGGAGGCTTGGCAGATTGACTATATCACACTCCCACAGACTTACCAAGGCAAGCGCCATGTGCTTACAATATCCTGTGCACCATGCCATGGCTCAAAACAGTATCCTGGGCCTTGAAAGACAAGCCTTGTGGCGACATGGAAAGAAAGAATTGAATCAGAGAATGGAACTAATTTCTGAAACAAACTCATAGACACTTGGGCCAAATAGAATGGTATTGAGTGGGTATATCACATCCCCTATCATGCATCAGCTTCTGGGAAAAATAAATGATACAACAGACTATAAAATACTACACTGAGAGCAATGGGTGATGCGACTTTCAAACACTGGGATACACATCTAGAAAAGGCCACCTGGTTAGTCAACTCCAGAGGATCTGCCAGCCAAGCTGGCCCTGCCCAATGAAAGCTTTTAAAAACTGTAGAAGGGGATAAAGTTCCTGTAGTGCACCTTAAAAATATGTTTGGAAAGACAGTCTGGGTTATTCCTGCCTCAGGCAAAGGCAAAACTATTTGCAGGATTGCTTTTGCTCAAGGGCCTGGGAGCACTTGCTGGGTAATGGAGGAGGATGGGGAAGTTCGATGTATGCCTCAAAGGGATTTGATTTTGGATGAAAACAGCCGATGAATTTAGTTGTGTCACTTCTATATACCTATTAGTACACTGGGTATCTTGTAGCACCCATCTCTGTAGAGGGATTTTTAAAGGACCGAGGACATATGTTACCATTGTCCGGCTTGGACAACCCAGGCCTGTTAGTTGAAGCTGCAGAGCAACTTTAAATTGTCCTTGGAACAAGCAGGGTGAGAAAGAAAACAAGCTATGCACAAACAAGAAGCCAGGTGCAGAGCAAGTCCTGGGAACTGCGAAATCAACACACTCTCATCAGCACACTCTGATCAGGTGCCTGCAGCATGCTCACCAATCAGCGACGCGGATGCCCACGTGACCAGAAACTTTTATCCAATCACCTGTGTGTTAAGTTGTGTGAGCAGTTGGTTTAAGTTATAACTATGACCTGTTTGTTTAATAAAGTGAGCACGGCATGTAGCCATATTGGTGTGATTGTCGTGACTTGGTCGACTCTCCACGGGGGACCCTCTTCATCTGGCGCCCGAACAGGGACCCATTTATTCACTTAAATGCGGTTCGTTTAAATGCGGTTTAGCTTAAATGTTTTTCACTTAAATGCGGAAGTCACCATGCATCAGACCCGAAGGGAAGTTGTCCAATTAGGGAGCTGGAGGTCGGAGGCGGGCGGAACCTGGAAGGCAAAAAGCGGAGTCCAGAGTTCAGTGTAGAGCTGCAGATTACACCCCCGCTGGAGGTAAGGCCGCGACAAGTAAATCGCAACAGGGCTCTCCACTGATATCCTCTCTGAGAGAGGGGAGGGCACTAAGGAAGACCGTGATGAGTGCGGCGGGGCTCTCCGCTAATACCCTTTCTGTGAGAGGGGGGAGCACTAAGGAAGGCCGCGGCCAAAAAAAAACAAACGTGGCAGGGCTCTCCACTGATATCCTTTCTGCGAGAGGGGGGAGCTCTCTGGAAGACCGCAATGGAATTAGATGCGGCAATTAAACTGTTAATTAGCATCCTCTTTAAGAGAGGGGAGAGCATTAAAGAAACAGAAGTGGAGACCTTAGTTCGCTCGGCACGAAAAAAGAATAAGATTCCCAAACCCACGTTATTGTTTAGTATTACGGAATGGAGAGAAGTGGGAAATTGCCTCTGGGATACTACGATCAAGGGAGGTAAAGAAGGAAAAGAAGCTAAAGCGTTAGGAGCTACGTGGAGGTCTATAATTAACACTCTGGAAACTATGAAGGCGGAAAAAAATATAGCGGCAGCAGCTATAGAAGCATTGGGAGGAGATGTGGTAGAAAAGCCAATAGAACAGAAGGGTGATTCACCTAAGCCTTCTCTCTTGGCTACATTTTTCGGAGTTGGGCATACTCATCCTATGAAGGGTATGTCAGCCTCTGTGTGTTCAAAAGTACAGGAGTTTTTAGATAAGACAGCAGACAAACCGGAAGTTACTCCTCAGAGGTCTGTTGTAACTGAGCTGAAACCGGAATAGGCGGCTGAGCCTCCCCAGGAAGGAGGAGCAGCGAGTCATGCTGCACCAGTTGGAGCTGTGGGTGGAGCAAGACCAAAACGGAGGGTGGCTACAGATCGTAGGTCAAATCAGGGAGGGCAAAAGCGCTGTCCAATGTCGTATCCTCCTCTTCCTGAAACATCATCCGACGAATTTGAGGAGGAAGGCGGGGAAAAGCTTTGTGATAACAATACAGAGAAATCCTTACAGGAGGTAATAGATAAATGAACAAACCTGGAAAACGAGTTGAAATGAACCTGCCTACTACTTCAATACCTGTAATTCCTCCAGTTAGCCCAACTACACCTCCGATGCTGAACTCGAGAAAAGATCCAATTCTACAGCGTTGGTCTGGTGTTGTTCGTGATGCTATTTTGGAGGGTGATTAGCAGGTGACTAGCTCGTTAGCTTGTCCAGTACTGGTTAATAATCTTGATGCACATAATTGGGACATGATTTATGGACAGTTAATGATCAGATTTTAGCAATGGGAGTGTTGCAACCTGGTCTTCCAACTCCTACAATGATCCCTCAGAATTGGCAAATTGTTGTGATAGACTTGGAAGACTGTTTCTTCACGATTCCCTTACACCCTGATGACACACAAAAAACCTCACTAACGAAGACTTGCAATCATTCCGATCCTGGTTGCATGGCACCGAAGCCAACAGTCCTCAAACTTGTTCACCAGAACAGCGGGCTGCCCTAGAAGTTGTGTCCCGCAAGATTCAGAATGGCTGGTGTGGTTGCTGAATGGTGAATCATCCGTTATCTTTTTTGGTTTGTAATGTTGCCATTTCACCTTTTGCCCTTAGTTTACAGTGGCAAAAGAAAAAGTGGGAAAATACAGCGATCGTTTTAGAGTGGTTGTTTTTGCCATTGCAACCCAGACATCATATTTTAAGTTGTCCTGAAGCAGTAGCGGCCTTGGTGAGAAAAGGAAGAGACAGGTTTGTTGGAATTGATGGGACTGAACCAGCAGATATCAGCATTCCAGTCCGTGGTGATGATTATGAGTGGCTCCTGAGACATTCAACAGCCATACAGGAAGCCTTGATGGGTTATGCAGGTGTTGTTCACAACAACAGGCTAAAAGAACCTCTCTGGAAGATGATAGAACATTACCAGTGGATTGCAAGACCATTATGCTCAAAAAGACCAGTTGAAGGGCCAACGGTGTTTACAGATGCAGGACGAAAGATGAAGAAGGCTGCGTGTGTTTGGCAATCCAATAATCAGTGGCAGAAACACGTGATCACCGGTGAACCAGGGGACAACCTTCAAACCTTAGAACTGAAAGCAGCGTGTTGGGTATTGGGAAACTGGAACAACACACCTGTAAACATAGTATCAGACTCATTGTACGTAGTTGGTGTAGTACAGCACATTGAAGATGCCTTGTTGAGAGAGGCAAAGAATCAACATCTTGGTGACATGTTTATACAACTGCGTAGTACTCTTCGACAGAGAAAACATGAATTTTGTATTATGCATATTAGAAGTCATCAGTGGACCATTGGGTTGGGCGAAGGTAATGCTAGAGCTGATGAAGCAGTCAGCTGTCTGGCAATAACTCCTCCAACAAATAACTTTGAAGAAGCTCGTAACAGCCACAAGATGTTTCATCAGAATGCAAAGTCTTTACATCGACAGTATCAAATACTAATAGCAGATGCAAAGGGTATTGTCTGCTCCTGTCCTCCATGTAGTCATCATGGACCTGGTTTAGGGGTGGGCACTAACCCAAAAGGTCTGAAGGCACTTCAGGTTTGGCAAATGGATGTAACACATGTACCTGACTTTGGGAAGCTTAAGTATGTGCATGTCACAATTGACACCTATTCTCATTTTATATGGGCCACGGCACAAACCGGTGAAAAGGCATTACATGTGGAGAGACACTTAATGTCTTGTTTTGCTGTCATGGGAGTACCCGTAGAAATACAGACAGACAATGGTCCAGCATATAGTAGTCAACGAGTCGCTAGGTTTATGACAACTTGGGGAATTAAACACATCAAAGGGATTCCTCATTCCCCAACGGGGCAAGCAGTTGTTGAAAGGGCAAACCGTACCCTGAAGGATTATCTTCAGAGACAGAAAGTATCGCAGGACATCGATGTAACTAAATGGTTGACTAAGGTGTTGTTTACCTTAAACTATCTCTCCCTTACGGAGGGTAGAGAGGGACCACCTGTTGTTATACATCACCAAACAGCGCGAGGGAACCAAACAACTACAGTTCCTGGTTTGAATGTTCTGTATAAAAATATGGCTTCAGGTGTATGGGAAGGACCTAATCCCGTGTTATTTATCGGTAGAGGTTATTTTTGTATCTCCACAGATAAAGGACCTATATGGTTCCCTAGCAAGTTTGTGTGACCTGTATGTCAACATCAGAAGACGGAAGAGAAGACTCAAGAGCGAGCAGATGGAATAAACTGTCTATGTTGTAGGGGATGTAACCCGTGGGTATTGTGCCAATGTATGCTATGTGGGGTAAAACGGTTCTGTAAGCCAAAGTTTAAATGTACATGGTGTAAAGAGTGTATGTGTTTAATTAGTAACCGGGCATGAAGCAAGAGAAAACATACAACTAGTGTAATACCATGCTGACTGGAGACAATATACATCATCAGAATCTGTGAAAGCATAGATTTGTGGGGTGGAATGTAAAAAAAAAAAAAAAAAAAATTGTGGAAATTGCAGGACTAAACATGTTTAAGTGGTGGACTTGGTTTACGGTCTTGATGAATTTTTTACCCATTGGCCAAAGTATTTTTGACATCTTGCCTAGGACAAACATATGGGTGACGTGGGCAAATATCACAGGAGTAACAGACTTTTGTTTAAGTCTGCAAGAGGCAGACAACCCCTTTAGAACTTGCTTAATTGGTATTCCCCTGCAAGAGAATGAAACAAATTTTGATGTTTTTTGGAATGTTAAAACAGTGGATCTGACTTCCAATCAGAATGGTACATGTATGAGTCTAAATGGGCAATATGTTTGGCCTTCTATGCGTAATGCAGCATGGCAGAAGACGGTTATTGAGAATTTAAATCAGCCACATCATTTACCTTTGCAGGAGTTAGACCTATTGGCTAGCGTTGTACCTGTTGAATATGTTAATGTTACTGCAACTGATATGGCAGACTGTACCCACATGTCATCACCACTTCAACCCGTGAATGGCACCAGAGTAATTTGGTTTGGTGACCCATGGCAGTTATGGCTAACACGTCAAGGTGAATGGGGGTTTTATGCAGGGTTTCAAAATCTAACCAGTTCACCTAGTTGGGGTGAATTGAAAACTGGGGGTTTCCATGTAGATGTATCAGGGGGTTATCAGTTGCCACCGGGAGTCTTTTTGATATGTGGGGACAGAGCGTGGCCAGGGATTCCTTTGTATCCTGTCGGTGGACCGTGTTATTTAGGGCGTTTAACTTTGCTCCACATATGAAAGGCTTATTGAAAATGGCTCCACAATCTCATAGATCACGGAGGGCACTGCGCACCTTTGATGAAACATGTAATGACCAAGTCGATCTACATTACATAACCGCAAATGTCCTAGCCTCCATATTTATGCCGGGAGCAATGACAGCATTAAATGCTAAGAATATACAAAGGTTAGCTTGCTGGGGAGAGAAACAATTTAATCTTACATCGCAGATTTTAAGTTTGTTATTGCTTGATGTAGATAGTGTTAGGCATGCTACGTTACAAAATACAGCTGCAATAGATTTTTTTTTATTAGCACATGGACAAGGTTGTGAAGATTTTGAAGGGATGTGTTGTATGAACCTTTCCGATCATTCCATATCGATGCACAAGAAGTAGTGACAATTGCAGGGAAACATGAAGCATGTTTTTGCTGATGATAATCCTTTCGATGAATGGTTGAGAGGATTGGGGATAACAGGTTGGTTAAAGGCGTTATTGATGGAAGGAATACGCTTTGTTATAATCATTGTTGTAATGTCTTTAGTTTTTAGCTGTTTATTTTCTTGTTTGCAGAAAGGTTTACCATCTATTGTGAAACAGACATGGGTTGTCCAAAAAGGAAAA
Source organism: Falco peregrinus (assembly GCF_023634155.1). Classification (NCBI taxonomy): domain Eukaryota; kingdom Metazoa; phylum Chordata; class Aves; order Falconiformes; family Falconidae; genus Falco; species Falco peregrinus. The sequence continues at coordinate 8,606,492 of NC_073743.1, read as the reverse complement.
GGGGGATATGTAGAGGGATTTTTAAAGGACCGAGGACATATGTTACCATTGTCCGGCTTGGACAACCCAGGCCTGTTAGTTGAAGCTGCAGAGCAACTTTAAATTGTCCTTGGAACAAGCAGGGTGAGAAAGAAAACAAGCTATGCACAAACAAGAAGCCAGGTGCAGAGCAAGTCCTGGGAACTGCGAAATCAACACACTCTCATCGGCACACTCTGATCAGGTGCCTGCAGCATGCTCACCAATCAGTGACGCGGATGCCCACGTGACTAGAAACTTTTATCCAATCACCTGTGTGTTAAGTCGTGTGAGCAGTTGGTTTAAGTTATAACTATGACCTGTTTGTTTAATAAAGCGAGCACGGCATGTAGCCATATTGGTGTGATTGTTGTGACTTGGCCAACTCTCCCCGGAGGACCCTCTTCGCATCTCTACCACTTTGGATTTGAAGATCTGAACCTGACACCTTTTCAACTGCCACACCAATGAAGAATGAGTTTGGTAAGCCAGATCAGCACAGCCATAATAGTATCAGAACTGGCTTCAAAATGGAACAATCCAACACCTCGTACCATCTTCCCTGCCCCGCACTGAAAAACTGATATAACAGATGGAGCCCAACATCATGGACAAAATGAACTCAATGGACTTCAGAGGGATGGTCCATAGACTAAGGGAATGATATCTGTGTATTCATGTTAAAGGACAGGAGAGGTGATGATGTACTGGAAAATGTATCATGACATAAATGGTATGGAATATGGGGCAGATACTGTTCTGGTTTTGGCTGGGACAGAGTTAATTTTTTTTCTTGGTGGCTAGTGCATTGCTGTTTTGGATTTGGTGTGGGAACAGTGTGGTCAGGGACTTCTTGATTTCTCAGGCCTTGCTGGTGGGAGGGCTGCAGGGGCACTGGGGGGGTGGCTGGGACTGCAGGTCATTGCTCAGGGACTGGATGGGCATTGGTCGGTGGGTACTGAGCAGTTGTATTGTGCATCACTAGTTTTCTTTTCTCCCTTCCCTTTAGACTTCATTCCTCTGCCCTTCTCCCTCCTTTTCACTGCAACTGTTATTATTATTGTTCTTTCATTTTTATTCTATTTCAGTTCTTAAACCGTTCTTATCTCAACCGTCAAGTTTTGCATTCCTTTCCCATTCTCCTCCCCACCCCCCTGGGTGAGGGGGAGTGAGCCAGCAGCTGTGGCTGCATGGCAATTAATTAACAGCTGGGGTTAAAACATGACACCATGTACATGAACTGAGAGGGAAGACAGGTGTTAAGAAGGGGTCACCCAAGAAGGCTGTCATTATAGTGGCTGTAGAGACACAAGAAGGCAATCAGTGCTCTCCCAGACACAGAAGAACTGAAATCACCTCCCTTGATCCTGGTGAGGGGACTTCTGGTCTAGCACTGCAAGGGTCAGACAGTGAATACTCTGACCAGGAACAGGAATAGAGGGTCCCTGCCTTTGGCCAGGAGGAGGAAAGGGATGACTGGGTACACTGGACCATGTGGATTCAGTGGCCTGGCATATCAGACCCACAGAAGTATAAGGCTTTGGTAGACACTGGTCTGATGGAGGGTGGAGGTTAACAGTTGACAATCATGGCTTGAATTAAGTGATACCAGCACTGAGTGCTGCTGTACCAAACATGTTAGAGCTTCAATATGAACTGGAGTTGAAGGCAGCTAAGTGGTATGCTACAATTGACTTTGCCAATGGGTTTTTCTCAATTTCTTTGGCAGCAGAGTGCAGGCCACATTTTGCTTTCACGTGGAGGGGTGTGCAATACACCTCGAATCGACTGCCCCAGGGGGTGGAAGCACAGCCCTACCATTTGTCATGGACTAATCCAAACTGCAATGGAAAAGGGTGATGCCCCTGAACATCTACAATACGTCAGTGATATCATTGTGTGGGGCAACTAAGCAGAAGAAGTATTTGAGAAGGGGAAAAAGAGTAATTCAGATTCTTCTGAAATCTGGTTTTGCCATAAAGAAAAGCAGCATCAAGGGACCTGCACAGGAGATTCAGTTCTTGGGAATAAAATGGTAGGATGGGCGTCATCATGTGCCTATGGATGTGGTCAACACAATAGCAACTGTGTCTCCACCAGCTAACAAGAAGGAAACACAAGCTTTCCTAGGCCTTGTGGGGTTCTGGGGAATGCATTTTCAAAGTTATAGTCAGCTTGTAAGCTCTCTATCGAGTAACTTGAAATAAGAACTATTTTGAGTGCGCCTTGAGCAACAACAAGCCTTTGAGTATATCAAACAGGAAATAGCTTGTGCAGTAGCTCTTGAGTCTGTCTGGACAGGACCAGCTGTGCAGAATGTACTCTACACTGCACCTGGGGAGTATGATCTCACCTGGAGTGTCTGGCAGAAAACATCAGGAGAAACTCAAGGTGGGCTATTTGGGTTTTAGAGCTGAGGGTATCAAGGATCAGAAGCCCACTACACCCCAAATGAAAAAGAGATTCTAGCAGAAGTTCAAGCCACTTCAGAAGTTGTTGGTACATAAGCATAGCTCCTCTTGGCACCATGATTGCCTGTGCTACACTGGATGTTCAAAAGAAACATCCTCTCTACACGTCATGCAACCAGCACTACATGGAGTAAGTGGGTACTGCTGATCACACAATGAGCTCAACTGGGGAAACACAACCGCCCAGGAATTTTGGAAGAGATCAAAGACTGGCCAGAAGGCAGAGATTTTGGAGCATTGCCTGAAGAGGTGACACATGCCCAAGAGGCACCACTATATAATGAGTTATCAGAAGGTGAAAGGTGTTATGCTTTGACTACTGATGGATCCTGTTGTGTTGTAGGAAACCATCAGAAGTGGAAAGCTGCTGTATGGAATGCCACATGACAAGTTATTGAGGCCACTGAAGGAGAAGGGGAGTCAAGTCAGTTTGCAGAAATGAAAGCCATCCAACTAGCCCTAGACATTGCTGAATGAGAAAAGTGGCCAGTATTCTATCTCTATACTGACTCCTGGATGGTGGCTAATGCCCTATGGGGATGGCTATAACAGTGGAAGAAGACCAATTGGCAGCGCAGGGGTAAAGCCATCTGGGTTGCTGCATTGTGGCAGGACATTGCTGCCAAGGTAAAAAACATGGCTCTAAAAGTACATCATGTAAATGGCCCAAAAGCCAAGCCACTGAAGAACATCAAAACAATTAACAGATAGACAAGGCTGCCAGAATTGAAGTAGCTCAGGTGGGCCTGGATTGGGAGCATAAGGGTCAGCTATTTGTAGCTCGATGGGCCCAAAAGACATCAGAACATCTAGGGAGAGACGCAACATATAGATGGGATCGTGATCAAGGAGTGGACTTGACCATGGACACCATCACACAGGTCACTCATGAATGTGAAATGTGCTGTGATCAAGCAAGCCACACAAGTAAAATCTCCCTGGAATAGAGGGCGGTGGCTGGGTTTTTGATATGGTGAGGCCTGATAAATTGACTATATTGGACCACTGCCATGAACACAACAAGACAAACACTACACTCATCATGGTGGAAACAACTACAGGGTGTCTAGAAACATACCCTGTAAACCATGCCACTGCCTGAAACACCATCTTAGGCCTTGAAAGACAAATCTTGTGGCAATATGGTACCCCAGAAAGATTTGAATCAGACAAAAGGACTAATTTCTGAAATAACCTTATAAACTCTCAGGCAAAGAATCACGGCATTGAGTGGGTATATCACATCCCCTATCACCCACAAGCTTCTGGAAAGATTGAGAGGTATAATGGACTGTTAAAGACTGTGCTGAGAGCATTGGGCAATGGGGCATGGAAGTATTTGGATACAAATTTAGCAGAAGCCACTTGGCTCCTTAACACTATAGGATCTGCTAACCATCCTGGTCCTGCCCAAACAAAACCCCTACATACCACTGGAGGAGATAAGGTCCCCAGAGAGCACTGTCCTGGTTTCAGCTGGGATGGAGTTAATTTTCTTCTTAGTAGTTAGTACAGTGCTGCATTTTGGCTATGATGTGAAACAATGTTGATAGGACACTGATGGTTTTAGTTGTTGCTGGGTAATGTTTATACTAAATCAAGGACTTTTCAGTTCCTTGGACCCTGCCAGCCAGAGGGCTGGAGGGGCACGGGAAATTGGGAGGGGACACAGCCAGTACAGGTGACCCAGACTAGCCAAAGAGGTATTCCATATCATATGACATCATGCTGAGTATATAAACTGGGGGAAGAAGAAGGAAGTGGGGGACATTTTGCATTATGGCGTTTGTGTTCCCAAGTAACTGTTACGCATGATGGAGCCCTGCTTTCCTGGGGATGGCTGAACACCTGCCTGCCAATGGGAAGTGGTGAATGAATTCCTTGTTTTGCTTTGCTTGCGTGTGCAGCTTTTGCTTTACCCTTTCCCCCCCCACCTTTCCATTTTGTTATTATTATTATTGTTATTGTTATTATTGTTGTTCTTGCCACTTTATTCTGTTTAAATTATTAAATTGTTCTTATCTCAACCCTTGAGTTTTACATTCCTTTCCGATTCTCCTTCCCATCCCTCTGGGTGAGGGGGAGTGAGCAACTGGCTGCGTGGTGCTTGGTTGCCGGCCAGGGTTAAACTGCAACATGCACATAGGGAAGTGGCTGGGGAAGGCAGTGTGGATTTCTCCTCCCATGGGAAAAGGAAAACCCATTTGTGGGATTGTCTTCGCTCAAGGACCTGGGTGTACTTGGTGGGCAATGCAGAAGGATGGGGAGACCCAGTGTGTGCCTCTTGTGAATATCTGAAGGAGTAGAGGAAGCTCATGGAATGGAACAGTAATATCTATCTGTTAAAGGACAAGGGATAGTAGTTAATGAGAATGTACAAATCTCTATGTTGGGTATAAAGATGGTTTAAGTATGTAGTTTAAGTTGTAAGTGTTGGTAAGAAGGAATTTCAATTATGAAAATTAAATGCAATGGAGTGGTTAGAAGATCTATATAGGTATTATGTGGTACCTGAGCATGACACAAATGGTATGGAATAAGGGGTGAAGATTGTATTGAATCTCGCTGAGCCCCATAGCAGCCCTCATAGTGCTGTGCTTTTTATTGGCAGCTAGAAAGGTGGTGATAACACACCAGTGTTTTGGCTACTGCTGAGCAGTGCTCAAACAGTATCAAGGCTGTCTCTCCAACCTTCCCCCCCTCACCAGTAGGCTGGGGGTGGGCAAGATCTTGGGAGGGGATATAACCAGGATAGCTGACCCAAAGTGACCAATGGGGTATTCCATACCATATGACATCTGCACAGATATAAAAGCTAAGAGAAAGGAGGAGGAAAGTGGGGGCAGTCATTATTTATGTTGTTTGTCTTTCGGAGCAATCGCTACATGTACTGAAGCCCTGATTCCCAGGAAGTGTCCAAACATCACCTGCTGATGGGAAGCAGAGAATAACATCTTTTGTTTTCCTTTACTTCCATGCATGCAACTTTTGCTGTTGCTTCATTAAACTGCCTTTATCTTGACCCACAAGTGTTTTTTTCCATCTTATTTTCTGCTGCCCCTGTTCTTCTGAGGAGGGGAGTGATAGAGCGGCTTGGTGGGCAACTGATGTCCAGCCAAGGTCAACCCACCACAACAGTGTACCCTAATACAATCAGATTACAAAGGCACAGAATCCATCTGTATTCCTGAAGTGACAAGGGGATCCCAACAGCTGTCTGTGTTGGAGGCTGAGGTAAGCCTAACTGGGAATGTGTGGCAAAAACATCCTATTGTGACTGGTCTGGAGTCTCCCTTTACCCTTGGCACAGAGTACCTCAGGAGAGGGTACTTCAGGGACCCAAAAGGGTACTGGTGGGATTTTGATATAGCTACCTTGAGTACAGAGAATATTAAACAGCTATCTAGCTTGCACAGTCTCTCAGAGGATTCTTCTGTTATGGGGTTGCTGTGGGTTAAAGAACAGCAGGTGCCAACTGCTACCATGATGGTGTGCCAGTGACAATATCACACCAACTGAGACTCCCTGGCTCCCATCCATAAGCTGATTTGACAACTGTAGATCCAAGGAGTGATCAGCACATTTGATCACCTTTTATAGTTCCATATGGCCAGTGTGAAAATCTAATGGATGGTAGAGGATAACAGCAGACTATCATGGTCTGAACAAAGTCACACAGCCACTGAGTGTTGCTGTACCAGACATGCTAGACCTCCAATACAAACTGGAGTCAACGGCAGCCAAATGGTATGCCACCATTCATGTCACTAATGCATTTTTCTCAATCCCTTTGGCAGCAGAATGCAGGCCACAGCTTGCTTTCACTTGGAGGGGTATCCAGTACAACTGGAATTGACTGTCCCAGGGATGGAAACAGAGGTCTACCATTTCCCAGGGATTGATACAGACTGCACTGGTACAGGGTGAAGCTTCTGTGTTGGAAGACTGTGACTGAGGGGATGATAAACTCCCAGATGACTCTGAACTTCTTTGAGACTTGCTGCTCCAGGTGGATGCACATAAGTCTGTGGTGCCCTATGTGATTCATGCCAGGGTACTGAAACAGATGGCTGATGTCACTGCGGGACCTCTCTCCATCATTTTTAAATGATCTTGGGAGTCTGGAGAAGTTCCAGTCGACTAGAACCCGGAAATGTTGTCCCATTTTTCAAGAAGGGTAAGAAGGAAGACCCTGGTAATTACAGGCCCGTCAGTCTCACTTCAGCGTCTGATAAAATTAAGAAGAAGGTTATTTTGGGAGTTACTGAAAAAATCTGAGGGACAACACAGTCATTTGTCATAGCCAGCATGGGTTCAGAAGGGGAAAGTCCTGCTTAATCAACTTAATTTCCTTTTATGACAAGGTCACCCATCTAGTTGACTAAGGGAAGCCAGTAGATGTAGATTTGGATTTTAGCAGAGCTTTTCATACTGTCTCTCACAGTATCTTTTTAGATAAACTGTCCAGCACACATCTAGACAAGTCCATAATAAACTGGGTGAGCAATTGGCTGACAGGTTGGCCTCAAAGACTTATAGTAAATGGGGCTACATCAGGCTGGCATCCAGTCACTAGTGGGGTTCCCCAGGGCTCAGTTTTAGGGCCAGTGCTCTTTAACGTTGTTATAAATTATCTGGATGCAGGATGCAAATGTACATTAAGTAAGTTTGCTGACAATACTAAACTAGGAGGATCTGTGGACTCCTTCAAGGCTAGAGAGGCCTTAGAGAAAGATCTGGATAGGCTAAAGTGTTGGAAGAAGGGTTCGCCGGAGTCAAGAAGACGCTCAATATGAGTTATGCATCTTGCTCAACTTTATTAGTTTCTAACATTACTTATATAGAACCGATACACATGCATATTCGTAAAGCAGAAATATAATTGGTTAGTAGTCTCTAAACACACGCGGTTCTCACACCCCTAATTATCATGACTAAAATAAGCATTCTATTCATGTCGCTAATTGTGTTGCTGTGCTTCAGCCTTATAGTTTGTTACTCCCTATTTTCCCATACTGGTCCCTATCTTTCTTGGCCCTGCACCTGCTTTCCCAGCAGCTGTATCTTGTTACAGCCACGGCCTGTTGGCACAACATAATTACTTGGTCTCAGGATTCAAGAATAGCTCAAGGCTACCTTTCTTGTTAACTTCAGCACAGCAACTTCAGTACAATTCTGATTACAGGCCTATTCTAATACCAGGCCTGGATTGTGCAGATCTTCAGAGATTCTAAGGCCATGCTTCTGCAGCCATTCTTCTACACTAGAGAACTGGGCAGTCACCAACCGTATGAAATTTAACAAGAGCAAGTGCTGAATTCTCCACCTGGGACAGGGTAATCCTGGTTATACATACAAATTGAGGGATGAGAAACTGGAGAACAACCCCACAGAAAGAGATACGGGAGGTTGGGTTGATGGCAAGTTGAATATGAGTCAACAGTGTGCCCTGGAAGCCAAAAGGGCCAACCATGTCCTGGGGTGCATCAAGCACAGTGTAGCTAGCTGGTCAAAGGAGGTGATTGTCCCACTCTACACTGCACTGGTGCGGCCCCACCTCGAGTACTGTGTGCAGTTTTGTGTGCCTCAATATAAGAAGGACATCAAACTATTAGAGTGTGTCCAGAGGAGGGCAACCAAGATGGTGAAAGGCCTCGAGGGCAAGGCTTATGAGGAGTGGCTGAGGTCACTTGGTTTGTTCAGCTTGGAGAAGAGAAGGCTGAGGTGAGACCTCATCTCAGTCTAAAATTTACTCAAGAGGGGCAGTGGAGGGGGAGGTGCTGATATCCTCTCCCTGGTGATCAGCGATAGGACACAAAGAAATGGAATGAAGCTGCATCAGGGGAAGTTCAGAATGGACATTAGGAAAAGGTTCTTCACTGTGAGGGTGGTCAGTCACTGGAACAGGCTCCCCAGGGAAGTGGACACGGCACCAGGCCTGTGTTTCCACTGTGCTCCAGAATTCAAGGAGTGTCTGGACGACACTTTTAGTCATATTGTTTAATTTTAGGTAGTCTTGCTAGGAGCAGGGAGTTGAACTTGATGATCGTTTAAGGGTCCCTTCCAACTTGAGATATTCTATGATTCTATGATAACACCTGCAATATATTGATGACATCATCATGCAGGGCAACACAGCAGAGGAAATATCTGAGAAAGCTTTCAGAAGAATCTGGATTATTCCTTTCCCTAGTTTTGCCATATAACAAAGCAAGGTCAAAGGACCTGCACAGGAGATCCAATTTTTTTGAATAAAATGGTAAGATGGGCATCATCATATCCCAATGCATTTGATGAATAAAATAACAGCTATGTCTCCACAAACTAGCATCAAAGAAACACAATCTTTCTTAAGCATTGTGGGTTTTTTGGAGAATATATATTCCAGATTATAGCCTGACCATAAGCCCTCTCTATTGAGTGACCTGGAAGAACAGTTGCAAATGGGGCCCTGATCAAAAACAAGCCTCTGAACAAATTAAACATGAAATAGCTTGTGCAATAGCCCTTGGGCCAGTCTGGACACGACAAAATGTGAGAAACATGATTTACACCGCAACCAGGGTGTCTCACCTGGAGCCTCTGGCAGAAAGCATCTGGAGACACTCAAGGTCAGCCTCTAGGGTTTTGGAGCCAGGGGCATAGTGGATCCAAGGCCCATTACAGTCCAACTCAAAAAGAAATATTAGCAGCATATGAAGAGGTTTGAGCCATTTCAGAAGTGGTTGGTACTAAAGCACAGCTCCTCTTGGCAATTCAATTGCCTTTGCTGGGCTGGATGTTCAAAGGGAGGATACTTCACTCAACTCCTGCTCACATTTTTGGCTAACACAGCTCATACTAAGGCCTAATGTATGCTGGGAGCACTGCCATTAGGCAAATGCAAGAGTACCACATAGGCAGGACAGATGGCCAGGAGCTAAAAGGCCATTATTCAGCCATTATCAACTGCAGCTTGCTGTCTCCTGCAGCCATCATCTTTGCATATTGAGTGTCTGGCAGTTTCATCAGAATCTGCTAACTCATGGAAATGGTGCAGACCAAAATTTCAAGCTGGAAGGTATAAAAACATCAACTTGCCCAAAAAGTTTTGAAGTGGATCAGCTGGCCTGCTGATGGTTTCGTGCTTCCTAGTGTGACAGGGGATAGCCACACCATGACTGAGGAGGAAGGATGATCACTCTTACCATCAGCTAGGTAACTATTTTCTCATAGGTACACATGAGTTACAAGTTGTGAGTTGCAAGTTATTAATTAGAGAACTTGCAAGTGAGTAACCTCATGACTTAAGTGGTGAATTAGTGAATTCACATGATAGTCTGTGCAAAGGGGATTGAGCCCTTGTTTGTCATGTTTCTTTGCTTTATTTCCTAAAAAGCTCACAAAATAATGTTTAATTTCAGAGTATGTTGTCCTGTAAATTTGAGAGATCAAAACAGACTGTGAAAGAGTCCACTCCATGCATCATGCAACTGGTGCTACATGAAGTCAATCACACTGATAACACAATGGGCTCAAATGGGAACCCCCAACTGCCCAGGAATCTTGCAAGTGATCATGGACTGGCCAGAAGGCCAAAACTTTGGAGTGTCACCACAGGAAGTGACTCGTGATGAAGAGGCCCCACTGTAAAATAAATTACCAGAAAAAGAGAAGCAATATGCCCTATCTATGGATGGATTCTGTCCTATTGTAGGAAAACATTGGTGGTGGAAAGCTGCTGTATGGAGTCCTACAGGATGTGTTGCAGAAACTGCTGAAGTAAAAGGTGAATGCAGCCAGCGTGCAGAAGTGAAAGCCATCCAGATGGATTTAGATATTACTGAAGGAGAAAAATGGTCAATACATTACCTCTATACTGATTCATGGATGGTGGCAACTGCTCTGTGGGGGTGGCTATAGCAATGGAAGCAGAGCAACTCACAGCACAGAGGTAAACCCATCTGGGCAGCTGAACTGTGGCATGATATTGCTGCCTGGGTAGAGAACCTTGTTGTAAAAGTACATCATGTAGATGCTCACGTACCCGAGTCAGGCCACTGAAGAACATCAAAACAATGAGCATGTGGACCAGGCTGCTAAAATTGAAGTGGCTCAGATAGATCTGGACTGGGAGCATAAGGGTGAGCAATTTATAGCTCGATGGGCCCATGACACATCAGGACATCTAGGAAGGGATGCAACATACAAATGGGCTTGTGATTGAGGGGTGGGCCTGACCATTGACGCCATTGCACAGGTTATTCATGAATGTGAAACATGTACCATAATCAAAGAAGCCAAGCAGCTAAAGACTTTTTGGTATAGAGGACAATGGCTGAAATATCCATATGGGGAAGCCTGGCAGACTGATTATATCACACTACCACAGACCCATCATGGAAAGCACCATGTGCTTACAGTGGTGGAAGTGGCTACTGCATGGTTGGAAGCATATCCTGTGACCCATGCCACTGCCCAGAATACTATCTTGGGCCTCGGAAAGCAAGTTTTATGACAACATGGCATCTCTGAAAGAATTGAATCAGACTATGGGACTCATTTCTGAAACAACCTCAATAGACACCTGGACCAAGGAGCATGGCACTGAGTACATCACATCCCCTATCATGGAACAGCCTCCAAGAAAATGGAACGATACAATGGACTCTTAAAAACTACGCTGAGAGCAATGGGTGCTGAGACATTCAAGCACTGGGAAACACATTTAGAAGAAGCCACTTGGCTAGTTAACACTAGAGGATTTGCCAGTCAACCTGGCCCTGCCCAATCAAAACTCCAGCCCACTGTGGAAGGAGATAAGGTCCTCTTAGTACATACAAGGAACTGGCTAGGAAAGACAGTCTGGGTTATTCCTTCCTCAGGAAAAGTCAAATGCATTTGTGGGATTGATTTTGCTCAAGGATCTGGGTGCACCTGGTAGGTAATGTGAAAGGATGGGGAAGTCCAATGTGTACCTCGAGGTGATTTAATTCTGGGGGAAAATAATCCATGATTTGAGTTGTATGATGCCAATGTTACATGATGCTGCATGTCACCACTGCTTTGGCTGCCATATATCAAAGGTATTATAGCAGAAACCCCTTGCTGCTAGACAGGCTAGGAGCAAGGGGAGGAGTTAATTGCAATGTTAAACCCTATGGCCTGGCCCAAAGGGACCAGGAGCAGAGATTTTAATGGATATACCTTTAAATTGTTGTAATCTATGATTTGAGTTACATGTTATAGGAATGACTATAGCAGGAACCACTCAAAAAAATGAAGGACAAGCCTCACAAGGAGTGCAAGTGCATCAGTGACACAACCTGAGCTGGCTTTGTGCCAAATAACTCCACGCAACACACCACCTCTCCTGTCCTGAGTGACCACCATAACAGATGGAGTCCAAAATCATGAACTAAATGAACTCAGTGGAAATTTTGTGAACATTTTACAGACATTTCACAGGGGTGGTCCATCGACAACAGAATGATATCTGTGTATATATATATCAAAGGATGAGAAGAGGAGTGGTAGTTAATGAGGGTGCATTGGATAGTGAGGGACCTGAGCATGATATAAATGGTATGGAATAAAGGGTGGAGAATGTACTGGTTTCAAATGAGATAAATTTCTTCATAGTAGCTTGTATGGGGCTATGTTTTGTATTGGTGATGAAAACAGTATTGATGATACAGGGATGTTTTCATCATTGCTGAGCAGTGCTTACACACAAACAAGGCTTTTTCTGCTTCTCACACCATTCCACCAGCGTGTAGGCTGGGAATGCACAAGAAGTTGGGAGGACACTGTCCTGGTTTCAGCTGGGATGGAGTTAATTTTCTTTTTAGTAGCTAGTTCAGTGTTGTGTTTTGGATTTGGTGTGAGAATAATGTTGATAACATACTGATGTTTTTAGTTGTTGCTGGGTAATGTTTATACTAAGTCAAGGACTTTTCAGTTTCTCAGGCCCTGCCAGCAAGAAGGCTGAAGTGGCACAAGAAATTGGAAGAGGAGACAGCCAGGACAGCTGATCCAAACTAGCCAAATGGATATTCCATACCGTAGGAGGTCACGCTCAGTATATAAACTGGGGGGAGTTGACCAGGGCCTGCTGATAGCTGCTCAGGGACTGGCTGGGCATGGGTCAGAGGGTGGTGAGCAATTGTATTGTGCATCACATCTTTTTTCCTTTTCCCTTCCCTTTGGATTTTATTCCTCTACCCTTCTCCCTCCTTTTCATTATCATTGTTGTTGTTATTACTATTATTATTGGGTTTATTTTATTTCAGTTTTTAAATTGTTCTTATTTCAACCCACCAGTTTTACCTTTTTCCTGATTCTCCTTCCCCATCACTCTAGGGTGGGGGTGGGAGAGTGAGCAATCAGCTGCGTGGTACTTAGTTGCTGACTGTGGTTGAACCATGACAGTCCTTCTTGGCATCCATTGTGGGACTGGAAGGGTTGAGATAATGACAGATGTGACTAGCGTGTGTTAGAATGTTATAAGTATTCATTATATTGGTTTAATACTCACTGTTCACAATGTTTTCTTTGCTCTTAAAGTTCCTGCCTATGATCTCAGGGTTGTGTTATTTACTTTACTTGCAGTATGTATTCCTTGTTGTGCTTATTTATTTTCCTTGGGACCTGAGCTAAAGTTACCGTGTTGTACTATATAGTACTGGTTTATGATATGAGAGATTAGTTTGTGAAACTAATCTGCTCTGTTTATTCAGTATTGTTGTCGCCCATGTACGTTGGGTCCCCTCTGGCAGGGAGTACTAACAACTGCACCTTTGGCTTTTCTTTTTTTGAGAGCCAACCTATGGGTGGGATGTACACCTTCCCTTTCTCCCCAGGGCTAATTACTGATGCATTTAAGACTTTTGGAAATTCTGAATATCTTCGGACTGTTGGAACCAGTATATCGCAGGTACTGATCCTATTGCTAGGAATTCTGAATGTGATTTTGACCTCCTGGACCTGGTTGAGAATTAAGCAACTAACTGTAACTAATCTAGCCCCCAGAGCAACTCCAGCCCCTGTGGCAGACAGGGCAGCTACTCCAGCCCCCATGGCAACTGCAGACCCTGCAGCAAGGACTGCAGACAGTCCAGCTCACACAACAGGCACTGTGGCCAATCCTGGCCCTGGGGTAGGTACTGAAGCTACTCCAGCCCCTGCAGCAAGGATTGCAGCTACTCCAGCCTCCACGATGAGTGATGCAGAAGACCAATCCATGTCACTGTCAGTTGCCTCTATACATAAGAAGAAATGGACATGGAAAAATGCTCATTTAGTAAAGGAAGACAAAGCAGGGCCATCACAGGAACAGGAGGAAGAAGCAGAACAAGAGGCAACCACATGATCCCTATCCCTGAGTAAGCTGTGTAATTTGTAAAAAGATTTTGCCCATCATCCAGGTGAGCATATTGTCACCTGGTTGCTTTAATGCTGGGATAATAGGGCTAATAGTTTGGAATTAGAGGGTAGGGAAGCCAAGCCCCTTGTGATCACTTACTAGAGAAGGGGGCATTGACAAGGCAATTGGAAGAGGGACACAAGTCCTCAGCCTCTGGAGGCGACTCCTGTCAAGCGTGAAGGAAAGGTATCCCTTCAAGGATATTACATGTGGTCCTGGCAAGTGGACTGCAAGAGAGAGAGGTACCCAGTAACTGAAGGAATTAGCCATGAAAGAGATGATTTGTTATGACCATGACAACACGCAGTTACCCACAAATCCTGATGAAGTTGTATGCACACAACCCATATGGTAGAAATTTGTACGAAGTGCACCATCATCATATGCCAACTCGTTAGCAGTAATGAGCTGAAAAGATGATGCGCCACCAATGGTGGATGAAGTGGCTCACCAACTTCAGGACTATGAAGATAGCATCTCTACCTCCTTTATCACAGCTGTGGAGAGACAGGTCCAGCAACTCAAAGAGGATATATTCTGCTCCCCACCTGTATGACCTGCATCTTAGCTATTAACCGTAAGTGCCCTTCTGCTCAAGAGGATTAATATAGGAGATACACACCACGGGGTACCCTGTGGTTTTACCTGCGGGACCACGGAGAAGACATGAGAAGGTGGGATGGAAAACCTACCTCAACCCTGGAGGCACAGGTACATTAATTGCAAGGAAAACCAATCACAAATAAGTGTTCTTTCAGAAAGGTTGCTGTTCCAGTCTCCAGCGGGCAGTTTCCCAGACAGAGTGGAAGTGCTGATTTTACTCTCAAACTTATGAAAAAGAATTCTAATTCATTCCTGCAAGACATAAGAGGGCAGGACTGCCCCACACTACATCTGCTCTGCACCACTTGACACCCTGGTAGAGAGTCCTATGACCAGGATTAGAGGGGCCCTGCCTCCATCCAGGTGGAGGAGAGGGATAACCAGGTTTACTGGACTGTGTGGATCCAATGAAACAGAACAAGGTCTTAAAAAAAAAAAAGATTAGTCAGGATGAGTTTGGTACAATGCTCTGGGTGATGCTCTGTTGTGTGTTGAGAAACGAATGTACTCTGAGTAATTAGAAAAGATAAGGTGGGCACCTGAAGGAGATAAGGAGACCATCAAGTCAGGAAATCGCTGAACAAAGAAAATTGAAAGGTCTATTCCACCTAGATCCCATCTATTATGAAAGGAATGATTGAGTGTCAAAATCAAATGAATATGTATGTAAAGATGTTGTAACCTCTCATGAAAACTGTATAAAATACCTAACTTTTCACTGAAAACTTTGGAGCTAGTTTGTCCGGTATGAATCGGCTAGCTCCCCAACATTGCACGAAATAAATACTTTTGCTGCTTAAAGACAAAATTAATCTCTGAGCAGTTACTCTGTGTCGTTTTGGCATCACCAATGGCCTGGCATGTTAGATTCACAGTATAAAGCTCTAGTAGATACAGGTGCACAGTGTACCCTAATGCCATCAAGCTATGAAAGGGCAAAAAACATTACTATTTCTGGAGTGACAGGGGGATCCCAACAGCTAACTGTATTGGAGGCTGAAATAAGTTTGACTGGGAATAAGTGGCAAAAACATCCCATTGTGATTCACTCAGAACCTCCATGCATCCTTGGCATAGATGACCTCAGGAGAAGGTATTTCAAGGACCCAAAAGGTTACCAGCTTTTGGTATAGCTGCCTTGGAAATGGAGGAATTTAAGCAGATGTGTATTTTGCCTGGCCTTTCAGAAGACTTCTTTGTGGTGGGGTTACTGAAAGTCAAAGAACAGGCGCCAATTGCTACAACAATGGTGCACCAGCAGCAATATCACACCGAACGAGACTCCTTGAGTTCCATCCATAAGCTGATTCATTGACTAGAGAACCAAGGAGTGATCAGAAGGACCTGCTCACCCTTTAATACACCCATATGTCCAGTGCTAAAGTCTAATGGAGAATGGAGACTAACAGTGGACTATCGTGGCCTGAATGAAGTCATGCCACCACTGAGTGCTGCCACACCAGACACGCTAGAACTTCAATACGAACTGGAATCAAAGGCAGCCAAGTGGTATGCCACCACTGATATCGCAAATGCATTTTTCTCAACCCCTTTGGCAGCAGAGTGCAGGCCAGAACTCACTTTCATCACTTGGAGGGGCGTCCAGTACACCTGGAATCGACTGCCCCGGGGGTGGAAACACAGCCCTACCATCTCCCACGGACTGATCCAGGCTGCACTAGAACAGGGTGAGGCTCCAGAACATCTGTAATATATTGATGACATCATCATATGGGGTAATACAGCAAAAGAAGTTTTTGAGAAAGGAGAGAAAATTATTCAAATCCTTCTGAAAGCTGGTTTTGCCATGAAACAAAGTAAAGTCAAGGGACCTGCACAGGAGATCCAGTTTTTTAGAATAAAATGACAAGATGGACATCATGAGATCCCAATGGATGTGATCAACAAAACAACAGCTATGTCTCCACCTACTAACAAGAAAGAAACTCAGGCTTTCTTAGGTGTTGTGGGCTTTCGGAGAATGCACATTCCAAACTACAGTCTGATTGTAAACCATCTTTACCATGTGACCTGAAAGAAGAATTATTTTAAATGGGGCCCTGAGCAACGACAAGCCTTTGAACAAACTAAGCTGGAGATAGTTCAAGCAGTAGTCCTTGGGCTAGTCCAGACTGGGCAAGATGTAAAGAATATGCTCTACACTGCAGCAGGGAGAATGGCCCTACCTGGAGCCTCTGGCAGAAAAGACCAGAGGAAACTCAAGGACGACCTTTGGGCTTTTGTACTCAGGGATATAGAAGATCAGAGACCCGCTGTACTCCAATGGAAAAAGATATTGGCAGCTTATGAAGGGGTTCAAGCTGCTCTACAAGTGATTGGTACTGAAGAAGAGGCAGAGGAAGAGATGACACATGTTGAAGAGGCACCACTGTATAATACATTATGAGACAATGAGAAGCAATATGCCTTGTTTACTGATGGGTCCTGCCATATTGTAGGAAAGCATCGGAGGTGGAAGGCAGCTGTATGGAGTCCCCTACAAGTCGCAGAAACTGCTGAAGGAGAAGGTAAATCATGTCTGTTTGCAGAGGTGAAAGCTATCCAGCTGGCTTTGGACATTGCTGAAGGAGAAAGATGGACAATACTTTGCCTCTAGACTGATTCATGGATGGTGGCAAATGCCCTGTGGGTGTTGTTGCAGCAATGGAAGCAGAGTTATTGGCAACACAGAGGTAAATCCATTTGGGCTACCGCATTGTGGCATGATATCACTGCCCGGGTGGAGAACCTGGTTGTAAAGGTATGTCATGTAGATGCTTATGTACCTCAAGAGTCAGGCCACTGAAGAATATCAAAACAACCAGCAGGTAGATCTGGTTGCTAAGACTGAAGTGGCCTAGGTAGACCTGGATTGGCAACATAAGGGTAAAATATTCATAGCTCAGTGAGCCCATGACACCTCAGGCCATCAAGGAAGAGATGAAACATATAGATGGGCCTGGGATTGAGGGATGGACTTGACCATGGACACTATTGCACAGGTTATCTATGAATGTGAAACATGCTACAATTAAACAAGCCAAGTGGTTAAAGCTTCTGTGGTATGGAGGACTAGCTAAAATATAAATATGGGGAAGCTTGGCATATTTACTATATCACACCCCCACAGACCTACCAAGGCAAGCGCCATGTGCTTACAATGGTGGAAGGAAACATGGGATGGCTGGAAACATACCCTGTGCCCCATGTGGATACAAGAATTTACTTTAAAGAAAACAAGAAAGAATTTGAAAAACAGGATGTTAATCAACCCTTACAAACAGTTAACAAAACACAGCCTTGGGAGAAGGAACAGACACCATAAATACCTCAAGCTAAGAAAGAACAAGATAAACTCAAGGAGAACCAAGTGGTTAATGAGACTAAACAGAAAATTACTTGAACTATGTGTGAACTATATCAATTAGCATACTAAAATATCCACCCTCGAGCAAAG
This sequence comes from Falco peregrinus, assembly GCF_023634155.1. NCBI lineage: Eukaryota > Metazoa > Chordata > Aves > Falconiformes > Falconidae > Falco > Falco peregrinus. Next base: position 8,588,539 of record NC_073743.1, on the reverse strand, counting down.
AAAGCCCCCTATTAGCAAAGTCCCCTCCCCACTTATAACAACCAGCGAGAATTAAGTGTGACTAAATGTAATTATAAACAATTTTTCAGTGTGTATAAAAAGTTTTATCATGTATTAAGAGGTGTGCTAGCTTTGTGGATTTACCACCTAGCACCTATCTCTGCGCAGACATGCAATATCTGGTGAAGAACCCAGTTCTGGGATAACAGTTTTGGTGACCCAGTGAGATGGCCATAAGGCCTTGCCGGGATCGTCTTGCCATCCTCAACAGTGGACCAGATCAGATAGAGCTCCAGCATGCACTAACGACTTGATCGTGGACTCCTCTGGATTCCCTCTAAAGTCAGGGCAATGAGTGACTAAAAGGTGCAACACCCAAATAGAGATATTTGTGCAAGAGCAAAAGGGAGTAAGAATTCCTGGATTGGTGAGTATCCCATTTAGAATTTACTCTCGCAAAAGATTAATCTTTCTCTGTGGTGGGTTGACCTTGGCTGGCCACCAGGTGCCCACCAAGCTGCTCTATCACTCCCCTCCTCAGAATGGGGCGGGGGGGGGGCAGAAAATAATAAAATAATATGGAAAAAACACTTGTGGGTCAAGATAACGGCAGTTTAATGAAACAATAGTAAAAGTCGCACATGCAGAAGCAAAGAAAACCAAAAGATGTTATTCTCTACTTCCCATTGTAGAGTATCTTCAAATTTTAATAAAAGTATATTTAGTGTTTGCTTGCAAAATAATTAGCTATAGGAATATCTTGATTTTAAGAATCAAGTCTCTATGTTAGCATTATGCTAGTACTTATTAATCAATGATGTATGAGTTGCTGTGTTCCCTGTCACTTAAGCTGTGATATTTAGAAGTCCCTGCTTTCTGGACCATGTTAACCTCGGTCTTTAATCTCTAGACCATAACCAGAGCATATAGGTTCTATTGTGTATGAGATGAATTATTGGACAATTTGGAAAGACAGACATCTAGTCGTCCAACTTGGCAACAAAACATACTTTTAAGGTGTCCTGAATTGATCTACCTTCGTTATAATACCAAAGAACATACCCACAGGTCAAGAAGACCCTCACCCAGGTGAAGACTCTTCCTCTGCGCAAGCATAGTAACCGAAGAAGATGACACAGCAGATATTATAATTATATGCAAATTAAACACCAATCATTGTAACTGGGAGTGTACTACTTAGTAATTTTTGTGTATAAATGTAACAGTAAAATCGGCATAGGTGTGCTTGATTTGTGGGGATTCCACCGAGCACCCAGTGCTGCAATAAAGAAATGCCTGCTTATCTACTTTGTGTAGATGGGTTTTTTGTTTCCCAGCTAACAGTTTTGATGACCCAGATGGGACCTTACAAGTGAGACTGAAATAGATTGAGTGCTGATTGAACTCCAGCCGGCACCAAGTAATTCTCGGGGAGAAACATCACCCTTGACTCATAAAGCTCCTCACAACATTCCCTGGAAAAGGAGGTGTAAGGCACTTCTTTAAAATTTTGTTTGGAAAGCCTGTCTTGTGATAAAACAAGGCAAGAATTTTGTTAGAAAGCCTGCCTGTAAGATGCAGCGCAGGGTTAGAGCTAAGAGGGTACCCGTTTGCATTCAGAAGCCTAGGCGTCCGCCTGTCAGTCATAAGCGAAAGCTATTGCTGGGTTGGACTTTGTTTGGTGGTTTGTTCTGGTAATTACCTTTTGTGTGTGTGTATATATATATATTTATTATCTTTTTCTTTTGGACTTTGATTGTTCTGGTAATTATCTTTTATATATATATAATGTCATCAGGATTTGTAATATTGTTTAAGAGTAAAAAGTGCTGGAAATTTGGTGACAGACAAAAAGATACCAAAAACATCGCTGTTAGGGTGACTGTCAGCACATTGGGGAGATTTGCATGATGATCTACGTAAAAGCCAGATGATTTAATACTGTAATCATTGGTGGCCTTTGTATGTTTTGGAGGATCAGGAAAAATGGCCAAAGAATGGAACCTTGAGTTATAATACTATTTTGCAGTTAATATTGTTCTGCAGAAGAGAAAGTACATGGAATGAAGTGCCATATGTAGATTTGTTCTTTTATTTGAGACAGCAAACAGATTGGCAGAATGAATGTAAGCTAATCAGTTGAGACAATTTGGTGATGATGTTAACGTCAGAAAATAAGAAAACAAAGAGTTGCGGTTTGGCTTGTGATATTGGAAAGAGGTGTATTAAGTGTATAGTACCAAAAGAGGATGAAATGGAATTAGAACTAGAGGTAGCATAGCACCTCCAGGGGAGGGACAGAATTTCCCTCCCTCACATTTAAAAGAAAGAAGTATTGAAACAGAACTGGATAGTAGCGGAGTGGGGGATGAGATGGAAGAAGTAGTGATTCATACTCCAGTGTCTCGAAGAACTAGACACCAAGCCCAATTATTAGCTCCCTTGAGACAAGGAGTAGAACAGAATGGGCCAGTATATGTAAAGGTGCCGTTTTCAATAACAGACTTAATGGCGTGGAAACAAGCAGCAGGGGTGTACAGAGAAGATCCAGAGAGGGTAGGAAGAGTAGTAGAGACAATTATTAAGACTCAGGAGCCTGACTGGAATGATTTAAATGTAATATTGGATAATTTATTGGATAGTACTGAGAAGCAGATGGTATTGAAGGTTGCAAAGGGACAGGCAGAAACAGCACATATGAATGAAATTCCCCCTGGAACTTTGGAGCACAATTTTGCTTCAGGAGATCCCCAGTGGGATCTGAATAATGTGGAACACAGAAGAAGGTTAAATCGATATAAAAAATGGGTGCTGTATGGAGTAAGGCATGCAACGCCAAGAGCCTTAAATTGGTCTAAATTATATGAAATCAAACAGGATAAAAATTAATATCCTTCTGTGTTCTTGGAAAAATTAAAGGAGACTGTTAGAAAATATACTGATTTAAAATTGGAAACTGAGGCAGAACAACAACAATTGGCTGCGATTTTTACGGGACAATCAGCACCCAATATAAAAAGAAAACTCCAAAAGTTAGAGGGAGATGATTCTAGGAATTTAAATACCATGCTTGAAGTAGCATGGAAAGTTTATAACAATCAGAAAAGGAAGAAGAACAAAGGAAAGAGAAGAAAGAAAGAGGTAGGGATAGCAGATTGGTGGCTCTTTTAAACAGGGAATGCAGTAAAGGGAAGAGGATGAGCCAGAGGAAGAGGTTTTAGAAACTTTGGAAACAGAGAACAAAATGCACCCTTAGCAACAGATCAATGTGCATATTGCAGGGAAGACGGGCAGTGGAAAAATGACTGCCCTAAATTGAAAAAGGGTCGGAGAGAGGCAGCAAGACCCTGGACGACTGAAGAGGACTGGAGGGGAACTCAGCTGAGCTTCTGGTTATAATTAAGCTGGGATATGATAAGGTTGAATTCTTAGTGGACACGGGATCAACATATTCTGTTTTGAATACTTGCAAAGGGAAATTAGGAAACAAAATGGCCAGTATAATTGGAGCAACTTGGAAGCAGGAAAATAGGCCATTCTTTCAATCCCTAGATTTTAAATTTGGAAATAAGGTAATTACATATGAATTTTTGTACGTACCAGACTGTCCAGTACCTTTGTTGGGGCGAGTTTTATTGTCCAAATTAAACGTGCAGATAGTGTTTGAGGAAGGAGAAATTCTTTTAAAGATATCAGAGTCAAATACGGGGGAAATATTAATGATAAAGGAGGAAGTTAAGGAACAAATACTACAGGAGATAGAGCAGGCTGTTATACCTATAGCCTGGAATATAGACATACCTGGTAAGTCAAAGAAAACACAATCTGTAAAAATAGTGTTGAAAGAACAAGCAAAACCAGTAAGGATTAAACAATATCCAATTAAACCAGAGGTTAAACATGGAATCAAGAAATTGATTGATGAATTTTTAAAATTTGGAAATCTGGAGGAATGTGAGTCAGAATATAATACCCCAATTTTACCATTAAGCAAACCTTCAGGTGAATATAGGTTAGTCCAGGATTTAAGGGCTATCAATCAAATAGTCAAAGACATACACCCTGTAGTTGCAAATCCATATACACTTTTAACTGCATTGAGAGAGGATCATCAGTGGTTTACAGTGCTTGATTTAAAGCATGCTTTCTTTTGTATACCACTGGAGGAGGAAAGCCAAAAATTATTTACTTTTGAGTAGGAAAATATGCAAACAGGATGAAAGACATAATTAACATGGACAAGACTGCCACAAGGGTTAAAAAATAATCTGATGATCTTCAGTAACCAGTTGGCAAAAGATCTGGAAAGATGGAAGCAAAGTCATACAGAGCCTAAATCTGGACATCTGCTTCTACAATACATGGATGACACCTTGATTGCTACAGAAGAGAGACCAACCTGCATGAAGGTAACAATAGACCTTTTAAACTTTCTTGGACTAAATGGATATAAAGTGTCTAGAGATAAGGCACAAATAGCAAGCTGAACAGTAACATATCAGGGTTTTGAGATTCCGAAAGGACAACAACAATTTGGAACAAACCGTAAAGAGGCAATTTGCAATATTCCCGAGCCTAAAAACATTCATGAGTTAAAAGCATTTCTGGGAATGGCTGGATGGTGTCGCCTCTAGATAATGAATTACAGTCTGATAGCAAAGCCACTACATGAAGCTCAAAAGGTTGTAACTTTTGTATGGGGCCCAGTACAGTGAAAAGCATTTCTTGATTTAAAACAGGCTTTAATGACTGCACCAGCATTGGGACTTCCAGATCTAACCAGAGATTTTCAGCTGTCTGTTCATGAAAGGCAACATCTTGCACTCGGGGTGCTGACTCAGAAAATGGGAAGCTGGAAAAGGCCAGTTAGATATTTCTCCAAACAACTGGATACTGTAAGTAAAGGATGAACTACTTGTCTTCCAGTAGTTGCTGCTACAGTGATGATAATACAAGAAGCTCAAAAATTAACATTGGGAAGGACAATAACAGTATATGTACCACCCATGGTAATTACTGTTTTAGAACAAAAAGGTGGTCACTGGTTATCCCCTAGCAAAATGATGAAATACCAAGTGATTTTGACAGAACAGGATGATGTCATTTTGAAAACAACTCACTTTGAACTCAGTGCAGGAAGAAGGACAGTTAGAACATGACTGTTTGGTGACCATTGAACATGTCTATTCTACTTGAGAAGACTTAAAAGGATAGACCACTGGATGACCCTGACTGGAATTATACACAGATGGTAGTAGTTTTGTGGAGGATGGAATATGATACGCAGGATATGCAGTGACTACTGAGAATTCTGTTGTAGAAGCAAATTCACAGAATGTCAGCTCTTTTCACTACAAGATAACAGAAAGGGAAGTTCCCAGTCTATCTAGACTATTCACTGTTTTAAATACTTCTATGGCACTGCTTTTGTATACTTCAGAAAGGAAGCTAGTAACCCCACGATCAGCAGCGCTTGCTTATACAGACTTAGACCACTGAAAATTCTACTTTGTTAATGATGGTAGTAGCAGCAACCCCCCTATGTTAGAGATAAATAATCAGAGAATAACTTGCTAGACCTTATTCATATCAAGTAGAATTTTTCAGCTTCTACTGCAATAAGAAAACCACATTTAGTGTGGTACTACATCATGAGTTTGACATCTATGCTGATATAATCTTGTAGGAAGTTATGCCTCAATTATGCTACACGGCCAATTGGCAACATACGTTCAACTATCAGGGACACCTGGGGGACGGGGTTGCAATTCTCATGCACAGTCGAGTGAGGGTCAAAAATAATTAGTCAATAGAGCTATTCACATACAAAGGAAAAAATGGCCTGCAGTACCTAGGCACAAAGATAAATTTTAGCCTCTGTTTTAATTGTCAGCCTGAAGTACTCCAAAAACTAAATCTAGAAACATAATTTTAAAGTTGAAAATTTGTTTAGTCTAATCCTGCCCTCACATTTATATAGCAACATGGCAATGGATACATATTACTTCTGCTATCTGATATTTTTCAGTTTACTATCTATTGCCCTTATTTTGCCATCAGCAAGTATGTCAAATAACGTATTTTCCATTAAAAAAAATAAAATAAACCCCCCTACCCCACAACCTATAAATGACTAAAGCACTACAAATGGCTATATGTTAAGTACAGGAAATAAAAAAAAAAAAAAAAAAAAAAAAAGAGATTCTATTCTCCCCCTCTGCATTCATGCCTTCCATCTCTGCTCTAGTACTAATAAGTGCTACTTGTAATAACAAAACATTAAGAACATTTCACAGGCAAACATAATTCTCATGTTGTGGGTTTTTATAGCTTGATTTACCTTAAGAATAATAAATATTTTATGTCTTCAGCTTAAACTAACAAAAAATTCAACCCTTTGTTCCATGAAAACCCATTCAGATAAGTTTTTAATAGCTGTTCCTTGGTTAAATTCTCACAATGCTTATCTTAGAAATTAGCAATATTTCTCTTAATTAAAGGCATTATGGATTTTTTAACATCCACAAACAGCAAACAAAACTTTCATATTTACCTCAGAAAATCCATACTCACTTTATTCATTCTGGAAGAGGAAGGGCACAATTGACTACACCAGAATTTTCACCTCTGGCATCACTACTCTGTCACATTCAGCTTCACAGAATCTCCAATGCATTACTTCCTATTATCTAAACAAACATTGGGACAGCTACAAAACAAGAAAATGTAGTGTTCCCGTTCATGCCAAAGATATAAGAACTTACAAACTTCTAACTACACATTTGGAGATAACATCCAGTTTGCTGATGATACCAAACTGGGAGGCGCTGTTGACTCTCTTGAGGGACAAGAGGCCTTGAAGAGGGATCTGGATAGATTGGAGTATTGGGCAATCATCAATGGCATGAAATTTAACAAGACCAAATGCTGGGTTCTGCACCTGGGACAGAGTAATGCCTGAAACAAGTGTAGATTGGGAGACTAGTGGCTGGAGAGCAGCCCTGCAGAAAGGGATCTGGGGGTGCTGGTTGACAGCAGGCTCAATATGAGTCAGCAGTGTGCCCTGGCAGCCAAGAGGCCAAACTGCATTCTGGGATGCATCAAACACAGTATAACCAGCTGGTCAAGAGAGGTGATTATCCCTCTGTATTCAGCACCAGTGTGGCCCCACCTTGAGTGTTGTGTGCAGTTCTGGGCCCCACAATTTAAAAAACATGTTAAGGTCCTTGAATGCATCCAGAGAAGGGCAACACAGCTGGTGAAGAGGGCTGGAAGGCTTGTCCTACGAGGAGCAGCTGAGGACTCTGGGTTTGTCTAGTTTGGAGAAAAGGAGGCTGAGGGGTGATCTCATTGCTCTCTACAGCTTCCTGAGGAGGGGAAGTGGAGAGGGAGGTGCTGATCTCTTCTCCCTGGTATCCAGTGACAGGATGTGTGGGAATGGTTCAAAGCTGTACCAGGCGAGGTTCAGAGTTGACATTAGGAAGCATTTCTTTACCAAGAGAGTGGTCAAACACTGGCAAAGGCTTCCTAGAGAGGTAGTTGATCCTCTATGACTGTCCTTGTGTAAGAGGCATTTGGACATTGTCCTTCACAACATGCTTTAACTTTTGGTCATCCTTAAAGTGGTCAGGAAGTTGGTCTAGATGATGATTGTAGGACACTTCCAACTGAAATATTCTATTCTAGAACGAAAGGACCTATGGATACTGTATTAAAATAAATATAAAACTGAAAGAATAATTCTAAACAGGACATCTCTCCCTTCCAATATACCACAGCTATCTTTTGTTGATAACTAGGTGTACTGCATCTAATTTCCCTGACATTCTTTTATTATTTTTTTTAACCAAAAGGCAAGTCTATGAATATTGTCTATAATAACCTTATAAAAGGCTGTCCTTGTGTCCATTAGATGACAGAGTAGTCAGAAAAACAATACTGGTATTTTAAGTGAGGACATTTAAGTGAGGACAATGAATGTATGATAAGCATATCACTGAACTACATCTAAAGAGGTCCAATAAACCTAGACCACGAATTACAGGATTCATATTATACAACTATCCTCAGTTAGCCGTTACTCGGTAAAACGATTTGGCCTTTAAGCTCATAAACCTCCTAAAAAAAACAAAACACAAAACCCCTCAAAACTATAAAAACAAAAACCAAATAAAACACCACCACAGGCCTCCCCCAATCCCACCACAACCAAATTACATCCTCTAGTCACTCTCCCCCCCCATGAATATAGGCTGCTTTTCTTCTTCTTAACAGACTGTTTTGTATTTCACCCATTAGATATGCATAAAATACTACTTAAAATGTATTAGAATGCTGGATTTACTCCTTTTGTACAGTTTTCTCCACAGTCTTGCATTAATACTTACTGGAGACTTAACTTTTCAGTGTAAATATACACAAATACAATGACGTAACAGAATCACTCAGTAACTGCCCTTAGAAGTGGTGGCAGTCACTCACAAGTAGTAAGGGATAGTTTTTAAAAGAAACAAATGTTTCTTCTTCTATTTAGACTGTGGTTCCATAGAACTAACAAGAACAAGATTTGAGCAAATACACAAGCATGCAATCTCAAATTCTTACATAGTTAATTACTGAAAATCTTATATTAAGATTTGGAGAAAAAGCTGAAGTAAATGGAAAAAATAAAACCTGTTTTGAACTACCTGGATGGAAGAGCTACATGCACCATTAGAAATTACTCCAATTAAAAATTATAGGTAAGCAGACTTCTGGGCACTCACAGCAGCAGGCTTTTTGGGGGGATGTTTTTAACTCAAAAGGTAAACATACACCTCTTTTATTAGTTGCATATCACAATTGTAACACCTAGAAAATAAATATTCTTTGCTATTTTCAGCATTTATAAAAATATATATTACACATCTGTTTCTGGAAGTACAACAGGTACAGGCTGCAGTGATAAGAACAGTCAGTTTGGATCTTGAATGCAACACAGCAGAATTTAAAACAGTGACTGGAATATTTTAGGAAGCAAGTTGGTTGGGAGCCTGTGAGCAGTGTTTAAAAAGAATAATCAAAATCCTTGCCATATAGATGCATTTTTATCACCTGACATGGTAATGCATAGTAAAGATAAGAGTTGGTGCTACATGTCTGATCTACCCCACATCCACATTAGCTCACCTTTAATATGCAGAGTTTGGGAAAAACCTATGCCTTCCAGCCTTTCTATTTTAGTTTCTTAGTGGCTATGACAGTTAGATCCACAAGGCATGCTAAGATAAACTATAATTCTACAGCCCAAAAAGGAAAAGAAAAATGAAAACCTTCCTTCATCCCAGGCTCAAGTCCTCAGTCTCTTTCCAAATGCAGCTCTACATGTGATGATAGTGAAGCAAGCTACAGTAAATGGCTTCTGCTAAGAATAAACTTTCCAGGGAAAAAAAAGGTAAAATATTTATGGCTGCACCAACTAGGAAGATAACTTAAGCAATCAGCACCCTATTTGCACCAGAAACTACACAGATACTCCTCCAGGAGGAATCAAGAGGTCTCCCTTTCCTAAAAATTAGTATTTGATACTAACAGCTGATTAAGTCCCTCTCCTAGCTCAAAGATGAAGGGGAAGCTTATAAATAGGGGTGGGAAGGTCTCCTCTCCCTTCAGCCCCTCCCACAAGCCAGCAGTCTAGTAGGACCCCATCAGGACACATCTTCACACCCTGTCCTGTTGCAACCACATTCTGCTCACTCAGCAATTAGTTTCCTCTTGACCTCCATTTGTCCTTTTAATCAGAAGAGGAATAAAAAAAAATTAGAGTACAAATAGTTCTGTACAATAATATTCCATGCATCTCTCAATATTATTAAAACAACCCAGTGGACATAGTTATTTGTTGAAGCCATTATTTGCAGCTGGACCCAGGGCATTAATATATCTTTATATCTTTCACTAAAGCTTAAAAAGCAAATGCAAGTTTCTCTCATACACATTCAGTCTTACAACCTACTGTCATCCATTCCCACATTCTCATTGGTGCATAATTCACACAGCAAGTACCTGCCCCAGCACTGCACTCCTGATGCTAATGGCTGCCATTGCCTCATATTTTTTTCAGTTGCAGCATCCTTAGCTGAAAAGAAATCCCGTGAAACAAAGAATATACTCCTACAATGTTACGCAGTTTATAATATAACCCCAGCACAATACATGTGATCCTACATGCAGCCATCCAGACTCTCCTACTGTTTTTCCAAATAAACCCTATCCTTCCACAGGAAAACTTAACAACTATCATCAGTACAACATGCAAATATATTTGTAACCGACAGGGATTCCCCCTTCCCCTCCCCCCACACATCTTATTCCTAGTCCAATCCTCCCCCTATCTAGTCCAACCCTAAAAAGAGCAGCCGCCTTATACCTTGACTTGATTCCTTGCAGACTATCTCAGCACGCAGGACAGCAATTATGACACCAGTGAAATTGACAGCATAAATAACGACAGAAAGCCTAAGAAACAAGCATTTCCTTCAACTGCTGCTATCTCCAACTCCACCATCTTCTTTCCCCTCCTACTCTAACAATCACCAGCAGAGCCTGCTCCTGCCTACTCCTCTCTCCCCCCGCCTCCCTCCACGTGACCAACTTTCTCTCTCCAGCCTCTAAAACACTAACAAAAGGGGTGCGGGATGAAGCTGTTTTTCTGAGGTAGGCACAGCTGATGCAGGCAGGAAACTAGCTATTCCTTCCCTCAGTAGAAGAGGATGGTGCAGGATCCTAGCCACTCTCTAACAGCAAGAGCAACAAATGCATTAAATCGGATCCTGTTGCTTAGGAAAGGGTATGTATGCAGCTTGCTTTAGTCGCTGTCAGCCCAGCCCATGCAGGAAAACATGCTGCAGTAGAAAGCTTCCTCCATGCACCTTGACAAGTTTATTTCTCTCCCCTAACAAACTAATCCAAATTTCATCACAGACAGTACATTTTAACATGTTTGAACTTAAAAATGCAGCAAATGCAAAAAACCTGCCTAATTATGTAATTGCACCAGTCTATTAGCTACAGATATCAGTGTAAATCAAGTAAATGGATCTTGCAATGAATTCTAAGGAGGTTAGCTATATAGTTACGTGCACATTAACCTGATTTGCATGTACAGCTCAGCAGGGCTGCCTTAAGCCATTACAGCTGCTGAGAAAGTCTGTAGCACCTCAGTTCAATTCATTAACTAGCCCATTTCTAGCACTAGCTCACCTAAAGCCACATAGAAAGCAGGGAGAAACTCACAGCAGGCACCAAACTGCATACTATAGAGGAAAAAAATATTCCTTCTCACCTGGAGAAGCATTTGAAGTAGGAAGTTTTATTGCTGTTTCAATTGCTTTAGTGCAGAAGAGACTGTAAACAATGCAGGTAAATCTTTCCTTCAATGGAGTTGAAGGCTGCAAGTGACCAGCACCCAGATACCTTTTCCCTGCCCCAAACATACCCCTAAAGGCTCAGAAACTTCTTACAAAGTGTACTAAAGAGCAAATTTCACATTAAGGTTATCATGCACAAGCAATTTCCTTTGATAAAATAGTATTTAATCGCCCTGTTTCACTGGAAGCAATGTGTTATCTGAAGGTTTTTAAATTACTGTCCTCTTCCTTATGCCTTTGTCAGCAAGGTCAAACAGCCTTACATCATCCTCTCCATGTGCCAGTGCCCCTATGCAAGGAATCACAGCTCAATCTGCTCTTCTCCAAGCTGAATAGATGAAACCTGTAAAACAGTAATTTCTCAGGATTATTTTTCAGCCCCAGAACACTTTTGTGGTCCTTTTTCCAACATTCCCACATCTTTTGAAAAGTGATCATAAGATCTATGCAGCTGACTAGTACAAGAGCAATCCTCAATGGGTCTGATACTCTTCCTTCTCCTTCTTTACATTAGGGTACATGGGATCTGGCTGAGATGGAGTTAATTTTCCCCATAGCAGCCCTCATAGTGCTGTGCTTTGTATTGGTAGCTAGAAAGGGGGTGGTAACATACCAGTGTTTTGGCTAATGCTGAGCAGTGCTCACACACCATCAAGGCTTTGTGAGCATCTCCAACCTTTCCCCACCCTCTCACCACTAGGTCGGGAGTGGGCAAGATCTTGGGAGGGGGCATAGCCAGGACAGCTGATCCAAAGTGACCAATGGGATATTCCATACCATATGATGTCTGCTCAGATATAAAAACTAAGAGGAAGGGGGGGCATTTGTTATTTACAGCATTTGTCTTCTAGAGTAACTGCTATGCATCCTGAAGCCCTGCTTCCTGGTAAGTGGCCAAATATCACCTGCTGATGGGAAGTAGACAATAAAATATTTTGTTTTCCTTTGCTTCTGTGGACAACCTTTGCTATTGCTTTATTAAACTGCCTTTATCTTGACCCACAGGGTTATTTTCCATCTTATTTTCTCTCTTCCCCCCCTCCCCCCATTCTGCTGAGGAGGGAGTGACAGAGTGACTTGGTGGGCACCTGGGATCCAGCCAAGGTCAGCCCACCACAGGCCTACAGTTCTCAGCAGGTCAGGTGGGGAGGGGCATGCCTAACAGAAGAGGAGCAGTGTCCTGGTTTTGGCTGGGATAGAGTTAATTTTCTTTTCAGTAGCCAGTACAATGCTGTGTTTTTGAGTTAGTATGAGAATAATGTTGACAATAACACACTGATGTTTTTAGTTGTTGCTGGGTAATGTTCATACTAAGACAAGGACTTTTCAGTTTCTCAGGCCCTGCCAGCAAGAAGACTGGAGGGTCACAGAAAATTGGGAGGGGACACAGCCAGGACAGCTGACTCAAACTAGCCAAAGAGATATTCCATACCATATGACATCATGCTGAGTATATAAACTGGGGGAAGAAGAAGGAAGTGGGGGACATTTTGCATTATGGTGTTTGTGTTCCCAAGTAACCGTTACGCATGATGGAGCCCTGCTTTCCTGGGGATGGCTGAACACCTGCCTGCCCATGGGAAGTAGTGAATGAATTCCTTGTTTTGCTTTGCTTGTGCATGTGGCTTTTGCCTTACCTATTAAACTGTCTTTATCTCAACCCACAACCTTTCTCACTTTTACTCTTCCAATTCTCTCACCCATCCTACTGTGGGGGGAGTGAGTGAGCAGCTGTGTGGTGCTTGGTTGCTGGCCAGGGTTAAACCACAACAGGATCCCTCCATCAGCTGGGCTCACATTCAGTCTGCCCAGTAGTTGTCCCTGGATCCTAGTCTCCCCAGTTGCTGGCACCTGGATGTACAAGTCCCCAAGGACACAGTGACGTTCCAGTGGCTGGTACAGACTGTCACATTGCGCACACACACACACAGCTGGCCAGGACTTTCCAGGTCCATATAACTGCCCCCCTGCCATGCTCTCATCTCTAGAGATATACAAGCAGTCTCACACCTCAAATTGGATGGAGCTACCCCAATCCCCAATGCCCTGTGTTCTCACCCTTAGAGACACAAAGGCATTTTCACGCCCAGAGCTGGCCCTTAGAGACCCATTCACTCCCTTACTCCCAGGCTTATTCACCTATTCACCAGCCAGTCCGGCTTGGTCTTTGCTCCAAAGCCTGACCTCCTTTGTGGGTGTATATATGAGCTTTTATTGGGTAACTTCACAAAAACAAAATTTATTTCTTTTAAGTTTTAACAGTCAGAAGAACTATTTTGTGTACTGAGCTGTCACATTAAGAAGGGGGGGTTCCTCAAACCCTTTATATTTGATCATATTTTATCATACACAGGACTGGTTACAAGTTTCTCGCTTCTAATGTAAATTAGTACGCATCCCCAGATAGCACTACTGAAGTTTTTCACTAACTACAGATGCTCCCCAAGTGGGGTTTTGCCCTCTTTCAGGCGGGCTATTTGAGTTGGAGGTCACAGTCTCCCACTACCACAATTACTTTTGTCCTACTTTCAACTAAGTTTCTGTTGATGTATGGGGGTTGTCACACCTTATCAGCTTGTCTTCTCTTTTAGCTAGAACTTCCTCGCTTGAATGCTTCTTTCTTAGATAATGGTGTTCTTTTCACCATCTGTTCTTTGTCACTCATCCTTCCCAAGGCTGACTCCCTTGATTAGAAGTCCCTTCATTTGTAACAACTTTAGAGTGGGTCAGCTTGACCTAACTTTGTGCACAGATGTGTTTTGCATATAGTTAAACACTAAATTAGTGTGGTAATTTGGGAGTTTAGACAACAGTGTCTGTGTGTCCCCCCCCTCCGCCCCCCCCCCTTTGGACTTATTTCAGTCCAGGACCAACCAGTACATTTTCTTTACATTTAGGTGGAGCTTGAGTGACTCTAGTCATACAGATTGTTGTCACTGATTGGTATCACGTGCCCAGTGAAGTGTGGTAGTACCTTGGAGGCAGGTAACTTTGGGATGGAGGTGTGCGTTGGTATTACAATGAGTTTATTTCATCTGAGGAAAGTAATTTCGCCACAATGGTTGGCTCAGCCATGGACATCTCATAGATTCTTCATGCGACAACTGCTATGCATCTTATCAGCTATGTGGTGCCATCAAGTTCCCATTGCTGCAGGGAGACCAACAGAGCCTGGCCGCAGTGTCTCCACTCCGCTGCACCCTCCTTTACTCCTATCAGCATGTGCTGAAGTGGCAGGATGTGTTGCTTAGGGAGCCATTGTGATATAGATTCCGTGCATGCCAACCACCCTGAAATGGATAACTGTCTTTTACACCCAAAAGCTTTCTGTAATACTACGCTTCTATTAGGTCACAGTTTTCTCTAATCCCCCCCCCTCCCCCCCAAGTAATTTTCCCACATGAGCATAAAATAACTTAATTCACTGTGGAGTGGCTGGAAGACAACGGACATATTATGAGCAATCCAGACCGAATAACTTGGTTGTAATAACAGGCCGCAGCCCTAAGAAGCTGCAGGTGTTGTGAAGGACATGTGCAAGGCCAAGGGAGATGGGGAGGCTGTGTATTCACAGGGAGATAAGAGAATTGGATGGAAAGATGAGAAAAAACAGGATGCCTGCACAAGGGGGGAGCAGCGTGTGGGCACCACACCGGGACCAATCATAAGGGAGGTGGAAGCATGTGAACGAGTGGTTTTAACCTATCACCTTTTACATAACAAAGCCTGCGTAGCATGTTTATCTTTTGCTGAGAGTATAAATTGCTCTAAGTCTTTCAATAAAGTGGCACTAACTTGATCACATTGGTTGTATAAGTTGTGTCCGAGCCTTCTGCGTCAACAATTCACACTGATTCACAATTTTTTCCCTATGACAATCTTGTTGCTTTATAAAATAGTTACTTGATTTCCGACAGTTTGGGCTGTTTTTATCCAGAACAGTGTCAAACATGATGGGTAGTTTACTAGAGCCATTAAATTCAGAGATGGTACCTTGCATTTGGTATACCCATCTAGGCTTGTTCATGTTCTCCAGGTACATAAGGGAATACCTTGTTTTGCCTTGCCCTCTACTTCTACTTTGGCCATCTATCTACATATGTTTAATTTCAATAAGTTGATGTGTTGGCTATGTCCTAACTGGCTGTAGTTGCTGGAACCAGCAGGATGGTTTTAGAGTTGTTCATAACAGGTATTGTTAACGTCTTTGTTAGGTTATGTGATTAAAAGTTCTTCTCCATAAACATAAAGGATCAGAAGAACAATGTCAGGTGGAGGAACCCAAAAAACCTAATCAGGGCAAATAGAGCACCCTGACCCAGCTCCTCCCAGGGCTACTAAAGGAGAGCCATCAGCCTGTTGTCCAGGTGTGTCACCCACCAGAGGAGTACAGAGGATAGGCTTTCCCCATAGCACCTTACATACATGGAGTTTGCTGCCTTCCAGGGGTATGGGACTCATGGGATCCAGGGGAAGAGTATTTTGGGATTGCACAAGATCTATAATGGGATGTTTAGAAGAAGGACCAAAGTCAGGGAAAGGGAGGGATTGAGGTGATTTGGGGAGGAACAAATGTGGGAAAACAGAGGGAGAAGGGGATAAAAGGAATCAGTCATGTGTAAATGGGTGGCTTATCGGTATGGTTCTCTGGCCATGCTCTGCTCCTGATCAGTGCAGTCTGTCCTGTTGTGCTGGTTTTGGCTGGGATAGAGTTAATTTTCTTCATAGTAGCTAGTATGGGGCTATGTTTTGGATCTGTGCTGAAAACAGTGTTGATAATACAGGGATATTTTAGTTATTGCTGAGCAGTGCTTACACAGTGACAAGGCCTTTTCAGCTTCTCACTCCACCCCACCAGTGAGTAGGCTGGGGTGCTCAAGAAGTTGGGAAGGGACACAGCTGGGACAGCTGACTCCAACTGACCAAAGGGATATGCCATACGATATGACTGTGACGGATACACTCGACCCCTTAACCAAACTAGCAGTAGTTTGGTACAGGCTCCAAAGGAGGTAAAGGCCTGAGCCATAGCTGGGCCAAGAACTCTTCTAGTTCCAATCTGTACTCTGAAAACTCACAAAGGAACAGAGTGACACAGTGAGAATCAATGCATATGAGCTTGGAACACCGATTATATGATTAACACGTGAATAGCGGGTAGCTTTTCCAAGATTCATTTATAAAGGAATGAAGTTGTGGGTACAAGGAGTCTCGTGCATACTATTAAAGGAAAAATTCACACAGATGTGGGTACCACTAGGCTTGCTTTAATCATAACTCAGAGTTGGGCCACCACCTCAGTGAGTGGAAGGGAACAAAGGGATACAGCACAGCTTATATACACTTATCAAATCATTAGTTAATGTCCAAAGTTTTCAGAAGTTTCCTTTGGTCTTGTCAGTTCTGTGAATCCATCATCTGACCCTGTCCCAGTTGATTCATCTATTCGGTTCCAGTGTCTGCCTCGGTTCCAAGGTCCTCCTCGGATCATGATCTTCTTTCTGCTAGCTTTAACTCACACAATCCTTCAAGCACACTTAGTCTTTGAACAAGCAATTCCTATTCACATATACTGATTTTTTTCTAAAAACACCTGTGTTTCTGAGAGCACCTGTGCACACAAATTGATCATCTATTGTTTTTCTATTCTCCCACTGATTAACTTGACTAAGTTTTCAACCAGCCTTGGATTAGGGCTATACAAGGGCCGAGGCCTGGTTCTGCCATTTAGTAGCTTCAGCACTTTAAATTTCTTAATTCAAAATACATTTTCTTTAACACATACCTTTCCCGTTGCATGTAATTTGACTACAAGCCAACCACTTTATTCCATAAATATGACAGCCTAAGTGAGCCTTCTTTGAGCTCTCCCTGCTAGGCAGCATGGCTGCGTGGCAGCATTCTCCCCTTGAGCTGGGATGCCTCTCAAGATTGCTCCTTGAGGCAGAGAGACCTTTTAGCAACAGCAGATCTTTGGTAAGCAACTGATATTGCTCATAACCTTGTAGTATGGTGACTTTGAATTGTGCCCTTGTAACTTTGATTTTTGTCTTGGTAATTTTGAATAATTGTTCAAATGGTTGTGCCATACAGTAATAGAGTGAACTTTGCCAATGAACTTTGTTAAGTCGCGCTTTTGCAACATCATATTAAAAACACTTTTTCTAACACCTTTTACAGCAGTTCTTTAAGCAATCTAAAACACCCATTCACAACAATGACATCATGCTCAGCAATAAAAAGTTGGGGGAAGAAGAAGGAAGGGTGGAACATTCAGAGTGATGGTGTTTTTCTTCCTAAGTAACCGTTATGCATGATGGAGCCCTGGTTTCCTGGGGATGGCTGAACACCTGCCTGCCCATGGAAAGTAGTGAATGAATTCCTTGTTTTGCTTTGCTTACATGCGCAGCTTTTGCTTTACCTATTAATCTGTCTTTATCTCAACCCATGAGTTTTCTAACTTTTATGATTCTCTCCCCCATCCCAATGTGGGGGGAGTGAGCAAGCAGCTACATGGTGCTTAGTTGCCAGCTGGGGTTAAACCACAACAGCGGGACAGATACTGGAGAGACCAGAGGGTCTGAGAGTTGGCTACTGGAGGGACCAGGAGGTCTAAGACAGCTACTGGAGAGACTAAGGGATCTGGGAACTGATTACTGGAAAGGCCATAGGTCTGGACCTGCTAGCAGAGAGAGATTGTATATGTGTATATGTGTATCTGTATGTGAGGTATCTGGGACAGCAAGGGATCCAGGGGCCAGCCACCGATGAATTATTCTACAAGGAATTAAGGGATATCTCTTGATCAAGCAGGTGCTGATCTCCTCTCTCTGGTGACCAGCGATAGGACACGAAGAAATGGAATGAAGCTGTGTCAGGGGAAGTTCAGAATGGACATTAGGGAAAGGTCCTTCACTGGGAGCGTGGTCAGTCACTGGAACAGGTTTCCCAGGGAAGTGGTCATGGCACCAAGCCTGTCAAAATTCAAGGAGTGTCTGGATGATGATCTTAGTCACATGGTTTAATTTTAGGTAGTCCTGCAAGGAGTAGGGAGTTGGACTCGATTGTTATGGGTCCCATCCAACTTGAGGTATTCTGTGATTCTATGATTCTACTGGATAGACTGAGCATCTAAGGACAGTTACTGGAGGTCGTGTGTGCGTGTGTGTGTGCGTGTGTGTGTGCACGCCGGGTGGGTGGGGTGTCAGTGCCAGCAACTGGAGTGGGACTGTGGCCTTGGGGACTTGTATGTTCAGGTACCAGCAACTAGGGAACCTGGCATCCAGGGGCAGACTGAGTGTCTGAGCCCAGTTGCTGGAGGGATCCACCTTGTATATATGTATATATATTCTCACTAGTGGACTTCCATCCCAGTCAGCCAGAGAGGGGAACAGGATGAGGCCTTTAGTGCTGTTTTTGCTTCTGAGTGCTGTGGTTTTTTGTTTTTGTTGATCTATGTAGTCAACTCTGTGTATGTACATATATATTCATATGTATTGTGTATATGAATGCCTATAAGGAATATGTTGTCAGCCTTGCTACTGGCTGGACATGGCAACATGGAGCTGCAAGAACCTTGCCTCTATTGAGCTACTGGATTCAGCAACTACTAACAGTCTTTCTTCTGGTTTGTGATATGGAAGTTATTTTCAAACACAAAATGACTAGATTCTTGCTTAAAAAGGTTTGGCTTTGTTGCACAGTGCCTTAGGAGTCTTAGCCTTTTTTATTGCTAAGGGACTTCTATATGCAACTCTGTAGCCTGTTTTCCGCTCAGCTCTGTAACTTTTCACCCAAAGTGCTGTGGCAGTAGTTTTCATGTTGTTTGTTCTCTTGGTGTTTGTTAGGTTATGTGATAAAATCTCATCTGCACACCCATAAAGGAGCACAGAGAGGCAATGGCAGTGGAGGAGCAGGGCAGGGGGGAGAGGAAACCCAAATAATACTCTGCCCCAGCTCCTTTCAGGCCCATCACAGGACCCATCAGCAATCAAAGCCCCATCTCCAAAAGCCTAGAGGAGCAGGGAAACCCAAAGGCAGGTGGGGAGGGAACCCAAATTACAGGCTCAGAGGAAGGGACATCCCGTCTGGGCCCCTCCCAGAGCTCTCCCAGGAGAGCCTCGTCCCCATGGTGTAGGTGTGACACCCATCAAGATGAGTCAAAGGGATCAGCTTTAAGACTGAAGGGGGGGTTACTGCCTAGGGGTATGGGACACATTATGGGATGGAGGAGAGCATTTCAGGATTGCGCAAGACTTATTATGGGAAGCTTAGGGGAGGAACCAAAGGTGGGGAAAAGGATAGATCTAGGTGATTAGGGGAGGAACAAGCATGGGAAAACAGAGGGGTAAGGGGATAAAGAGAGTCCGTCGTGTATAGTTTGCTGGTCAGTACACTTGTCTGGCCTTGCTCTGCACCTAGTCAGTGCAGTCTTCCCTGTCTTCTTCTTATGTTAATTTCTAACTCTTCCTGGATGAGGGACTCTATTCTGTGTGCATGTGTGTGTATGGGGATCTGAGTGCCAGCAACTGGAGTGGAACCTAGGGTCACAGGGTCTCATGTGTCTGTGGTGTCAGCAACTTGAAGCGAGTGTGTGAGTATGTTATCGCTAGTGAAGATCAAGCTGGACTAGCCAGCCAGTAGGTGAAGTA
Source organism: Falco peregrinus (assembly GCF_023634155.1). Lineage (NCBI taxonomy): Eukaryota > Metazoa > Chordata > Aves > Falconiformes > Falconidae > Falco > Falco peregrinus. The sequence goes on along the minus strand of NC_073743.1, from coordinate 8,568,480 downwards.
GCCTGGAAGCCAGGTGTGTGTGTCTCTAAGGGCAAGACCACAGGGATGTTGGCTACTGGATGGACAGGGGAGTCCTGGACAGCTGTGTATGTATGTGTATGAGCAAGATGGTCTGTACCGCCAACTGGAGTGGAACAGTGGTCTCTGGTGCTCGTATGCCCAGGTGCCAGCAAAAGAGAAGCCTGGGATCCAGGGGTAACTACTGGGCAGACTGTGTGGGAGCCTATCTACTGGAGGGATCCACATTGTACGTAAGTGTATATATTCTCACTAATGGACCTCCATCCTGCTCAGCCAGACAGGGGAGCAGGATGAGTTTGTTGATACTGTATGCATTTGTATGTGCCTGTTTGTGTTGATTTCTGTGGCTTGCCATGTATATTTGTATATATGTGGTGTATACATGTCCTTTATGTGCATGTGCCTACTGGGAATACATCTTCGGCTTCTCTACTGGTTGGACCTGAGGGCATGGAGCTGCTCTCTCAGGCTGCTGGATTTGGCCCTATTCACTTATAGCAGGGGTCCTCAAACTTTTTTAAAAGGGGGCCGGCATGTGGATTAAGTGGCAGGAAGTCATCTGCAGCTGCTTGGTTTCCCCCCCCAACCCCCGGCGGGGGGGCGGGGTGTGTCTGTAAATACCGGGGGCTGGATTGAGGACCTGATTTGAAGAATCAGTCAGTAATATGCAGGCGAGTGGAGGTTATCTTTATTCGGCTGCGCTGGGTGCATGGGGGATTGCTCCACCAAAGTCATGCACACTGAGGGGACCTTTCAGTCCCCTCTTTATACAAGCTACTCATACCTATTCATTAGTTTTCCAAGAAATTGTTTACATATTCATTACAGTTCTGAGAATTCATTTACATATCTCGTGCCTGTGCAATGTCCTTGAGGAGTTGTTTCTACGCAGACTCTATTCCTTAGCGGCCATGTTTAAAGTCTTCATCTTCGCCACGTTGCATGTACAACAGGAATCTAAGACCAAATATCCCTTCTAAAGATAACCAACCCAAGGACTTAGCAGTCTGTACATCCGTCATGTGGCAATAAGGGTCCTTGGACATTTCCCGACTTTTAACTAAACATAGGTGCGTCATCCTTTACATAAGTGGTACAGCATTCACTATTCATTCCCCCCTTTTCTAACAGCTATTGTAAATTCTTTTACAAATACAGAAAATCATCATATCTTATGATCATTCTTCAACAGCACCAAACAAAACATTGAAGTAATATACATATTAATATTCCTAAAACTATTATAAGTATTATAACAAAAGCATGCTTTAACCATTCTAAATTAGGTCACCACGAAGTCAGTTTGTTCCATATAGCTTCAAAACTTCATGAGAAATTGTCTTCAGTAATTTCATGCAAAATCTGAACCTTGTTCCATATCTTATGGATGTCTGTTTCAGTTTGATTACTTTGGTCTATGTATACACAACAACTTTGGTTTATTATCATGCATACTCCCCCTTCCTTTAAGGTAATTAAGTCTAGGGCCATTCTGTTTTGAATTACCACCTTACTCAAAGATTTTACTTCCTGGTTCAATCGGCTGATTGCGTCTGTCATTAAATTAAACATTTGTTCAATTTCTGCAGACATATTTACCACAGTCTTTTCTAATTCACTAACTCCTAACCACGGAATAAACCACCTAACAAAACTGTGGTATCCAGTATGTCTCACAACAATGGGATTTTCACTTCTCTTAACACATCTCCAGACATTATGATAGATTCCTGAAGGTGGACACGTTTGGTTATAAATTCGATCTTGGGTGGTTAAGTATCCTATGGTACACATACCTGACCATCCTGGGGGAAACTGTTTCCTGCTAAATCCATCCCCACATAACCACCAATATCTTTGGGGAAGTTTGCAAGGTCCATGTGTTGCAGTTAAATTTGTTCCTAAGAATCTCCCTGCTTTATACCAGCCATAAGCCCAATTAGCATCTTGTCCTGATTGATTGTGACTTTGTAATCGGGTATTATTACAAAAATTTATTACTGTTATGTTTCCAATTTGATCCACATTCCAATTTCTTACATAGACGGTAGTCTTATTTATCCAATAATCATTCCATCCATCAGATTGGGAACAAGTGTTTTGCCCTGGGTTTCCAGGACATGTTCCTCCTGTCTTGTTTGAGCTTTCCAATGACAGTTATTATCACTTTTCATAACTACTGTGGTGGTTAGGTTTAATATTTGTAAATCAAATCTGGGACCCAACTTATATGTTTTATTATCAAATAGGCAATATCCTCCACCATCGTTTGGCTTTTTCCAAAAGTTCTGCCAGGTAGGCCATTTGTCATCGAGATAATTCCAGTTTTGAGAGGCCACTCCATACAGGGGTGTTATCAAGCCTCCTTTACGAAGAGAGGTACATATCCAGCATTCCTTAGCTTTCGTAGCATTAACAATTATTTGCAATGTTTGAAGACAGGTATTGTTTACCCATGTTTCAGTTTCTAATATCTCTACAACAGTTACAATTAAGATCAGAATAACTTTACACAAATGTCCCTGATCCTTTTTGACAGTCCATTGTGTCTCCGGAGATTTCTTTACGATCTAAAGAACCGTAGTTTCATGGGTCCTGTCGGGGTAACGGCCCATGATTTCTCAGGAGCCTTCTTAATCCGAGAATAGTGAATCCAGGCTGGTTGTTCTCTTATCTTGATGGCGGTGAAGGTCGTCAGCAGCACCTGATAGGGTCCTTACCACTTTTCTTCCAAATGTTTCCCTGAAAAAGTCTTTATATACACATAGTCACCAGATTTAAAGGAATGGAATGGTTGATCCAACCCTCTGGCCCTTGTTCCTAATATTTATTTATAACTTTTAATTATCCCTGGAGGGCCTTCACATATTCACACAAATATCCCTCTCCCAACTGTCTTAGATCTTCTCCAGCAAATTGTAACTGGTATAGTCTCCCGTATATTTCGAAAGGGTTTAAATTTTCCTTTGTTCTTGGCTTAGTTCGAATTCTTAATAATGCTAAAGGGAGAGATTGTGGCCAAGTTAGATTTGTTTCTTGCCCTGTTTTTGCTATTTGTTGTTTAATTAAACGGTTCGTTTTTTCCACTTGCCCACTTGCTTGAGGCCTATAAGGAGTATGTAATTGCCAATCTATTCCCAATACCGTTCTCACTTGTTGTATTATTTTGGCACAAAAGTGTGAGCCTCTATCAGAAGAGATTGTTGCTGGTACCCCAAAGCGGGGGATAATCTCATTCAACAATCCCTTCATTACCTCTCTTGCTTTATTTGTTTGACAAGGGAAAGTTTCTGGCCAACCTGAAAATGTATCAGTCATAACTAATAAATATCGGTACCCCCCTTTTCTTGGGAGTTCGGAAAAATCAACTTGCCACTGTTGTCCTGGATAATTTCCTCTACTAATGTTCCCTAGTTTTATTCTATTTGCTACATTGGGATTATTACATAAACATACTTCACATTGCTGAGTCTCCTGCTTTATTACAGTAAAAAAGTTTCGCCCTATCAATTTCTGATTTAGACTTTTATATAAAGTATCAGCTCCCCAATGAGTCTTATTAATAATAGGGCTGTGGTCCATATTAAATTGGATGGTACCACTATATGACCATCTGTCAAATAAGCCCACATTTTTCCTAGTCCCTAGTTCACCAGAACTCCTTGATGGTTCTTCAGCATAGGGCAATCTTGCTTCCAGTGCCCACTTTCCCTACAATATGCACAGTGATCCGATCCCATAGGAGAGGGATTCACTCTTTCACTTCTGCCTGACATTCCTCCTCTGTCTTTGCCTCTCTCTTCTACCAGTTTAGCACGACCCAGCTCTTCTTCTCTTACCTTCTGTACACGTTCCCTGTTCCTTTTTTAGCAACTTTTCTACATCATGATTATCTAGTAACAATCAACTCGAACCTTTATCTAGTCCTATTAGATAATCCTGATAAGTGTTTCTCAACGAACTTTCAAACATCTAAATTTCCCCATCAAAGATTCACCTTTATTCTCCTCAGACCCCCACCCACGCAGCCTGCCCTAAAGGGGCCGTTACCGGTCCTGTTGTACTGCAAATGCTGCAGCAATTGGGGTAACATTTTCAGGTCCTTCTGCTCAATTGTCAGCAATAGCAACCCCCTCCTCCTCACCATCAGAAGGATTGGAGCAGGAGATGCTCTTCCTGCTCTGCAGGTTACACAAGCCTGCCTCTGCAACAGCACTTCTGTTTTAACTCTTTCTTACCCTGAATGCAAATCTGCTACTTGTTGCTTTAAGTCTGTGTTCTTACATATCATGCCTTCGCAGGCAAATAGCAAACACCCTGCCATGCGCCCAGCATGACTCGGCCGCACCTGAGAGCAGGTATGGGGGTTTGTACAAACTCACCCCAATACTTTAACACTTGCACAGGGTCTTTGATTCTCCACCCCTCCACCACCCCCCACCCCCCCCCTTCTTCAGGTCTTACATACATTAGTACAAGTTTTTATCTTACAACGTGTTTCATTCTGGTTGCTCCACAGAAGGAACCACAATCTGAGCTCTCTATTTTTTTTTTTCTTACACAAAAATTTCAACAAGAATATCTTTCTAGTTTAGCTCTCAATTTTTCCCTATCCTTTCTAGAGCCATAATCTAAAATCAGGTGGTGTTAATCCCACACTCCTGTCAAACAAACATATCTGCACACATTACTTCATACCATTTTTCCTCTCGCCTCAAGAATACCATTTCCTGTAATAAAACATTATAATTCAGTGTCCCATTTAAGGGCCATTTCTCTCCCTCCCCTAACTTATACAGGGGCCACTACTGATTGCAGTACTTAATCAAAGTCCTCTTGATATGGAGAAATAGTGTGAAATGGGGACAATGGACATCGATCGTGATTGTATATGTCTGCTCAAGGAATGTGGGTATGGCGACTGGTCATAGGTGTGGTGTATGGTCACATAGTCACACAGCTTTGAGGAGATGCCTACCCTTCTTCCTCTGACAAAGGGGCTATTTATAAAAAGGATGAGAAAAGGATGAGAGACATTCCAATGTTATCTAGAGGGAGGGAGTGCTAAGTCTTCTTGCTGGAGAAGATCAGATGGTCACAAGGACATGAATCACCTACAAACCTGCAAGACCACTACATTCCAGGCAAAGGACTGATAAGCTAATTAAACATACGAAGGGAGAGTAAGCAGGTTTAGGTAACGAATATGTATAGGCGTTAATTGAATATTAATTTGTTTTATTGTATAAATGTGAGATGGTTGGTCACTTCGGGCATGCACGCTTGTGGAGGAGCGATCCCCCGTGCATCTGCGCGCAATAAACATACCTACTTTATAACTTTCGAGTTATAGTCTAATTCCGTACGTCATTTTGGCGAGCCAGGCAGGAGGATTTCTGCTCGGCTGAGGGACCAGCTGAGGGACCAGCTGCGGAGCGGACGCTCCTAGGCGCGCCCCGGGAGATTTCCTCGGAGGAGCCTCCTCTTCTCAGCTGTTCACCTGGGAGCAGAAGAGAAACCCCTGGATCCACGGATAAAATGGTATGTGTAGAAACGGGGCGGCTGGTGAGACGCACGGAGACGTCCAGCGCGCAGCGTAGTCCCCAGGAGGAAAGGTACCTTGGGAGGGGGTTTGCTGACCAAGGGGTGGCCGCTAGCGATCTTGAGGGCAGATCGAGCAAACCCGAGGTTACTGCCATTCCTAAAAGCCCAGAGGCCTCGTGACGGAAAGCGGGGGGCGGGACGGAATAAGGTGGAATCTCACAGTAACAAGAGGGACGTCATAGCAAAAGTAAAAGGGAAACTTTTGCGTAGGAAAAAAAAAAAAAAAAAAAAAAAAAGATGGAAAAGAAAAAAGGGGGAAGCTAAAAACTTCCTTTAGGTTGTCTTAAGAATTGGGGAATTCCTAGAATGTAACAACTGAAATAGCGCTCTGTGTCTTGTTTGTTCTATGTGTTGTCTTGTTACATGTTCAAAACTTGGAGTTATGAAATGTATGTTTGTAAGAAACTATGGACTAGGGTATTGTTTATTAAGATTTATGTTAAGCCCAATGTAAAGATTAGGCAACAAAAGATAAGATAACCGCCAGGTGTCCAGGATGCTGCTTGTGAAAGATAAGATAACCGCCAGGTGTCCAGGATGCCGCTTGTGCATATGAATGAAGGGTCAACACCTCCACTACTTCATGAACACGAAAGTAAAAAAAGTATAAAAAGGGACTGTTTGAACTGCTCAGTACGGCAGTTGGCGAAGCGCAGACTCCCCTGCCGTCCAGCGCTGTCTTTGCTCGTATTCTACTTGCTGTAATTAATAAAAATTTTAATTGGATTATGATCTATTGTGGTCTCAATTTATAACAATTCTGGTGCCGTGACTCGGATAAGGAACGGTGGGCTTTGGTCCTCCGGGGAGGCGCCCCGTGACATTTCGCGGCCCCGCGACCAACAGCTTACTCCAACCTTACCGACGAACCTAAATTCTAGAATAATGAGCAAAGGAGAAACCGGTAAAATCCCATAAAATTCTGTGCACGGGAGTCCGGACGAAGACGCAGGACGCGTAAGTATATTGCGAATTTGTTCGCAGGTTTGCCGTTCGGGCGGGATTGGGTTTCCTGGAATATAACGAGTGAGAGGTTCGATATACTGAACCAAGCGAGTGCGGACTCTTAAGTACTGCGTTTCCCATCTCCCGCGAGGGACTGGGCCAGGAACAAGGGGAGCGAGTGAGTGTATGTTTGTGGATATTCCAGAAGATGGGGGCGAAGGGCAGCAAGCCTTCGACTCCCATGGGAAGGGTACCCATTGTACCTAAGAATACCCCTCTGGCATATATCTTAGACAATTGGAGATATTTCCCTGGAACTCTAGGGAAAGATAAGCAGAAGATGATAGAATATTGTACTAAGATATGGGGAGGGAAGAAGATTTCTAAAAATGTCTTTTGGCCAGTCTATGGGTCAGAAGAAGATTGGGTAAGACAGCAATTAAACCTCTGGGTTAATAATAAAAAACCCCTTAACCCGGAGGAGAGTCAATATGCGGAAGTGTGGCTAGAAAAGACCGGGAGCTAGACTTTACCCACTGAATGAAATGAAAACTAAACAAAAGAAAAAGCAGGAAGAGTTAGACGAAACCCTTCTAACCCCCCCTCCTTACATTCCTCCTCCTGCTCCCGCAGAGGTCCCCAGAGCGTCCACTCCCCCACCAGAGTCGGAACAAGGGTCTCCCCCTCTTCCTAGACGCGTAACTAGAAGTCAAAAAGGGGCAGCTCAGATATACCCCCTAAGGGAAATACCCATGGGGGGACCTCAACCTGTGATCGGATATATTTCCGTACCCCTAAACTCGGCTGACCTACGAGATTTTAAAAGAACCGAGATGGGAAACTTAATTGAGGACCCACTCGGAGTGGCAGAAAGATTAAATCAATTTTTGGGACCAAACCTTTATACTTGGGATGAGATGTAATCTATCCTTGGTCAATTATTTACTACCGAGGAAAGAGATATGATTAGACGAGCAGGAATGAGACTGTGGGATGCTCAGCATGCCTAGGGACCCCAAGCAGATATTAAATGGCCACTTCAAAAACCTAATTGGGATAATCAGGATCCAGTGCATAGAACTCATATGCAGGACCTGAGAACTATAGTAATTCAGGGGATTAGGGAAGCAGTACCCCGTGGCCAGAATATCAATAAAGCATTTAATGAAATGCAAAAGAAAGATGAAAGCCCTACTGAGTGGCTGGAACGACTGAGGAAAGCCCTTCAGCTGTACTCTGGGGTAAATCCAGACGACCCTTTAAGGCAAGCGCTCCTCAAAACTCAGTTTGTGGCAAAATCATGGGAAGATATCAGAAAGAAGATTGAAAAGTTAGAAGACTGGCAGAATAGAGGGTTGGATGAATTATTGAGGGAAGCTCAGAAAGTCTACGTAAGGCGGGAAGAAGAGAGCAGCAAGCGACAAGTAAAAATGATGGTAGCAGCGGTCAGAGAGAATCACAAAGGGCGGACTGGTGAACACAGATCTGCTGAAAAGAAACAAGGGAACGTAGTAGTAAAGAAGGAACAGGGATGTTGTTTTTACTGTGGAAAGAAGGGACATATAAAGAAGAATTGCAGAGAAAGGATCAGGGATGAGGAAATATTGAAAACGGAATAGGAGAGTCAGGGGCTCTATATCTTAGGGGACTGGAGTCATCATGAGCCCTTGATAAAATTAAAAATAGGTCCCCATAAACAAGAGTTCACCTTTTTAGTAGACACTGGGGCTGAAAAATCGACTATTAAGCAAATACCTGAGGGATGTAAAGCTTCCCCTGAAAAAAGTACAAGTAATTGGGGCAAAAGGAGAACCCTTTAAAGTAAGCAAAATCAAAAATGTGGTATTCGAAACTGAAAATAAATTTGGAATGGGTGAACTCTTGCTCGTCCCTGAAGCAGAATTTAATCTGTTAGGACGAGATTTAATTGTTGAATTGCAATTAGAAATTAAAGTAAAAAATCAAGAACTAACGGTGTCTGCTTATCCTTTGACCGTGGATGATCAAAAAGAAATTAACCCCGATGTCTGGTACTCTCCGGACACAATTAGTAGACTGGAAATCCCACCGATTAAAATCCAAATTTCCGAACCCCACATACCTGTGAGGGTAAGGCACCAAGATAACCCTGAATGACAGAGACTTTATTTTATTATTTTGCCACATTACCTTTTGGTATAAAGTGTGTATTGTTGTTTATATTTGCTATAATTATTTCTTTTTTTATTTATTATATATGGAAGAGTAAGAAGTGTAATTGCTAAGCTCATGCAGCCACACAATATTGAATATAGAAAATATGCTGATGTGAATGATATATGCATTTTGGATATACGAATTAGGTGTAATAATTTGAACTGCAATTGTTATCCATTTGCTTGTTTCAGGTGTAAGGTATGCCAGGATAAATGGTGGACACACTGTGAATGTAGATACCCTCCAATAGGAGTTTGCACACAGTGTTGGAAAAATCCAAAGAACTCTCACTGAGTGGAGACTAAAACAATTAGAGTCTAAACAAGAAATTATTCGGGAATCCCAAGAGTGGTGGGAAATTTTTGCTAAAGGAATAAACCCTCAATATTATTGTTACCACTCCACCGAACCAGTCCCCTTTGTAGCTGAAATTTTAGTTATAAAGTGCAGGAGGGAAGTACTAACTGTGTCTTGCTTGGCCCCATTAATTAAAGCTGCTAAGTGGGAAGCCTATGTAAACAGGCAGAAAGCCCGAAACAGCTATTCTCCTGAAGAATTCCCTTGCTGCCGAGAAGATGGTACACCCCGTGGCTCGAAGCAACCGAGTCGACGGGCGAGGCAGAGGAGAAACAAACCGTGGAGAAAAGAGCCAGAAAAATGGGATGCAAAAGCAGCCATGGCCGAACTTCCCCAGGACTGGTAAGAATATACTTAAATTGGCAAAATTAACAAACACCCTTTTTCCTGGTATGCCATTAATTGTGCTATTGATAATAACCCAAGCAAAAGGGGGAAACCCACATGAACCATTTAAGTGGGAACTAATATCTTGGGAAGGAACGAAAACAATAGCCACTTTTAGCAACCCAGGGCCACCTGAATTCGTAGTGAAACTTTGTGATTTAGTACCAATACCTTGTGAAAAAGGACCTCCATTTTATTTATGCCCGGCCTCTGGACAGCCTTACTGTAATTATCCCGGACACTATTATTGTGTGCTGCGGGCATTTCGGGCGAGCGGGAGTCAGATTCAAATACTCACAGAGTTCAAGATCTGATCCGTTTATTGTACAAACCAGGTAGACTTTTATAAGGCATTCTATAAGCGTGCAATAATGTGATTGGCTATTTTACAAGCGTATAATAATATGATTGGTTAACAATTGTTTACTGGGAAGATTTCTGTTTCTGCTTGTTCTGGCATGTAGGCTCCTTTCTGCGGTTTCCCAGCTCCTCTTATCACGTCCCGTTGGCCTTGGTTTTGAGCAAACATCTGCAATTTGCTCCTTTTTCTTCATCCCACTGTTCTGGCCGTAACCTCGTCTTATTTCTTCAGTATTTTTCCACTTGCTTCAGAGTTCAGTATAATCATTCAATACAGCAAGAGCCCCAACACCTCCCCCTTTCTTTTTAAATACAGCATTAATACTGCGTTCCACACAGCTCTGAAAACATTGTAAAAAGCAAGGCACTAAAAGTAACAAAAGAATAACAAACAACAATATAGACAGACCTTGTTTCAATAAATCCCTCAACCACCCTCAATTCTTGTTGAGGTAAATAAATTGATACATTTAAACGGTAAATCAACTGTTGCAAAAAATACGTATTTTTAACAAGTGTAGTATTCCACCAGGTACAGTTATCACTAAAGCCAAAATTCGTGTCATTATACTTCTTATCTAACCAACCCCAATATGATTGATTTATAGCCGTATAGTTTACTCCCAAAGGCTCAAAAGCTAGTTCAAAGCAGAAACACATTTCTTGTAGGTGACATCTGAAGCACCTTTTTTTTTCTTTTTTTTTTCCTTTTTTTTTTCTTTTTTTTTTCTTTTTTTTTCTTTCTTTTTTTTTTCTTTTTTTTTTTTCTTTTTTTTTCTTTCTTTTTTCTTTCTTTTTTCTTTTTTTTTCTTTTTTCTTTCTTTTTTTTCTTTTTTTTTCTTTCTTTTTTTTTCTTTTTTCTTTTTTTTTCCTTTTTTTCTTTCTTTTTTTTCTTTCTTTTTTTTTCTTTTTTTTTTCTTTTTTCTTTCTTTTTTTTCTTTTTTTTCTTTCTTTTTTTTTTCTTTTTTCTTTTTTTTTTTTCCTTTTTTTTTTTCCTTTTTTTTTCTTTCTTTTTTTTTCTTTCTTTTTTTTTTCTTTTTTCTTTCTTTTTTTTTTCCTTTTTTTTTTTTTTTTTTTTTTTTTGGGGGGGGGGGGGGGGTTTGTAATCAAGTCCGTATTTTTCCTTGAGAAGCTTAAGCTGTTCCTCTTGTTTCAGGAGAGTTTCCAACTCTGATTTGTCGAATAGGTCCGTATTTCCCAAAAATATCATACGTTTCCTCCGCTGTGATTTTATACGGCAGGTTCCGAATATAAAGGATCCGATTGACCTCTGGGGGCAGCCAGATGTTAGCTCGCTTGGCCGCTTGCATCGCCATGGCGCGGATCAGAGCGGGAGGGGGGAGGGGTGGGGTGCCGCCTCGGAGAGAAACCGCGGCCGGGACGGGGCCTGCCGGGCCGCACGCCGCCGCTCGCCGCTTGTTCCTTTTCAGGACACCAGGGTGGTAATTCAACATCTAATCCCCACGCTATTCGTTCAGCAGTGGTCAGTACTGGATAAGCTTTGGATGTATAATCGGGGGAATTTTCACACGGAGGTTGTCCCTCTGGCTCTTCCTCCGACTGAGCAGTAGGATCCACTGCAGCCTTAACAGCTGCAGCGACTTGAGCCTCGCCATGTAACTGCGCGACCATACCCCGTACAGCTCGATACGTGCGAGCCAAAGTCTTTACCCCCTTAGTCCCAACTTGCACAGATTCCCATAAGTCCTCTCCTACTTTCTTCCATATTTCATTATTATATACATCTTGCGTAGAAGCAAGGTAACCACGGCGGCGACTCCAACATAGCAGATCAACTACTGCCTGCCGTGAGACTGGCGTTTCAGTTTTTTCTGCCAGTTTCATCAAACTGTCTACGATTGCTTTTTCCACCACTGATGCAGTGATTCCCATCCTGCTTAAATTTCCTGACTCACCGGTCAGCCGTGCACGTTCCGCCTTTCTTCGGGCGCCCAGCTCTCCCTCCGCTGGCAGCAGGATCCTCGCCGGCTCCACAGCTCGTAACACGATCCTTAATGAATCCTCCTGACCTTTTAACCGATCCTGTCGACCCTCATCGGATCACGTCGGGGGTCACCAGATGCTGCGGGCATTTCGGGCGAGCGGGAGTCAGATTCAAATACTCACAGAGTTCAAGATCTGATCCGTTTATTGTACAAACCAGGTAGACTTTTATAAGGCATTCTATAAGCGTGCAATAATGTGATTGGCTATTTTACAAGCGTATAATAATATGATTGGTTAACAATTGTTTACTGGGAAGATTTCTGTTTCTGCTTGTTCTGGCATGTAGGCTCCTTTCTGCGGTTTCCCAGCTCCTCTTATCACGTCCCGTTGGCCTTGGTTTTGAGCAAACATCTGCAATTTGCTCCTTTTTCTTCATCCCACTGTTCTGGCCGTAACCTCGTCTTATTTCTTCAGTATTTTTCCACTTGCTTCAGAGTTCAGTATAATCATTCAATACAGCAAGAGCCCCAACAATTGTGGTTATTGGGGATGTGAGACAATAGCCTCAGGCTGGACAGTAAAGGCTCCTGATAAATATATAAAAGCAACCTGGACTCCTAACGGATGTGTACCTGAACAAACGGGTGTAGATCTTACAGGTCTGCGCGACGTGGATTATGTAGCTCCACGTAACAAAAAAGTCTGTACCCACATCAAATTTCAAGTATTGCATCCCCTAGAAGACGAGTGGTTAGTAGGACGAACATGGGGAATACGTGTCTATGCAGGAATTCCTAAAGATTGGGGAGGGCACTTTCTCATAAGAAAAATTAAAATACCATATGATTCACTCCCTGTTGGGCCGAATGAAGTATTGAATTCACCCACTTTCCCTAAGAAAAAGATTGTCCCCACAAGTGTTACAACCACTCGTCCAAACTCCCTATCAGTAACAGATAAAACAACTAATGACACGGTGACTGAGTCCTCTTTAGTTAAGGATTCAGGAGTGTCAGAATCTAAAGACCCCTTATGGGATTTAATGCAAGCCTCTTATCGTACCCTTAATGAAAGCAAACCAAATTTAACTAAGGAATGCTGGTTATGTTACAATGTTAGACCACCATATTTTGAGGCAATCGGAATACCAGATAGGATTCAATGGTCTAGTGGTTCAAACCCACAAGAATGCCCATGGGATGACCAGAAGAACCATACGCAAGGAATTACTATTCAATTGGTAACAGGTCAAGGAAAATGTATAGATACAGTGCCCGAACAATATCAGCCCTTGTGTAATCAATCACTAAAGCTAACATAAAGAAACATAAGAATCAAAATGACAAATGGGCTATCCCGACACCAGGAGCTAAATGGGTTTGTTCAGACTTCGGAGTAACGCCTTGCCTATCCCTAAACGTGTTTAATCAATCTCAGTTTTGTGTACAGGTGATTATTGTTCCTCGTCTGATCTATCACACCTCTGAGGAGGTGTTACGCCACTTTGAAGGAGACCTGAATAGGCAAAAACGAGAGCCAATTACAGTGGTAACCCTAGCTACACTGCTGATAGCGGGCGGAGTTGGAGCAGGTACAGGCATAGCCTCCCTAGTAAAAGGTCAGGAATTACAAAGTTTGCAGATGTCTGTAGATGAGGATTTAGCAAAAATAGAACAATCTATCCAAAATTTAGCCACTTCAGTAAAGTCTCTATCAGAAGTAGTGCTGCAAAATAGAAGAGGATTAGATCTATTGTTCTTAAAGGAAGGAGGGTTATGTGTAGCTCTCAATGAAGAATGTTGTTCTTTTGCTGACCATACAGGAGTAGTCCAGGACACCATGTCTGAACTCCGGAAAAGGTTAGATCAACGTAAGAAAGATCGTGAGGCGGGCAGGTCATGGTATGAAAACTGGTTTAATATCTCACCTTGGCTAACCACTTTGTTGTCTGCTTTAGCAGGACCACTTATTATGTTGGTTCTGGGACTTATATTTGGGCCTTGTATATTACGCTACACTTTATTAGAGAACGGTTTGACATAGCTAAATTGCTTATTTTAACTACGAGGTCTAGGGCAAAATATAAGAGTGTATCTATTAATGAGGATGAAGATTGTTGCGAATGCGTTATGCCACGTGAAAACTATGCCTATTGTAATTGTGAGGTATTACCTTGTGAGTGTTATGATAAATGTTGGGATTGTGGAAAAAGGTTTGTTCGCAGTGCCGAGAATGAAAGCAGCGTCTAATAAACAATAATAGGATAAAAAGAAAAAGGGGGGATTGTAAGAAACTATGGACTAGGGTATTGTTTATTAAGATTTATGTTAAGCCCAATGTAAAGATTAGGCAACAAAAGATAAGATAACCGCCAGGTGTCCAGGATGCCGCTTGTGAAAGATAAGATAACCGCCAGGTGTCCAGGATGCCGCTTGTGCATATGAATGAAGGGTCAACACCTCCACTACTTCATGAACAGGAAAGTAAAAAAAGTATAAAAAGGGACTGTTTGAACTGCTCAGTACGGCAGTTGGCGAAGCGCAGACTCCCCTGCCGTCCAGCGCTGTCTTTGCTCGTATTCTACTTGCTGTAATTAATAAAAATTTTAATTGGATTATGATCTATTGTGGTCTCAATTTATAACATGTTGAAAAATAATAATATTCTGGTAATTCTAGGCAAATAGCGGAAAACTTAACACTCTGCTTAAGACCAGGAAAAATTTGGTTTTTTGTTTGTTGTTTGTTTTTTGGCAATTGTTCATTGAAATGCATACTTTGTGAACTGTCAGTGTTCCTAAAAGTTGTACATAAGTGCACGGTACCGTATAACATATTGCTTGTGTGACTGAGGGTTGCCCGGAGAGTGTGAATGGTGTGATTGAGATGCATATTTTGATTTTCCGTGTATAGATTAATTATTTTGACTGAGTGTGAGTGCAAGAGTGCTTGAGACGGGCGTTTGAGTGCAAAACGAGTAAGGAGCTCTATCCGCATTTCCGACCTTGGGTGGCTAAGGCGGCCGGAGAAAAACAAAGTAATTAAAATTGCGAAATAGGAAATGGAAGGAGTAAGCCCTGTGAAAAATCGCCCTTAGGTTGTATATTAAAACATTGGAGGGATATCGTAGGACAGGGTGGTACCGAAAATAGAAGGAAATTGATTAAATATTGTAATCAGTGGTGGCCTTTGTATAAATTGGAGAGTGATGCGAAATGGCCTCAGGAGGGAATAACGTTAGATTATAACACTCTCCTGCAATTAATGTTGTTTCTGAGAATAGAAGGAAAATGGGATGAAGTATCATATGCAGACATGTTCTTCGTCCTCCAGGACAAACCCAAGTGGCAAAAGGACTGTGGAATAGTACCCCCTCAGGATCCTATGGTACTAGCACTAGAAAGAGTGCGGGATTAACATCACCTGATCTTTGATGATGGCTCTAGAAAAGGATAGAAAAAAAACACCTGAGACCTAAACTAGAAAGATGTTCTTGTTGAAATTTTTGTGTTTAAAAGCTCAGGTTGCGGTTCCTTCTGTGGAGCAACCAGAATGAAACACGTTGTAAGATAAAAACTTGTACTAATGTATGTAAAACCTGAGGGGGTGGAGGGTGGAGCATCAAAGACCTTGTGAAAGTGTTAAAGTATTGGGGTGAGTTTGTACAAACCCCCGTACCCCCTCGAAGGTGCGTCTGAATCATGCTGGGATGCATGGCAGGGTGTTTGCTATTTGCCTGCGAAGGCATGATATGTAAGAACACAGACTTAAACAACAAGTAGCAGATTTGCATTCAGGGTGAGAAAGAGTTAAAACAGAAGTGCTGTTGCAGAGGCAGGCTTGTGTAACCTGCAGAGCAGGAAGAGCATCTCCTGCCCCGAACCCTTCTGCTGGTAAAGGGGGAGGGGGTTGCCGTTGCTGACAATTGAGCAGAAGGACCTGACAATGTCACCCCAGTTGCTGCAGCATTTGCAGTACAACAGGACCGGTAACGGCCCCTCTAGGGCAGGCAGTGGGTCTGAGGAGAATAAAGGTGAATCTTTGATGGGAAATTTAGATGTTTGAAAGTTGGTTATGAAAGATTTCTCAGGATGATCTAATAGGACTAGATAAAGGTTCGAGTTACTAGGTAAGCATGATTAAACTTCAGTAAAAAAAATAAATTGTTACAGTTGTGGGAGCTGCTGGCCACCAGGAAAACATCCTGAAACCTTTAAAGTACAAACTAAGAAAACAAATAAGAATGCCAAATTCACCAAAATCTTTGTTGGGATGAGATTTATTAGAACATCTAGACGTTTAAAGAAGGGGAAATGAAACTAAAAGTTAAAAATGATCAAGTAATTGAAATATTGAGCTTATCTTTAATTTAACAGAAAAGAGGAAAAGAGGACCTCCCTGAAGTAAAAGAAATTTTTAACCAGGTGTATCTGAAAATAAATTCCAGGAAAGGTGAAAAATGCTTTACCTGTTACAGTAAAAATGATAAGGGGGAGGCTTGCCCAGTTCAGATAAAAACAATATCCCTTGGTCAGCAAGGCTGTGGGGATATTGGCAGAAAAACTGAAATAAAATACACTCTCTAGTAGTTCTACTAATGTAAATCTGTGTGTTTTTCCATGACAGTGACTTGTTATGGGATGTGCAGATGAAACTCTGCATTGACAACGAAGTACAAGGAATAAGGTTGGTCAGGTGCCTCCTACCATAGTCAAGGGCAAGACTGGGTTGGCCTCTGTGTTTGCCATCAAGAAGAATCTTGAGCTCCGCTGTTGGCTGCAACCCAGCAGGCATTGAGCGGTGGGGACATATGCCATGCCAGACCTTGATGTGAGGAATGGCCCCCTCTGTTATAAGAGGGTCATCCAAAAAGGAAGAACATAAGATGGCCCATTGAGGCACTGATTTGGAAATTGGAAACCACCTGGCCGACCATGAGGCCAGACAAGTAACAGAGGAGGTAGGAAATGAGGAATTATCCTTAATACCAGACGATAAAATCCAAACTGTAAGTACAGATCAGGAGACAAACTATTCTAAAGAAAACTTAAAGGTAATTCAGGACATGAATGATAAAATAAAAATAAATAAGTGGACTTATTTAAGGGATGGTTGTATAGTGGTACCATCCAATTTAATATGGACCACAGCCCTATTATTAAAAAGACACATTGGGGAGCTGATACTTTATATAAAAGTCTAATTCAGAAATTGATAGGGTGAAACTTGTATACTGTAATAAAACAGGTGACTCAGCAATGTGAAATGTGTTTATGCAATAATTCCAATACAGCAAATAAAATAAAACTAGCGAACATTAGTAGAGGAAATTATCCAGGACAACAGTGGCAAGCTGATTTTCCGAACTCCCAAGAAAAGGGGGGTACCAATATTTATTAGTTATGTCTGATATGTTTTCAGGTTGGCCTAAACCTTTCCTTGTTGAACAAATAAAGCAAGAGAGGTAACGAAGGGATTATTAAATGAAATTATCCCCCGCTTTGGGCTTCCGGCAACAATCTCTTCCAATAGAGACTCACACTTTTGTGCCAAAATAGTACAACAAGTGAGTACAGTATTGGGAATAGATTGGCAATTACATACTCCTTATTACTTCAATGTTCTGTTTGGTGCTGTCGAAGAATGATCAGGAAGCATAATGATCAGAGAGCATAATGATAGTTTTTAGAACAGGGGGGATTGAATAATGAGCTACGTACAATGAGTGATGAATGGTATACTACTTTTTTAGAAAATGATGTGCTTATATATAATTATCCAAAGTTGGGAGGTGTTCAAGGACCCTTGTTGTCAACATGATGAATACACCAAGACCCTTAGTGTCAGCACCACGGATGTACTAGACACAAGGTCCTTGGATTCGTTATCTTTATAAAGGCCATCTGGTCCTAAGCTTCTGTTGTGTGTATAACGCTACCTAAACAAGGAATTTGAGTCATGCTCATTAGTCTATCGAGGAACAGAGTCTGCGCAGAAACAAGAAGGTAAAAAAGGTTCACTGGAGGAAGACTCCTGATCTTCATCCTGAAGACCCCCAGATGACCACTCCTCAAGGACACTGCACAGGAACGAAATATGTAAATGAATTCCCGGAACTGTAATGAATATGTAAATGATTTCCCGACGGAAACCATAATTGGTGGGATACTCTCTTTGGCTGGTCACCTTCTGCAACAGGAATTCTTAACACTATGGTACACCCCATTGTGATCTTATTGATCAGTTCAGGAATTTCCTTAATACTAACCATTATGTTATATTTGTGGGTTTGGAGAATGTTTAAAAGGGTAACGCTTATGTATGATGCTTTATATCATACGGGAAGACTGCTTAAGTAAAAGAATTTACTTAGTTTGATAGAAAAGGGGGGATTGATATGGAGAAATAGTGTGAAATGGGGACAATGGACACCGACTGTGATTGTATATGTCTGCTCAAGGAATGTGGGTATGGTGATTAGTCATGGGTGCGGTGTCTGGTCACATAGGCACACAGCTTTGAGGAGACGCCTGCAGTTTTGAGGAGACACCTACCCTTCTTCCTCTAACAAAGGGGCTATTTATAAAAAGGATGAGAAAAGGATGAGAGATATTCCAATGCTGTCTAGAGGGAGGGAGTGCTAAGTCTCCTTGCTGGAGAAGATCGGATGGTCACAAGAACATGAATCACCTACAAACCTTTCAGGACCACCACATTCCAGGCAAAGGACTGATAAGCTAATTAACATACGAAGGGAGAGTAAGCGGGTTTAGGTAACAAATATGTATAGGTGTTAATTGAATATTCATTTGTTTTATTGTATAAATGTGAGATGGTTCGTCACTTTGGGCATGCACGCTTGTGGAGGAGCGATCCCCCGTGCATCTGCGCGCAATAAACATACCTACTTTATAACTTTCGAGTTATAGAGTCTAATTCCGTACGTCATCAGCACAGTACTATTTGGTGACTGGTAACCTTGACTCTAGGCTCCTTAACCCCTCTCTCCAAATAAAAGCACTTTGTTATTAGACAATCCATTGCTGTATCAAAATGTTAGGCTATATGTGACACTGAACAGGTCTGGTATATTAAAAAAAAATCCAAACATGACTGTATTCATTTACAAATGGGCTTTGGCATGAAGAAAAGCAATAGTTGCTACCAGTTTCAAATGCTGCAGTGAATGCTCATCTACCGTGTCTGCAATTGTCAGTGAATAACAGTTGGTTCTGGGTGCAGAAGAGACTTCAGTCTAAGCAGTAGTAAGTCCAGTTTCCTAGCTGTCTGTTGACTGTTGTGCCATACACTTGTTTTTCATCTATTATTACATGTGTGCTTTAGCAGCGTGTTGGGTTAAAGGGGATGGAGTAATTCAGCAGAAAATACACACCCCACCACCCCACCCCAAAATGACGTGCGGAATTAGACTCTATAACTCGAAAGTTATAAAGTAGGTATGTTTATTGCGTGCATATGCACGGGGGATCGCTCCTCCACAAGCGTGCATGCCCAAAGTGACGAACCATCTCACATTTATACAATAAACCAAATTAATATTCAATTAACACCTATACATATTCGTTACCTAAACCCGCTTACTCTCGCTTCATATGTTTAATTAGCTTATCTGTCCTTTGCCTGGAATGTGGTGGTCTTGCAGGTTTGTAGGTGATTCATGTCCTTGTGACCATCTGATCTTCTCCAGCAAGGAGACTTAGCACTCCCTTCCTCTAGATAACATTGGAATGTCTCTCATCCTTTTCTCATCCTTTTTATAAATAGCCCCTTTGTTAGAGGAAGAAGGGTAGGTGTCTCCTCAAAGCTGTGTGACTATGTGACCATACACCACACCCATGACCAGTCACCATACCCACATTCCTTGAGCAGACATATACAATCACGATCGATGACCATTGTCCCCATTTCACACTATTTCTCCATATCACCACCACCTTCCAACTGTCCTCACCGAGGGTCGAGATTAGGTGCGATTAGGTGCGGCTGGGTTTAAATTTCTGAGTGATGTCCAATTTACCACTATCAGCCCAGTCACATTTAATATGTATATTAAACTACCACGGTTCTGGATACACTAATAGCAGTCTGCACCACCAGTCCAGTTGTGCTCATGAACTGGCACAGCCACACTCTAGGGTATGGTCACATTCAATGAGAAAATGCGTAGACCAGCTACTTAACAGTGCAGTTTTATTTGTGCAACAGATATACAGGTTTTTGGATTGCTGGTGATAGTGACTGCCTGCAAAAGGCATGTGCAAATAAATAAAGTATAAAATGCGTGGAAAAGTTACAAACAATACAGCCTGGCTACAAATACTAAAAAGTAACTCTCTAGAGATATTTCTAAGTATCCTGAAGAAGCACTTAGTTTAAGTCTCACCCAAAGCATCCCAAGGGGGGGAGAAGAAAGGCTCAGCCTGTCGGCCGATCCCAGGAGTCAGTCTCGGTGGTGTCTTTCCCACTTTTCCCCTCGTTCATTCACTTTTTATACTTCTCTTTACTCTTAGGTGGAGCTTGAGTGACTCTAGTCATACATTCCTTTATTATCATTGTTGCAAAGTTCTCTCGCTTTCATTTAAAGATACAGTTAATTTTAAATTTACTATGCATGCTCCCCAAGCAGGGGATTCATCCTTTTAAGGGGGGCCATTTGAGGAGGAGGTCGCGATCTCCCACTACCACAATTATTTTACCCTAGTATCCTTGAGTCTTATCTCTTCAGCAGTTTGTTTTCTTTTAGCAGTTAGCACGTCCTCCTCAGAAGACTGCTAATTTACATTCTTGTTGAGCTCATCTACATCTGTACTAACTGTCCCTTCTTGAAGTGCTGAGAGGGCTGAGTTCCCGACCTTCTCTTGCAGATAATGAGGCTCCTGCTTGAATCTTCACCACAGTTGTTGGCCCAGCAACGGACATCTTCTCATATATTTTACAGCCACTATGCTGTAATGGCTGTATGGTACCATCACGTTCCCCAATCCTGCAGGGAGTACAGAAGAGCCTGGCCACAGTGTCCACTCCGCTCCATCCTCCACTGCTCCTCTAAGACAGCAGGTTGTGTGTTTTAGGGAACTGTGGTGATGTAGATTCTGTGCATGCCAACCATCCTAAAGGTGATAGCTGTATTTTACCCTAAAAAGCTTTCTGTAATACTACGCTTCTATTAGGACCCAATTTTTCTCTAATTTCCCCCCCTCAAGGTGATTTTCCCACACACCATGCTGTGCATCTGCAATAACAGGCTGAACACAACAGTGCTAAGTGAGGCACAACCAAACCTACACTGGGCAGTGTATGTCCAGAGGCCAGCCCTGCACTTCTGTATACTGCAAACCTTGCTATAGCCCGTAGCTACAACACTCTGCCCAACCCTCAATATCAGGTCACCTAAAAAAGGAAAGTGCAGAAAAGTTAACAGGGAGACAGGCTTCTCCTCTCAGAATTCCCCAAGCCTCCTATATCCTTTATTCCAAGAAGGGTAACAGAACTGCAGTACTTTTGTAAAAAAATACAGTACATTCTGGTGCCAGTACTGCAAAAAATTCAAGTGATATTTCCACTACAAATTTCATTTCTAAGTAGAATGAATCAATCTATTACAGTATATAAAGCAAAAGTGTCCAATCCTTTGCAAGATCTTTAGCCATAATAGAAAGAGAGATTATCTTAAAACGCATTTACATTTATAATCTTACTAGACTATTTTCTCTAGGAGTTCTTTTATTGCATTTGTAATATTACAAGTTTTGACTGTTTTACCTCCAAAAAGTAATATCAGATCTAAAGGGTGCATCTTGTCTCTTATGCTTTACATCAGGAGGGAAGGAGATCTGGGAACTGAGGCAGAGTGCTCTTTCTTAACAATCTCACTGGAGTACACCACTTTGATTCATGTGAAACAGAACCAATTATAGAACTTGCCTAATATAAAATCATGATTGCAACACAACCTGCTTCACATTCATTTTCTACTGTAACACCTTTGTTCTGAGGCTATAATAAGACATGGATACTTAATCACTAATAGCAGCATTTTTGCAGAGCCAGTCACCACAGCAGTAGAACAGCAATGCAGTCTAATAAGCAGGCAGTCCTGAAATCCTTGTTCAAGTTGAGACAGTAACCACAGAAAAGAAAAAAAACACACCCAAAACCAAACCAAAACCATACTGTAATAAGGAGTAGAAAAGAAGCGATTGGAATATTGAAAGAATCTTTTTACAGTACCTCCCCCAGAGAAAATAAATTTTGAAGAGAGCTGAAACAACGCCATTTTGTACACAAATTCCATTTTGTTTAAACAAGTAGGCTATATACTACAGTTTCTCTTATTTATCTGACATAAATATAATGACATGTAAACTCAATCAAAACTCATTACTGGTAATTAAATTAAGATAAATAAGGAAGGACTTCTTCTTAATCAGTGCAGTTAAGCTCTGAGCACAAAATAGTGTTTGGACAATGAAACCTGTATTGGTTTAACTCTGTTTAGGAGACAGATGCACTGAAATGCTGAACTATATAGACTGTTTAAGAAGAGGGCGCCTTGGAAATCACTAAGGAACAGATAGGATATTACAGAAATCAGACCAGGAAGAGTGCAAGCAGGAAATGCTAAAGTACATTAAAAAACAACCCCAAAAAACAAAACACTCCCCCACCTCCCAAAACAAAAAAACCCACACAAAACCAACCACACACACACACAAACACCCACCAACTGCAATCAGAATGACTTAGAAGCTAAACAGATATCACAAAATATTTACAGTAATCTGTGGGAAGAATAGGTTCCCTACTAGGTATCAAGCATACAACCAGAAGGTCCATTCATTGGCTCCATATTGGGTAGGATCACTAAAGACCAGAAACAAAGTCAATCCCGCAGTCCATAAAAATAGAAATTAAATGGAAACAGGACCAAGCTAAAGTAGTTTTGCTCTTCATTAGAAAAACAAGACATAAATTACCAATATCATTTAATTCTCTTTAAAGTCAGAAGTCAGCAAGTGATTCCCAGTGCTGCTGCTGCTAATGTTTTAGGAAGAAACCAAACAAGCTTTTTAAAGTCAAATCCCTTTAAGAGTGACTTACTATATTTACAATCCCCAGAAATCACGATGCATATCATTGTGATACACACGGCTACACAACAAGCCTGTTCTGCTATATATAAAGACACTCAGCTACAGTCATTATTTAGAGGTACAAAGTAGATGTTTTACTACCTAATCCTTATTAGGAAACAATTGACAAAAGATTTAAACATTGCCAGAACACTTGCATTACTGTTCAACATCATGATTGTACATTTGCACCTTTGCTTTTAAGAATGCCATTGAAACTTCACTTGATATTTACAGTATATAACACTTGGCTAAAACCACATAGAAATATAGAAGTATACCTTACTGAACATAGTAGTGGTAAATACACCTGTATCTCTGCAGTTTGTTATTGAGAAAAACACCAACTTTTTTGAATGGAGAAGTGACGAGCGAGGGGAAGCAAGCAGCCGACTCAATGTGAGTGATAAAGCAAGCTTTGATTTATTACAGCGCGATTATGTCTTATATACAGTTCCAGTTAATTATGCCTACAAATCATCTGCTGATTGGCTAAGCTCTAAAGGGTTACACTTTCATACGTCCTCCTATTTGCGGTTTCTGCGGATAGCTAACTACATATATTTTTTTTTTCCTCTCTTGTCTACGCGAATTCCTCAAAGTTATTTACAACATTAGGCACAAGGTCAGCATGACCTTATCTCTCTTCCCTTATTGCAGGCCTGGTAATTTTCCATTTCTAGCAAGTCTGGTAATTTCTCGCTGCGGCCTAGCTTGGTTCACTCCAGACTTATGTCAAAAGCTGTATCACACAGTCCTTCTATGGAACCGTGGCCGTTCTCTTTCATCCATTCTGCAACAATTCCCCCTTTTTCTTTTTGGACAAGGAAAACTGGTGCAGTTACATGCTCGAGTAATTTTTTAATACAAGAGAGAGCACAGCTTAAACATACGAGTGCAATGATAACAATTATTACTATAAGCAACACACTTTACAACAGCCCTTTCAAACTACCAGAAGACCGCCCTAATAATAGAGCACCATAACTTTGTCCATTAATTATCAGAGGTCCTCGGACACGAGTTGCGATTTTTTGTGGTTGGTTGTCAATTAATGTTGTATCTACTGCTGTTGCCAGGTCCAGGCCGAGGCTCCTTCGGGTGGCGGGTTGTAACACGGTGTCTGCCGATAAGAGTTGGTCATGTCTCCTGGAGGGGGTGTCGTGAAGGTGACAGGAGTCGCAATTGGGGTCGACGCGCTGTGGCTCCTCGCGCTCAGTTTCCCGTTTCCCATCTGCCGACAGACATTGGTGCTGTGGGTCCCTCGCTGACAATTTTGGCACCACACTTGACGTTGTCGACATCGGTCACGGGTATGTCCTGGCTTCCCGCATCGATAGCAGGGGAAGTCTCGGCGCGTGGTGGTCGCTGGCTTTGTGGGCGCGGTAGCCCCAGGGGGGCGCAGAGGCACAAGCGCTGCAAAAGCCTGACTTTGGGCTTGCACTAAATCTCTCCCTACTGCTTGGATTGCTTCCACTAGCAAGGCTTGCTGACCTACTGGCACCCAACTCATTCGCTCTAGCATTGTTTCTACAGAAGAATCTAAGGGCAGGGTTACTAAAATGCCTTTGGTGTAACTGTTACTATTCTCCAGAATACACTGGCACAATAACGGCCCTTTCATAAAGTTAGGTATATCTGGTGGGCTCACTGTAAGGCCTGGTAATTTTCCATTTCTAGCAAGTCTGGTAATTTCTCGCTGCGGCCTAGCTTGGTTCACTCCAGACTTATGTCAAAAGCTGTATCACACAGTCCTTCTATGGAACCGTGGCCGTTCTCTTTCATCCATTCTGCAACAGAGAAGGCAAGTAGGTGTGGAATCTTCTGGGATATGGATCTAATATAGTTTTAGACAAAGTAAAGCATTGAAAAGTCAATTTTGTAATTTGATTGAGTGCAATAACAATGGTATAAGTAACCTAAGTGTCCAGTGTCTGCTTGTTTCATTTGATCTTTGCAATAGGCAACTGTAGAATAAAAAAAAGATAGAATAAAATTTTGGAACAGGTTTTGCCAATATTGCAACCTGATGTCCTTGTCTGAGCCCAACACTTAGTAGAAAAAGGATTAGGTAACTAGAGACCTCCTGAGGTCCTTTCCAACTTAAATTATCCCACTAGCCTATAACTTTGCAAGTGCATCTAGGCATTAGTAAGAGGTGACCACATCTCTGAAGTTGTTTGTAAGTAAACTCAAAACAGGAAATTATTTCACTGTCAATTTATTGCTACAATACCAAAAAAACCCCCACACTAACTGATTAGCAAGCAATGCAGAAAAAGAGTGGCTATCTTATTAGGAATTGTAGCTACAACAATTTATTACAATGCTGTTCTACCAGCAGAAAACAGACTGTATTTACATTTGTAGCATATCACAGTTAACAGGACTGGTATTCCCCAAGAGCTTACTGCACACTGAAATTAGGTCATTTTACCTTTAGCAAGCAGCAAGACACTAATACAGGGTATTCTAACACCAAGAGGTTCAGATTCAAGAAGATACCAGTTAGCACCTCTCAAGGAATCTATTCAAGATCTTAAATTAGTTCTAGTTCAGTCTAAGTGAAATATTCAGATCAATAAGAAAAGGAAAATAGACCACAGAAAAATAAGTTATACATGAAAGAAAGGTGCTTTTATTTGGAAATCATAGTTTGGATCCTATATGAGCATATTGCAGTATATGACTTGTTAAACAACCTAGTTTGTCTAATTAAAAGGCCAAATGCATAGGTCTAGGTTGTTATATACATATTGCATATAGTTTTATTTCAGTTAATGGAAAACTAAGAAATCCACTATTTGAGAATAGTTTTCATACTGTAACAAATGCATGGGTGTGATTTTAATGTCAGTGTTCCAATAATTACTGCTCAGTAGTTGTGCAACTTTACTTTGTATGAGTTTACAGTTGCCAAGTCATGAAATGCTGTAAAACAAAACAACCAAACAAACCAGTAACAGAAAATACTAAACATACCCAACTAATGATTTTGGCACAACTCTGTGGCAGAACACACAGGCTCTGTAAAGACAAACTTGCAGGAGAGCCTCACTAGTGACAACTACAGTAATGACTTTAATGAGCTGTAAAGTATATTAAATTCATAACACAGTTGTAGTTACTTTAATGCCACAGTACATTTCAAGCAATGTATGTGTTCATGAGTGTACTGGGCTTGCACAGCAAGGTTGTGGTAGCAGGGGTGGCTACTGTGAGAAGATGCCAAAAGCTTCCCCTATGTCTGACAAAGCCAGCTGGCTCCACCAGGGATCTGCTGCTGGCCAAAGCAGAGCCAATCGGTGACAGTGGTAGCACTTCTGTGATAACATATTTAAGAAGGGGGAAAACTTGCTGTGCAACAGCAACTGCAGCCAGAGAGAAGAGTGAGAACACACAAGAAAAATAACTCTGCAGACACCAAGGTCAGGGAAGGAGGTGCTGCAGGCACCAGAGCAGAGATTCTCTTGCAGCCCATTGTGAAGATCATGGTGAGGCAGGCTGTCCCCCTGCAGCCCATGGAGGTCCATGGTGGAGCAGATATCCACCTGCAGCCCATGGAGGACCCCATGCTGAAGTAGTCTCCTGGAAAGACCTGCAGACCTGTGGAAAGATGAGCCCATACTGGAGCATGTTTGCTGGCAGGACTTGTGACACCATGGGGGACCCACGCTGGAGCAGTCCCTTCCTGAAGGACTGCATCCTGGGGGAAGGACTCACATTGGAGAAGTTTACCGAGGACTGTCTCCCATGGGAGGGACCCCACACTGGAGCAGGGGAAGAGTCTGAGGAGTCCTGCCCCTGAGGAGGAAGTTGGTCCTCTGGTTCAGCTGCACTGTCTGTCACAGGGGTTGGAGTAGCTGCAGTGCCTCTCGTTTTGCCATCAGATTCAGAGACCTTCTCTTCCCCTTGAGGATACTGAATAGTGTTGAACAGGGCTCGGTAGGCATGGGCTAGGCCCCAGCATGCTGCAGTGATTTTTGCTTCTCTGGAATTGGCAGGGTGACAGCCTACTTTTCCCAAATATTTTACTAGTTTTTCCAGCTTCTGCACTTGTTTAGGGGTGAAATTCCAAAACACTGGAGGTGCACACTGTCCTAAGTACTTGCCCATGCTATCCCACACCCCCTGCCTCTCATAACTATCCAACTTCAGGACAGATCTCTGGGTGGCATTCTTAAATAGTTGTTTAACCTTAAACAAGACCTGGAACACATTCAGCATTCCTAGAAGTAGGATCGTGCTGGTTTCAACATCCCAAGGATATTCAAAATTTTCAAAACTGTCAAACGCTACTGTAATTAACCTGGCCGGGAAGGGGAAGATGTGGGAGGATGTCTCCTCCATAGGTTGGCTCTCCGAGGAGAAAAGGCAAAAGGTATAATTGTTAATAGTTCCCATTAGAGGGCTCCCAAAGTACAGAGATGACAGCAATGCTGAGTACACAGACCAGATTAATTTCACAACCAGCAAGTCTATCATATCAGAAGCCAGCACTATAGTACAACACAATCATAACTTTAGCCTAGGCCCCAAGGACAGTAAACGGCACCACAGGGAACACATACTGCAAGTCAAGTACACAATGCAATCCCATGGTCATGGGCAGCAACTCTGAGAGCAAAGAAACCAACATTGTGGCCAGTATTTATCAAAGCAATGCAATGAGTACTTATAACAATTTCCTTCAAACACACTCTAGTCAGATCTGTCATTATGTCAACCCTTTGTGCCCCACATTGGGTGCCAAAAAGGACTGACATGGTTTAACCCTAGCTGGCAACTAAGTGCCACTCGCTCACTCCCCCCCTCCCCTGGCAGGACAGGGAGGAGAATTGGGAAAGAGGTAGAAGTCAAGGGTTGAGGTAAGAACAATTTAATAGTTGGAATAAATCAAATATTATGATAAGAGGAACAATAACTATAATAAAGAGGAGAGAGGAATAAAATCCAAAGGGAAGGGAGAAAAAACCCTCAAGTGATGCACAACAATTCCTCACCATCAACTGACCAATGCCCAGCTAGTCCCCTAGCAGTGATCAGTAGGGCCCAACCAACACCCCCCAGTTTATATACCGAGCATGTCATTCTATTCTATGGAATATCTCTTTAGCTCATTCAGGTCAGCTGTCCTGGCAGTGTCCCATCCCAATTTCTTGTGCCCCTCTAGCTCTCTGGCTGGCAAAGCCCAAGAAACTGGAGTCCTTGACTTAGTATAAATATTACCTAGCAACAACCAAAAACATCAGTGTGTTATCATCATTACTCTCACACCAAATCCAAAACACAGCATTGTATCAGCTACTGAAAAGAAAGTTAACCACCAGGACAATTACCTTAATCCAATTTGTTTCACTAACAATCCTATAGCGAATATTGAATTTCAGTTTCATCACAGCTGCTGAAATCTGGTTCTCCCAGGAAAGCTTCAGAACAGTAGGCAGTATTCCAGAGTTGACTGATAAGTTGTATGGAGACAGAGGTTTAACTATAAAATAAGTTAGAGTCAACTCTGCAAATTTATTAATTTATCATGCCTCCAGCTGTTGATACACTGTACTGTAACACTATCATTAAGACCTCTCAAACTACTTCATGTCAGTTTCTAAAACAGATTACTTAACAATAACTTGCTACCTGAATGGTGATCAAATCTCTCACCTTCCCTACCTTTGTCCAGCACAGTTGAAGGTCTAGTCAACAATATTTTGGCAGTGTAAATTTTTATACTGAAGAAACATTAATATGCCAAGTCAGCAATATGCACAGAAGCCACAGTTGTACATACTATCAAAGTTTAAGAGGCATATAGTTACCAATCTCAATGGGATCAAAAACAACGGGATCAGATTCAGCCTTCCTGAGAGCATTTGCTGCTTCTACCCAGGCTTCCAGATTAACAAAGAACTGAACATCAGAAATGGTACAAGAATTATTTACATCTTTTGGTATGCAGTCAGGAAAGTTGTCTCTTGGCCTGAATTAAAAAAAAAAAAAACAAGAAAAAGGAGAAGCACAGTAAAAAGCATTAAGTTTGGTTTCCTTTAAAGAATCATTTTAAGTAGATCAGAGTGATCAATCAGTTTACAGTTCATGTTTCCCCCTCTTCCCTTATCTTTGTAAGCAGGGGTGAGCAGGAAGAAAAGGCAAAGAAATTAGAATAGATTGTTCAGCCATAAATACAAGGTTGCATTACAATAGAAACTAGAAACAAATGTCTTGTCATATATTTTGAAAGTATAACCCAAAGTATTGCAATACATAAAACCCCAACTTAGCTTAAAAAAATAAAGATCAAGAATTGTTACATTTAATCATAAGCAATATGTCTAGTAACTATAAGCATACTCATGCATTAGAAGGAGATAGCCAGTTTTATCTGCATACCCTTCAAGAGTACAGTGTTAAAACTATTACACATCATTATTTTTGTTCACCATCTTCTGCTGCACTAGCAGCAGACAGTACTAGTATCATCAGGAGATTTCCATATCATTATCCATACTTTTACTACACTCATTACCAAAACACTTCAGAGAAACAGGGAAGACTGAAAGCTGCAGGCAGCTATTCCTTTTTCCAAAGAGGAGCAGGAATTCTGTCCACTCCATTTTAAACTACAGGAGACCATTTGAAGAGTTTGAAAAAATAGTTAAGTTAATTTACTTTTTATAAAGACTTTTGCTGAAGCTTTCATGTTAGGATTAATCATGAGCAAACCATTCTGAATTCTTAGGGACAAATAGAGAATACCTCTACAAAATCCAGTCGCTATATGTTGGTTTCTTCACTTGTTTAGAATATGATTGTCACCACAAAAAACATAATATACATGATTTGGGCCCAGTCACCTAATGATTATGCATACTGTGCTCAAGCCACACTGATCACATTTGAAGAATGGAAAAATAGGACATAGCTGTTACTCCAAAAAAATGTGCAAAGTTTAAAGTCTAACTTAAGTTACTTTAAAGGTGAATTTCTTTAACTCTTCCCTTCCCCCAAAAATAGACAACAATGACTCAAAAAACTGAATTTAAGTTAATAATTTGTCCAAAGTATCAAGGAATTCCAAGGAAGTTTTGTTTAGCCTACAAAGCATTCTTCAACAGTATTTAGATATTCTATCAAGAGCTACTTACCATCTGTATTTCAGCCTAAATTGAGTGTCCAGGAACACATGCCTTCCAGGGTTCCAGGTACAAGTCATAGGATATGCAAGTTTTGACACCTGATGCACAATGCAACTTAAGTTCTTGGGCTTCTCTGGGGGCACTGTACAGAAAAAGTTAGCAATAATTAACCTATATACACCTTTCAATCCAGTAATAATCATGCTAAGTGTCCCATTAGAGTGATTTCAGTGAACATCAGAAGTATTTAGTCATACAAATTTCTAAACAAGGGGGTAAGAAGTACTAGAGACCATCCAGCAATAGAAGTCACAAAGCTTAAACAGCTGCTCTAAGAAACAGTAGGCAGTATAAGGAACAAGCACCTGACAGTAAAAAACCACACAGAAGATTTCTCATTGAGGCAGAAAGAGATATCAACTTTCTCATCTAAATCTATTTTAATTCACACAGGAAAAAAATGCTAGCAAGCAGTATAGCTGCATTGGCATATACTGGCTTTGCCAATAACCTGAGCTCTAACCCCCCACCCCCCAGCTAAGGAAGAGGGGTGCTTTACTTACAAACACCTACAGGAAAGATAAAGGATCTTTATCAGTGTACTTTAGTAGCACATAAGAACATTTTTCAGAGCACAGCTGAATTATTATTATTTTTTTTCTTCTTGAATTCAAGTCATAGCATACAAAGATAACACTACTTTTATTTCTAGCTTTTTAGGAAATTGCTATTTACAAGAGTGTAGTGTACTTGAATTTTATTTCTTTTCAAGCAGAAAATGCTATTTTAAATAGAACTAACTATAAGCATGTTCATAAGGTTTGTTACTGAATAGCTGTATTACCAAAGCTGATGTTCTCATTCTCTACAGAATTTTTCTTAAATTGATGGAATGAAGACATAGTAGCTTTAATACAAATGCATATCAAGATTCATATGTGAATTACAACTGCAGAATATTATCTGTACTGTCATTCATTTTATCATCTTAGGATATTGTATCTGTCCTCACCTTTCCTTGTATTTTGTCTGTCCCATCTTTTCTAGTAATAAGTTTACTCCCCAGAAATTGAAGAAATTGTTTTTTCTGTGAAAGCATTTTTAACTCATGCTAAAACCACATTAAATTATGAACTCAAGACTGCCTTTTGTATACAGACCATGTAACAATTGCAATACCTTTTTGACAACACTAGGAGGTAACATAATGCATCAGCCATTCACACTCAGGAATAAGACACATGAACACTTATCCATCATTTTATAAACTGTCCACCAACTAATTAAGCAGTAGTATATGAAGTTATTTCTATTTCTGAGGACCTTGGTCTTGTCTCAAAGTGCACTTGGTCAGAACTATGCAAGTGCTATTGTGCTTAAATAAGGAAGGTTTATAACTAAGTATTTTCTTCCACATAAGAGTAAAGCAATCCAAATAGTATGTTCCATCCTTAAGGCAGTTCAGGACTGATTTGGTTGTACAGATTGATTAAATATTTCTCAGTCCATTAATGAAGAAAGCATTAAGCAGGACACGACCTTATTGTATTTCCTTGAACACTGAAACAGCAGCAAGTAGTAAGAAGTTAATTTGTTTCCTAGGACCTATGCCAGTTAAATTCACACCATCTTTCTGAAATTTAAATCTTCCTGCTTCAACATTTTTCTATTTATGAAATCCTCTAGAGTATTTTTTTAAAAACCTTATTCTGTGCATATTTACCAGCTTTGATGGCATATGATTGGACAGTGGTTTTATACAGTTATGTAGGAGTTGATGAAATAGAAGTCTCTCATGTACACTTTCCATTGTTCACATTCTCTTGCCTGTTTCTCAGAAGCAATTTTCTTAGGATCAGAATAAAAGACAAGAAAAACAGTACTTACAGCCTAATGTAACTGTAATTCCATAAATGTTCTGCTCAATCTGTCCATCTGCTAAAATACTGCAGGTCAGAGGAGTAGCAAGTAAAGAAGTGTAATTAAATGTCACAATGGAAACCATTCTGTTTATTTCATGATACTGTTCTTTAGGTACCACTCTATTTTTAATTTTCTAGATAACCTGATTAGCATATATATTGCCAAAGTCAAAACAGCTCTCATTCAAAATGCATAATGCTGTGAAATTGGAACCAAGGGCCAATACAGGAGACTCTGGGATGATATGACCACATGACTGTACAAGTCCACCT
The DNA here is from genome assembly GCF_023634155.1 of Falco peregrinus. Classification (NCBI taxonomy): domain Eukaryota; kingdom Metazoa; phylum Chordata; class Aves; order Falconiformes; family Falconidae; genus Falco; species Falco peregrinus. Next base: position 8,536,180 of record NC_073743.1, on the reverse strand, counting down.
GAAACTAAAAAAACCAAAAGAATGGCATCAAATTAAAAAAACCCAACAAACTACAGAGCATTCCATAATCAATATTGCTGATACAACAATACTGTAACATTAAAAATATTACAACATGTGTCTAAGCAGGAAATTAATTAGTTACTTGACAGTTATAAAACTGAAATGCATTGATGGACCACCAAGCATAGATTTAAGGGGCAAAACCAGTGTAGTGTTCCCTAGACTTTGCAAAAGTATTTTACCAAGCAAAAAAAGCTCAATTAATAAACAAGAGCCTTTAGAGAAGAGAGTCAAGGACTGAATGTTTAGTTTGTTTTGAAGGAGATGGGTAATATACTTGAGGCTACTCTTACAGTTAAGTAACTAATTTTCTGTTGAGAAAGTTAAGAAAAAAAATGGGATAAGCATGCACCTTTATTGTGACTAGTTTTAGAAGAGTTATGTGCAAACAGTTAAATAACTGAATCATTACAAAAGCTTCAATACATATACTATAGGAATATCTGCAAATTATAGTGAAAAAAATATATATATAGTGAACTGCACATTTGATGAGTACTCTTTTTACAAAGGAACTTCAATAGAATAAAACTGTCACTATTGCTACACAGACACATGAATAGAAAAGTGACAAGTTTTAAAGATGAAAGGTCAGCTGACTGAAATACTGCCTTGAATCAGCCACCATACTACTTATGGATAACTGGCTAGCTGAAAAAGTTCACATAGACATAGTCCAGCTGGCTGGACAAAAATGCACATCGCTCTCAGCTTATCTGAAGTAAAGCAAAAATACACTGTCTTTGGCTGTTCTTGTTACACAATAACAGGAAGATTTTGGTGGGAAAAGAATGTTGCAGGTGGGAACAGAAAACTACAGAAGAGAAACTAGGGGTGGGCTTGGTATTTAGGCAACTAACCAATAATGAGCTTAACTTTTGTAATATGTATGAGCTAATTATAAGAAGGCATAAAAGGTGACTGTAAGGCACAATAAACGAAGTCTGCTGATCACTCATATTGAGCGACTGTGTCTTCCCTCCGTCGCGACAAATGGCGCCCGAACAGGGACCCTAGAGAGGGCTGAACCTGCGAGCCACGGTTCGACGGAGATTCGGGTACCGGTGCTGAAAGCAGCGCAGGAGGCGGAAGGGCACAGTCCCCGCGCCCGGGAGCACCTACAGAGGGTCCCGCCGGCCACGCGTCGCCGAAGTCTCGCAAAGGCTGCAACAACGCTGACGAAGGTATGGAGAGACAAGCGACGTACGATTCGCTCATATGCTTTTTAGAAAAGCGGAGCATTCAGGACACAGATTGTAAAAAGGAATTACCCGGGTTATTAGCGTATGGGATAGCGTCCGTGACCCCCGCGGCAGCGGCGAGCGGCGGCGCGCGGCCCGGCAGGCCTCTTCCCGGCCGCGGTTTTTCTCCAAGGCCCCTCCCCCCCCCCCCCTCCGATCGGCGCCATGGCGATGCAAGCGGCCAAGCGAGCTAACATCTGGCTGCCCCCAGAGGTCAATCGGATCCTCTATATTCGGAACCTGCCGTATAAAATCACAGCGGAGGAAATGTATGATCTTTTTTGGAAATACTGACCTATTCGACAAATCAGAGTTGGAAACACTCCTGAAACAAGAGGAACAGCTTAAGCTTCTCAAGGAAAAATACGGAATTGATTACAAACCCACCAAAAAAAGTGCTTCAGATGTCCCCTACAAGAAATGGGTTTCTGCTTTGAACTAGCAAACATCTCTGAGCTTAAAGAGAAGCCTTTTTGCCTTGATGGAGATAATTTATTCTGTATTCTATATTTATGCTGTATTCTGAATGTGGAAATTGGTTGGGACTAGGAGGCTGGCTTAAAGGCATTTTGCAAACGGGATTATTATTTTTGATCATTATTGTAATAATAGTTTTTTGATCAAAACCAGCCAAAATTATTTGTAAGCATTAGGCATATCTGAAGAGAATGCCTTTATTTGAATCAGCAGTTAAGGTGTAGTTTAGTCTGAGGCTGTGGTTTTATCTGCTTCTGGTGAATTTTTGAAGTGATGAAATCAGAGATACAAGGTATACTAAGAGTTATGAGGGAATAAGGTAATAATCTAAGTAAGGGTGCTGTCTTTTATATCTACAAGTGCAATATGCTTTTATGTAGCAGAGAGAAACTTAAACAATACTGTTGCTTGAGCGAGATGTGCATGTGACAACTTGGGAAAAGGGATATCACAACTGGAGAGCAACAGTGTTTCTACGTCTGGCAGAGTGAAATCTTTCAAGACCTGAGTTTAGACAGTCTAAAATAAATTGTTAGTATTCAGAAAACCCATCTTAAGCCTCTTTTGCTTACATAGTGTTATGGAAGTCATAAAAGTCATAAAAGGTGACTGTAAGGTTCAATAAACGAAGTCTGCTGATCACTCATATTGAGTGACTGTGTCTTCCCTCCGTCGCGACACCATACTAAACGTCTTCAGGATGATCATTTGCTATACAATACAATTGGTCTGTGGCTCTAACCTGATCAGAGAGCCTACAACACTAGTTCACTGATAGCTTATTACTTTAGCAGCTGTTTAGTCTAAGACATGCTTTCATTTAGATCCTATTTAGTATTTGTGAAATTAAACTTCAGTCTGCTATAGTTACCAACTCCAGTGATATCGGTGGAACCAAAGCAATCTTCCACTGACCAGTCACTTCACTGTATCTGTACACAGACAAGTAATAAATGGAAGCAGAAGTTAGTATTAGTTTAACATTGCATTATTGTACTATAAGAGCACAGCCTAGGTCACTCTATCCTAATAGATCTCACTTTCTGCCCCCCACCCCCAGAAGTATCTAAAGAAAAAGCAAATATGTACTTCAATCATCTGATTAAAGTAGTTCTACAAGTCTCTTACATTTGAAGACAGAAGTCTTACCTTCAAGAGAACAAATATTCAAGAACAGATATAAGCCATAGGCCACCCTGTTCCATCCAGAAAACATGCTGCACAGAATTCCTAGAACAGAGAATTCCTCCCCCCCCCCCCCCCTCATTTAGTCTATACTCTTCACTTTAGGTCACTGTCAAATTCATATCTTATCTATGAAAGTTCTCAGGTATGCACGTTTACTTTCCTGAAAGAGTATCTTCCCTCTCTAGAGAAAGAATAGGGCATATTCTTTCCATTTTACTCACTGCTATAATAAAATCTAGTATCTATTTAAGACAACTGATATAGTTTAAAGCCTCTTTAGTTACAAATTTAAGAACTGCATCAGAGCTTAAGGCTTTACTGTCATATATGGAAACAAACTTCACTGGTACTTCTGTGGGAGGTTATCAGTTAAAATAGAGCACCTAACACTGTGACTCATGTTTTAAAGTAGAACCCTATGAATTTGATTATGATTACCATACTTACCTAGCTTTCAAAGGCACCGATATAAACACCTTACACAAGGTTCAGAACAACTCACCACAAAACTATTTACAAAAGTGATTTAAAGTAAATTTAAGTTATAAAGCACAACACTTCAATATCAAGAACTGTTGATTACTACAGAAAAAGCATTATCTAATTGAAAAACCTTTCAAGGGAGTATGTAATTCCTCAAATGTTGGATAGTTTAACATCTTATGTTCTTTAATTCTGTATTACAGCAGAGCTCATTGTTTTCCCTTCTGACAACTTTATAAAACAGTTTAGAGGAACTGAAGCATTCACAAGGCAGCTTCCACATCAGTTGCTTTGAAGCCAGTCTCATCTGGATTTCTCAACTTGCAGTTATAAAGCAGCTCTGAATTACTAAAAGCAAGCAACCATTCTCTAGACACTAGCCATATAAGCTCTATTATGTTTAGTTACATTTATGCATCTTTAAAGGAATAGGTAGGTTGACTTAGACAAATAGGACATCTAGTCCACAAACTTATTTCTACAAGCAGACCTCATTGTGTTCTTATAGCTAGAAACTAAACGCATAATTTTTAAGTTTACCAAGATTTGAGGTGAGATTTCCTGTAGCATCCCTGCTTCTTAAGTTTTATTTTCACTAATCTGACAAAGCTGCTATGGAAAACAAGATTTTCTGAGCATTACCCCTATAAAAGGCAACTCACTAAATTTAAAGGAACTCCACATTATTCTTTGGAAAGGAAAGTTTAAAAGCTGCATTTGCTGCTACCACAAAAGAAAGAAACTGTAGTTTATGACAGGAAATATGCCTTGGTTTTGATTGTATGTAGTTAGGCTGGTTTTGGCTGGGATAGTTTTAAATTTCTTCTTAGCAGCTAGTATAGGGCTGTTTTGGATTTGTGCTGGCAACAGTGCTGACAATACAGGGATGTTCTAGTTACTGCTGAGCAGTGCTTATACAGAGCTAAGGCCTCTTCCGCTTCTCACCCCACCTGACCAGTGAGCAAGTGGTTTTGTGATGCTTAGTTGCCAGCTGGGATTAAACTGTGACAGCAGTTGGGCCACCACATCAGTGAGCGGCAGAGAACAAAGGGATACAGCACAGCTTATATACACTTATAAAATCATTAGTCAATTGACGTGCGAAATTAAACTCTATAACTCAGGATAGGTTATAAAGCAGGTATGTTTAATTCACCGGCAGGCATCAGGGTGGATAATTCCAAAAGCACCTGCTGCCCGGACTTCTTTGTGCACATGTGATTTAAAGTATACATTCATACATATTCAATAGATGCCTGAGAATAGGTTGGGTTAGGATAATTAGTCTACCGAAGTCATTAACATAAGTTTCCTCCCATTTGCGCTTGCGCACTGTCTCCTGGTCTCCTGGTGGTGGTCATGGGGGAGGGGGGGGGGGTGTCGTTTAGGATGAAGGCTTAGTAGTCTCCCTCGCTCTGAACTTCTGAACTTTTCACCTTCACTCTTCCCACAGACTTGGTGGTGCCTTGAGTTTCTTCCAAACCATAAAACAGGACAGATCCAGTTTTCCTATCTCAAGGCACAGATGTTCGCATACCAGTGTCTTCTTATCAGCACACAGAGCATCCCAGGTCCACCTTATCAGTACAAAGGGCCTCAGGACTGAGCCTAATTTGCAAAGTCATACTGTGACTTTGCAAATGAGGCAAGGAACTCACACTGTGAAACTCCTTTTTGTACACACAATGAGAATTTTAATTATTCTAAGTTTTCCATATCCTATTAATCTAGTAATTTCTAATCTTTCTATCACAATATCCAAAGTTTTCAGAAGTTTTCTTTGGTCTTGTCAATTCTGTGAATCCATCATCTGACCCTGTCCCAGTTGATTCATCTATTTGGTTCCAGTGTCTGCCTCTGTTCCAAGGTCCTCCTCGGATCATGATCTTCTTTCTGCTAGCTTTAACTCACACAATCCTTCAAGCACACTTAGTCTTTGAACAAGCAATTCCTATTCATCTATATTAATTTTTCTAAAGACATCTGCGTTTCTGAGAGCACCTGTGTACACAAATTGATCATCTATTGTTTTTCTATTCTCCCACTGATTAACTTGACTGGGTTTTAAACCAGCCTTGGATTAGGGCTATACAAGGGCTGAGGCCTGGTTCTGCCATTTAGTAGCTTCAGCACTTTAAATTTCTTAATTCAAAATACATTTTCTTTAACACACTAGAAAGAATTTTGATAGCTGCTTTTTGGATTCAGAGGTGTGTAACTTCAATCTTGCAACTTCATTGATCAGCAGGGGAAAAAGTAAAATACATCAGACCAGACTAAAATCAGTTATGTGTTGAGTTGCAGTGTGATATTATTTTATTTTTTGACACTATGGTAACAACTGCTTGTTTCCTGTACTGTAGGTGACTGGGTTTTCCACCTAATCTTCCATTGCAGGTGATGGAGCATGAGTTTCAGTTCTCCTGCCTTTCAGAAGCTGAGTACAGGGGAATAGTACTATAAACTAGATAATTTCTTTGCTCCCTTGAAAGGGATACTAAACATTCCAAAGTGCAAAATAGCTGAGACTTGGACTTGTTTCCAATGTGTAAATCAGTCTGCTCAGGACAGATAAAATGTGTTCAAAGTCTGGAAAACAGCTGAATATAGAAACGGCATTTATTTAAAAAGATTAATCTTATTTTGAATTCATATGAAAAACATTTTACTTTAAAGAAAAGTTGTGATAACTCCATATTATTCCTTACTTATAAGTTGACTATTGCTTTTTAAGTCTTGGCTTTTATGTTCCTTCAGGTGATTTACAGTATATTTTTATTAACCTGGGCCATACGATTTGTTTAACCTGAAATAAGTAGTTACCAAAAAGAAAACCAATAACTTTAAAATGATGCAGTACTTAGCTGACATTGCTGCTGTTCTAATGTGGCACTGATTGTCATACCAAATACTTTTTCCAAGAGAAACATATTGAACATTCTTTAAAAAAAAAAAAACCAAAACTTTTTTTGCCTTTTGTATCTGTTTCCTCTTTTTTTTCAGTGTGGAAGCTGCATTTGCTGCTGTTCAGCTGCTTTTAGCAATTAGCAGGAAAGTGGAGCTGCTTCTTGCCACCTAGCTTGTAGCTGGCATCAGGGTTCTTGGGAGCTTCAGATCCTTCTGCAATTCAAATAGCTTTAAAGAATTACATAATTATTACTAATTATGTAATTAATAATTTAGATCTATACCTAATAGAGCACAACAAGCTTTAGTTAGCAAGCAGGTTTTTTGATAAATGTCAGAGCAAGTGAAGACACTGAAATAGTTTCTTATGTGCTGGTTTTATTCAGTGCCTGAAGACCTAAACAAAAAGAGAATACTCTTCTGAGTTTAGCTGTATTTGCTATGTGACTTCATTTGAAATTTGTGAAACCAGTTGGGATTTTAAAATGCAGAAAGGCAGGGGTGGGTAAAAACTTAGTTTTCAGATATTGGAATACATTACATTCCTAATAAGCAAAAATAGATTGGTTTAGTTATTACCATATACTTGTAATGAACATGTAAAGATGTATTGCACTTAAAACCGTATTATAGTTTTCATACTTAGCCCAGTAAGAGTATTTGAATGTAACAAAAATGGCTTTTTGATTCTCAGTTCCATTTAAATAGTCTGATGATAAATGTCTTGCTAGTAAAACATTATATAAATGCTTATAACCTAATTGCCAAATCTTCTAATCAGCAATATTTCTAGTATAAAAATCTTTGTATAGCAAATTTTGGTGGCCTTCAAGTAATAAACTCACAGGTATAGATACAAATCAAGATTCTGCTGAGTGATTGATGGCTATTATTTTAGTCTTAACTGAAGCACCTATGTTGGTGAATCATACAAAGACTGCTGTTAAGGCTTGAGATTGGCCATCATGCAGCTGTTGGTTTCTAATTCTTGTGAATAGATACTTTATTTACATTATACTGTTTATCTTTATCTGTAGAAACAGATGGCTTGGATGTGCTGATGCTTAAGGAATGGGATTATAGCTTGGTATTGATATATCAGTACTTAAATATCTTGTCTAGTCTTATTGACCTATATGAAGTATGCCTTGCATCTTTCTTTCATTATTAAAAAATAAACTGCTGTTGTGGTTTAACCCCAGCTTGCAACAAAGCACCACAAAACCACTCACTCCCCCCACAGCGGGATGGGGGAGAGAATTGGAAGGGTAAAAGTGAGAAAACTTGTGGGTTGAGATAAAGACAGTTAAAACACAAAATTCCTTCACCACTTCCCATGGGCAGGCAGGTGTTCAGCCATCTCCAGGAAAGCAGGGCCCCATCATGCGTAACAGGTACTTGGGAAGACAAAATGCCATCACTCTGAACATCCTCCCCTTCCCTCTTCCTCCAGCTTTATATGCGCTGAGCATGACATCATATGGTATGGAATATCCCTTTGGTTAGTTTGGGTCAGCTGTCCTGGCTGTGTCCCTTCCCAACTTCTTGTGCCCTTCCAAGCCTACTTACTGGTGGGGTGGCGTGAGAAGAAGAGGCCTTAGCTCTGTATAAGCACTGCTCAGCAGTAACTAGAACATCCCTGTATTGTCAGCACTGTTGCCAGCACAAATCCAAAACATAGCCCCATACTAGCTACTAAAAAAAAATTTAAAACTATCCTAGCACACCTGCATATAAGCTATATCAGAAGTTTAAGACATAAGGTCATTATTCAGAAGAAGTGCTGCTAAACACCAATTTTTCACCATTGACTACTTTGAGTTCAGACTAAGTTGCAAGTCTGGACAGCAAAAAACTCAGAAGTTTTAGCAATTACACAGGACAGCCCAAAGTCTTCTGTTTTACAAACTGGTACAGTCTATTAAGAACCTAAGGTGAAAGTTCCACATGATGCTGAACTAACACTGAAGAAGCTAGTCAGTTCAGAATTTTATTTAAAAAAAAAAAAAAAAAGCCAAATAAACATTTTCTCTACTATGTAGTTGTTGTGGACCACAAAGTGAAACAGTTCTTCCTTGCCAAGTCTAGTTCATTACAACATTAAGCGAAGAGGAAAGGGAGATAGAGAAAGAAAATGTTAGAAGTTTGTCAGGTTACTTTCATAGTCAAGTCTGCTAAAGTGGCAAGGGAATCAAAGTTTATCAAAATATTACACAGTAAAAGCAACATGTTGAATTTAGAACCACTGCTGATGACAGTCCTTAAGATAACATGTTCTGTGAGTTAAAGAGGAAAATCCCTGTTAAAATGCTGAGATTGCTTCAGTGAAGACAGACATGAGAAACTCACACACCATGAGATCACCCCATTTAATACCCAAGTCATATGGGGCTTTATTACTCTTCACATCCAGCTACCATTTTGAAACGTAAGCACTAAGCCTTTATGCCCAAATCTTAAACTGATTCTTCAGGCAGTGTCCTATGAAAACCTAATAACTCCCCTGAAGTCAAACTCTATATGCACAAAGTAACAGCAGCATTGTTTTATGACTAGCCTGTGAATAAGTTTTTGAAAAAACATCAGCAATCATGAAAAATGGAAATCATTCTGAGTGAAGAGAACTCTTAAAAATTATTTTAATCAAAAAAGATTCATAAATCATGAAAACAGCCCCAAAATGAATACACGTATGTGTCATATGAGGAGTTACCAGCTCTCTAGTTCAGGGAGGTGAGAGTTACTGTTCAAGTGACCTACAAATGAGTAGGTGATAACTCATCACGACACATACCTATATTCATTTTAGGGTTGTTTTCACGATGACAATTTCAGACTATAGCCAAAATAACATTGTGTTGCCAGACAGATCACACCACAACCACCACAGAAAGGTGTTAAGGCTATTCAGGCTCACCACATCAATCATAGAAGGTTGTTGGTGAATAGATTTCCAGAAACTCCTCAAAAAAATTAAGATCCAAGTTTACAGCAGTAATCTCTCACCAAGAAGCCACATAGCACAGGCAGACAGAACAAGGAAACAGTAAATAAGAGCAATACTGCACGTAGCAGATACTGTTTGAGGTTTTGCAGGAGCGGTCTGGAAACTAGGACCATGCGTGGCAATCAGTTAGCTGAGGGGAATGTGCTGGAGCTTGTCTAGACAACAATTAACATGATGAGACATGTTTACAGAGCACAGGGGAGTGGGAGAGGGATGGCGCCATCCTTGGCGCCAAGGAAAGGTAACACCTTGCTGTTAATTGCTGGTAGTTAACCACCAATCAGGGATTGCCTAGTATGCAAGGCTTAGCTTCAAGAACCAATTAGTTTAAAACGCGCAGCTTCTGAAAGTGTATAAAACCTCGTGCTTCTGTACAATAAATTGACATTTGCTTGCATCAAGCTGCGTCCCGTCTCTTCATTTGCCGCAAATTGGTGACCCCGACGTGATGCGTTTAAGGATCTAACGTGAAGGGCTTTCGAAGCGCCTATCTGAGCGACATGCAGCGAATCCCACAGAACTTTGAATGATCTGCTGAAAGGAAGCAGGAGCCGGCCAGAAATCCCTCCGGAGTTGAGAGGTGAGCTGTGGGAAATCCGTAATGGGGAATCAGGCTTCGTCCCCAGAAAGAGACGTATATGGACTCATAAAGGGTCTTCTAGTCCGATCAGGGAGTCCGTGCCTCAGTCTCCTCAAATGGTGACCCCTATGGTGGTGTTCCGAAGCCTTGGAAGAATAAGGACGGAAAAAAGACAGCTCGTGGAAGAGGGCTGCGTTCCGGAGGAGACGGCTTGGCTGAACGATCGTCTTGCTGTCTGGACCAGGCGGACAACCTAAACCCCGAGGATAACACCTGTATTCATCGAGACAGGTGAGCAGCCAAGAAACTTTAGAGACTTTGAAAGAATGAAAGTGTGTACATACAGCAGCCAAATGTATGATGCTGCCGCGGAGGGGAACTCCGTGTCGGGAATGCATTTAACACCTTGGTGGCAAATTCTGACTACTCTTTGCCAAGTGTGGACTAATTCTACTAACGGTGCTAAACCAGAGGAAGCTGTAAATTCCACCGACAGCGCGACTCTTCTCAAGACACCGTCAGCGATGGCGATTCTGTCCACACCTCCTCTGCCCCCAAAGCTTCTGTCACTGATTGCAGCAACCCTCACAACACAGGAGCAAGCACGGGAACAGGACAACTCGGACAATGATTCCATTGACACTGATAAACCTTTTGATCCAGGTCCTATAGATCTGGAAAAGGAGCTAGACCTTTCCCCCACCCCCTCGTCTCTCCGGATGCATTGATTGTATTTTTGGGGCGGGTGAAAGGGAGCCTGAGGGATTGGTGGCAGGAATGCAAGTGGGAAACACTTAAGTGAGGGGTTTTGGGAGTCGCTAGGGCATGTTCGGTATTTTGTCAGACAAATCAACCTGCAGAGTGGCAGCCTGTGCAATACGAGGCTGGTAAAGAGTTAAGCAAAGCAGTGCGGGAAGGGAGGATTCATAATACATTTGCTATGTCCCTTCTTGAAGTGATGGCAGAGCCTTATACACTCACACGGCATGATTGGAAGTTATTGCTTTGTATGGTACTAACTGATACAGTATATGATGTGGTTATTTGATTTTTGTGAGCTATGTGTAGTGGCCTTGACTGAAAACCTTAATCGGGGAATTGCTGTTAACTGTGAGCAGTTAGCTGGAGCAATTAACTGCCGATTCTGTGACTCAGGCAAGGTATGCCAGGGACAACTGTTTGCAAATGAATGAGATGGCTATTAAGGCAGTGTCTTGCCACAGTGTTGCAGGGTCCTAGAGAGTCACTAACTTTAATACTAACTTTATTGATTGGCTTCAGAATATTTTGCAACAGGTCGAACATCAGGAAGCTCAAGGGTTGCTTTTAAAACAACTAGCTGTGATAATGTCAATGAAAATTGTAAATGGGCAACTTTCACAATCGCAACCCCAACATGTGTCAAATGATTGTAACGCAGAACTCACAGCAGACTGTAATTCTCAGGCTGAGTTCTGGAATGCAGCATAACACATTTTTGCTTCTCTAATCTCTTCTGTAAGAATAGTACACGCTCTTAACTTGCTTAGTGAATTAGGCTGCTAGCTTGCTAAAGAAAGTAATACTACAAATGCTATTTTTTTTCTGGCTTATTAACAGATGTTGATTCTGTCCATCATATGTTGCTACAGAACCGAGTTGCTATTGATTTTTATTATTAGCACAGGGACACAAGTGTGAAGACTTTGATAGGATGTGTTACGTGAATCTGAGTGACCACTGTGAATTAATTTACAAAAGTATACAAAACTCAAAAGCCTTAAAACAAAGATCTGCAACAGAGCCAGGGGCGGGATGCCTTTGGTCTCTTCTCACGGCTGGAAAACTTTGGGCCATGACTCAAAAGTATTACAGGATTTATTATAATTATCACCTTAACCACCTTATTGATGTTTGCCTTATGTCTCCCGTGCCTTTTTTTTCCTGTATTCAGTGTTTAGTTGATTGTAACATAAATCAGGTCATGGTGTAAGAAACTATGGACTAGGGTATTGTTTATTAAGATTTATGTTAAGCCCAATGTAAAGGTTAGGCAACAAAAGATATGAAATCGCTTATGCAAACAGCCACCAGACACCGCTTGTGTAAGATAGGATAACCGCAATTGCTTACACAAACTAAACCAGATACCGCTTGTGCAAGATAAGATAACCGTCAGATGTCCAGGAACCGACAGAAAAAGGACAAACTACCCCATATAAGGACATATGAGTGAGGGGTCAACTATGGGACAAAGGAGGAAGACTTCTTACTTCGGCCTCAACGACCACCAGGAGGCAGAAAACGACCCCCTAACAACAACTGAAGCATGCGCAGAGTACCTCCACTACTTCATGAACACGGAAGTAAAGATGTATAAAAAGGGACTGTTTGAACTGCTCAGTACGGCAGTTGGTGGAGCGCAGACTCCCCTGCCGTCCAGCGCTGTTTTTGCTCATATTCTACTTGCTATAATTAATAAAATTTTAATTGGATTATGATCCGTTGTGGTCTCAATTTATAACAATTTTCTGGTGCCGTGACTCGGATAAGGAAGGGTGGGCTTTGGTCCTCCGGGGAGGCGCCCCGTGACATTTCGCGGCCCCGCGACCAACAGCTTACTCCAACCTTACCGACGAACCTAAATTCTAGGATATTGAGCAAAAAAGGACCGGTAAAATCCCATAAAATTCTGTGCACGGGAGTCCGGACGAAGACGCAGGACGCGTAAGTATATTGCGAATTTGTTCGCGGGTTTGCCGTTCGGGCGGGATTGGGTTTCCTGGAATATAACGAGTGAGAGGTTCGATATACTGAACCAAGCGAGTGTGGACTCTTAAGTACTGCGTCTCCCATCTCCCGCGAGGGACTGGGCCAGGAACAAGGGGAGCAAGTGAGTGTATGTTTGTGGATATTCCAGAAGATGGGGGCGAAGGGCAGCAAGCCTTCGACTCCCATGGGAAGGGTACCCACTGTACCTAAGAATACCCCTCTGGCATATATCTTAGACAATTGGAGATATTTCCCTGGAACCCTAGGGAAAGATAAGCAGAAGATGATAGAATATTGTACTAAGATATGGGGAGGGAAGAAGATTTCTAAAAATGTCTTTTGGCCAGTCTATGGGTCAGAAGAAGATTGGGTAAGACAGCAATTAAACCTCTGGGTTAATAATAAAAAAAACCCCTTAACCCGGAGGAGAGTCAATATGCGGAAGTGTGGCTAGAAAGACCGGGAGCTAGACTTTACCCGCTGAATGAAATAAAAATTAAACAAAGAAAAAAGCAGGAAGAGTTAGACGAAACCCTTCTAACCCCCCCTCCTTACATTCCTCCTCCTGCTCCCGCAGCCCCTCCAGAGGTCCCCAGAGCGTCCACTCCCCCACCAGAGTCGGAACAAGGGTCTCCCCCTCCTCCTAGACGCGTAACTAGAAGTCAAAAAGGGGCAGCTCAGATATACCCCCTAAGGGAAATACCCATGGGGGGACCTCGACCTGTGATCGGATATATTTCCGTACCCCTAAACTTGGCTGACCTACGAGATTTTAAAAGAATCGAGATGGGAAACTTAATTGAGGACCCACTCGGAGTGGCAGAAAGATTAAATCAATTTTTGGGACCAAACCTTTATACTTGGGATGAGATGTAATCTATCCTTGGTCAATCATTTACTACCGAGGAAAGAGATATGATTAGACGAGCAGGAATGAGACTGTGGGATGCTCAACATGCCCAGGGACCTCAAGCAGATATTAAATGGCCACTTCAAAAACCTAATTGGGATAATCAGGATCCAGTGCATAGAACTCATATGCAGGACCTGAGAACTATAGTAATTCAGGGGATTAGGGAAGCAGTACCCCGTGGCCAGAATATCAATAAAGCATTTAATGAAATGCAAAAGAAAGATGAAAGCCCTACTGAGTGGCTGGAACGACTGAGGAAAGCCCTTCAGCTGTACTCTGGGGTAAATCCAGACGACCCTTTAAGGCAAGCGCTCCTCAAAACTCAGTTTGTGGCAAAATCATGGGAAGATATCAGAAAGAAGATTGAAAAGTTAGAAGACTGGCAGAATAGAGGGTTGGATGAATTATTGAGGGAAGCTCAGAAAGTCTACGTAAGGCGGGAAGAAGAGAGCAGCAAGCGACAAGTAAAAATGATGGTAGCAGCGGTCAGAGAGAATCACAAAGGGCGGACTGGTGAACACAGATCTGCTGAAAAGAAACAAGGGAACGTAGTAGTAAAGAAGGAACAGGGATGTTGTTTTTACTGTGGAAAGAAGGGACATATAAAGAAGAATTGCAGAGAAAGGATCAGGGATGAGGAAATATTGAAAACGGAATAGGAGAGTCAGGGGCTCTATATCTTAGGGGACCGGAGTCATCATGAGCCCTTGATAAAATTAAAAATAGGTCCCCATAAACAAGGGTTCACCTTTTTAGTAGACACTGGAGCTGAGAAATCGACTATTAAGCAAATACCTGAGGGATGTAAAGCTTCCCCTGAAAAAAGTACAAGTAATTGGGGCAAAAGGAGAACCCTTTAAAGTAAGCAAAATCAAAAATGTGGTATTCGAAACTGAAAATAAATTTGGAATGGGTGAACTCTTGCTCGTCCCTGAAGCAGAATTTAATCTGTTAGGACGAGATTTAATTGTTGAATTGCAATTAGAAATTAAAGTAAAAAATCAAGAACTAACGGTGTCTGCTTATCCTTTGACCGTGGATGATCAAAAACAAATTAACCCCGATGTCTGGTACTCTCCAGACACAATTAGTAGACTGGAAATCCCACCGATTAAAATCCAAATTTCCGAACCCCACATACCTGTGAGGGTAAGGCAATATCCCATATCCCTAGAAGGACGGAGAGGATTAAAACCAGAAATTGATCAATTGTTAGCACAAGGAATCTTAGAGCCTTGTATGTCACCCTTTAACACCCCCATTCTGCCTGTAAAGAAACCAAATGGGAAATATCGGCTCGTACATGATTTAAGGGAAATAAACAAAAGAACTATCACCCGGTTCCCTGTAGTAGCAAATCCATACACACTGCTAAGCAAGCTAGGACCCCATAACTCCTGGTATAGTGTGGCTGATTTAAAGGATGCCTTTTGGGCCTGTCCACTGGCAGAAGAATACCGTGATTATTTTCCTTTGAATGGGAAGACATAGAGACAGGCCGTAGACAGCAATTGAGATGGACCGTGCTCCCCCAAGGGTTCACTGAGTCCCCTAATCTGTTTGGACAGGCCCTGGAAGAGCTCTTAAAAGAATACCAAGTACAAACAGGAAACGTACTGTTACAGTATGTAGATGATCTGCTCATAGCAGGGAATAATAAGGAGGATGTAAGAAAAGAAAGCATTCGACTCCTAAACTTTCTTGCACAAAAGGGACTACGGGTATCACAAGAAAAGTTACAATTTGTGGAGGAAAAAGTGAAATATTTGGGGCATTATTTGTTTAACGGCAAGAAGATATTGGATCCAGAGCGCATTAAAGGAATTCTGGAATTACCTATGCCTGTCACTAAGAGGCAAATTCGGCAGGCATTAGGGCTATTTGGGTATTGTAGGCAATGGATAGAGAACTACAGCTTTAAAGTTAAATTCTTATATGAACAACTGTCTAAAGACAAAATACCCAAGTGGACCCCTCAGGATCAAGAGCAGTTTGCCAGTCTCAAAAGGGAGCTAAGTCAAGCACCGGTTTTAAGCCTCCCAGATTTAAAGCGGCCATTCCATTTATTCGTTAACATACATGAAGGAACAGCATTCGGAGTATTAACTCAGGAATGGGCCGGACAAAAGAAACCGGTGGCATACTTATCAAAGCTGTTGGACCCTGTGAGCAGGGGTTGGCCGAGTTGTTTACAAATCATTGTTGCTGCTGCCCTATTACTTGAAGAAACGAATCGTATTACCTTTAATGGAGAAGTTGTCTTATATGCGCCTCATAATATAAGGGGGGTGCTTCAACAAAAAGCAGAAAAATGGCTTACAGATAGCTGACTACTAAAGTATGAGGGAATACTCATAGAATCTCCAAAACTATCCCTAAGGACTATCGGAGCGGTTAACCCTGCAGAATTTCTATACCCAGGGGAAAGTACTGAGTTAGTACATGATTGTCTTCAAACGATTGAACAACAAACACGAATTCGACCAGACCTAGAAGAAGAGGAATTACAACATGGAGAAATATTTTTCATAGATGGGTCATCTCGAATAGTGGAAGAAACAGCTGTCCGGACTGCTGAGCGTGGATGGACTCATGCCAGTCGCATTAAAGGCCCAGTGACGAGACCCCACTGGAAAGTAATCAGTACTCCAGGTGACACCAAGATAACCCTGAAAAGATAACGTAATGATAGAGACTTTATTTGATTATTTTGCCGCATTGCCTTTTGGTATAAAGTGTGTATTGCTGTTTATATTTGCTATAATTATTTCTTTTTTATCTATTATATATGGAAGCGTACAAAGTGTGTTGAAGGAAATTGCTAAACTTATGCAACCACACAATATTAAGTATAGAAGATATGCTGATGTAAATAATATACGTACTCTAGATATACGAATTAGGTGTAATAATTTGAACTGCAATTGTTATCCATTTGCTTGTTTCAGGTGTAAGGTATGCCAGGATAAATGGTGGACACACTGTGAATGTAGATACCCTCCAATAGGAGTTTGCACACAGTGTTGGAAAAATCCAAAGAACTCTCACTGAGTGGAAATTAAAACAATTAGAGTCTAAACAAGAAATTATTCGAGAATCCCATGAGTGGTGGGAAATTTTTGCCAAAGGAATAAACCCTCAATATTATTGTTACCACTCCAACGAACCAGTCCCCTTTATAGCTGAAATCTTGGCTATAAAGTGCAGAAGGGAAGTACTAACCGTGTTTTGCTTTGCCCCATTAGTTAAAGCTGCAAAGTGGGAAGCCTATGTAAACAGGCAGAAAGCCCGAAACAGCTGTTCTCCTGAAGAATCCCCTTGCTGCCGAGAAGATGGTACACCCCGTGGCTCGAAGCAACCGAGTCGACGGGCAAGGCAGAGGAGGAACAAACTGTGGAGAAAAGAACCAGAACAATGGGACACAAAAGCAACAATGGCCGAACTTCCCCAGGACTGGTAAAAATATACTTAAATTGGCAAAATTGACAGACACCCTTTTTCCTGTTATGCCGTTAGTTCTGTTATTGATAATAACCCAAGCAGATGGAAACCCTCATGAGCCAATGAGCTGGAAATTATTGCAATTAGATACAAGCTAAGTCGTTGGTGAATTTCAAGGACCTGGCAGCCCAACATTCAACGTAACTCCATGTCAACTAATCGGGCAATTCACTCCTGTATGCAAAAGACAAGGATGGCAAGGTAATAAAAGTTCAACTTATTTTTGTCCTGCCTCTAATCCAGGGAAAGAATACTGTAATTACCCTGGACATTATTATTGCGCATACTGGGGATGTGAAACAATGGCTCTAGAATGGGGAATTAATAATGATAAATATTTGAAAATTAGTTGGGGACCCCAAGGCTGTAACCCACCTTCATATACTCACAGTGGACATATATTAGGGGGACAATACTCGTCAAACTGTCAATATCTGGAAATAAATATATCAAGTCCTACAGATGATAGTTGGTTAGTAGGAAAGATGTGGGGAGTTAGAATCAGAGAACCAGGGCCAGACCGAGGGGGTTTTATTAAAGTAATAAAGGAAAAGCTTCCACATGATCCCTTACCAGTAGGACCAAACCTGGTCCTGAATCCACCCACTTCCTCTGAAAAAAAGGTTGCCCCCGTAATTGTTGTAACCCCTTCTCCAGACTCCCTTTCGGAAACAACTAATGACACTGTGACTGAATTTTCTTTATCCAGGGATCTAGAGTTGTCAGAATCCAAAAACCCCTTGTGGAATCTAATGCAAGCCTCTTATCATGCCCTTAATGAAAGCAAACCAAATTTAATTGATGAATGGTGGTTATGTTATAATGTTAAACCACCATATTTTGAGGCAATTGGAAAACCAGGTAGGATTCAATGGTCTAATGGTTCAAACCCACGAGAATGCCCATGGGATGACCAGAGGAACCATACGCAAGGAATTACTATTCAATTAGTAACAGGTCAAGGAAAATGTATAGGTACAGTGCCCGAAAAGTATCAGCCTTTGTGCAACCGAACAGTCACTAACACCAATATAGAGAAACACAAGAATCAAAATGACAAATGGGCTATCCCGACACCAGGAGCTAAATGGGTTTGTTCAGACTTCGGAGTAACGCCTTGCCTATCCCTAAACGTGTTTAATCAATCTCAGTTTTGCGTACAGGCGATTATTGTTCCTCGTCTGATCTATCACACCTCCGAGGAGGTGTTACGCCACTTTGAAGGAGACCTGAGTAGACAAAAACGAGAGCCAATTACAGTGGTAACCCTAGCTACACTGCTGATAGCGGGCGGAGTTGGAGCAGGTACAGGCATAGCCTCCCTAGTAAAAGGTCAGGAATTACAAAGTTTGCAGATGGCTGTAGATGAGGATTTAGCGAAAATAGAACAATCTATCCAAAATTTAGCCACTTCAGTAAAGTCTTTATCAGAAGTAGTGCTGCAAAATAGAAGAGGATTAGATCTATTGTTCTTAAAGGAAGGAGGGTTATGTGTAGCTCTCAATGAAGAATGTTGTTCTTTTGCTGACCATACGGGAGTAGTCCAGGACACCATGTCTGAACTCCGGAAAAGGTTAGATCAACGTAAGAAGGATCGTGAGACGGGCAGGTCATGGTATGAAAACTGGTTTAATGTTTCACCTTGGCTAACCACTTTGTTGTCTGCTTTAGCAGGACCGCTTATCATGTTGATTTTGGGACTTATATTTGGGCCTTGTATATTACGCTATATTTTACACTTTATTAAAGAACAGTTTGACATAGCTAAACTGCTTATTTTAACTACGAGGTCTGGGGCAAAATATAAGAGTGTATCTATTAATGAGGATGAAGATTGTTGTGAATGTGTTATGCCACGTGAGAACTATGCCTATTGTAATTGTGAGGTATTACCTTGTGAGTGTTATGATAAATGTGGGGATTGTGGAAAAAGGTTTGCTTGCAGTGCCGAGAATGAAAGTAGTGTTTAATAAACAATAAAAGGATAAAAAAAAAGAAAAAGGGGGGATTGTAAGAAACTATGGACTAGGGTATTGTTTATTAAGATTTATGTTAAGCCCAATGTAAAGGTTAGGCAACAAAAGATATGAAATCGCTTATGCAAACAGCCACCAGACACCGCTTGTGTAAGATAGGATAACCGCAATCGCTTACACAAACTAAACCAGATACCGCTTGTGCAAGATAAGATAACCATCAGATGTCCAGGAACCGACAGAAACAGGACAAACAACCCCATATAAGGACATATGAGTGAGGGGTCAACTATGGGACAAAGGAGGAAGACTTCTTACTTCGGCCTCAACGACCACCAGGAGGCAGAAAACGACCCCCTAACAACAACTGAAGCATGCGCAGAGTACCTCCACTACCTCATGAACACGGAAGTAAAGATGTATAAAAAGGGACTGTTTGAACTGCTCAGTATGGCAGTTGGTGGAGCGCAGACTCCCCTGCCGTCCAGCGCTGTTTTTGCTCATATTCTACTTGCTATAATTAATAAAATTTTAATTGGATTATGATCCGTTGTGGTCTCAATTTATAACAAAGGTCACCCAGCTACACACAACCTTTGCCTTGTCGCAATTAACAAGCAAAAAAGAGGAGGACAGAGAATGTCTGAAGAGAGATGTAGGAGAGGAAGCTGGAGAATATTTGACCTAACAAGAGGTGATAGAACAGCTGGGTATTGTGAAGGAGACTAGGAAAGATAAACACTGTTATCTAGTGTTTAATAGGTGTCTGCATACTTGTAGAGATATATAGTTATGTAACTACATGAACGATTTCTGCCCTGAGCCTGGTGGAGCATACAGCTGCAGTTTGTGTCCGGTCTCAGATGTAAATAGGGGCTTCTCTGTTATGGTAAAAGTGTTTCTCTTTGCATAAAAAAGAGAGGGAATGAAGGGAATGACCCCAGAGGTATGTTCAGAGAAGGCATGCGATGTTTCAAACTTTTTGACTGAACCAGTTCTTGTTTGGTGTGCCCTTCCATCTATGTATAATGTTAATCTAAAAGAAGCTGATATTGTTTACACTTTGAATGTCGATAATTGTCTTTCTGTAGATGCTAATGTAGTAGGAGGCTATGATGGGAACGTGTCGCAGCGGTTCTTCTCTTATCCAGAGTAACAGCAGGGAAAGCATTAAAGAGTTAAATCACCTTGTTTGTTAGGCAGTTAAGAATGTGAGTCAAAATTGCCACTACTTTTCGTTGTTGGTTCAAGGACATGGCTGTGAGGATTTGGATGGTATGTGCTGCGTGGATTTTAGGCGCTCCATTGCAGCAACATGTTATCAAAATCTGAGAAACTTTCAGCCTTTTTTTGGCATCTATTCACTCAATTGGCAGTATTGTTTGTTTGCTATTACCTTGGTTGCTGTCATGTTCGCAAGGGCCCTGCAGAACATGGCAAACCTGGTACTAGCTTTTCAAAAACAAGAAGGGGAAATTGTAAAACTGTACGGAACAAAGACAGTGGGTTATTTTGACATTGATAATATGTCTTAGTTGGTTTTTTATTTGTTCTATTACTTGTGCCTTGTTTTTGCTCGGTTTCAGGGGTTCTTTTTGTGCAACAGGAAGGGGGAGATGCAGGAGCGGTCTGGAAACTAGGACCATGCGTGGCAATCAGTTAGCTGAGGGGAATGTGCTGGAGCTTGTCTAGACAACAATTAACATGATGAGACATGTTTACAGAGCACAGGGGAGTGGGAGAGGGATGGTGCCATCCTTGGCGCCAAGGAAAGGTAACACCTTGCTGTTAATTGCTGGTAGTTAACCACCAATCAGGGATTGCCTAGTATGCAAGGCTTAGCTTCAAGAACCAATTAGTTTAAAACGCGCAGCTTCTGAAAGTGTGTATAAAAACTCGTGCTTCTGTACAATAAATTGACATTTGCTTGCATCAAGCTGCGTCCCGTCTCTTCATTCGCCGCAAAAGGGTTGTTACAATTTTTATCCCATTGAGCCAAAAGAGCAAAAGGGTGGTTACTAGTTTTTTCTCCATTGACTATGATCAATTGTATTTGCAAATCAGGATCATACCAAGCTGCTGCCGAATTAACTATTTTCTGTCCAATATGATCTAAAGCCTTTTGTTGAATTTCTGTTAATTTTCTACTTTCCTTAGCATTTGTACTAGTTGATAATAATGGCAACAATGGTGCCAAATCTTCATTCGAAATTCCACAAAGATTTCTAATCCACTGGATATCCCAAATCAATTTTTGAGAATCTGACATTGTAGATATTTATGTCTTTATTGCAATCTTTTGGGGTTTTACTTGAGCTGAGTTAATAACCCAACCCAGGTAATTCCAAGGTTTTGATTTTGAATCTTTTCTGGGGCTATTTTAAGGCCAGAACTGTCCAGATAAAATTATAATTCTGATAAAATTGTTGTAGTGGACATATTGTTACTAGCTACCAAGATATCATCCATATAGTGATAAATTAATAATTCTGGATAGTTTGTTCTAATTGGTTTTAAAGCCCAAGCCACATATATTTGACATAATGTTGCCACGTCCACTCCAGCACTTCCTGTGGAGGGGACGCAGTCCAAACACCTTGCATTTGTGTGTGCGCACGCTGGGTTTTCGTGCTCTGCTGGAAGTTTCCCAGAGCTTGTCCAGTAATACTGAACTGTGACTGGCATTCTCACAGCCCCAGTACCAACCTGTGGATAACTGGCTAGCTGAAAAGGGTCACATAGACATAGTCCAGCTGGCTGGACAAAAATGCACATCGCTCTCAGCTTATCTGAAGTAAAGCAAAATACACTGTCTTTGGCTGTCCTTGTTACACAATAACAGGAAGATTTTGGTGGGAAAAGAATGTTGCAGGTGGGAACAGAAAACTACAGAAGAGAAACTAGGGGTGGGCTTGGTATTTAGGCAACTAACCAATAATGAGCTTAACTTTTGTAATATGTATGAGCTAATTATAAGAAGGCATAAAAGGTGACTGTAAGGTACAATAAACGAAGTCTGCTGATCACTCATATTGAGCGACTGTGTCTTCCCTCCGTCGCAACACCAACCCATGGGTCCTGGTGCGACGGTGCCCGGGGGGGGGCAGGGCTGAGGTGACAGGCAGCCTCCTCACCTCCTCGGCGCTGCCCAGGGGGGCACCAGCTGTCTGGGGGATGGGGGGGAGGGGGAGGAGCACGGCGGGGGGAGGACAGGGAGACAAGGTGTGGGTGGGGAAGCACGGCCTGTCAAAAGGATACAGGTTGCTCCTGACGAATCGCTTCTAATTTTTCTAGTTTTTCTTTCAGTTGTCATACTTGATCTTCTAAATAATCTGTCTTATTATTAAGTTCATCTGGTGTAGGTGGTGTTGCTTGCGGTAAAGGAGGATGCAAAGATGAGACTGTACCACCAGTCACAGTATCATCTTTATATCCTCCATCAGCCTTCTCTAATTGGATTACAGAGTCTGGGGTGGGTGGGTGGTGGAGACAGAGTCTTTTCTGTCGTCTTATTTTCATGCAATAATTATGCAGTTTCTAGAGTCAATTGTGATACAGACGTATCAGTTAACTTGTCACCAATAGCCTCAGCCTGTAGAAGAATGGCTGCAGAAGCGTGGCCTTAGAATCTCTGAAGATCTGCACAATCCAGGCCTGGTATTAGAATAGGCCTGTAATCAGAATTGTACTGAAGTTGCTGTGCTGAAGTTAACAAGAAAGGTAGCCTTGAGCTATTCTTGAATCCTGAGACCAAGTAATTATGTTGTGCCAACAGGCCGTGGCTGTAACAAGCTACAGCTGCTGGGAAAGCAGGTGCAGGGCCAAGAAAGATAGGGAGCGATATAGGAATATAGGGAGTAACAAACTACAAGGCTGAAGCATAGCAACACAATTAGCTACATGGATAGAATGCTTATTTTAGTCATGATAATTAGGGGTGTGAGAACCGCGCACGCTTAGAGACTACTAACCAATTATATTTCTGCTTTACGAATATGCATGTGTATCGGTTCTGTATAAGTAGTGTTAGAAACTAATAAAGTGGAGCAAGATGCATAACTCATATTGAGCGACTTCTTGACTCTGGCAAACTCTTCTCCCAACAATTGGCACCCAAACCATAGGAAAGCTGGAAAAATTCTGCCTTTGCATTGCGACAGTGGGCTTTGCGAATTGAGCGTCGCTGAGAGGAGTTCGAGCAGGAAGGCGTCCGTAAGGAGTAAAGACGTCTGAATCCGGCATTGACGTTGTGCGCGGACCTGCACCGGTAAGACTGTTTTTCCCTCGATAATGGAAAGGGAGGCGGCATTCACGCTATTATCTGAAATTCTTGCTAAGCGAGAGGCTAGTGTGAGCACAAAGAAGCTCCATGAGCTCTGTAGGTGGGCGAATGAAAAAGGACACTTAAAAGACCCGCAACTGATGTTTAGTGTGACTGAGTGGCGAGAGATCAGAGATTCCCTTTGCGATGCAATCCTTAGCGGCAGCAAGTTGGCCAAGGACTTGGGGACTACCTAGCGGGAGGTCATGAACCATTTATGATCAGTGGTTGCGGAGAAAAAAATGGCTATGGCTGCCTCAGACCTCCTCGGTCGGGAAATCGAGTCGGAGTCTACCCAATTATTTGGTCAAGGCGCTCCATCTGCAAAAGGCATAATTGTGTCTATTAAAAATCTGCGACAGAGCTATTAGGTGCCGCTGCAACGGGTGCTCCACACCGACAGCCGCCCCCCCTGCTAGATGAGGAGGAGGGTACTAGAGTGGGTCCGAGCACGCCTCTGAATGAGAGCACAGAGTCCGATAAAGAAAATGAGCCCACCCCAGCTGCACCTGCCCCGATGCCCCATCCCCGAACAAAACCCTCCGACCGGACTCTAAACCGCTTGCAGCAGCAATTGAACGAATGTCATCTGCCTACTGCCGGTCATGATCTTTGGGTCCTGACCCAGGAAGGCGTTATCCTCCACCCTGCTGCTCCCCAAAGTCGTTGGTCTGGGGTTATACAAGATGCTATATTGGAGGGAGAGTGGCAGGCTGCTTCTGCTGTTGCATGTCCGGTGCGGACCACCACTTTACCAGATGGTTCAGCAGCCACAGCGTGGAAACCTTTTGATTGGAAGTTTATGCAGCAGCTACGACAAACTGTTACACAATACGATTTGCAATCAGAACCAGTCAAGCACCTGCTGAATTATTTGTTTGACTCTGAAATCATGACACCCAGTGACTGTACTTCCCTAGCCAGATTGCTTCTTACACCAGCACGGTACCCCGCGCCCCGCCAGCGTGCCGTGCCGTGCCCCGCAGCTCCCCCCGCTTGCCCGACCACCCACCCACCGCCACGGATCCCCCCAGCTGCTGGCGAAAGTGGGAGTCCAGAGTTCGGTGTAGAGCTGCAGATTGCACCCCCGCCGGTGGTAAGACCGCGTCGAGTAAATCGCGGCAGGACTCTACGCTAAATTCCTCTCTGTGAGAGTGTGTGTGGGGGGGCACTACGGAAGGCCGCGACGAGTAAATCGCGGCAGGGCTTCTCCGCGCTGATATCCTTTCTGTGAAAGGGGGGAGCTCTGAGAAGACCGCGATGGAATTAGACGCGGCAATTAAACTGTTAACTGGCATCCTCCTTAAGAGAGGGGAGGGCGTTAAAGAGACAGAAGTGTAGACCTTAGTTCGCTGGGCACGGAAAAAAAAAAAAGAATAAGATCCCCGAGCCCGCGTTATTGTTTAGTATTGCGGAATGAAGAGAAGTGGGAAATTGCCTCTGGGGTGGCGGTCGATAGTTAACACTCTGGAAACTATGAAAGCAAAAAAAAAAAAAAAAAAAAAAAGTAGCGGCGGCAGCCATAGAAGCGTTGGGGAGAGATGTGTAGAAAAGTCGGTGGAGCAGAAGGATGATTCACCTAAGCCTTCTCTCTTAACTACACTTTTCAGAGTTGGGCATACTCGTCCTATGAAGGGTATGTCCGCCCCTGCGTGTTCAACAGTGCCGGAGCTTTTAGATAAGACAGCGGACAAACCGGAAGTTACTCCTCGGGAGCCTGCGGTAACTGAGCCGAACCCGGAAGAGGCAGCTGAGCCTCCCCAGGAGGGCGGGGCAGCGAGTCCTGCTGCACTAATCACGTCAGGGCGGGCAGAAGCGCCGTGCAACGTCGTACCCTCCTCGTCCTGAAACATCATCTGACGAATTTGAGGAGGAAGGCGGGGAAAAGCTTTGTGATAACAATACAGAGAAATCCTTACAGGAGTTAATAGATAAATTAAGAAACCGGGTAAAGCGAGTTAAAATGAACCTGCCTACTACTTCAATACCTGTAATTCCTCCAGTTAGCCCAACTACCCCACCGATGCTGAACTCGAGAAAAGATCCAATTCTACAGCGTTGGTCTGGTGTTGTTCGTGATGCTATTTTGGAGGGTGATTGGCAGGTGACTAGCTCGTTAGCTTGTCCAATACTGATTAATAATCTTGATGCACATAACTGGGACATGATTTATGTAAGGTTAATGATCAGATTTTAGCAATGGGAGTGTTGCAACCTGCTCTTCCACCTTTTATGATGATCCCTCAGAATTGGCAAATTGTTGTGACAGACTTGAAAGACTGGTTTTTTTTCACGATTCCCTTACACCCTGATGACACACAAAGAGACTCACTAAGGATGATTTACAACCGTTCCGATCCTGGTTGCATGGCACCGAAGCCAACAGTCCTCAAACTTGTTCACCAGAACAGCGGGCTGCCCTAGAAGTTGTGTCCCGCAAGATTCAGACTGGCTGGTGTGGTCGCCGAATGGCGAATCATCTGTTATCCTTTTTGTTTTGTAATGTTGCCACTTCACCTTTTGACCTTATTTTGCAATGGCAAAAGAAAAAGGGGGAAAATACAGCGATCATTTTAGAGTGGTTGTTTTTGCCATTGCAACCCAGACATCGTATTTTAAGTCGCCCTGAAGCAGTAGCAGCCTTGGTGAGAAAAGGAAGAGACAGGTTTGTTGAAAATGATGGGACTGAACCGGCAGATATCAGTATTCCAGTCCGTGGTGAGGATTATGAGTGGCTCCTGAGACATTCAACAGCCATACAGGAAGCCTTGATGGAGTATACAGGTGTTGTACACAACAACCGGCCAAAAGGACCTCTCTGGAAGATGTTAGAACATTATCAATGGATTGCAAGACCATTATGCTCAAAAAGACCAGCTGAAGGGCCAACGGTGTTCACAGATGCAGGACAAAAGATGAAGAAGGCTGCGTGTGTTTGGCAATCCAATAATCAGTGGCAGAAACATGTGATCACCGGTGAACCACGGGACAACCTTCAAACCTTAGAACTGAAAGCAGTTGTTGAAAGGGCAAACCGTACCCTGAAGGATTATCTTCAGAGACAGAAAGTATCGCAGGACATAGATGTAACTAAACAGTTGACTAAGGTGTTGTTTACCTTAAACTATCTCTCCCTTTTGGAGGATAGAGAGGGACCACCTGTTGTTATACATCACCAAACAGCACGAGGGAACCAAACAACTACAGTTCCTGGTTTGAATGTTCTGTATAAAAATATGGCTTCAGGTGTATGGGAAGGACCTAATCCGGTGTTATTTATCGGTAGAGGTTATTTTTGTATCTCCACGGATAAAGGACCTATATGGGTCCCTAGCAAGTTTGTGCGACCTGTATGTCAGGATCAGAAGACAGAAGAGAAGACTCAGAGCGAGCAGATGGAATAAACTGTCTATGTTGTAGGGGATGTAACCCGTGGGTATTGTGCCAATGTATGCTATGTGGGGTAAAACGGTTCTGTAAGCCAAAGTTTAAATGTAAATGGTGTAAAGAGTGTATGTGTTTGATTAGTAACCGGGCATGAAGCAAGAGAAAACATATGACTAGTGTAATACCATGCTGATTGGAGACAGTATACATCATCAGAATCTGTGAAAGCACAGATTTGTGGGGTGGAATGTGACAAAAAAAAAAAAAAAGGTGGAAATTGTAGGAGTAAACATGTTTAAATGGTGGACTTGGTTTACAGTCTTGGTGAATTTTTTACCCATTGGCCAAGGTATTTTTACCATCTTGCCTAGGACAAACATATGGGTGACATGGGCGAATATTACAGGGGTAACAGACTTTTGTTTAAGTTTGCAGCAAGCCGACAAACCCTTTAGAACTTGCTTAATTTTTATTCCCTAGCAGGAGAATGAAACGGATTTTGATGGTTTTTGGAATGTTGCAGCTCTGAATCTGACTTCCAATGAAAAGGGAACATGCCTGAGTCCGAATGGGCAATTTGTTTGGCCTTCTATGCGTAATGCAGCGTGGCAGAAGACGGTTATTGAGAATTTAAATCAGCCACATAATTTACCTTTGCAGGAGTTAGACCTATTGGCTAGCGTTGTACCTGTTGAATATGTTAATGTAACTGCAACTGATATGGCAGACTGTACCCACATGTCATCACCACTTCAACCCGTAAATGGCACTGGAGTAATTAGGTTTGGTGACCCATGGCAGTTATGGCTAACACATCAAGGTGAACGGGGGTTTTATACAGGGTTTCAAAATCTAACCGGTTCACCTATTTGGGGTGAATTAAAAACTAGAGTCTTCCATGTAAATGTATCAGGGGGCTATCAGTTGCTGCTGGGAGTCTTTTTAATATGTGGAGATAGAGCATGGCCAGGGATTCCTTTGAATCCTGTCGGTGGACCATGTTATTTAGGGCGTTTGACTTTGTTTGCTCCACGTATGAAAGACTTACTGAAAATGACTCCACAATTTCATAGATCACGGAGGGCACTGCGCACCTTTGATGAAACATGTAATGACCAAGTCTATCTGCAGTCTGTAACAGCAAATGTCTTAGCCTCCATATTTATGCCAGGAGCAATGACTTCATTAAATGCTAAGAATATCCGAAGGTTAGCGTGTTGGGGAGAGAAACAATTTAATCTTACATCGCAGATTTTAAGTTCATTATCGCTTGACGTAGATAGTGTTAGGCATGCTACATTACAAAATAGAGCTGCAGTAGATTTTTTGTTATTAGCACATGGACACGGTTGTGAGGATTTTGAAGGGATGTGTTGTGTGAACCTTTCCGATCATTCCATATCTATGCACAAGAAGTTGTCACAATTGCAGGGAAACATGAAGCATATTCTTGCTGATGATAATCCCTTTGATGAATGGTTGAGAGGATTGGGGATAACAGGTTGGTTAAAGAGGTTATTGATGGAAGGAATACGCTTTGTTATAATCATTATTGTAATGCTTTTAGTTCTTAGCTGTGCTTTTTCTTGTTTAAAGAGAGTTGTTTTTAACATAACCAATGAGGCCTGGCTTGTGCAAAAGAAAAAAGGGGGAACTGTAGAAGAATGGCTGCAGAAGCATGGCCTTAGAATCTCTGAAGATCTGCACAATCCAGGCCTGGTATTAGAATAGGCCTGTAATCAGAATTGTACTGAAGTTGCTGTGCTGAAGTTAACAAGAAAGGTAGCCTTGAGCTATTCTTGAATCCTGAGACCAAGTAATTATGTTGTGCCAACAGGCAGTGGCTGTAACAAGCTACAGCTGCTGGGAAAGCAGGTGCAGGGCCAAGAAAGATAGGGAGCGATATAGGAATATAGGGAGTAACAAACTACAAGGCTGAAGCATAGCAACACAATTAGCTACATGGATAGAATGCTTATTTTAGTCATGATAATTAGGGGTGTGAGAACCGCGCACGCTTAGAGACTACTAACCAATTATATTTCTGCTTTACGAATATGCATGTGTATCGGTTCTATATAAGTAGTGTTAGAAACTAATAAAGTGGAGCAAGATGCATAACTCATATTGAGCGACTTCTTGACTCCGGCGAACCCTTCTTCCAACATCAGCCTTAGGGTCAAATGTGGAGGGTTGCTGCTCTTTCGGTCTGTGTGCAGTACCAGGCAAGAATTGTTCCAGTCCTTGTAGAGCAACTGCTGATGCTAGTGAAGGCGAATCTACAGCATCAAAAATACTAATTCCTCCACTTGCAGTTTTTGGACGAGCTCCAGTATTTGGAGACAAGGCAACAAAGGCTGATGAGGCAGCTGTTCTTTCTGCCTTCATTTCTTGCAAGGTCAATTTAATTAGCTTCCTGAGGTTAGCTAACCCTTTCACCTCTTTAGACCCGTCACTGATCTCATCCCACAGAGCAGCTCCAAGTGCTTCCTAAGTACATAGTTCAAAAGCCGTTCCTACTCCAGTTAATAAATTTCTTTCTTTACTCCATTCAAGTAGTCGCTTTAAGCAAGATTCATCATATTTAATTGCTCTCTTAGAGAGGATATGGAGGAGTTTCACAACTGCTGGTTCTTCTTCTTTAGTCAAATTATTTCCCATTTCTCTTTTCTCCTCCCCCCCCCAACCGCTCACCTCGCTGGGTGATTCACTGCAGCAACTTTCTCCGAGCCATCCTCTGACTCTCCCATACCAGTCCAGCTGGTCTGTCCTCTGGTCAGGTCCTCCTGCGTCCTTGCTTTCAATGCAAACTCGTTTTCA